>NC_081303.1:12520000-13145000 GCF_030435805.1 Mustela lutreola | reverse complement strand
GGGAGGAGAAGATGCGGAGGCCTCTGCAGGCTGTGCACATGAGGATCCGTTGGGATGCATGGGGAGAAATCCTAGCTTTCTCCTTGTATTAATTTATCATCCTTTTTGCTATTTCTGAATATTTTGAAAGGCGTGTCATGTTAGAACAGTAATAGCAATGTTACATCACTTTGAAAGAGTCTCTGTATGGAGGGTATTTGCTGAAAACATGATCCTAATGGGAAGTGTGACTGCCTAATGGGAAGTGTGACTGAAGGCTTTCCACCCGCTGGCCTGGAACCCGGAGGTGCCCCGGAGTTTGCGGCCGCGGTCCCGGCGGTAGAAGGGGGAAGACCCGGGGAAGAGACCTGGCCGTGGGGATGGAGGAAGAGAGCATTGCGGTTGCCACAGCAGGGCTGTTTGTCAGGCACCACTGAAAGCAAGGCCGCACCCCTACCTTTGGGACCTCCACCTTGGCCGTGGCTGCCCCCTGCTTACATCTACACCCAGAGCCCCCCATCCTGTGTATCAGTGGCTGGGTGCTTGCAGAGGCAGCGAGGAGATGGGTCTGTTCTAGAAAACTGTTCCTCCTTGGAGATGTTCCACTGGGTTGGACATCGGGAAGGGCTGGGTTGGACTAGAAGGACCGACTCCACCGACGCGGCTGTCAGAAGCCAATGCCCTTTCCCTGTCCCTGGGACCTTCGGTTGCTCCAGATGAGACCTTTGGGAAGGGCTTAAAGCCGGTTTTCTTCAAGAGGACAGGCTTTTGGGGGAGCCTGGGTGGCTCAGTGGGTTAAGCCTCTGCCTTCGGCTCAGGTCATGATCTCAGGGTCCTGGGATCGAGCCCCACATTGGGCTCTCTGCTCAAAAGGGAGCCTGCTTCCCCCTCTCCAGCCCCCCCCCCCCCGCGCTGCCTGCCTCTCTGCCTGCTTGTGATCTCTGTCAAATAAATAAATAAAATCTTTAAAAAAAAAAAAAAAAAAAAGACAGGCTTTTTTCCTGTCCTAGAATGTGGCAACTCCCCTGGCAATGGGTCCTTAAAGTTTTCCTAGTTTTCAGCTAACCATCACATTCTAGATTTTTAGTGCACACTTTTCTCCAAGAGCCCCTAGGACCTCCCTCATCTGTCCCCACAGTGGCTGAGAAAAGGGTACCCGGTACCTTCCCCTTGCAGTTTGGTGCCGCCTGTCTGCCCAGCTCCCCCGCAGGAGGAGGAGCCCAAGGGGACCAAAGTCCCAGCGAATCTGTACATCTCAGAATGTCTGTGCTTTCATTATTGTCTAAACCGGAAGGCTTTTGGTGGGTGACCTGAACTCTGTTGAACAAGAGAAAGTTTTTTTTATGAAGTGTTTTAAGGTTTACAATACTTAACATGTGTATCGTCTCCTTCAGTCCCTCCCACACCTCGGTGATGTCAGCACTTTGCCCACAGTGGGGCAAGGGGCGAGGTCAGGGTGGACGCAGCCCCACGGCTGGACCTGGCGGCTTCCCTGGGACCTGTTTGCTCCCCGTGGCAGCAGGCGGAGTGTTCAGTGATGGCGCACCAGATCTTAGCAAGCCGCCCGCTACGCACAGCCGCGTAGGTCTGGGAGGTTGCACTTTGTCCCTAGAGACCTGAAGGGTCGAAATACTCCGCTTTTAAGATCAAGTGTTTTGAAATTTGAGGCTCTTTGGCTTCTAGTTATGCCTAATGTGGTCCTTCGAGTACAGTTTAGCTCTGAGTCCGATGCCCAGTGGCCGTTTGGTGATGACCCAGAACACCCACTGTGCGTCCCACATCCTGTTCGTTTCCCCAGGGGCTTCCGGAAGCCAGGGTGGTCTCGGCTGGTACCAGTCTCGGGATGTTGTTTGTGAGATTTCTGGCTTTGTCCGTCCAGAAAGTGGTGTGAAGGGAGCCCCGGTCCAAGGTCCCCTCACCGCCCTCTCCTCCCCTGTGACACAGGCTAGGAGGGGCGCGGAGGAGGTAATCCTGCTTTCTCTCCTCTGTCCCAGACCAGCGTGGTCAACTACAATGACCAGAGGCCAGCCGCCGAAAGGAGCGCTCAGTTGTTTTTTGTCGTCTTTGAATGGAAAGATCCTTTCATCCAGAAAGTCCAAGACGTGAGTATTACTTCGGGTCGCAAGAGCGGGTTCCCTGCGCCGGGGTACCGACTCCTCCTTGTGGGCTGTCCTTGTCTCCTTTCGCAGCACAAATTCGTTTGTCATTTATGACATTCGTGTTCTGTGTGGTGTTTCAGTGGCTGTCACTAGCCAGTTGGCCCTGTGAAGGCGGGGCTTCATCTTTTGTTCATGGTCGCTGTTACCATCCGGCGGGGTGCTTAGTGCAGAGTCCTTGCTTGGGAGTAATGTTAAGTGAATGAACTGAGTAGAAAGCATGAATTGCATTAAGATAAGGTCTAGATTACAGCTTTTGGAATCCCTTTTTTTTTTTAATGGGTCTCTGTTGGATAATGATCCTTATTATTTGTTGTCAGAGCAGAAAGGTACAAAGAAAAATTAACAGTGTGTCAATTAATGCCAGATTCTCAGACTCCGTCCTGGAGGGTAGGAATGATGGGACAGTCTTGCTAAAGGAACAGTCCAGGGAGACACCATCACCAGAGCCGGTCCCCAGTCTAATGCTAGATAATTCCCCAAACGTCCTGATGTGGTTGTGGCTTTAGGGGAGTGCCTTCTGTGGCTGAGACCCGAGCATGGAGGGTTTCTGTGACCATAGCTGCTCCTAGTGTCCCACCCTGCTGGACATCGTGGGCTGTCAGAGCCACGTGCGCAGGGGCGCGTGCAGCTCTGGGAGTGCGGGTTCGGGGTGGAGGAGCGAACGCCTTCAGCTCTGCGCCATCAGTTGCATCGTGAGCCGTTTTAGACTTAGGCTGTTACTCAGTCGGAGGCACCCATTGGCAGAGGAAAGGCCACACCTGAGAGGGGCCAGCCCTGAGCAGTGGCGCTGGGGGAACCGTTTTGTACTCAGGAGCCCTGAGGCTCCCCTTGTCCAAGGTCACCCTGCTTGGCTGACCTGGAGGTGCTGTGGTTCCCGTGCCGGGGACTCAGAAATGCAAGAGGAGACGTGAGCCTGGAAGGGTTTCGGCATTGAGTAGCTCTGGAGGGACTCATCGCAGACAGGAAGTGGCCGCCAGTGTTTTTGTGGGATAAAGGTCTCGGTTTTGGCTTCGTGGTCAGAGAGCGGAGCTCCAGGGAGCTGGGAGCGGCCCGCACAGCTGGGGAGCAGGAAAGCATCACAGGCCGGGGGCGTCCGAGGGCACAGTCTGGAGGTAGGAGTCCAGGACGGGGGACTGTCCCTGGACCAGACGGAGGGCAAGTTGGCCTAACTGAGGTGGGAAGAAAACAAGAGGAACTGACCTGACGGGAGAGGGTACAGTTCTGGGGGGAGCTGGTCCCACAGCAAGTTCACTTACTGTGGATGAGGCCAGAAATTTAAACCTCAGTACTGAGTATCTAATTTGTGCAGAGCTTTTTTAAGAAACTTTTTTTTTTCAGGATCCATTTAGGGGAGGAAGGGATTAGTATTTTTCTTCTCAAACTTGAGCTCTGCACAGTATAGTCAGAAGGAAGTACAGCCACGGCAGCTTTGGGACCAGGCGTTCTTCCTGCCCCTCCCGCCGTGTGTGGTGCGGGGTGCGAGGCTCTGACCAGGACGCTGGGATGACCTCGGAAGCAGAGAGGAAGCACGCCGGTAAGCTTGTGTGTGTCGCTCTTTTCCAGATAATCACCGCCAATCCTTGGAACACAATCGCCCTTCTCTGTGGGGCCTTCCTGGCATTGTTTAAAGCAGCAGAGTTTGCCAAACTGAGTGTGAAGTGGATGATCAAAATTAGGAAGAGATACCTTAAAAAAAGAGGTCAGGCAGCAAACCACATAAGCTGAGGTGGCCTCGTGGTGTTGGTAGAACTGCCCCCGGCGATGGAAGTTCTCGTCATTTCTGTGTTGGTAAACGGAGCGGCCAGCGGCCCTGTGCCCACCTGCCACGGCCTCGCTGGGAGGACCAGCCTGCCAGACTGCAGCTTCTCACCTGGCCCCGAAAGAGGATGTTTAGAGCCTAATGGAGCAGATCCAGTGGATAACCTACAACCTATTTAAGTATTTAAATTATTAATGAACATTTTTGGACATATGACTAGGGATTGTGGAAGACGGAATTAGATATGTCTCAGGTTTTCTGAAGGTTTGTGAAGCTGCCTTACTTGGTTTGGTGTATAGTTAAGCTCTAACGGGATAATCCAGGCTCTACACTTCACCTTAGTCCCCCCCCCCCCCAAGGTTTTTATAAAGTGGACAGAGAGTGTGATTTTTTTCCCCCAAATCCTGAGGCTGCAGATGCGCAGGTTCTGCGTTGAGCCCTCTGCACCCCATACCCAAGGGCAGAATCCGTTGTGTCCGGCGTCACCAGCCAGTTCCATCATCCAGCCTCTGACACGTTCTCTCATTTGTTAAATTTTAAATGGGACTTTTGTAAAGCTTCTAGAAAGTAGTGCTAAGATATCTTGAGGATTGACTAGCCACTTACGTGTCTGGCTCGAGTATCTGTTGATGCGGGTATGAGCGCGCAGTGATTAACATGCAGAAGCCCTGTGACATGTGTGCAGAGGAGATGCCTACTCAGTGTATTTTGATGATTTTATTAACAGGTAAATAAAAGTTAGGTTAATGCAAAAGGAGTCAGTGTGCCAGTATGAGTCTACTTGATCGGCAGGCACCAGTACGCTTTCATTCTGTGACCTCCAAGCGAGTGGCCTCATGAGCTCGGACTCCCCAGGTGACAATCTGGACTCCCAAGTTACGTCATGACTGTGTCCAAGGAAAGGCAGGTGGCCCAGTGGGGAAGAGTGACAGATGTACTCCCCTGAATAAGCTGTGCTCTGTTCCTGCCCTACCAAAGCACCCATCTGAGAAAGGGGCACTCAGCGTGACCTTCAAAGCCTTCAGCCTAGCTTTTGACAGAGGTGAGTACTCCATCTTTTTCACGCGGTAGCCATGGGGTGATTTAAGGTTATGGAAATTGCCCCAAGAGTTTCAAATTATTTACATGCCCTTTGCTTCTAAAGAGGACTTGGTAACACTTCCTGCATTTTATAACCTGGCTTTAAGTAATTTAAAGAGGGAAAACTCCAGTGTAGAAGTGGGGCACTCATGTCTCACTCAGGAAGACACTGTTATTCGATTGAATTGTTAAAGATAAACTGGTGCAAAGAAATATTCCCTAGTACTCTCTGCCACAGAAGCGTGCACATTCAACCGTGAGCCTAGATCTTGTCTCTGTAAAGTCTTACTTGTAAGGCAAGTGCAGAGGCAGGCAGAGCTTACCTTAATACTGGAAAACGTGTGTGTGTGTGCGTGTTATAGTATCTCTAAAGATGACACACCACTTTAGTATTTAACTCATAAAATTTGCTCAAACGAACATATTAAAACTTCAAACTGCATTTCCTATATTGTGGAAAGTTGCGAGACTGCTTACATGTGCTTTAGAATAAGCAGACAGCTAGGAAGTGAGCATTTTTAGCTTGTCAAAGAGAAAACCAGCCTGCCCGGAAGCACTGTGGCTGCTCTCCAGTGAAAGAAATATAGAAACCTGCCACTGACATTTAGACCTAACCGTCAGTTTCTGGAGGGGTAGGGGCTAGCCTTTCTGTATTCTGTACGTGGTAGGCTCACCCCTGCCTTCCTGGGCTGCCCCCTGCAGGCAGCAGCACGGGCTGGCCGATTTGGTGCGAGCGTGTTGCTCGGGGCAGCCGGGAGAAGGCGCTACAGGAGACCCTTGCACAGAGCCGTGTACCGAAAGGGAGTTTCTCTGGGCGCCTCAGCGAGTGAAAGGAGTTGCTTTCACAGTGACCTTGGAATTGTGTGCAGGACCCAGGCTAGAATTTTTCATGAATGCAAAAGAGTGGAAAGTTTACACTAATGCCTCATTTCCGACTCTGGCCACACTTTCTGTGAACCTCACCCAAGGAAGTGTTCATTATAAATTTTGAGATTTATTCTTGTGGTCTTGTTTTAATTGAAATGACACTTAAGGTATTTTGAACCTATTCTCTGAACAGAGACATAAAAGATGAAAGGATGTCCTAAAACTTAGAATTTTATGCAGGTGTTCTGGAAAACCGATGTAGTTTGGTGGGTTGCTGCAGCGGCCGTGTGTGTTGTATGAACGTAACGTAAGGGCAGCAGGCTGCTTCTGGATGCCTCAGAGCTTGGAGCTGGAAAAAGCAAAGACAACATAGGCAAAATACAAACATAGACTTTATTAAATGCTGCTCAATCCCCCAGTGAAGATCTTTCATTACAAAACAGTTCTCCACACAACTGCAAGTAGAGATTGGAATGGTACTCATAACAAAAGGTGTGAGAAATACTTGACCAAGTGAAAACATACAAGACCTTTCTAGAGTCAAGAACTCTACAGGGGAAGCCTACTGCGGTTCCTTTAAATAAAGCCAGGCAGTGACAGTGAGCGCTCTGCGTCACCACATTGTGGGACTCAAAGCCTCCTTCCCTGGGGCAGGAGGGACTGGAGGAAGGGCAGGGTGTGAGGACTGGAAAGGTCCTGCCTTCAGCCTTTGCGAGAAAGAGGAGGAATGAACCGAGAGGCAGGCTGGTGCTCACCTGCGGTGCCTCCGTGAATCTGGGCTCGCCACCCTGGGGAGTTGCAGATGAAGGGGGATATTCATGAGGAACAACCTGAAGAATTTGGTTTACTTTCCCGGTTTTTATTTATATTTTGTGCTTTAAAAAGTCTGGAGATTTAAGTTTCTGCTCAAATTCCAGAGTGCAGTAATATCTCTAATGAAGGCAGGCTTAGGGCAGGTAACTCCCCCCATCATATTTCTGGGAGCAACAAAGAGAAGGGTAAGGATTACACCTTAGTTTTGTTTTAGGAAATAGTCTTTTTCCCAGGATGTAACTAAGGTCTGCAGCAATGTGAAAAGCACATTATAAAAGGGAAAATATACAGAGCAGAATACTATCTCTATGTGCAACACAATCAAAAAAAGAATTCAAGTCATAATTCTTACCACTCCCATAATTATCTCACTCATATCATAGATGATAAAGTTCATTCATTTCTGTGAAACTTGAGAAGTGACACAATAAATCCATGATTAGACAGAGGTTACAATATACTGTGGCCATGATAAGAGCACATGGCTATGTTTAGTCCATATTTTTCATTTACAGTTGCCAGAAAAAAAGTTGGCCTTTTAATTATATTATACTGAGAGGTTTGTTTCATAATTTTTACATATTTCAAAAAATTGTACAAAACTGCCTATCCAACAGAGGTGGTGGGCTTTTTTTATTCATCACTTGTATTGCTGAGAATACTGTGCATGTTGTAAGCACTGTTCTGCTTTTCCAGAGCTTTCTTTAGCTTTAGCTCCTCTAATTTTTTCCATAATTCTTCACGTTCCAATTCCTTCTTTTTCTCTCTGTAGATAAACCAAAATTTTTGTAGTCAGAAACCTTTAAGGAACTTACTGTTTGGCAGATTGCTAGGGAACATATTATTCACCCACATTTCCCTTAAATCCCTTTTCTGAAGCATTTTGAGGCCAATTACCTGGAGCACCTAATATTCTATCACTGTCCTGCGTGACTAACACCTCTATGCATCTCCTGTACCAGCTCGGAGTCACTCCTTGCTTTCCCTGCATGTTCTCACCCACGACTGCTACTGTCATCTGTGCCTCATTACATTCACTTTCTCACCTAACCCTCTTACAACCACTGGAGCCGCGATGGTCATCCTTTTCCGGAGACTGAAGGGTGGCTGTGAGGTCAGGCCGCAGCCACTTCTGGGTGGAATCCTCTCTCTAGCCACTAACCAGTCCAGAAAACAAAATTCAAAATATTTTTTGTTTCAACTGTTTAATTTCAAATCTAAGAAACACTTCTGAATAACTTGGGCCCAATTATTGTGAAGGACTATATGAACATGGTTCATATAGTCATAAAGATAGGGTTTTGTAGATATGATGATGATTCTTAGTTATGTGAAATATACAAGTTTCATGTGATTCTAATCATCTTTTTCCCCATTGCTTCCTGAAGTTGAAACTATATACCTAATTTCTTTTCCTGCCTGAAAGGTGCTTGGTTTTTTTTTTTTTTTTTTTTTTTTTTAATAAAAAGAGTCGCTGAGGGACACTAGGATGGCCCTGAAGAAGAGCTATTCTTGTTCCACCTGCCACAGGAAACCCCTGAGTGGAAAAGCTGATCTCTTTTGACTATAAATTCCTAAACAATAGGTAATAAACATCTTAGAAGTAAATGGTAGCTATTATCCTCCAATGATGGGTGGGTGGAGGCAGAGCCGTTACTCATGTTTGAAACAATCACTTTCTTCTCATTTATTTCATACATGAAGTTCTCCAAAGAGGTGATCACTTAGGCAGGTTTGTCAATGCTGCTATGTGTTAGCATCTCTAAAATATTGACTGTGGCAAGGAACAAAATAGTCCTAGTTGAGCCAGAAGCAGACTATGTGAGCTCCCTCCGACCAAAAAAGAACTGTGCTGAACTTTTAAGATACCACTTTGTTAAAATGGGCAACTTAGCCCTATTAAACATTGTGCAGAGAGCCTCGGAGGAGTAAAGCTCGCTGTGGAAGCCCATCTGGAGAAATGATTTTCATAAATACATAGGTCAAATTGTATTTCATGATGCAGGTGCTGCCAGACTGATGAACTCTAAGGCTCGGAAGGAGAAACAGGATTTATAATCCACATCAAAACTGCAATCCAACCAGCAGGGAAACCTCTTTATTTGGAAAGGACTTAGAAGAGTTTGAGCATTACAATTTAAGTCAGTTACATCTAGACTTTCAAAACACTGTAATTTTAACTTGGGCAAGAAACCTTATTGGATTGAATCACATTCAACTAATCTAAAATGTATAGATAACCTGGTAATTAAAAATTCCAAATACCTTTGTCTTTCAGCTTTGTATGAACTAGTAAGGTCATCAAAAAGCTTGCCATTCATTTCCATTAGGGTTTTCAGCACATTGTATACCAGTGCTACGATGGTCCTAAAATGAAAATCAGCAGTGTTGGGTCACAGGAAATGTAACATTATCATCCCTAAATGGTGGCTGATTCACTTAATCCATTTTAGAGATGATAAACTAAAGTGCAAGAGGTTTAATAATTTGCTCAGGGTCACACAGCCAGTGGCGACAGAGATGGTCTGATTTCAAAATTCATGTCTGCCTTATATATTATGCTTAAATTCTTAAAATGTCTTTCATGTCTGTTCTATAGTCTACTGTCTCAAGCTAACAGTAGTAAAAGATGAGAATATAACTTGTAAGAAAAAAAGACTAACTTGTAAGAAAAATAGAAAGTAGGATAAGGGTTTTACAGAGGTTAGAATACATGCACAATCTGAACATTGCTGATGTGACCTTAAGCGCTCCAACCTCTCTCTCCCTGCGAGTGCTAACCCATGAGGTTTGTGCCGCCTCTGCAGAAACTGGCTTGGTCTCCCCACCTGGGTTTGACCACACAGTAGTGCGAGATTAAATTGAAACCAAGAACTTAATAATTAACTGTATGTATATGAAGTACACAATAGAACAGCATTGTGATGTTAATCTTGGAATAATATTATTCCAAGTCTGTATAGGTTTCATGAGTTAGATCAAAAGAAAAAACACAAACACAAGAATAACACCATCAACACAAAAGACACTTACGGATTCCAGTGTTCTTTGGAGATTTTGTACAAACTGCCAAACATAATTGGCAGAATTTTATCAATGTTCTCCTCAATCAAACTAAGAATATATTCATTATTCCAGAAGTACAATGCCCTTTCTGCAACCTAAGAAGACATTTAGAAATGTCAAAACTCAAGAGAAAAAAGAAATAATAGTATAAAAATGGCTTCACTGAAAATATCATACCTGAAAATGGGAACTGGATACACACTTGGATATCTGCTTAAAAAGGGGTTCTTCAATTTTTTTGAACTGTGTGGGTTCAATGACATCTAAGATTTCTTCAATTTCTCCTAAAAACATCACCTAGGTTAAAAAAATTTTTCTTTTAAGAAACATAAATTACATGATGTTAACATACAAAACTACAAATGAGAAGGTTAACCTACAAATTACACAGTGGACAAAATTAAGGTCTTGATTATATATACAATTTACTATAATGTTCAGCTTTCCCACCAAGTCTAATTCCCAAAAGACCACCACCTCTTGCTTGGTGGCAGTGACAATATAGCCAGCCCATAGAAACATGTTTTTTGTTTGTTTTAAGGATTTTATGTATTTGACAGAGAGAAGCCAGTGGGGGGAGTTTGAGAGGGGGGAGCAGCAGAGTGAGAGAGAAGCAGGCTTCCTGCTGAACAGGGAGCCTGATGTAGGCTCAAACCTGGGATCATGACCTGAACCCAAGACAGATGCTTAACCGACTGAGCCACCCAGGCACCCCAAGAAGCATGATTTATAATTTAGCCCTAAGATTAAAAATTATAATAAAATTGTGCTTTTTTTTGTTGTTGAACAACCTACCTCTTTCTGACTGCATGTTTTTGGCCAAAATTTCAGCAACCCTCTGATCACCTGCAAAAGGGGAAAAGTTCAGCACAAATTAAGCAATGAAGTTGGTTAACCCCAGGGAATTCTTAGCAATTGTGATTATATCAATATTCAGTCTGAAGTAGATTAATATTATTTCATATCTAACTGCTCAGCTTTATACTTTTAAATAATCCAACATAATTATTGAGTACCTTTGTACCAGATACTGTTCAGATGCTAGAAATACAGTGATGAACAAGACAGATGAGATCCCTGATTTTCCATTAAACTCAGATTATCCATTAAACATAGAAGTAATTTTAATAGTAAGTGCTACTTACATTAGTAAGAAAATAAAAACACGATAATGAGTGGGGGAGATAAGTTATTTTAGGGAGAAACTAAGGAACAAAGGATTCCTGTTACTTAAAACCATCTGAACCATCAGAGAGCTTCCCAATTTATTTCATAGCTAGCACCATCTTGATAACCAAAATACAAGGAAGGGATCATAAATTTAAGTGAACACGTTGTAAAACCTTATATTAAACCAAGTGTTAACTACATACTAACAGACCACTACTACTTGTCCCCTTATACCTTATTCCAGAAATTCCAGTTCAACTCATTACAGTTTTAAGTTAAAAGGGAAAATTTTAAAATCTTTAAAAAATATTTCACACCTACTTGACTAGCAAAAATGTTAAAGCTTAATATTGAGCATTGGCCTGGGTGAGGGAAAAGGCATCTTCAGACTCTGGACTGGAATATTAGATTGTTCAAACTTTTTGGAAGGCAGCTTGGAGTATATAAAAATTTCAATGTACTTTCGACCCAGCAACATGGTTTTAATTTTAATGATTTTTAAACATTTATATACATGGGACACCTGGCTGGCTCAGTCGGTACAGCATGCAACTCTTAACCTTGGGGTCATGAGTTTCAGATCACCTAAAAGTTTTTAAAAATTAAATACTTAAAAAAATCCATATACAGTAATTTTTTTTTTTTTTTTGGGTGTGCTATCCTGAGGGCTTTTATACACACATAGAATTTTTTCTTTGTTACCAGCATCATAGATAGGACACAGAAAAATTCCAACATCCTAAACATCCCCTCACCCAGCAATATGTTTTAACTACTCATGTATTCATTAATAAAGATTCAGTGTGTTACGGTAAGCCATATAATGGAATCTTGATGTTACCAGTGAAAACAATGAAACAGATTAATATGGAGAGGTAGCCACATTGTGGAAAAACCTTATTAGCACTGTCCCACTGTTTAACCTACACACACATATATATGCATACAAAAAATTTCTAGGAATATATTCACCGAAGATGGTTATCTTTTAGGGGACAAGATTTTAAGGAATTTCCTCCAACTTGTACTTTATGATTTTATATTGTGTGAACCAAATTAACACAAATTATTTTCATAAACAGAAGTAATAATAGTCTTTTCCATTTTAGAAAATAAAATAATTTCAATTGAAGATATAGGCACACAAAATATAGGTACCTATATCTTATTTATGATTTGTGAGACGCTTTATACGAATACCGGGTTTCTAGAGAATGAGTATGAAGGCTGAAACAAGTATCATGGCCATAATTTGGGTGCTGAATGGTCTATGGTAGAAACTGCAGAGTTCTGTATATCTACAGGTTTTAGGAGTTGAAAACTTTTCCTTTGGACATTTACCTTCCTACCTTCTCATCCTGTTTCTATTTCCGTTAACACAGCTCACCTAAGAAAGACCTTTATCTAGCCATTATCCCTCTCCCCAATCTACTCTTTAAAAAGAAATCACCTATCTTCTCCCTTTTCCACCCCATATTAATTTATATTTAAATCATATCTATCTACAATTCAGTTATGAACCATGACTTATTATGTTATGGGTTTTGTCTTAATTCTGAGGAGAAGCACCATGGATTTAATTCACTTTAGTGAATTCAAGTTTTAATTCAGCTGAATTAATTTAGTGAATTAAAGTTTTAATTCACTTTAGAGGTTTATGTGGTTTCATGTAAGTACTAGGCTTCTAATTCTCCTGATTTGTCTTTAGAAACCGGGTTTTTTGCTGTTTCCAGAAAGATCTGCAAATCTAAAAGTTCAAAAACTCTAAGTATTAGGGAGTGAAGAAATATGTTCCTTTATAGGAGGTTCAAGTCAGAGGAAGAATACTAAGTTCATAAACTTTTCAAGCATGCGTAGGGATAACCTAAATAACTTTATAAAAAAGAAAACCTTATTTAAATCCTTCAAATCCTTTGCTATTCTTCAAGAACTCTTAGTTTAAATATTTAGATTTAGGATGCCTTGAAAATATTCACTCAAAATACATCAATGTTAAAAGATTGTTTTGTCTGCTTCATACTTTTCTATTTTCTCCCTGTCTTTTTTTCCCTTGGATCTTCAGTGTTCATAATAACATTTTTATTCTCTCCTGAATCTTCTCATTGCAGGCAAATAGCAGAATTCAAAGACTGAATTGCTCTGTCGATTCATAAACAACCTTTATCCCAAGATTACATTTTGATCGCCAAAGGCAAGGAAATGTTTTCAACCCCTATCATATGGTTTATCATTGTTAAGAGGGAAAATCCTATTTCTAAAATCAAAACAAAACTCCAGGGACCCTCACAGTATGTTTTAATTTTAAAAAGGTGAATGAGGGGGTGCCTGGGTGGCTCAGTTGGTTAGGTATCCAACTCTAGCATGGGACTGAGCTCCACTTAGGGCTCTGTGCTCAGTGGGGAATCTGCTTGGGATTCTCTCCCTCTCCCCCAGCTCATATGTGCACTCTCTCTCTAAAAATAAATCTTTTAAAAAAGTGAATGAATAAAAAGATTATCAGTGAAGATAATATGCATATAAAATTCCACTGTAGTCACTGGATCCTGTCATCACACACTTCAACATTAATCTGTATTTAAGTTATTTAAGACACAACTTCTAACTTGACAGAATTCCCCCTTCCAACACTGTTCTTTGAATGCAGATTAACATTCCTTCTAAATGACTCTAAAGTTAGTACTACTACTGTGTGACAACTTTACAAGGACATAAAGAAAGCTGTAACAAAATACTACAATGTAGATTAGAGAAATAAAAAGAAATAGACCAGAGGCGCCTGTGTATCTCAGTGGGTTAAAGCCTATGTCTTCAGGGGTCCTGGGATCGAGCCCCACATCGGGCTCTCTGCTCAGCGGGGAGCCTGCTTCCTCCTCTCTCTCTGCCTGTTTCTCTGCCTACTTGTGATCTCTGTCTGTCAAATAAATAAATAAAATCTTCAAAAAAAAAAACCAAAGAAATAGACCACTTACTGGTTCTGTTAGTGTAGTATCCTTCTCCAGGAACTGTACGACACAGTAGGCTAGCTAAAATGAAAGGGATAGTTAATAAATACTACTAAATGAAACAACAGTGATACCGGATTTTTATATTTAGTTAACAAAAATGACTACCTCATTTTAATAAAGTTTACTCTGTATCTCAATACATAAACATGTATATACTCACAACTGTGTGATGTTTAACCTTGAAAGAAACTTCTAGGTTAAAAAAAAAGATGTTCTTTTTTCAGTAGTTACCTTCTGAATGTAAAGTTAAGTGAAACATAGGACTAAAGCTAACATTTTAGTTTCAAAGTCAGGGCCCAGACCAGAAAAGAGGAAAACTTGGTATTATCTCTCCTATATTTATACTTAAAGTGTACTGAGCTTATTTAATAAAGCTAAATATCATAATACTTTTAAGTTATAATGAAAATTTGCCCTGAGCAATTTATAAAGCAAATTGCTTAATTATACCTACAATTCCTCCATTTCTCTGCCTTTATATCAGCGTCTGAAACAATATTCATTTGATTTGAAATGTCTGAAACTTACCTGAGCATGAAACAAAGCTAATCCTTTTGCAGTATGCATAGGAATAAGAACCTTCATTAGAAATTGTTTATGTTCTGCTTTCAGTGGCAATGCAAAGCCATTGATAATACTGGAGGGAAAAAAAGGCAGGGGGAAGGGTTAAGTAGTTACTACTTCATTTCCAAAAATTATACCCATGAGTATATAAGGAACAGTGTTCTGCTTCAGTCCTGGTATTGAATGACTTACCCATCTTCAAACTTGTCTGGTTCCTCTAAGTCATTCAATGGTCCCAAAAAGAGAACTGGGACTGCCAATTAAAGTCCCACTAAATAATTTGTCTTTATTTTCTATAAAGCCCATCACTTCATACATTATTGCCTTTATTCTCCTACATAAAGCCACAGGGAGATCAGTATCACAATGCTGTTAAACTTCCAATATTTTCTGAACTCTGAAGTTTCCCTACTTTGCTGAAAAATCTGAAATTAAGTATTTTCTCCATAATCATTCTCTAACTATAAATAGAGAGGGCCTCATCTTCTCAAGTTAATACTGCTGTGTGATGAATAAGGAAGGCAAAATGTTCACGTAAACTAAAAGGCTCTGAAAAGAACAGATAGATTAAGAATGGCCTATCAATGTCTCAACAAGAATTCTTATAAGTTTATCAAAGATTCATTATAGTTTACTTCATTTCTTCCCAATCAGATCCTATGAATTTCTGTGGCGGTCTGCTAAGATCAGGCATAAAACATGCCACAGCTTCAGAAGCAGGCGGCCTATTCTAAAACAGATGTCTTGCATGGCAAGTACTTGAATATGCTGACCGCTTAAAAGCTATAAAAAGAATTCAGTTGAGAAACTATGTCTTGTGCTCTATATTTAAACTCTAAAATACGAAATAATTTCTCCAACCCCAGCTAGGATTCTAATACATAAAACATTCAAAGCTATCTCTTTAAAAACAAAAAAAAAACTGACTTACCTTCCTAATATTTCAAGGAGTTCAGCAACACCATTGAAATGCTCTGTTTCATATATAAACCTGAATTTAAAATAAAGATAGATATAATAAAAACTCAAATATTAGTAAACTAAACTAAGAGAAGAGGCAGGAAGGTCAAGAAATCAGTCCTAAAGGCAACTATAAGAAACATACAAGCATGCTTCAGGAATTCTTTGTAAAACTATTTTGTCCCAAATTAGTAACTTCTTTTGCTAAAACTAGCCATAATGATAATGGAATATTAGTTCACCTGGAATATTTTATTTTGTTTAAAAATTTAAAAGAAAGATGGGTTTTCTCAAGGAAATACTTTTCAAAATAGGAAATTTCTACCCATAGGAAAATCCAAGAGAAAAGGACCCATGTATCATAAAAACATTTTTATTCATAGCATTGCAAAACCTAAACTATACAGGCTGCCTAGCTTTCCAAGATTAGGCTTGCTGTTAAAGCAGGAAGTAAAAAACTCAAATGCCTACAGGACAGGGGAGGTGTTAAATGAGTAAAGTAGACGAGGCGAGGAGGAGAACAGAGACCTGCAAGAGAGATGCTCTCTCCAGGGGAGACCGCTGTTACTGGTTTCTAATTGTTACAACACAGGAATGCCAGCCTAATTTTGCCAGATTTCCCATTAACACAAACCAACCAAACCTGAAATGTGGATATATTAAAGCTAAATCTCATCAGAAGCAACTACTTAACACAGTATCATTTATAAAGGAGTCAAAATACAGGCTCCATATAAATTTAGCTTTGTCAGAAAAACAAATGAAAGTACTTTCAAGATCAAATTATTTTAACAGTATTTATACTTATTTTTTTAAACAAAAAGCTCAAATGGGTAACTAGACAAATTCAATAAATTTTAAATATGAACATTGGTATTAGGTATTAAAAACAGTCTTCATTACACGAGAAGTAGGTTGCAAGTTTCTAAAAAGTTACATGCAATCAAATGACACCCACAAAATGACTCAAATACTAATAAGGTTAAGAGAGTTCAGATACTAAAAGTTAATCTAAAGGAACTAGAATAAAAACACACGGAGGGGGAAAAAAGTACTATATATGAATATAGGACCAGTTTACCTGAGGAAAATGTTGTTAATTTGTTTCCTGATGAATGCTCTTAATCCAAGAAATTTCCCATAAATTCGGTGCAGAACAGTCTTCAGGAAGTCACGTTCTCTGGGATCTTCACTATCAAAAAGCTCCAGGAGCTTTAAAAAAAATCTGAGAAATTACTTTTTAAAAATAATTGAGCTAAAACTTCACTTTATTCTAATTTGATTTAGAGATAACCCATGAAATCTTAAAAAAATTTTTTTTAAATATTCTTAAAGATTCTGCCTTAGGTTGATTTTATTCTTGATAAATATTGAGGCTAAAGAAATCTAAGGAGTATTTCTTTTCACTTCATTTCAAAAACAACATAATATAAACTTCAAAAAAGTGGGATTTTTTTTTTCCTTGCCACTCATCTTAAAATTCTATCCTATTCTTGACGACTAACCCTGGCTCATAATTTTAGAGTGCTGAAATTTGAGATTTTTCATGCTAATAATTTAAAACTACATACAAAGATCTTAAGCTTGCAAACTGCAAGTCATTATAAATAAATGAAGTTTAAAAAATACATATGTGCAAATGAGTATTTATGGTTTACTAGAAAGAACAAACCAAAGCTCTTTTTGAACAAACCAAAGCTTTTACACTAAAAATCAAGCCTGCAGATCAAAAAGTGGTATTACTATATTTTAAATAAAACACTGGATTTTCTTAGGAAAAATTTTAAAATACTCCCTATCTATAGAATGTAATTTCGTATATGAAGTCATCAAGAAATTCTGTGTTCTGTACTTTGATACTGTTAATTATAGTAGAGATGGCAAGCTCTGAACCTCATCAAAGTTCTTTTCCCATTCTGTCTTGAATTATATGTAATTGTTTACATATGCATCTCTTCTACTAGAGTGAGTATTTTTTGAGAGTGGTGATGACTTTAGTCATATTTATATACCCCTAAACAAATGTCTGGTTTACAGTTTGTATTCTTTGTTCACTAGGTTATTAAAATCCTGAATGAGGCTCCAGCCAAAAATATCCAGAGTGTAAGAAGTTATGTTTATATACCTAATAATTTCAGTTCAAATTATTCTAATTAAAAATGGCTAACCTACTCACTTGAGACATTCAGATCCAAGTTTCTGATATTGGGTTTACTTAGAAGATAAGCTTTCAAATTAATAAAAGGGGCCTTTCATTGTTAAGGCTGACATGTTTAATTCAAGAACAAATATAATCTAGTATAAGTTGATCCTCAGGAAAAAAAAACTAGAGAATAGATGATAGCTGAGTTTCAAATCTATTTAAAGAAACCTATTCTGAAGTATTAAATAATCTATTTAGAAATATAAATAGATGTAAATTCATGTAATAAAACACACACAAACCTAGTACTCAGTAAATTGTTTCTCATTCTGGCTGTTATATCTAACTGCTTTTAAGGGTAATTAATAACCTCTGAGTTTTTTCATCATTGATAAAATGAGGAAGGTTAAAACTAATCTTGTTGGGGTGCCTGGGTGGCTCAGTGAGTTAAGCTTCTGTCTCTAGCTTGGGTCATGGCCTCAGGATCCTGTGATGGAGGGCCACACTGGGCTCTCAGCTCACCAGGGAGTCCGCTCCCCCCCACCCCGCCTGCCTCTCTGCCCACTTGTGCTATCAAATAAATCAATAAATCTTAAAAAAAAAAAAAAAAAAACTAGTCTTGTTTTTATTTAAATGAAAGTTATATCATAGTCTAGTTCTAATCCTAATTCTCCCAGCTATTAGCTGTGTGGAATTAGACATGGTCTAGTTCTTTATATAAAAGCATATAAGAACAGTGCCTGGCACATAAAATATGCCCTCACTAATTCTTAGCTTCCTTTTTTCTTCTGAAATCCTGTGACTTGAATATAACTTGGAATTACACAAGTGTTTTTTCTCTTGAAATGATGAGTATCCACATTTATATTTAAGGGTTTTTTTCCTGTACTTCTAAGTCTTAAAATTACCATGTAATCAAATAATTTCAAATTATAAAACCTGAGATATATACAAAAGTAACATAATAAGAATAACTAAGGAAGTGCTATATGAAAGTACAGTCATCTAAACTGCTAAGAACAAATTATTGGGCTTTAGCTTCTCAGGTAATTCATATATTTAGAGAAGGCAGAAAATGGGTCCCACTCTACCAGTTTTCTTCCTGTTCCCCCTCAAACCCGTGGAATAATCCAGAAGCAGAAACACCTCAAGATCCAGACTGAAGAAGCACTAAGGCAATTGTTCCTCTCACCCTTCTATCTTAAACACAATTTAATATGATATATCATAGAGTTCCTCAATATACTATATTCCTCCTGTAGCACACAAGAGCTACAAGAGAAAATAAATACGTATTCATTTGCAATTACCAAAATAACAAAACTCCATCTAATCTTACCTTTACTTGTGATTGAAATGTAAATTTTACTGTTAGCACACACCTAATATTTCTTCGTAATTTATGAGGAGCTGCTTGAATGGGTGAAGGACATATCTTGACAATATTCTCCATTAATCAGTACACTCACAGCAACTAGTAAGAATACTTTATGTGAGGTCCGAGGTAGTTATAACTGATCAAAAGTGAATTCCAAATATGTGGAACTCGTGTTTGTAGAATCTTTATCATACACTGGTGTTTAAGAGGGCAGGAAAGGTCCTAGCGATTTTAATCCCAGCCTTAGCACTGGGTTCATCACCACCTTTTCACTCATCTTCTCTTTCTTGAAAATGCAAGTAACTCTCGAAGAAGAGAGTATCAAATTCCTAATGAGACCTTACATACTGAGATAAATTTCCAGAGGAAAAAAATGAACCTAGAAAGATCTGGTCTCCTTCACAATCTTGTCTAGGTCCAGCCAATTCCCCATAATTAAAAAGAGGCTTTTACACTGTTGGAAAAGATTTTGAAAATAAAAATGAACACATTCTGAGAAATTAATTTTCAGTAGGTAGGTTCCAAAAAATAATAGCTAGTGACAAATTTATAAAATAAAAGAAGGGGGAGCCTGGGTGGTTCAGTCATTTGAGCAGCCGATTCTTGACTTCAGCTCAGGTCCTGATCCATGATCTCAGGGGACTGAGCCCTGTGTCAGGCTCAGTGATCATCAGGGAGTCTGTCTGAGCCTCCCTCTCCTGCTCCTCCCCCTACTTGTGTGTGCATGCTCTCTCTCTCAAATAAATCTTAAAAAAAAAAAAAGAAGGTATCACACTATGTTTCACTATCTCCTTTTCTTCTTAAAGATGCCATTTATCGGTGGCTTAGGAAATGGGTAGCTAGAATGCCTAAGGTGGGAAGGGGAAAGGAAAAAGGAAAGGTCACTGGTAATAAACAGCAAGAAAGGAGCCTAATCCCAAACTCCCAACAAGGATTCCATTTCCACTTTTCCTCTGTCATTTCAAAGTCACAATGCTTAAAACATATGTCAAAGTTCAAGGTCAAAGACTTAACAATTTAAAAGAAGGCTTCTTGCCTTTAGATTGAATGGTCATACCAAATTTTTTCAAACTGTGCAGAAAAGCTCGCTTTCTGGTCTTTAAAAGTAACTGAGAATTCAGTATTGGATAAGATAATTCAACTGACTTCATTAGAAGCTCACTCTTGATTAAAATACTCTGATATTGTCAAAGCTACTTCACCTTTACTCTAATTGTCTGGCGAGAGTATTAAATGCTATTAAAGTGAAATAAACCATTTAAGTTCTGAAAGACTATTTTAATCACAAGTTAATCATTGCTAAGATGAACATAAGAAAATTTAAGACATTAAGAATTCCTTACCTGTTGGACAAATTTCTGATCAATGTATCGCTTTGCAATGCTAGGCTGGAAATCAGGGCTCTCCAAAAATCTTAAGAAGAATTCATACACCAACTATGAAAGAAAGTCAAATAGAAGCTAAGAGGATAACTATAAAAATTTACCCTAATTTATCCCTTCATACCAAATATACCTCCCCTACCACCCTAGGAGGGAGATTTTCAACCTCATTGGAAATCGTGATGAGTTGGTAAGATTTTTAAAAACTAAATATATATTCACAATTTGGCCTCCTAAGCTAGTACATTTGGGGATTTACTGCTTTATATCACTTGTTGAAACTGAAATTATGGGAGCTAGAAAATAAAAATGACACCTATAAAATATTTAACTAGGAAAGACTTTTGCAGTCCATACTCACTGGGAATGTGTTCTTTCTCCATTGGATTCCCAACCCACCTCAACTTAATATCCAGAGTTCTTTAAATACAGGATCAGAAACCTCCAGATAAGAATAAACCGAATTGTAAGGGGAAGTGTATCAATAAAAATAAAAAGCAAAAAACTTCACATCTTTCTATAAAACTATATTGGAAAGAATTAAAGCCAGCACACCTTATTTACATTTAAGAAGTAATGAACTAAGGGACGCCTGGGTGGCTCAGCTGGTTAAGAAGTAATGAACTAAATTATTTAAGTTCAGGGTTCAGGAAGGAATGTTTATCACAGTGAATATACTAGAAGTCACAGCAGGATGTCTACTTAAGCACCAGCATCTTGGGGTACCAGGGTGGCTAAAGTTAAGCATCTGACTCTTAGTTTTAGCTCACTTTATGAGCACAGGGTCGTGGGACTGAGCCCCTCACTGAGCTCAATGCTGGGTATGGAGCCTGTTAACCTCCCCCCAACTCCCTTCTCTTTAAAAAAAAAAAAATATATATATATATACATATATATATATATATATATATATACACACACACACACACACACATTTAAATATATGTAAATATATATACATACATATATATATATATAAAAGTGTCAGGCATCTTAAAAGTAATAGGAAATGTTCATTTGTGGTCACAAGTAAGAATTAAAAGTAAGATTTAGGGCACAGGGGTGGCTTAGTTGGTTAAGTATCTACCTTTGGCTCAGGTCATGATCTCTGGGTCCTGGAACTGAGTCCTGCATTGGGCTCCCTGCTCAACAGGGAGCCTGCATCTCCTTCTCCCTCTGTCCCTCCTCCTGACCCTGCCCTCTAGTGAGGTCTCTCTCTCTCTTCTCTCAAATAAAATCTTAAAAACCACAAAAAGTAGGGTTTAGTTAACTTGCCTCCATCACAGCTGCATCTGTCTTTTAAGAAGAACACTAAAGTTTTTCTTTTATTGTAACCTAATAGCTATAAAATGTAGGAGTATAGCCCCCAAATGTACCTTAATTTATTAGCTATCAAACAACACATTAATCTAGTGCCCTAAAAATAAAAAAGGAAGACTACATCCCAAAAGTAGAAATATACAATAAACATTTTGATCACAAAATGATAAACATCAGGCCACATACAGAAGGGAGAAATTAATTTACAGACATTACAACACACAAAAAAAGCACTACCAGATCGGGGCCTTATCATTCACCATAGAATAACAAATTTTTACTACTGAATTCAATAATATTCTAAGCCTAACAACAGTTTTGGGAGTTGAATAAATGTTTCTGTCCAGTGCATCTTTGACCAACTATCCAAAGGAGTGATGCTCATCTGGTCTAATTATTATCTTTTAGCTGTTCGGTATGACACTGTAATATGGAAACAAAAATTGATACCAGTTTTTATTTATAAATAATCTTCTAATCAACCAACTACACAAATAATTTTGCTTTGGGTTGCACACATGCAAAAAGATACAGAAAATGATCAGAGTCCTCTGAAGAGTCAGTACAGTCTCACAGGCTGCTACAGAGTTTCACTGGCACAACATACTCAGGGCCCATTTTTCATGTCCAATCCTCGCCTGCTGTGAGATTTTGATATGAGAAAATATATACTTGGTCTTCATCTGTGGTTATTGCCACAGAGCTCCTAAAACCTTGAAATTTCCTGAGTAGGAGTAAGGGATACATTTTATTGTTGTTTATAAGAAGCCCCTCTCTGGGACGCCTGGGTGGCTCAGTTGGTTAAGCAGCTGCCTTCGGCTCAGGTCAGCATCCTGGGATCGAGTCCCACATCGGGCTCCTTGCTCAGCAGGGAGCCTGATTCTCCCTCAGCCTCTGCCTGCCATTCTGTCTGCCTGTGCTCGCTCTCTCTCCCTCTCTCTCTGATAAATAAATAAAATATTAAAAAAAAAAAAGAAGCCCCTCTCAAACATGCTGGAGTTTAGGTTAATGTGATAACTTCAGGAGGATGAAAGTCTGGTTATCACAGGAAACAATGTGATGATGAGAGGGTTGAAACTTTCAGCCCCAACTCCCCATCCTCCAGGGAGGGGAGAGAGGTTGGAAATGGAGTTCAATCACCACTGGCCAGTTACTTAATGAATCATGTTCACCTAATGGAACCATCATCAAAATCCTCAACAAAGGGTTTTGGAGAACTCCTGGGTTGGGGAACACACCAAGGTGATGGGAGGGTGGTACATGGAGCCCCCTTTTCATACCTTAATCTATGCATCTCTTTCATTTGGCTGTTCCTGAGTTGTATCCTTTATAATAAATTCGCAAGTAGTAATAAGTGAAGTGTTTCCCTGTGTTCTGTGGGCTACGGCAAATTATCAAACCAGAGGAGTGGGCTGTGGGAACTCCAGACTTACAGCCAGCTTGGCAGAAGTACAAGAGACCAAGACTCATGACTACCATGTGAAGTAGAGCGTGGTCTCATGGGACTGAGCCCTTAACTTGTGCCTTTGTGGTAATTCTAGGTCATAAATGAATAAATGTGTCATAAATGAATAGTGTCATAAATAAATTCATTTATTTAAATTCATAAATTCATTTAGTGTCATAAATGAATAAACTATAAGACACCCAGTTGTTGTTCAGAGAAGTGATAAATTTCTTGGTGTGGGAAATCGACACATTTGGTGTCAGAAGTTTTCCCTATAGCTACGTAGTGTGAAGAGATACTGGACACTGTACAGCTCTGAAAAAGCTCATTCACTTGTTAGGGAAAGAAGACAAAACTAGAAATATATAAAATGGTATATACACAAAAATTTATGGCACAGGGGCACCTGGGCATCTCACTCTTGATATCAGCTCAGGTCACGATCTCAGAATCATGAGATCAATTCCCGTGTTGGGCTCTGCACTCAACAGGGAGTCTGCTTGAGATTCTCTCCCCCCCTGTCCCTCTGCACAGTTTGGGTTAATTAATTAATTCTTTAAAAATGTATGGCACAGACTGAGTGGAGGAGACCTTTAGAAAAAGGTTTTATCATTGTGGAATAAAGTCAGTAAGAAAAGTTTTAAGGAGGACAGCAACTTGAGCCCTATATTTGATTTGATTGTGCATAAGCCAAGAAGAAAAAGGGCTTATTAAAGAAAGGCAGGACATGTCTTGAGAAGCAGATGGTGTAGGGTATGGGTTGGTGGGTATGGAATCAGAGGCTCAGAATCTTCATGCAGATGCCTAGTTGAGTGGAAGTTAAGATTTGTGGTAAGGTGGGACCAGGTTAAACATGAGTCAAGTATGGCACGCATTAGCCTATATATTCTGCCTCTGAAGATCTGCATCAGATATATACGGCTTAAGGCTTAATACTATTAAGAGCAATCACATGTCTTTTGGGAGACTTGCACATCATCAAGCTGAATCCTCTAAATCACATACTCAGTTCAAACATATGCCGATCACAGATACCACATTATTATTTCTTACATAGTTCTCATCTTCATCATTTTCCTAACACAGTGAACATTAAGTGACCAGTCAAGATTAGCAGCAAATCACTTTTATGCAGCCAACTTAGCACCACTGAAGAGATAACAAAAGGTTATCTAATAAACACATGCTGAGTAATGTCAAACAGAAGCAAACACTAGTGATCTACAGAGCTGAAAATCTTCAAGATGGCACAATTAAGACTATGCGTCTATAAAATGGCACCCTGTGTCCCCACTGCCACTCTCTCTATACTCTATCCTGCATTACTTTTTTTCTTGTATTTATCATACCCTGACATAGTAGTATTATTTATTCTTTTCCACTAGGATATAAAAGATTTTGCTTATTAGTTTACCCCCAATATTTAGAACAATGCCTTGAATACAATATTTACTGAATGAATAAAAATCATAGTTGTGGAGGACTGCTTCTGTGTAATTACTAAAGTTTCTCTATATTCTTCTATATGAAGAAATACTTTGCTCTAAGAATCTAAGAAACAGTGCTTCACAGAACAACAGATACTTTCAGCAATGGATTCATTTCTTTAGTAAACTGGCAAATTGAATATACAATGTACAGCTGGTCCTCCTACTTCTGTGAACCAAAAAAATACTCTAAAAGATAAAAGGCAAGCACAAAATGTAAAAAGATAACTAAAGGGGGGTAATCTTACCATTCTACTCCATAATGACCACGTCTTTCCTAGGTAGTTAGAATATATGAAATTCTAATCTTCACCAATAAAAGATTTTAGAAGAAGGTACAGCAAAAACAACATAGATGATTTAAGTATCTGAAAATAAGATCTATACAAAAAAGCTGAAGGAACTGGAAATGTTTGGCCCAGAGAGGCAAAAAGTTTTTTAAGAAACGTTAATAAACTCTATATAAACAAAAGGCTCTCTTCAAGGAATATGGTGGTCCAATGTTTTACAAACTCTATTAAGAGAAAACTAATTAAAAATTTTTTTAAAGATTTTATTTTTTTGTCAGAGAGAAAGAGAAAGAGCACAAGCCGAGGAGCAGCAGGCAGAGGGAGAAGCAGGCTTCCTGCTAAGCAAGGAGCCTGATGCAGGCTCGATCCCAGGACTCTGGGATCATGCATGAGCATAAAGCAGAGGCTTATTAATCCACTGAGCCACCCAAGCATCCCAATTTAAATAGGTTTTAAAATTGATTTAATATATGAAAGAATTCATGTAAGACTTAACATACACTGAACTAAATGAGATATTTCATATTAAGTGCCTGAACACTGAATCTGAGGGCTACGTGAATGTGAAGAGGCGTACACTGTAAAATGTTTATGTTCCCAGTATAAATTTCTAATTGTAGAGGTCACAAAGAAGTTTCTAGTACCTAAAATACAGTTTATTCCTAAAAAAAGAAAGGTCTATGTTTTAGTCAGTACCCTACATAAAATAATTACATCTTAAGTATCTGTGCCACTAAAGAAAATAACTAATAAAAGAAAATTAAAATACTACATAATCTGCCCGTATTCCAGACTAATACAGCAGCCACGCCTCCCTAATTATCTAAAAGTCAGTATACAGAGAATTACAATCTTGTTTGTCCTCCATAAATACAAAGCAATAATGCTTAGAAAAGAAATAAAAAATAATTTATAACTCTTAATTAGTAATTACCATATATTAATACATTCTGTAAATTAAAAGATGACCAGTCACCTACTACTAGAACAGTAGAACAGGTTTTTTTGTTCCTTTTTTCTTTGTTCCTTTATTTCATTTATTCCATTTTTCCATTGCTCATTAGTATTTCCATTACAGAGTGGAAAAAAAGTAAAAAGAAAAACTATAAATTAGCACATTTTTAGGAAATTCATGAACAGGGTTGGGAAAACAAAATTTTGAAAGGTTTTGAAATTGCTTATTATTCCCCTCATTAATTTAATGTTTGTTTTTCATCCCATCAAATCAATTTCTAAAATCAAGTATCTGACAACTAAATGTAAAATGTAAACTTTTAATATAGAACAAAAAATTCTGGGTTAACTGATTTCAAGTACATTAACAAAAGAAAAACTTTCATTGAGCAAATTTCCTCAGTGCTACAACTGTCTATAATCTCATTTATCAGAGCAGCTTTAATATTCCACCCTAAAAAAAGATGATTAAATAATGATGTAGCAACTATATTCTGACAGATTCTATAAATCAGCTCACTCAGGATTCAATAGTTTCTGATTCCCCTAGACCATTTAATTGCCAATTTTTAAAACTGTACACCAAATTTTAGTTATGAGAAAGATTAACTATAAACATATATATCTAGGGCAGAGTCTTTTCACTGGGGTCATGGATATACAAAAATTTGTGTGTCTCTATGTATTCTGTCTTGGGAGAAAACCATTTTTTAAAAATCATATTTTGAAAGCGACTCACTACCTAGCTCCTAAAATGTTAAACTGCTAGTTTCAGGGAATTCAAATGAAAGTTCAAATCATACCAGTGAAAAATAGAAAGCATATTGTTTGTTTGGCTAAATTTTCACTGTTAATTTCCATGAGCATATAAAAATATCTTAATGGAGATACTAATTTCAGAAATTCAAAGACTGAGGAAACTTTTTCAGATTATTCAACTACATGTGATTAAAAAAGATATAATCAGCTCATGAGAATTTCACATCTTTAAAACCTTTGCATTATTAAATATAGTATCATTAATTTTATATCAACTATGGTCCCAAATTTTACATGAACTGGTGTATGATGCTATTAAAAAAGTTTTCCAGTTCAGATTTTTTAGTTCTATAAGCTCTAATGTGCTGATAAATCTTAATAATTTTATCAGCTTTTGCTAATCCCAGGATTCCTCTTTCACTTTATTTAGACATATATATACTAGACAGAATAAATAAATAAAAGAGGTAGACTATTGCTTAAAGTGTCCCAAAGAGTGTAGAATATAAATTTCTTTCTTTGTCTTTTAAAATAAAATGGAGGGGCACCTGGGTGGCTCAGTGGGTTAAAGCCTCTGACTTTGGCTCAGGTCATGATCTCGGGGTCCTAGGATCGAGCCCTGCATTGGGCTCTCTGCTCAGCAGAAAGCCTGCTTCTCTGCCTACTTGTGACCTCTGTCAAGTGAATAAATAAATATCTTTTATAAATAAATAAATAAATAAATAAATAAATAAAATGCAATGACCACTAAAAATACAAGTCCTGGCAAAATAAAAATCAATAATGTAATTGGAAGCAACAGCTAGCACCCACATGTAAAGCAGAGTTTCTCTCTACCTCCCAGAAACTATGTAGAAAAGAGCTTATGTTGGTCATTATCCATCCTGTTGTCATTGAAAACATAAAAACATATCATTTTCTCATTTTACTCAAGACAGACTCTTCCCTCCAATGATCCCAGCCTGCGGCAGGCATTGTTGGTTGACTAATGTAATACCCATTCCCTTCCTCTCACCTGTCTCTAATACTCACTGTCAGTGTGCTTTACAACTAGAGTAACCGAAAAAAGAAAAAGGGAATGGAAATAAGATGAACAACAGTCCAACAAGGAAAAAAAAAATTAAAAAAGAAAAAAGACTTTTAGAGAGAGTAAAAAACACAGAGAGCCAAAGAAGAGCCAACACATGAATAGCTGCCACCCCCAAAGAAGAAAAACAAAGCAGTGCAACAAAAGAAATATTAAAAATTATTACTGAAGAAAACTTTTCAGAAATAAAAATAAAAATAAAAGTGGGTTTTTAGGGGCACCTGGGTGGCTCAGTGGGTTAAAGCCTCTGCCTTCATCTCAGGTCATGATCCCAGGGTTCTGGGATCAAGCCCCACATCGCTGCCTATCAAATAAATAAATAAAATCTTTAAAAAAATTTTTTAAGTGGGTTTTTATAGTAAAAGAGTACTATTCAACTGAGAAAATTTATCTAGAAAAATTGACACTAATGTATGGCCAGTAAAGCAGTTGGGCCATTAAAGGAAAAATATTCTTTAGGCATCTAAGCAAAAAAAAAAAAAAAAAAAACAAACCCTGTCTTTATATAAGAGACAGAAAATCAGACTGAAATCAGTAGACAACGGAATAAGATATTTACGGTACCTAAGGAAATATGAATCAACAATTTTATATCAAATCAGGTTGATCTTTAAAAATTAAAGCTACACACAAACTGCTGTTGTACATGCAAAAACTCAGGGAATAATATTTTCTTGAGTTCCTCTACTAAAGAATGTGCTCCAGGGGTACCTGGATGGCTAAGCTGGAAGAGCATGTTACTCTTGCTCTGAGGGTTTGTGAGTGTGACCCCCCACACTGGGTGTAGAGATTACTTAAATAAATAAAGACTTAAAAAAAAATAATAAACTCCAAATTACCAAAAAATGATTAGAGGAATTCTGACATAAGGATTGATGGTAAAATTAAATATATTACCTCTAGAACTAATCAAAAGCAATGGGCATAAAGGTAACAGAATAGTAGTATACAAGAATTACATGTTCTAACCATGTTAAGTATTACATAATAATACAAATATAAAGTTGAGGAAGGGAATGAAGAAGAGTGTATGGAAAGTAGAAGCTTTGAATTGCTATATAAGTATTTACTGTGAGAGTAAATGGATTATTACTTTACATTAGAGATTAGGTAAGTAGGAAGTGGAAGAAGAGACTACTTGATAATTTCAGTATTGTCCATGCTAGGGAACCAATAAATTAACAATAAGAGAAAGAACCAAGGGTATCATATATCATATAAAGGTATCAGCATAAAGGTAACAATAAAAACACACTTCAAAACAAAAAAATACACTTCTTCCCACATACCAGAAGTACTTATCTTTTAAGAAAACAGAACAGAAAACAAACAGTGTAGTTTAAAAAACTGTGCTAGTTTCTGTGCATACATTATCCCATTCAATCCTTATACAATCCTGTTTTATTCCAGTTTTATAAAGGGAGATGCAGAGAAGTTAAGCAGCTTAACCAGGTCACCCAGGTAGAAAAGTATAAAAACTGGATTTAAGTAGAGGTCTATCACCAGAATAATTTCTATTTCACCATGCTTTGTAATAATTCTCTTTGTAATAATACTTGTTAGAATTTGTATATATACAATGAAAAATTATAATGTAATGTATTACAGTTATGTATTACAATGTATAGAGTGTAAATTTTTGTCACACTTAACTAAGGCATATCATTAAAAATTCACTTATGAGGGCTAAAAAAGAAAAAGTATGGCTAGCTGAATTATTTGGAAGATCTAATTTACTAGTGTTACAATGAAGCTAAAAAGGTATGAACTAAGCCTCATTAAGAACTGGTGTGTATTTACTTTAGGGCCAGACTATAACAGAGGCACTAAAGCTTTTAAAAATCAAGAGCAAGTACTCTGAAGTAATAATTGAGTTGTAAACCTAATTTGGCTCTTTATTACTTACATAATCTTGGGCAGAATTCTTAATCTCTTTTAGCTTCATATTAGCTTTTCTACAAAATATGAAAAATATTTTTAAAAATTTTTATTTAAATTCAATTTAGTTAACATACAGTGTTTTATTAGTTTCAGGGGTAGAATTTAGGATTCATCATCTGCAAATAATACCCAGTACTCATTACATCAAGTGCCTTCCTTACTGCCCTTCACCAACCCCCCTACCCTAAAATGTGAGTATTATGGTGTCACCAAAAGGATTAAATGAGATAATATATATAAAGCAGTTGTCACTATCTCTGAAACATGTAAGTGTTCAATAGTTATTGGTATTGCTATAATATAATTTGCTAATCATGATCAGCAGTCTTATAAATGAGTACCATTGGTTATGTGTAACCTTCATTAAACTCTCTAGAAAAACATACTGTGCTTGCCTGCAGATTTCAGGTCATTAACATTATTTTTTAAATATAAAATTTATTTGAAGCATTAAAGGCAAGAGTCCTTTGAACTTTTACTGTCTCCCTCAGAGCCTTGCTTAAAAATAAGTGTCATTTGGATATTCTCAGAGTATATCTTACCTAGACAACTGGAGAACAAAAATCAATGATCACAAAGACTAGATTTATAAAAACATGTGCAAAAGAAACACTATACACATGTGAGTACAATATTTTATGGCTATAATGGAATCTTTGTAACAGTTTCTAAGCAGTATAAGATGATCTACCCTGAATTCTGCCTAAAGAGTTCTAGTTACTAAAGCATAAACTAAAGTAGTGCCAGTGTGATTCTACTAGGTGAACCCTAAATAACATTATATTAAAGCCACATATTTGAGGGTAAGTTTGAATGACGCAATTAGTGCCAGACAGAAATAGGGGAGGCTTAATGGAAGAATTGGTCCTACCTATGTAGTATTTTTTTTTTTTAAGATTTTGCTTATTTATTTGACAGAGATCACAAGTAGGCAGAGAGTCAGGCAGAGAGAGAGGAAAGGAAGCAGGCTCCCCGCCAAGCAGAGAGCCCGACGAGGGGCTCGATCCCAGGACCCTGGGATCATGACCCAAGCTGAAGGCAGAAAGTTTAACTAAGTTTAAGCTTTAAAGTTAAAGCTTTAACTTTAACTTTAACCCAGGTGCCCCTGTAATAAGTTCTTATTACCAATTTTCCAATTACATCTGAAGTGTGAACTGTCACACAATGGCATTAAGTCAGAAAGACTGTCCCTCCCTCAGTCTCAACCAAATAGAAGTGCTCCAGATAACACTAATGAATGGCACAGTGAGGACTTCAGTGAACTTGCAGACCCACAAAACCAACCCAAAACACTGTAAGCTGGCATAAGAAAGAATAAGTAAATGTAAAGGTAGATCAATAGATTATCCAGGAGCGCCTGGGGGTGGGGGACTCAGTTGCTCAAGAGTCTGCTTTCAGCTCAGGTCATGATCCCAGGACCCTGGGACTGAGCCCCATGTGGGGGATGGGGGGATCCCTGCTTCTCCCTCTTCCTCTGCCCCACCCCCCCGCTTGTGCTCTCTTTTTCAAATAAATAAAAATCTGAAAAAAATTCATTAAAAAAATACATCATGGGATGGAGCCCCACATCGGGTTCTCTAAATAAAGTCTTAAAAAAAAAAACCATCATAAGGGGGAATGCAAACTAGTGCAGGAACTGTGGAACGCAGTAGGGAGGTTCCTCAAAAAATTAAAAACAGAACCACTCTACAATCCAGTCATTACACTACTGGGTATTTACACAAAGAATACAAAAACACTAATTCAAAAAGATATATGCACCCCTATGTTTACTGCAGCATAATTTACAACAGCCAAATTATGGAAGTAGCCCAAGTGTCCACTGATAAATGAATAAGGATAAAAGAGATGTGGTATGTGCGTATATATACACACAAAGGAATATTATATATCCACCCCCCTACATACAAAATGGAATATTACTCAGCCATAAGGAAGAATGAAATCTTGCCATTTGCAACAATATGAACAAACCCATAGTTACCACAGGGCAGGTTGGGTGGGGAGGGGGGCGGTGGAATGGGTGAAAACAGATGAAGGGGACTAAGAGTATACTTATCACAGTGATCACTGAGGAATGTACAGAATTGGTAAATCACTATACTACATACCTGATACAAGCTGAAACTAATATAACACTGTATATTAACTATACTGGAGTTAAAATTGTTTAAAAAATCATAAAGGAGAGATAATACACTTATAGCACTGTACTGTATTTATCAAATAAAATCTGCATTTAAGTAGACCCATACAGTTTAAACTGGTGTTATGTGTTGTGCAAGGGTCAACTATACATAAATAGACACTATAAATGTATTTTATTTATAACTCATTTATTCTACTGCTCTACAAGACAGCCACATAAAGCAATAATTACAAAATGGTACATGGTGGGCATGTATAAAGATCTACTTTGTGGGGCACCTGTATGGCTTAGTCAGTTAAGCATCTGACTCTTGGTTTCAGCTCAGGTCATGATCTCGGAGTAGTGAAACCGAGCCCTGTATCTGGATCCCTACTCAGTGGAGTCGCTTCTCCTTTCCATCTGCCCCCCACCCTCCACTGTGTCTCTATCTCTCTCTTAAATAAATAAATCTTAAAAAAAGATCTAATTTGTATGACAATAAAACCACAAATAATACTACAAAGGAGGCAATGGAGGTATATAGGATCAAAATTTTGTATATTATTGAAATTAAGTTAGTATTAACCAAACTAGATTGTTTTAAGATGCTAACTGTAATCCCTGGGTTAACTACTAAAAAAATAAAAAATAAAGTTAAGAAAAACCAAAGGTAGGGATGCCTGGGTGGCTCCGTTGGTTAAGCATCTGCCTTTTGCTCAGGTAATGATCCCAGGATCCTGGGATCTTTAAAAAAAAAAAAAAAAAATTAAAATGGTTAAAATGGTACCTTAGAAAATATCTGTTTAATACAAAAAGCAGTAACAGAAAATAGAGAAATAAAAAGGCATAAAACATACAGAAAATAACAAAATGGCAGATGTAAATCCTACCTTATCTGTAATTACATTAAATGTAAATGGATTAAACACTCCAATCAAAAGGCATAGATTATTGAAACTGATTAAAAAAACATGATCCAACTTTTACGAGACACAATTTAGATTCAAAGAAACACATTAAAAGTAAAAAGATGAAAAATATATATTATGCAAACAGTAACCAAAAGAGAGGTGAAGTGCCTATACTAATATCAGACAAATAACCTTGAGAAATTTTCTGGAGTTACAATGATAAGGACCATCCAGATAGATAATATAACAATTATAAACATAAGCAGCTAACAACAGGGTCCCAAAATACATGAAGAAAAACCTGACAGAATTGGAAAGAAATATATAATTCAACAACAATAGCTGGAAACTTCAATCTCTTACTTTCAATAATAGACCAACAAGGAAATGGAAGACTTGAACAACGTTATGAACCAATTAGACTTGACAGTTTTCTATAGAACATTCCACCAAACAACCACAGAACACGCATTCTTCTCAAGCACACATGAAACATTCTCCAGAATATACTGTCTGTGAGGCCCTAATACAATCCTCAATGAACTTAAAGGATTGAAAACATTCAAAGTATATTCTCCAACTACACTGAAATAATTAGAAATCAGTAACAGAAAGAATGTGGTAGTCACAAATATGTAGAAATATTCCTAAAAAATAAAGAAGAAATCACGGGAAAATTAGAAAGTACTTCAGGTGAATGAAAACAAAAACACAACATATCAAAATTTATGGGGAACACCTTAAAACAAAAATTGGTGCATGACTGGTACGTGAATGTTATAATAGCTCTTGTTACAATAACCCAAAACATCCATCAAATGATTAATGGATAAACAAAATGTGGTATATTCAGAAAATGAAATGTAATTCATCCATTAAAAGGAATGAGGGATGGACACATGCAACAACATTGTTGAACCTTGAAAATATTATGTTAAATAAAAGAACCCAGACACAAAAGGCCACATACTATAGGATTTTACTTACATTAAATATTCATAACAGGCACATCCATAGTGAAAGAAAGTAGATTAGTAGTTGTCAAGGACTGTGGGGTTAGGGGAATGGAAAGTGACTGCTAATGTGAAGGGGGTTTCCACTTGGGGTGATGAAAAAATTCTAGAACTAGAAATGGTGATGGTTGCACAGCATTGTGAATGTACTTAATGCCACTGAACAGTACACTTTAAAATGGTTTAAATGGTAAAAGTATACTTTATCATAATAAAAAAAGTAAAAACATTTTGGGGAAAAAAATGGTAAGAACACATACTAAAAGTCAAGTATTTTAAATAGATCTAAAAGAGAACCACCATGATTTCAGCAGAATATCATAAATGCAAAAATTGTCAATATATAATAAGTTTCATACTTGTATGTGAGGCCAAGAGGCCTCAAGTGTGGGTTCATCCTCTTCTGGATCAAAATCTGGATTATCACTTGGAGGAAGAGTACGAAAGATGTTAGCACTGATCTGTGAAGAAAAAAAAATTCAGCTTTATATTCTTCATTGTACAATTAAACAATGTAAATGAAATATTTTAAAGATAACTTTAAGAGTTGTGACTATAAGCCTAGTTCAAAACCTAGAAACCTCATCAAGACATGAAGAAGGTAGGCACTTCTTTTTTCTCTATCCCACAACGAGGACACTTCTTCAGATGTCAACCTACTAAAGATTTAAAGATTTCCTCTGGATTCCTCCTTCCTTAAATTACAAGTTGTTCTTTCCAAGTTTTGCTTAACAGGAAAAAAAAAAAAAAAAAAAAAGAGGAAGGGAGAGGATTATGGAGGAAAAAAATCATAAAATTCCTAACTCTACCTTTCTCTAACCTTGGTCCTTTTCAGTTTTCTGCAATTCCCTCCATATTCTAATCCAGCCATTTACTTACCTTATAATCTAAAAGTCTGATAAAAGATCTCTATTCCTATACATACACACCACACTAAGGAGAGGGATGGGAGGGCAGATTACTTTCACTGCTATTACAGACATAGTTCATAATACCCCACTGGGGATTTAATTTAACATAGTTCATCTACTCTTTTTTCTTTTTTTTTTTTTTTTTTTAAGGTTTATCCTTCTGAAGTCAGGATGTGAGATTCTTCATTTCAGATTCAATGAAATACAATATTTACAATTTCATCATTCACACTGTCTCAGCACCAACATAAACTTCACATCTTTTTTCACCAGCAAAGGTTAGACTGTGGTGCCAACTCAAAATTCTTTGAAGAATGATGAACAGACTGAGAGACCACTTGGTTTAGTAAACATTTAAGGCCATACTATTAAGGAGTTGGTCACCTGAAATAAACGGTTTAGGGAATAAAGGATGAGAAAAGAGCTGTTTGGTGGTGCAAGCAAATTTCCAACTATTCTTATGAAGTGCATCTATGGTTAGTGAAAGAACTGCTAACAGTCAATTAGTACAACCATAAGACTTAGAAAGTAATAACCTAGAATTTGATCTCCTAGAACTCAACATGAAGGCAGAACCAAGAGATTGATGGATAGGAATTTCACAAAGATGGCAGAGAGTCATAGATAAAACTTGAAAAGGAGAAATATCCCATAAAAGGGCATAATTTGCCTTTGAGAGCATATTTATTATTGGTAGAATAAAATAAAGGTTAAATAAAAAATAACCTTTTAGCCACCAACAAAAGTAACTGTATGTAACAAATATACCTAAGAGCTTTACAGGGCCAACAGGGTGAGTTGACTTCACACTTATCTAGAAATTAAGTACTCAGAAGTTAATAAATAAATAAATAAATAAATAAATAAAACATATACATCTTTTTTCTTGGGGATAGAAATTAAATCCCAAAATTTATTATTACATAGTAAATTACAGAATAACTTGAGTCAAATATTTGAGCATTTTCAATATGCAAATATTTAAGTCATTTTAATATCCAAGTCAATAACTTCAAGTAATCTCTACACCAAACATGGGGCTTGAACTCACAACTCCAGAATCAAGAGTTGCATGCACTACCAACTGAGCCAGCCAGGCGCCCCTTCATGTCAGTACTTTTCCAGAGATAAAAGTAAAAGTACCTTTTTCCTATATTTTCAAAATTCATGAACATAAACCATTTGAAATCCGTAAAATGGAAATAGTTTTCCCCTGAACATATTTTAATGATAAACACAAAACAAAAACCAAGTTTATCAGTATTCAATATTTCCATTTTCAAACTGTCACTTTTCACTGTCTGTGAGAGTTTCAGAAGCCAATTTTATTTTGATTAATGTTCTCTGTAGAGCTGATCTTTTAAAAATTCTTTAAGGCTTTTATTTTCAATTTTAAAAAACCCAGTATTTTCTAATTCAGGAAGATGAAAGAAAACTCAACTAGTATAATAGGGCCAAATTTAACTACATTTTGTTCTTCCCCCAGAACATATATTAGTCAAGGGGAAGGAAATGAAGACAAGTACAAATTATACTTGCTATAACCTTCTATACTCGGGTAACAGTTGAGCTTCAATTATGTACTCAGTGACTCTCTAATTACTCCAGCTAAATTTTTTGTATTTTGTTACTATGCACCAAAATACAAACATCACATCCTAAACAAATTTCTACCATTTGATGGAGAATAAGGTTGAATTATTAATAAATAATATCCTAAACAACCTTACTTTAATGAAGTTAGCAGTAATTTATTTTTCAGAGATTTCATACTTATTTATGTTATTTAACTTTTTAAAGGTCCTGAGTTTTTATTGAAATTCAAGTGTTACAGACATTATAAGTATATTAAAATATTCTAAATATAATTTTTTAGTTCTGACTCCTTTACCCAACATCTGGAATGTAGAGAATTCCATAGTTTTTCATTGTTCTTCTCTTTCCACTTTAGACATTCTCCTTTAGTGACAATTCAGCCCTATATATTAATTATCTATCAGTCTGTGTAATCTTAAGCCTACATCTTTCTCCTAAACCCTGGATCTGCACTATACAATACGGCAGCCACAAGCCACTGTGGCTACTGAATTTTCAAACTATTATAAGCAATGATAGCATCTTTGGAATGAATGGATAATCTTTCAAATGGACTATTTTTAAAACATTTTGAGTACCCTGATTATTGCACATTTATTAAAAATCAGTCTCAGTAATTCATAATTACACCTTAGATTTACTTGAATTTATATAAATCTTACCATTTTTACTATATCAGAATATGCTGATTCAACAATTACACCTCGATTAGTTGAAACATACTCAACCAGCTCATTCAATGTTGCTCTTTTAATTTCTTTGCTCTTCAAGTCTGAAACAGAGTCCATGAAATCAAACAGTACACAGCACTGCTGCAACTTCTGACAGAAAAGCTCTTGTTGTTCATTGGAAGTAGCATCTATAAATAAAAATAAAGAAAAACTTAGAAATAACCTGCTCAGAAACTACCTTTAATATGTTTATTAATTTATTAGAAGCTGTTCATACACATAAAGCTTCTCTCAAAAATCTAGTGGGGAAAATAAAAATCTACTGAAAAATTCATCCATCTAATCTCATCATTCATGCCAGAAACCAGAAAACATAATGGACTTTTACTCCTTTCTCACTACCCATAATCAACAATTAAATGTTACTGATTCTGTTTAACATATCTCACTCTATCCTTTTCTTGTCATTCCCACTGCCATTTTAATGCCCTTCATCATCATCTAGCATACAAAAGTGATACCCTAACTGCTCCTCTTGCCTGTTTCCATAACTACTACAACTCCTGATTTATCTTCTAAACAATCTTAAAAGCTAAAATCTTGCTAAAAGGAGAAATCAATCTGGTCCCACTCAATAATGATCCTCCAAAAATTACAAATTGAAGCTCAAACTCCTCAGGATTGTATACAAAATTCAGCTATCTACTGTCAACAATCATCTCTTAACACTTTCCAGCATGTACCCTCACCTTGGTTAAACCATATTCCCTGCAACTTGTGAATATTTTACAGTTTCTTCTGCCTGGAATGCCCTTTCCCCCACATTCCTACCCTGGGAACTCTACCCATTTATTACATTTCAGCAGAAACATATTCCCCTCAGAAACTCTGTCTAAGATGCTAATTGGTTAATCCACTTTTATCTAAGTGTATCTTAGGTGTGTATCTCTACTATAACATTTATTGTGCTACATTATGTGGCAATTATTGTTTTACAAGTATAACACTCCTAAACTATGAGGCCTCTACAGATAAGAAACAAGTGTGATCTTTATATCTATCTCTGGGTCTCTCTCTCCCTCCCCACCACCTCACATCTAGCACAGTGCCTGGCACATAATAGACATTCAGTAAATGTTTATTGTTTTACCCTCTACTTATTACAAAAATATGGGCACACTATATTGATTTGATTCTAACAAATGTATTAAATCCTTTTGTTTCCAACATCTGAAAAATAACAACTTCAATTTTGAACTTTCACGTCTGTAAACAAGGACCTTCAAATTAGCTCAATTATTTCAATTTATTGACAATTGAAATTAAATTTTAAAAAGTCCTGTAGATATCTACTACACTGATACTTAGTTTGAAGAAGCATAAGATGAATACCTCTGCTTTTTGTAAGCTTCCCAATTATGCTAAACTTATTAGATTGGGTATGTGTTATAACTAGAGAAGGGATGATTATTTTATTTGAGCTATAAGAATCCTTCTCAACTCATACTGTACAGAAAATCCCCACAAGTTTTCTGTTAGTAATACCTTTTTCTGTTTATAAAGATATCTATATCCTCATTATTTAATCTTGTATCTTTATTATAACATATATTAGATTTTCATACATAATCAGATTCCATTATAGTGATGGAGAATATAGAGGAAATAAGTGCCATACCTTTACAAACTAACTCAGTTCTAACAGTTTAAAAACATTTTTAAGCTATTTTTTCTTTATGCTAAAAGCAATACAAACTCATACAAGAGTCTGTTTTAGACCTAATTCTCTTCTTCCTCCTGCTACCGACTCAGCATGAAATCACTGCTTTTCTTGTTCTCCAAAGGCCATGCATTTGCTCTAACTCTTTTCCCTACCTGAAATACCTTACCAGATTTCCTCCCCTGTTTCCAAATCCTACTAACCCTCTAAGGATAAGAAATCTCACATTCTCCACAAAATTTCCCTTAAGTAAGCCAGGATACAGTCAGGATACAGTCAGTCAGGATACAGTAAGTAAGGATACAGTGATCCCTCCCTTCTCTGAACATCTACAGACAGTACTCACAGTCTCAAACATACTGCTGAGTATGCATTATCTTCAAGCTTGTATTTAACAAATACTTCTTTTTTTACCAAAAGATTTCAGGTTCCTCAAAGGCAAGGATCATTCACTGAACAAGGCTCCTTTTTATTTCTTTTACATCTAGTGTAAGGTATATAAAGAGTCAACAAATATACATTTGATGCTTGGAAAAAAACTCTTAAATTTGAGGAATAAAGATTATGCACTAAAAAACAGGCTATAGAATAAGTTCAACTTGGTGCTGGATATCGAAAGTGGCAGGGATAGTAAATTATTACATCATATCCATGCTTAAGAATGTATAACAATGACCATTTTTATCAATGACAATTTTTAAAACCATTTTTATTGATGGTAGATTTAAATGGATTAATGAGATAATGATCATGAAACTGAGTGCATATAATTCAAAACAGAATACAAATGGAAGGCATTCTTCTTTTATAGCACAGGCCAGAAGCCTCTAATATGTCAGAAGACATAAAATGATTTCTAGGATTGGTAAATGGAAGATTCAGGAATATGTTCCACACAAAGAAAAAAAAGTTTCATTTTCTGGGCACCTAACTCTGAGAGTCTTCTCTAGAAAGAAATTCATGTTTTTCATAGCTTCTCTATTCAGTAATTCATTTCTGAACCTAAAGATTTAATTTTTCTCCTCCAGAACTTTATTTTAGCATTACCTAATGCTCAGATGGGACAGGACACCCCTATCTTCCCAAACATTAAAAATATTTAGAAATCTGTTAACATTGCAACTCCTTTGTCTCTGAGTGAAAACAGACCTTTCCTTTCTTTTCTTTTTCTTTTTTTTAAATTTTATTTATTTGAGAGAGAGAGAGAGAGGTAGCAAGAGCGGGGAGGAGAGGGAGAAGCAGGCTCCCAGCTCAGTAGGGAGCATGACTCTGGACTCAATCCCAGGATCCTGGGACCAGGATCTGAACTGAAGGCAGACACTTAACCAACTGAGGCACCCAGGTGCCCCTATAATAGACATTTCCAATCCTCAATTATTTTTAGGTATTAAAGAATAGAAAAATCTTTTTCCACCTAACCCTTCCTATAAATATACATTCTTACTAAGCAGTTTGTTGTGCTACATAATAAAATATAAAACCACTGCTAACATTAGTGTGTCCTTCATGCCAAACATGCCAAACACAAAAATAAGTATTTCATATGTGCTAATTTAACTTTCAAAACAATCCTTAGTTCTGAAAGCTAGAGATAATTTCCTGTCTTCAAGAGATTAGAAACTACTAGGTTCATGACATCCAACATTTTTATATAGGTCAAAAACATTTCTATAATGGTTATCCTAGGAAGAAAAGGCAATTATGGTTTTCATCAAGAAGTTATGAAGTATTTTGCACTTGTAGATGTTATTATGTCCCAATTCTTAGGTACCTTTCTGAAACACAATTTATTCTGAATTTTCTCTTAAGAAAAAAAAAAAAAAGGCAAAAAATACATTTCAATAGTTTGAAAAAAGATCAGACAATATTCTGGCTATATTTCATAAATATGAATAACAACTTGTGAGAAAAAGAAGGTATAATAATTCTCTTTGTTAAATATAGAAAGGGCTGAGAAAATCTACATTGGCCACTTCATACTTCACCATTATTAGAATACTTGCTAATGAAGTCTGTTAATCTCAATGATATTTCAGTTTGGCCATGTCTAATATTTAGGCAGTAATGTCACATATTGTTCTGACTTGGTCGTTTTTAGTGGGCTAATGTTAATTATCCATTTGCCATTTTCTTTTTTTTTTTTAAGATTTTATTTATTTATTTAACAGAGAGAGATCACAAGCAGGCAGTGAAGCAGGTTCCCTCCTAAGCAGAGAGCCTGATGCGGGGCTTGATCCCAGGACCCTAAGATCATGACCTGAACCAAAGGCAGAGGCTTAACCGACTGAGCCACCCAGGTGTCCCCCATTTGCCATTTTCAATGTGGATACTGTCCTTTCCAGTTTCTATGGTGAAAGCTTCTTTGCCAGGGATTCTCTATCTGAAATATCCACTGGTGTTTTCTACCAGAAGTTCACTTAGTGGTTTAAAAATAAAATCACCCATGGAAACATGTAAGTTCACAAGAAAAAATAAGAACACCTAGAAATCTTGCCATTTGCGACAACGTGGATGGAACTAGAGCGTATCATGCTTAGCGAAATAAGTCAAGCAGAGAAAGACAACTATCATATGATCTCCCTGATGAGGAAGTGGTGATGCAACATGGGGGCTTAAGTGGGTAGGAGAAGAATAAATGAAACAAGATGGGATTGGGAGGGAGACAAACCATAAGTGACTCTTAATCTCACAAAACAAACTGAGGGTTGCTGGGGGGAGGGGGTTTGGGAGAAGGGGGTGGGATTATGGACATTGGGGAGGGTATGTGCTTTGGTGAGTGCTGTGAAGTGTGTAAACCTGGTGATTCACAGACCTGTACCCCGGGGGATAAAAATATATGTTTATAAAAAATAAAAAATTAATTAAAAATTTAAAAAAAAAATAAGAACACCTATAGTACCTCATCATACAGCAAGTGGAATGGTGGATACACACAGTATAATTGTTTTGCATCATCCCCTGAGTATAACACAGTATTTGCTTAGTCACCTTAAAATTAATTACCAGAAGAGACCCCAAATTTTTGCTGGAGCAGTTTAAATCAGGTCTTCTTGAAATGATGACATATATCTAAATCAAATGGATTGTTAATTTCTTCTAAAATGTATAAATAAATCAGGAACAAATAAAGGATGAGTATTTAAAATCCTAGTGACTGCCATTTAAATGAAGAGAAAAACCCAGTCCTGTCATAAACCTAGAAGTATATTTTGACCTCCCTAAGTATTTACTTGAGAGTAATTTAGACCGGCAATTTTTACCAGTAATTATTATCACAGTGTATCATATTCAACAATTTTAAACGTCTTAAGTCTTTAAAATTCCTCAAGGAAATTTGATTACAACTTAAAAATATGATCTGAAATACCAATTTACATTATCTCTTCAACAACATCAGAGCTAAGAATTTATTAAAGTGCTCTTCTAGAAAACATTACTAAATCCCCAACATGGGAACAATGGAAAATACAAGAAAAACTGCACAAAGAATTATCTAAAAAACAGATGTGCAGCCTTGCTTTGCAAAATACATGATTGGTTTAAACTTGAAGGTGAGTTTTTCAAATGTATCTTAACTGTCTTCTATTTTTTCAAGACTAAAATTTGATACCACTAAAAAATTCTCACTACTGTAGAAATCCCTGCATTGTCTTAGGCAGGAGAACCAAGACAATGCTAGGAAAGTGAGACATTTCATCTTTGAAGATTAACACAACCTTTTAAACTCACAAAAGCCCTGGGGCGCCTGGGTGGTGCAGCTGGTTGAGCACCCAAGTCTTGGTTTCAGCTCAGGTCATGATCTCAGAGTTGTCAGACCCTGTGTGGGGAGTTGACTTGAGATGCATTCCCTCCTTCTGCCCCTCCAGCCTGTACATGCTCCCTCACTCTTGCTCTCTAAAATAAACAAATCTTAAAACAAACAAAACCCCACAGAAACCTCACAAAAGTCCTATTAGGTTTCCCTACTTATCTCCAATTTGTTTTTCATTACGCAGTGTGAATATGTATCTGGCTCACATTTTAAGGAACTGCTCTATAGAACTGTTTCTCAAGGTGGGAATTGCAATCCACTGGTGGGTAGTAAGTCATTTTAGTGGGTCATGACCAGAATTTTAAAATATATATAAAATATCAACATGTTGCGGGGCTCCTGGGTGGCTCAGTTGGTTAAATATTTGACTCTTAGTTTTGGCTCAGATCAGGATCTCATGGGTCCCTGAGATCAAGCACCCCACCCCCACCCCCAGGCTCCTGTGCAGGGGGAATATGCTTGAAGGTTCTCTCTCACTGCCTCTCCCTCCACTCCCACATATGTACTCTTCTCTCTCTCTCTCAAATAAATCTTTAACACAATTAATGTGTTGCATCTATATGAGTACAATGTGTTTATGAAATGCATTTATTATAGTTTGCAGTCAAAATGTCTGACAGCCACTGCTTTACAATAAGTACCATTAGAGCCCACACCATGTATGTCCAATATCACAATACAAATCTGTAACAAAAATGGGATTCAAATCACTTAGAATGCAAGAACAAGTATAAGACTATAGTCTTTGAAATATCAACTGTTCCTCTAATAGCTGTATTCTAAATCCTTACCCACTTAGACAGTCACAATGCTTATTAGAAATGACAAATTTATCTCTTCCCCTTCACTCTAAATAAGACTAAACAGAAAGAATATAGGTGTGTGTGTATGTGTCACACTAAAATAACAAAGAGAATGGTCACTAATATTAATAGAAAGTAAAGGATCACAGGCATTAAAGGAAGACCTTGAAACATGAAAGAAAGCTAAATAAACAGGAAAAAAAAAAAAAGACCCAAAAGGGTTAATTTAGCATATCACTTCGAAATTTCAGATGCCCAGGAATAAAGACTAAAAGCTTTCAGATTAAATAAAAAATAAACCTCACAAAAGAACCAGAGGCAGATATCCATTAGATTTCTTATCAGCAAGAGTGATGCCAGAAGATAATGGGGCTATACATTTGAATTTGAATGCCAGTCTAGAATTTTGTAACTAGCCAACTATCAAATAAAATGTAATGATTCAAAAAGGGCATTTTCAGCCTGCGTTGGTGGCATAGTGGTGAGCATAGCTGCCTTCCAAAAAGGGCATTTTCAGGCATGCAAATACTTGGAAAAATTAGCACCCTCACAACCTTTCTTCAGAAATTACCTGAGGACATCATGCAGCAATAAAGGAAAAAGAGAAAGAAACAAGATCCAGAAATAGGGAAATCAATTGGGAAAAGCAGTAAAGTCCTACAGAGCAACTGAGCTATTTAGAACAGGAGGAAAGAAGCTCCATGGCTTCTGATGCCAACAGGAGGACCAATCAATAGGATATCTTATTATATGGAAGAAAACCTTGAGAGTACGTCAAAAGCACAAGAAAAAGAAACACAATTAGAAACTCCAGAAAATACTAGAAAGACTATATAAGGAAATGTAAATACATTATGTGGTTGTGAAGCCTAAACAGTCACACGACATAAGCCATGCTCACTGACTTCTGACTTCTACCATCACAATTTATAGAAAACTTAATTGTGGTGTAGAAAATGCTACCAACTTTAAAAATGTAATGTAAAGATAACGAAAGCTGAAGGTGAAAAGAGGAGAGAAACTGAGAGGCACCACCCTTCCAAGTTCATTTCCCATTACTCTCCCTTTTATATCCCATGTTCCATTTATGCTAACATTTGGAAATTTCCTGTTTTATATGCACAGCTTGGAATGCACTCTCTCATTATTTTTTAACCTCTTCAGAAGCAAACACAAGACAGCACCCACCTAAACACTAACCAATGAGAAAAAAACTTTAGCCAAGAGATTTCAAGTCTACCAGAATCATTGATGGTCTGTAAACATGACTATATCCCCTATGAGAGAAATAGGATATATTAGCCTAATACCATTATTTGTAAAACTTCCTTGGTTCTAATTTCATACTTAGCAAGTGTACTAGTTTTAAATTTTGTCCACAATTATCTGACACTCTTCCCTTCAAAACGTTTAATTTAATCTTTTATGAATGTGGGCTGGACTTGGTGACTTGCCTCTAGGGAACAAACTCAGTGAAGCTATCCAACTTTCAACTCTAGGTCATAAAAGTGAGGCTATGTGACTTTCAAGATTGGTTCTTCCTCAAAAGAACCAGGGTCACATGAGGCCTTAAGGTTCATAGGATAAACTTTCAGAAAATACTTACATAGTTGAGTATATAGTCTGGTTGATTATACTAATTCACCTGATATTAGCAAATTTTGTGAAAAATTTTTTGAAGATTTAGAATCTTTATGAAAATGTGGTAAGGAAGTTTTACATTATACTCTTTGGTGTCAGTTTATGAAACTTATTTAGGAAGACTGTACCACTAAATAATGTCTGAGTCCATTCCTCTGTCTTATACGCTCTAATACATGGTTTCTTTTTATCATACACAGTACAAGTATAAATTAACCAAGTTTATGACATAGTAATAAATGCCAGTTTATTAATTTAGGATGAAAAATCATTCCTCAGTCTACTTTATTAGAATATTCCAGTTATGTATTCCTTAGGCAGGCCTAAAGAAGCAGCCAAATCATAATCAGAATGATATTTGGTGTTTTAATTTTCTAATGCTTAATAACACATTATCCCAAATTTAGTGGCTTAAAACAATAGTTATTATCACAGTTTCTTTGGGTCGGAAATTCAGAGAACACACAGAAAGAACAACTTATCTCTGCTCCATGATGTCTTAAAGCCTCAGCTAGAGGCTTTAAGAAAAGCTAAGAGGTGGAATCCTGTGAAGGCTAAATTATTCATGTCTGATAGTTAATTCAGACTTTTGACTGAAAGTCCAACTGGGGCTAGTGCTAGAAGCCCCACATGTGGCCTCTCCATGTGCCCTGAGCTTTCTCAAATATGGTGACTGAGTTCCAGGCTAAGTAATTTGAGAGGTCTAACAAAAAGACAAGAAAGACTCTTATGAAAAAAGTTACAAAACTTTATGAAATATATAAAAGATATAAATAACAGAGATATACCATTATTCATGAAAGAGAAGACTCAGTGTCTTCTCCAATGAATATATAGGGAATGAAATTTGGATTGCAACATGATGCAATTAATCAAGAGGGTGTTTTGTTGGAAGTTGAAGAGTTGCTCTTAAAATTCTTCAGGAAAGATGAAAAGTCAAGATGATTTTTAAGATGAAGAAGAAAAGACTAATCTTACTATATATACTAATTAAAACTACATGCTTTGGGACAGGGATAGTCAAAAATACCATTGGAAAAGAAAAAATAAGGTAACTTGCGACATCCTGGTGTACATATACAGAAGGTTAATACATATTAGAGTTGCGTTTTTAAAAATGTCAGTAGTGAATTTTCATTCAAAAAATTATGCTAGGACCACTGATAATTCATAAGGAAAAAAAATTAGATCCCTCCCTCACACCATTCATAAAAATTAATTCCAACCAGAGAACTAAAAGACCAAATGTGAATAGGAAAACTATAAAATATTTCATTTTATAATCAACTCTGGACTGGCATCCAGAATGCACAAAAGAACATCTATAAATCAGTAAGAAAAAGACAAGTCTATAGAAAAGGAGACATGAAACATAAATGACCAATAAATATGAAAATACATTCAACCACACTGGAAAGCAGAAAAATATAAGTATGTAAAAACCATATATATGAATTTATGTATGAAATGCCATACTATCACATTATACCTATTGCAGAAGAATGACAGAAAGTGTGGGGAACATTTATGCTTCCAGCAGACAAGTATTCCCCCTGTAAACTATTAAAAACTGGACAAAATATGTGAAATAACTGCTCTCAGATGCCTGAAAACAGGCAATATGGGACTATGATCCCTGAGAGAAGGAAAACAGAGAAGGCCTGCAGTCATACCAGCTCTCTGTTAGCACTTTCCAAACTGTACCATAAGGAGAAGCCGCATAATGCAACAGCCTTAGCCAGAAGTGGAGATCAGGGTTAATGAGGTGGCTGTAATTTAAACATTAAAGTACTAGAGAGAAAGGAATTAATAGAGAAGGAATTTCTATTTTTCTATTTAAGTTAAGTGATGATAAAACTGCTTATACAGCAAGTCTTTAAAAAAAATTTTTTTGAGAGTGAGTGAGGACACACGCACATGCATTGATGGGGGGAGGAAAAGAGACAGAAAAATCCCAAGTAGACTTCATGCTGTCTGTGAGTCTGGGGCTCGATCTCAGAACCCCAAGATCATGACCTGAACCAAAACAAAGAGTCAGAAGCTTAACTGACTGAGCCATCCAGCACCCAGAAAGTCTATTTATTTATTTATTTATTTATTTGACAGAGAGAGAGATCACAGCAGACAGAGAGAGAGAGAGAGGGAAGCAGGCTCCCCGCCAAGCAGAGAGCCGGATGCGGGACTCGATCCCAGGACCCTGAGATCATGACCTGAGCCAAAGGTAGCGGCTTAACCCACTGAGCCACCCAGGTGCCCCGAAAGTCATTTTTTAATATAAAATCAACCTTGGATTCTGGCATGAATCCTTTGTAATCATGATGTATTATCCTATTTATATGTGGCTAAATTCAATTTATCAGTATTCTGTATAACATTTTTATATCTAAGGGATATTGGTTTTTAACTTCATTTTCTTAAAATGTCCTTGATAGGGTTTTTAATAATTTAATTAAATAGGTATAGGAATTGCCCAGATTTTTGTTCTTTTTGTGTCAGTTTCAGAAAGCTATTTATTTCAAGGGATTTTCCTAATTCCTTTTTCAAATTTATTGGCATGATTATATACTTGAAAGCTATAAATACCTAGGTAAGAGTAAGGTACTAATTATTACTACAAAACAAGCTAAAATTTTAACCACAGGAAGTACAACTTCTAGCAAGACAAGGTAAAAAGCTCCACCAGAACTGCTGCCCAGGGAAACAGATGAAAATTATTATTATTATTAAGATTTTATTTATTTATTTGACAGAGATCACAAGTAGGCAGAGAGGCAGGCAGAGAGAGGAAGGGAAGAGGGCTCCCTGCGGAGCAGAGAGCCCGATGCGGGGCTCGATCCCAGGACCCTGAGACCATGACCTGAGCGGAAGGCAGAGGCTTTAACCCACTGAGCCACCCAGGCGCCCCAGATGAAAATTATTTTTAACACAAACTTTGAAAGCCTCTGGAAATGGTCCTAAGACAAACAGCAAATGAGGAAACATCTAAGAATACTTATGAAAATTTGTTAAGAATAATAAGAATGTGTGTTTTTGAACAAAGCTACCTGCCTCTCTCCTCCCAGCTTAGCTAAACAGAAACTCCACTCCACTAGCCAAGAACACAAGGATCCCTCTTACCATTAGCTCCCTGTCAGATAGCTTTCTTCAAGTAAGGAACATCATTTTGGCATTCTCACCCTGCCCACAGCGATCTACTTCTGAGACTAAGCTCTGGGTCAGTGGAGTTAAGAGGGACTCCCTTCTTTTGCCCAGTTCATGGGACAGAGGCTCTACTTGGTACAGCACCACTGAGAATACTGGGGCTGCCATTACCTTAGTCCTGATCTATAAAGGTGGTGGTTCCATGATGGAAGAGGTAAACCAAAAGATCCAAAAAGATCTCAAGCTGTCGCTGCCTTTCCATCTCCTGCTCAGCTCCTGGAGCAGGGTGTCACCCAGGGAGAAACATGCCATTATCCCTATCATCACCCAACTCTGGAGCCCTAACTCAGAAATTTTGCCTGGGGAAGCAAGCCATAAAACAGCTATTAAGTCTCTTCCCAAAGGAACTGACTTTTCTTTTTTAACAGAGCACAGAGAAGTTCAAAGTTTAGGGTGCTCTCAAAAGAAAGTGGGAGTTGTGGTGAAAGGCAATCGGAAAATGTGTAGATTCAATGAGGAAACAGGTTTTAACCAGCTAATTTGCAGGAGACTACCAGGAAAAGAAACAGCTTAGAGAAGCCCTCCTGGTGTCAGAACAAATATCAAACACTGACCTCAGGAATTATTCCTTCAAAGGAGCCTGAATTTGACTGGATTAGTCAGAAAAAATCAGAACAACAATTTATGCCCCAGAGCATTGTTGAAAACAATTAAACAAGGTGGAAGTCACTGGAATTTAAAGTTGGGGGTGTAGTTAGGAAAACATAGAGAGCCCTGTCCAAAGCATCTGTCATTTCAGAGTGCTTACTGGCATGCCTAAAGCTGCACCTCTCTGAAGAACAACATTAAACCAATCACTAAACAAACAAATAACACCACCTCTGAGGGGTAGGACCAGTACCCAGTATTGTGTTGCTATAATACATTAAAATACATTATCTAAGGGTGCCTGGGTGGCTCAGTGGGTTAAGCCTCTGCCTTTGGCTCAGGTCATGATCTCAGGGTCCTGGGATGGAGTCCCACATTGGGCTCTCTGCTCGGCAGGGAGCCTGCTTCCTTCTCTCTCTCTTTCTCTCTCTCTCTGCCTCGCTGCCTACTTGTGATCTCTGTCAAATAAATAAATAAAATCTTTAAAAAAATAAAATAAAATACATTATCTAAAATGTTCGGTTTACAACAAAAAAGATTATAAGATACACAAAGAAACAGGAAACTAGGGGAGTTAGAGAAGAGAAGGGAGCTGGGGTAAATTGGAAGGGGAGGTGAATCAAGAGAGACTATGGACTCTGAAAAACAATCTGAGGGGTTTGAAGTGGCGGGGGGTGGGAGGTTGGAGTACCAAGTGGTGGGTATTATAGAGGGCACGGATTGCATGGAGCACTGGGTGTGGTGAAAAAATAATGAATACTGTTTTTCTGAAAATAAATAAATTAAAAAAAAAAAAAAAAGAAAGAAACAGGAAACTATGTCCCATATACAAAGGAAAAAAAAAAAGGAGGCAACAGAAACTGCCTGTGAGAGCAACTAATAGAAAATGACTTCAAAGTGGCCATTATATATATTCAAAGAACTAAAGGTAACCATAACTAATGAAGTAAAGAAGATGTGATAATGTCACATCAAATAGAGGATATAGATAAAGAGACTGAATTAACAACAACAAACCAGAGAGAAAGATGAAAATTCTGCATTAAAAAGTACAATAACAAAATGAGAAACTCTCTAGGACTCAACAGTAGATGTGAAATGTCAGAAGAAAAAATTAGGGAAGTTTGAAGATAAACTAAAAGAGATTATGAAATCTGATTAGAGTAAAAAAGGTGAAGAAAAATGAACAGTACTTCAGAGATTTGTGCGATACCATATAGCATACCACATGCACATAAGAGCAGTACAAAAGGACAAGGAGAAAAAAAGAGAAGACTGAAAACTTCCCAAATTTACTGAGTAACACTAATCTACATACCCAGAAAGCTCAACAAACTCTAAGAAAAATTCAAGGAGATTCCCAGCTACACCATAATAAAAGGGCTGAAAGTCAAAAAACAAGGAGAAAATCTTGAAAGCAGGAAAAGAAAAACAACTAATTACTCACAAGAGCTAAGATTAACAGCTGACTTCTCTGCAGAAATAGCAGAAGCTAGGAAACAAACTAACATACTCAAACTGCTCAAAACAAACCAAAAACCCCCCAAAATGAAACAAAAAAACTTGTCACCAAAAATCCTATATCCATCAAAGCTATCATTCAAAAATTAAGGTGAAATAAAGACATTCCCAATAAACAAAAACTGAGAGGCTAGTGTTACCTTACAAGAAACACTAAAAGAATTCCATCAGGCTGAAAGCAAGTGACCACCAAAAGTAATTCAAATCCATACACAAAAAACAGCTCCACTAAAGTTAATTATGTAATTGTAAAAGGCAGTATTAATGCATTTATTTTCTTTTTTCTCTTAAAGGATTAAAAAAAAACCCCTATTATATAAAGTAATATATACATACATGTACAGATACACATATATATACAGATATATTTATATATATATTTACAGATAGATATGGATATGGATATATTATACATATACTTACAGATATACATATACACATTATATGTATGCATAAATATAAATATAAAATGATGTTAGATCATTACCATATAGAAACGTAATACATTTGCCAATAACAGCACAAAGGAGGTGGGTGGGAGCAAACCTGTACTGGGTTAAAGAAATAACTACTGATGGTAAAGAAATAACTACTGTTGGTAAAGAAATAACTACTGATGGTAAAGTAATAACTACAACAATGTACTATTGGGTATAGAACACTAATAAATATAACTAAATAACAATATGCCTTAAAAAGGGGGGAAAGGAAATAAAGGAATATAAAAGCAATGTTTCTCTATCTCACCAGCACTAAGCTAATATAAATCTGAAGTTGGTTCTATTAATATGTATAGGATAAGCCCAAAAACAACCACAAAAAATAAACTCAAAAAGATGTAGTTTAAAAAAAAAAATCATTAAACAAACTTAAATGCTGCTTTGAAAAATATTCACCTAATACTAAAGAAAGCAGAAAAGGAAAAATATAGCCCAAAGACATGAGACATAGAAAAAGGAAAGTAAAATGGCAGGCATAAATCCCACTAGATCAACAAATAACATTAAATATAAATGGGTTAAACAATCCAATCAAAAGGACTGAATTTAAAGAGACCTAACTATATGCTCCAAAATATAAGCCATAGATTCAAAGACACAAATAGACTGAAAGTAAAATGTGGGAAGTGATAAATCATGCAAACAAACACAAGTCTAGAGTGGTATACCTCTATCAGATAAACAGATTTTAAAACAACAAAAAAATTTATTAGAGATAATCATTTTATGATAAAAGGGTTTGTTCATGAGTAAGATGTGACAATTAAAAAAATATGTGCACCAAGAGTTCCAAAATATATGAAGCAAAAACAAAAGTGAAGAAAGAAATGGATACTTCAACAATAACAGTTGGAGACTTCAATATCTCATTTTTAATAATGGATAGAACTAGACAGAAGATCAAGGGAATATAAGATTTAACACTATAAATCAACTAGACCTAACACAATTCTATAGAACACCAAAGAATTTATATTTACTATAGAATACTCCACCCAACATCAGCAGAATATATATTCTCAAGTGCACATGGAAGTCTCCAGGACAGACCATATGCCAGGTCATAAAATCAACCTCAAAAAATTTAAAAACATAAATACTACAAAGTGTGTCCTCTGACCATGGTAGAATGAAATTATAAATCAGTAACAGAAAACAAACTAGGAAACTCACAAATATGTAGAAATTAAACCACAGACACTCCTAAATAATGTATCAAAGAACGTATCAAAGGAAAATCAGGAAATACTTTGGGACAAATGAAAATGAAGACACAATATACCAAAACAAATGGGATGTAGCTAAAGCGGATTAGAAGGGAATTTGTACCTGTAAATACCTACAGAAGAACAAATAAAAACGTCAAATAAATAACCTAACTTTTGCATTTTCAAATGATCTAGAATAGCCAAAACAGTCTTGAAAAAGAAGAACAAAGTAAGAAGACTCATACTTCTCCATTTCAAAATGTACTACAAAGCAACAGTAATCAAAACAGTGTTGTCCTGATGAAACAAGAGAATATAGGTCAGTGGGACAGAAAAGGGAGCCCAGAAATAAAACCACGTGCCAACTGATTTCAACAAGGGTATCAAGACCATTTAATGGAGAAAGCACAGGCTTTTAAACAAATGTGCTAGGACATCTGAATAGTTACACGCAAAAGAATATAATTGAACTGTTACATCATATCCCATACAAAAATGAACTCAAAATGAACTCAAAATGCAAGGGCTAACCTAAGTAATTCTTAGAAGAAAAAATAAAAGTAAACCTTAATCTCAGATTTGGAAAAGATTCTTAGATATGAAAACAAAAGCATGAGGAACAAGAAAAAAAACATAATTTGGACTTTTTATCAAAACTAAAAACGTTCACATGAGGAAAAAAAAAACAACTAAAAACATGCACTTCAAAGAATACCATTAAAAAAATGAAGACAAAGGGACTTGTATTAAAATATATTAAAAATTATTACAACTTGAAAAAAGACAATTCGATTTAAAATGGACAAAGGATCTGAAGTGCCAATTCTACAAGGAAGATACACCAAAGACCAAAAAGCACATTAAAAGATGCTTGACATCTTTAGTCATTAGAGAAATGCAAATCATAACCACAAAAAGTTCATACTTCATATTCATTAAGATAACTGTAATAAAAAAGTCAGAATAACAAGTGTTGCGGGGGTAGGCAGAGATCATAAACTGGTTAGAAATGTAAATGTTGTGGCTATGGTGGAAAACTGTGGCAGTTCTCAAGCAATTAAACACAGAATTACAGGGTACCTGGGTGGCTCAATTGGTTAAGTATCTGCCTTCAGCTCAGATCATGATCCTAGGGTTCTAGCAACAAGTCCTGCATCCTCGCTCAGTGGGGACTCTGCTTCTCCCTCTCCTCTATCCCTCCCACTTGCTCATGGCATTCTCTCACTCAAATAAATAAAATCTTAAACAAACGAATGAACAAAGAATTACATATGACCCAGCAATTCTACTCCTAGGTATGTACTCAAGAGAAATTAAAACGTATGCCTACATAAAAACTTGTACACAGGGGCGCCTGGGTGGCTCAGTGGGTTAAAGCCTCTGCCTTCGGCTTAGGTCATGATCCCAGGATCCTGGGATCGAGCCCCATGTTGGGCTCTCTGCTCTGCAGGGAGCCTGCTTCCTCTTCTCTCTCTCTTTCTGCCTGCCTCTCTGCCTACTTGTGATCTCTGTCAAATAAATAAATAAAATATTAAAAAAAAAACCCTTGTACACAAATGTTTATAGTAACATTATTCATAATAACTAAAAGTTGGAAACTCAAATGTCCATCAACTGATGAATGAACAAATAAAATGTGGTGCTACAGCCATACAATGGATCACTTAGTCATAACAGGAATGAAGTACTGAAACATCTACCACATGAACAAAACCTGAAAATATTATGCTAGGTGAAAAGAAGCCAGTGGTATAAAAAACTTACAAAAGACTACATATGATTCCATTCATATAAAATGTCCAGAACAGGGAACTCTATAGAAACAGAAAGTAGATTAATGATTGCTTAGGGAAGGCGATGGATGAGATGAGGAGTAATACTTAAAAGGTATGGCATTTCTTTTTGAGATTATGAAAATGTTCTAAAATTGACTATAGTGATGGTTCTACATATCTGTACATATACTAAAAGCCACTGAATTGTACACTTTAAATGGGTGAATCATATGGCTTATGAATTATATCTCAATAAAGCTTTTAACAAATTTTAGTTCAGTCCTGGTCTCTAAAACACTTCCATATCAAATATGTGAAACATTCAAAGTTTAAAGCATTAAAAGCAAGTAAAAGTTTAAAGATCAGTTATGATTTAAAGGTCAAATGCCACTAACCAATAATTATAAAAACTTCATTCTGCCACAAATGTATACACAACACATGCCTAGGATACCCGTTTTGTCTTTATGCCATCTATACTAATTTCTACGGAACATATAAATGAAAACACAAAAACCACCACATAAAAGGAAAAAGAATAATATTTTATCAATAGGGCTACATAGGGTTGGTTTTAAGAACAGTTCACTGAATAAAAAAGAATAAATTCCATAAAGTAAGATAATTTGAAGTTTTCCCTTGTAATGTAGTTTTTGGTATAGTCTCAAATTCATGGTACCAGAAAATCTATTCATTTCTCTTAAGACCTCAAATACCCTATAGAAAAAGAATGAAATTTTAATACATTCGTTATCATAAAACCTTTCTTTTCTTGCCCGTTTTCATAAAAGTCAATGTGATAAACTAAACTTAAGGATAACCAAATTACTTCAAAATGTTCATTGTTAAAACTCTATTTTAGATCTAAGAATAAATAAAGGATTAAGTATAATTTGTAACAGAAATAAATTTTATAGGTATAATTTTCCTTAAAGGAAAAACGTGTCATATTTCCAATTACTGGTACTCACATTTTTGAAATCTAAAGTAGGAACTCATATAGGATTCATGCTACAAATTATAGAACAAGCCCTGTATCATAGCAACCCAGCAATACCACTACAGTGACACGCTGAGGATGCAATCCAAGATTCTAATTTAAGAAACTGGCACAGAATATAGGACATGTAGCTTTTTTTGGCAATACTCCTAGAACATTAATAACTAAGACTCTAAAATCAGCTTTTATTTGAAACTTTAGAGGATCAAACTATTATAAAGGAACAATAGAAACATTTATTAACAAGTGATTCACAGCAATGCAAACAAAACTTTGTTAAGGATTTATGATTTCATGAAAATTGAAAAATGGTTGGAGAAGAATTGTGGAGGGATAACCTTTTAGGAAATCTGAATACATGCACCCTATCAATTTGATACTGAGTCCTGATATACAAATATTGTTTTAATAAAACTGCTAAAATACTATCCAAACTTTAAAGAATATTTCTATGCTTTATTCCATCACTATTCAAATGTGAATACATCCACAACTATTATATTTTAAAAGGATAGGCACTGTTTTTTAATCTCAAAAAAATTAACTTTGTTATTTTTTGTCTTTGAAAACAACTTCTGATAAAGTAGAAAAGAACAAGAAATGAAGATGAGCTAATGGGGCTTATTATATGAATTCCTTGGATTGTAGAAACTTGGACTTTTGGAAGGAGAATACAGAAAAACAGGCTCTTGAGAGAGTACAGGCATATTAACTCATTTCATTGCAGTTCGCAGATACTGAATTTTTTTTTTTTTTTTTTTTTTTTTTTTTTTACAAATTGAAGCTTTGTGTCAACGCTGCACTGAGTAAGTCTACCGGCACCATTTTTCTGACAGCATTTGCTCACTTCATGTCTCTATGTCATACTTCGGTAATTCTTGGAATATTTCAAACTTTTTCATTATTTTATTTGTTATGGTAACCTATAATCAGTGACTACGACTTTCTGAAGGCTGATGACTAGCATTTTTAAGCAATAAGTATTTTTAAATTAAGGTAAGTACTTTTTTTATTTGACATAATGCTACTGCACACTTTAAAGACTATAGTACAGTGTTAATATAACTTTTTTATGCACTGGGAAATAAAAAGTTCATTTGACTCACTTTATTGTGATATTTGCTTAATTGTGGGGGTGGGTTAGAACCAAGCAGGCAATATCTTTCAGATATGCCTATAAAAGGAATATCTATGTCATCTGTTTAATTCAATTTGTTTTTTGGTTTCTGTTTTTTCCTATGTGATAAATTATGAAACATTGTTTTTTTGCTTTTTTGTTTTTTTGCTTATTAATTCAATTTGAATATAAAGCCTGTTATTCATTAAATTAAACAGGCTCTTAGAAGCATTTTGTTTCTCATTTGGAATTTTGGGGGAACAAGAAGTATTAAGCAAATCTTTACAGATCAATGCCTCTATAGCTATTTTCAGTTTTGATGACTGTGATGAGGATCCATCTGGCAACTACTCTTCCCTGTAGAAACACCTGCTACCGTGTTAAGGGAAGGGATTAACAACTTAACAACGTTGTTCAAGTCTCTAGAACAGGCCTCAAGGTCTACAAACACTGACTTCCTTCCACCATCAGACCACAGATGGGCTTCAGGGTGGTGGTGGTGGTGGTGGTGGTGGTGGTGAATCCAAGAACCCTAAAATTATATACACAATATTGTATACAATATTTTCTGAGAAGATGATGCATTTCTTTAATCAGGTTTTCTAAAAGATCCATGTACAACCTCTCTAAAATCAAACAGCAGTGTTCTTAGAAATTATTTCCTCTCCTTTTACTATGAGGAATTTTTTTTTTTTATTTTTTATTCACATATAACGTCTTATTAGCCCCAGGGGTACAGGTCTGTGTGTGTACAGAGGTACACACTTCACAGCACTCACCATAGCACATACCTTCCCCAATGTCCATAACCCAACCACCCTTTCCCTACCCCCTCCTAACATAAGGGATTTTTCTAATCAAGGTTTAAAATAATTTTATTTAGTACTTCCAGAAATATAAACTTCACTCAGAAACAAATCTAAATCAATTTTAATTTTTTCCTCTCAGAAGTATGCTATTTATAATATTCAATTAAAGTAAGTAACGGGTTACATGCAGAACGGCATACATTATATGATCCCACTTAATGGAAAAAAATAGAAAGATTCTCAAAATTTAAGAAACGTTTCCTCTGGGAGTTTTTATTTTCTATCCTTGTACAATTCTTTTTTTTACTTGATTTTAACAGTGAAGTCTGTAAGTTTTTATAAAAATAATAAAGCCATTATAAAGGAAATAGGGTAGTTAAGAATATGACATTTCTTATGGCATAGTCTTTAAGTGAGTTTATTTTAGAAAACCATGAAAACTGAAACTCACTCATGACTCACAGCAAGTATTGTATCCTAAAATAGTCATTCCTATTCCACAGGAGAAGCTAACTTTTCTAGATCTTTAAAAAAAAAAAAAAAAAGAAGAAGAAGAAGAAGCAATTCTCAAAATATCAAAATGTTATGTCTAAGGTCATCCATGTTGGTCCAAATTAAAAACAGGATATCAAAATATATGAAATACCAAAATCAGTGCCTGGGTATTTGGTAGCTAGGTTAAAGCTGGGTTATTTTTAAGTTTCCTAGGTGTATGATAGAAATTTCCTCTGAAGGAAATATGACTATTAAAACTAAATGTCCCTTAAAAGGTGCACTGTTACATTTACTATTTTGTTTCCATTTTGGATTCAAATTTAGGCCAGTTCATTCACTGGAAGGACAAATGTATGTGGAAAACTACTTAAAGAGATGACATCGTCCAATTTGTTTTTCTGGAGATTTTACAGCAGAGTAAAAATCAGTAAAGTAAGGGGCGCCTGGGTGGCTCAGTGGGTTAAAGCCTCTGCCTTCGGCTCAGGTCATGATCTCAGGGTCCTGGGATCGAGCCCGGAATTGGGGCTCTCTGCTCGGTGGGGAGACTGCTTCCTCCTCTCTCTCCGCCTGCCTCTCTGCCTACTTGTGATCTCTCTCTCTCTGTCAAATAAATAGATTAAAAAAAAAAATCAGTAAAGTGATAGAAGAATCAGTCCAACTGACTTTTATATCCAAGTCTCAGTTATTTTGCCTCAATTTATTTCCTCCCTCAAATTGGGAAATAATGATCACAAAGAATACGCTAATGTGGCCACAAATACAAGTTTTCTGAAACTGTGTGTACAGAGCTTATGTAAAGAGAAACTGAAATATACACAGCATTTCCAAAAGAGAGGCAGAAATAAGTAGACAGTCTGATCAATTCTTGATATTCCATAACTCATTAAAACTGCTAATTATAGATTATAACTTTAACTCCAAAATATAACTCTAGCTCTGACAAAAGTGCTGAGTGATGAAAAGTTCACTTCATCTTCTGTCTCAGTACTCATTCATAAAACAAATGTTAAATGTTCTCCAATGAAAATTTTACATTACTTAAAAAAGGGAGGAACTGTGCTAAAAGGGAGACACCAAAGAAGATCAATGAAGTATTTTTATATCAGCACAATTTAAGAAATAAAAACCCTCTGCACTGAATATTCTTAGAAAAATGTTCAATAATGGTCTACTTGCCCAGGACCTAAAAGAAATCCATATCTTGATGAGGTTCAATTACTATGAATTCTCCTTTGTACTGTTAGAAATTTGGTATTATTATTGCTTTAGTGCAGGCAATACACATCTTCAGTTTGATATTATAGAAGAATAAAAAAACCAACTGAAAAGATACTGAGCTATATATAACTTGAACAAACATATAACCTACCTCTTTTAGTTTCTTTATCAACAAAATGCTAAATTTAGGGTTGTATGCAAACATTATGTGACTCAGTTATAAGTCAGTATAAAATCATGAATCACTGCATGACACAAAATGGTGTTTTTCTTTAAGTCAATTTAATAGGTTTTGCTTCATTATTTTATCCAATAAATAGTAAGACCAAGAACTGACTACTTAAATGCTAGGGAAGAAGATAGAGATCTCAGGTCTTGGAGCACTTAACTTACACTCTAAAGGCAGAAAACAGGAAATAAGTAACTCCAACCTTATTTGCACTTGCACTTGTCCCAACATATTTTGTGATCTCCCTCACACATACACCATGTGGTGTACACAAACATTCCACTGAATAGTGAACAGATAATACCAATCTGCCCAGAAGACCAAGTAGCCAAAGTCACAAACTATGATCATTTTCTAACAGGCAAATTTGAAAATCTTCTAATTAATTTTTAGAAGTCACAGAAATTACCAAATGGACACTCCATGATTCATGCTTCCAAAAATCTATTTGATATTCTTACTTGGGTCTCCAAGAGATATCTCAAACTTCAAATTTCCAAAATCCAATTCTGGATTTTCCCTCTAAATCTGGTTGCTTCTTTTATGTGTTCCTTCTCAGTGGTGGTAGACCTACTCACTCAGTGGTCCAAGCTAGAACACCTGGAAGTCACCCTTGATTCCTACCTTTCCTTCTCCTCCTCCCCTCAAATAATTAACAAGTCCAATCTAAGATATATCCCAAATACAATCCATTCTGCACCTCACAGCTAATGATGAATTTTTTTTCTAATTGCCAAGCTTCCTGAGATGTCCATACTTACTGACTTGACTTTTTAACAATTTCCATTCATTCCTTACTTTACAAAAATTTCAGGTCTATCAATCCTCTGGAATGCCTCTTAAGTCACCACTGTTACTTAGACTACCAAGCCCATGGAACTTTTAAGCTCTTGTATGACTGTCAACAGCTCTTTTCAATGTTACTAGTCCCCCTCCGCCAATTTTTAAAAATATTTTATTTTTTTGTGAGGGAGAAAGAGGGTACATGTGCATACACAAGCAGGAGTGGGGGGGGGGGGGCAGAGAGAGAAGCAGATTCCCTGCTGAACAGGGAGCCTGATGAGGTACATAATCCTAGGACCCTGGGATCATGACCTAAGCTGAAGCAGACACTTAAGCAACTGAGCCACCCAAATGCCCCTCCCCCATTTTTAAAGGTGCTCTTCGGATGACTGCCTTGTCTCTCCTCTTACCTCTCTTCCCTTGGCTTTCACTCAAGCTCTCTCTCTTGCCTTGAGATTACCCTCTTTCCTTTGATCATCATCTAAATGATGATATTCCTTGGCCTCTTTCCTTTCCACACATTTTCAGTGGTTGCTTCTACTTGAATCATTTCAAATGCCCTCTTTAATCTAAAGACTCCTAAATTGTTCTCCTTAGCATAGGTCTATTTAGTTCCAGACCCAAATATCTAACTTCCTACTAGACAGATGCACTTTGATTTCCCACAGGCACTTCAACCTGTCCAACAAAAAGGAAAAAAAAAAAAAAAACATTTTCGGGGCACCTGGGTGGCTCAGTGGGTTAAAGCCTCTGCTTTCGGCTCGGGTCATGATCCCAGGGTCCTGGGATCGAGCCCCGCATCAGGCTCTCTGCTCGGCAGGGAGCCTGCTTCCTCCTCCTCTCTCTCTCTGCCTGCCTCTCTGCCTACTTGTGATCTCTATCTGTCAAATAAAATAAATAAAATCTTAAAAAAAAAAGTTCACCCAAATCTGATCTTCTTCTCTTTTTCCCTTTCAGTAAATTGCTATCATGCCTCTAGTTGCCCTAGTTAGAAATGTACCATCATTGGTTTCTCCCTCTCACCAAGTCCTGCCTTAGACAAGGCCACCTTCATCTCTTGTCTGAATTACTGTGCCAGCATCCTAACTAGTGTTCCTTACTTGCATCTCCCAGTACATTCTTCATGCTACCATCAGGAGTAAACACAGCACATGGTATCAAGACTATGGTATAGACCCTAATTGTTGCTTCAGTCTCTTCTCTCATCAGTTCTCTATTACAATAGCCTTTATTACAGCCACGAAGACTGTTGGCACTTCCCCAAATATACTACACTCATATTGCCCATTAGGTGGATCTCTCAGACCCCATCTGTCTCAGCTGAACATCGTGTTTAGGTCCCAGTGTACCTGTTGCTTTCTCCAGGAAACTTTCCCTGATCTCTCTCCTTACATACCAAAACCGGATCAGGTCCCCCATATTTTACCCTAGCTGCCTACTGCTTACTCTTATCATAAAACATGGCAGTAATTAAAACTGCCTTACATGTCTATATTCCCCACCAAACTACAAGTTCCTAGGGACATTTAATTTCAAAAAGTCATTTTATTCACTATATTAAGTAAAGCTTTAATCTCTAAATTTTAAGCTCTATGAACACCAAAGAGAGGAAAAATATTTCTGCACCAAATTTTGAAGGCAAAGTATGTATCTAGTTTTAACAGCAGGCAAACAAAATTTTTCCTCTGGCCAATTAAAAGAATGAATGTGTAAATTTTTTTTTGTTTTTTTGTTGTTGTTTTTAAAGCAGATACACCGGTGCCTGAATGGCTCCGTTGGTTAAACATGACTCCTGGTTTTGGCTCAGGTCATGGTCTTGGGTGGTGGGATCAAGCCCTGCGTCAGGCTCCCCACTCAGCAGGGAGTCTGCCTGGAATTCTCTCTCCCTCTGTCTCTCTCTCAAATAAATAATATTTTTAAAAAAGGCAGATACATATTCCTACAAAAATTATGATTACTTATGGCTCTAGCAGATGTTTATCATTAGAAAGGTCTGTCTGAAGCACTCTGTTTTGCCAAATCAAAATTCAGAGTTTACAATAAAAACTGTATCTTTTTCACTTTATTAATTTAAAGGCATGGGATTAACAATGTGCTCAAATAATCACTAACTTGTGATAACAGCTGTTATTCTAGATTAACTTTTACCAATGAGTGTGAAACAAAGGCAAAACCACTTAAAAGAAAAAATGTATAATTTTTGAAGCCATATTTAAAACTTGACACTTCTGAACTATGAGTTTTAAGTCCAGTCATTAAAAAATTCCTGTTTCAGACATTTAACCTTTTTTAGGTACTGTCCATACAGTTTATTCATTAACAAAGCAAAACCTGAGAAAATATCTAGGAGCTTAAAAACCCTGTATTTTCTCTTACATTAAAGAAAGTTTCTCTGATGAAATGACAAGCTATTTATTTTGAACAAGAGTAAAACTGATTCCCAGTGGAGGCTAAAACTACAATAACTTCTGTGGTCCCATTCACCACTAGAAGGCTCAACTAGATATAATATCATGGTAAGGTTATAGTAGCTGCAATTAGCATCACCATTCCAGTAGGAGGAGTGTGTTCCCAAGAAATCCCTTGCCTTCAGTGTCCAAGTTAGAAACAGGTTTTCTGAATTTTATCATGTGAGCCTATCATATTCAGCAAATTAGTCCTCCAAAAATCATTATATATTTCTTTAGAAGTTCTGATCAAAATTGCAGGATTTCTAAAATTCACATCTGCCTTTGGCTCGGGTCATTCAAAAAGCCCACATAAACTCCTTCAGGGAAGACTTCAAATATATATATTAAAAAGTAAGTCTGAAACTGCTTATTAGTCAATATCCTGCTCAGACACGTAGAGTTTATTTTGTATAAACCTACTCTGTTCATGTAAAAGTCTTTCAGCAAAGCATTTAGGTTCCTTGTTACACAATAATGCATTAAAAGTAATTACATATTTAAAATCTGTTCCTTTAATCTCCTTCAAGGACATCCTTATAAAAGACTGCAACTCAATTTTAGAAATTACTGCAAACTAATTATTTGAGTTCATTTAATGTTTGTATACACATGTCCAGGTTGTGAGTCAACCCAGTACTGCTTTTCCACACAAACCTTACACAACACGTTTCCTAGCAAAAACCTATCAATAACATTACATGTCACAAACCAGTCATTTGCAAACCGTAAAATACAAGAGCAAACAATCCTTCATTTTAATTCTACATTTACTATTTACTGTCATGGTATCAAAAGCCCAGAATTTATTTACTTAAAAGCCTGAACTAGACTTAGGCACAAATACATTAAAATAAAAAACAAAATAGAAGAGAACCAATCTGCTGATAGATAGCATCAAACATCACTGAACAAACGTTGCTGAAAGAAGACCATCAGTAATTAGGTGGAGGAAGGGGTGTTAAGGGAAGACAGTCAAAAGACAGCTAACAGGTAATCTCTCTCCAACAAAACAGTTGTTCTAACTACATAACTACATTTACTATGCACAAAATACTGTATCTGGTACCACAATGGGATATGAAAACACAGATGAATTCTGCTTTCAAAGTCTTTCATTCTGGACAGAGAACATTACTCCATAACAACTGAACACAGACTCAAAACAATACATCAATAAATACCAGTCTTATTCAAATTGGATAGCAGAAAGACCAAAAACAAAATAGGAACATGAACTATAAGTGGTACCAGGTGCTTGATGCTTTACCTTCAACAAAAAGCTGTAATCAAGATTAAGATGATAGAAGTAAAAATACTGTGCAAAAAAATTTCTTGCTGCCAAACAAGGACAAGGCACGACCAAAAAAAGTTAAATTCAAGAACAATAGTTCATTTGTTTAATACCTAATATTCAACGTATACACCAGTAATATTAGTTCTAAATTTTAAAGAAGCATAAGAATGCCTTTAGTGTATAGCAAATACCAGTTCTGTACTCCAAAATGGCTGGAACCATGTTACCCTGAATGATGGAATTAAAAACCCTCTATGATATGTTCTCACTTTTATTTTACTCAGCCCCAGCTCTAAAATCAGAGAAAAGAAAAATAGACCTAGTATAAAATGATTAACAGTTGAGTTTTAATTATTTTAACTACAGAAAAATCCTATAGAATCATCATCTCATACCTAAAACTCCAGAATATAACTAACATCCCTTCAGGAAAGCATCTGATTAGCCACAGGGGGCAGCAAAGTTAAGAGAGTGAAAAGTAAATAGCAGGAGGTGAAGTGAGGGCAGGAAATGTTAATAGGCTGGGTAATGAGCCATGAGTATCAGAGAGAAAAGGACAAAGTCTCAATTAATGAATTAAATCAATAGACAGATAATCCTAAATTAGTGATTCTCAACCCTGGCTGCACGTTAGAATCACCCTGGGAGCTTTTAAAAATACAAATGCCTCTATCCTATCTTAGGCCAATTAATTTAGACTCTCTTGAGGGTGGGCCTTGGCACTGATATTTTTTAAAGTTCTCCAAGTGTACAGCCACAATTGAGAACCTGAGTGCTAAACACAAAAATAAAAATAAGCTAGTCTCCATTACCAGCTTCTTACAGTTTAAAAAAGTTGAATTTCAAAAACAAAGCACAAAAATCTATTTCCAAATATATTATTTTTGTTGATAAACTTGCCTTTGTCAGCCAAAGAGAGACAAAAACTCATTAAGAACTAATTCATCTTTGTGATTTTATCAAGACAAAATGTGACTCTTACAAATGATTAAGCTGATGTAGAAAAACAATTCAAGTTTACTACTTACAGGATAGCACTCTACTCCAAAGATCACACTATTTTAACTAAATACATTTTACTGCAATATCACTTTATTCAATTAGACACTTCATAAAATAATCCAAAATTCAATTAAGGATCAGAGGAGGTAATAAAATTGGTGGAAAAAGAAATCTGACCCTAAATAGGAATTCTGAAGATGTTACACTTAATTAGAAAATTTTTCCTTCTAGAGGCCAGCAATGGATATTATGTTATCAATTTCTCTAGGAAGTATATCCTAAAAAATTTTTCTATTAAAAAATAATATTCCAGAGGAAATTTGGCATTACTTTCAGAAAGTAGCCCTAAAATGACAAAAATGTGTTATATCCCTTTGCGAACATTTTTCTTGATATATTCAGAGGAATTTCAACTCTCCTTTAATGCCAATCCAACTACAAATAGGGATCTGGGATTTAGAGAAAATGGTATTAACTTTGAGAAGACCCATAAACCTTAAAAGTTGAGTAAATATTTCCTCCACCACAAGAAAGTTAAAATAGTTAAGAAACTTCAGATCATGTCAGTGTTCCTGTTCCAGTTACCCTAAAAGACCACATATCTCAAGGGAAAAACATTTTTTTCCTAAAGGTAAGCAAGGCACTTCAAATCAGCATCTCTATTACTGGCCTGGATTCCTCCAGTGGGACCCAGTTTCTAAGAATATACCAACAAAGAATCTGAGTGATACTTAGCAGGCGGTTCTTCACTTCATCTCAAAGCAGATTTCATTCTGTTTTTTGCTATTTACTGGCTGTTTCTCAGGAAAAATGCACATCTATACATTTCTATTGGTTAACTCAATTACTTTGCTTGCTAAAAATCGTCTAACTACAGCTTTTATTTTAAACATTCTTCACTCTACCCTATTTCCACTTCCATACTTATGCTGAAAAATGATATAGCTTCACCTTATTTCACATAAATCAAATCTTAAAACTGGTTATAAATAAAATCTTTAAGTTCACTAGGAAAGTTTACCATTTATGTGAATCCTTCATTAAAAAAATATTTTTAATCCGGACTCTCAAATATAAAAGAGAATGGAAGCTAACATTCTTTGCCTATTTTTAGATACTTTAATTACATTATTTCACTTAATCCCCACAATCCTAGGGAGATAGAAGGTATTATCCCCATTTTACAGATAAGGAGAAGCCAGAAAAGAGTAAAAATTTACCTTTGACCCAGGACTGACCCCAATGACCCAACTCTATCATATTGATTCAAATTTTTATAAAATAGGTTAACAGCAAAAATACTGAAATCAGTTGACCTGAGTACCCCTAAGAGTTGCAACACCAGATAAATAACCACAGGCCTGAAACTACATTGTTTAAGCCTCAACTTTCTCATCAATAAAATATGAACGATACTGGTTTTGCAAAGTTGCTGGGATGCCCCAATGAAATAAAATGTTTGTAAAAACACACCAAGCTATGGCATGTCATGCAACAGCATTACTTAGTAGGTGTGAAAAAGCAAGGGATATCGGGGATTAGGAGTTACACCTCTTTGGACTATTTCACTTACTATACACAATACTGTTTTATAATTAAAGAAAGTATGAACCAATTTATAAATGCTAAGAATTATATAAATGTAAGGCATCTACTACTTTACCAAATAAATCCTTCCAGAGACTTAAACAAAATAGGTTAAAACAGGCTGAAAAACTTCTACTGTGAATAACGGATTTTTTTTTTAATGTTGGACATTTCCTAACTGTTGGATACTAGAGGAAAAATTTAAGGTAGAAAAATTAAGTCCTATACTAGCTTAAATTTAAAAACAGAAAAAAATGGTTTATCAAATGCTTCTACTTTTATTTTCTAGTACTTCACTCTCAGGGGGAGCTTATAAAATTCACATAACAAGAAAATTTAAAGGTGCTTTGAAAGAAAAATTTTAAGCTATACAATGAGGCAGTTTAATTTTCAGGACCCACATGATATGTTTGTTTTTAAAAAATTCTTTTAACAAGTCTTATTTTTATTAAATATTTTCTATAACAAAATAGTTTTCTCTGAACATTTTACCTATTAAAATCCTGAAACCTACTTACTAAATGATTTTGCACAAATAAACTTCTTACAGATGAAAAAGTTGGATTATTTTGTTAATCCTTACCCATAGTATGCTTTGAGGAAAATAGCTGGCACCTTTCCAGTTTAGATCCATGTGGACAAAGTGTAACATAAGCAGGTTAGTATAAACACTTGAAAGATCTTGGTTGCCCACAAATATCTGAATCTCTCCACAGGAGGATTGTATTTCAGAGCAGGAAGAAAAATTCTCTTTCATACACACACTAAAGGGCTTTCCACTGGTTTTTGTTAAGACCACAAATGGAAAAAACTACTACAGACAGAAGAAGCACACAACTCTGTGGTATCAAGTACACTGCCAAAGTAGCATGTGAAGCAACTGAATTTTTTAAAAAAGCACTTTTCAAGCACTTTGGCATTTGCAGTAAAAGTAGCTCTTATTAGTGGGCAATCCAAGTAAGGGTCTTACCAATTTGCATAAATTATCTTGAATACCTAATCTTCCTTTTAAAGAATACTGTATTTTAATGTTAAATATACAGAATGAATCTAAAGTTCCAGTTTTATTTTTTCTATACTAGTGACCAAATATTACAAATAAAACATTCAATGGCACCTTCAACTTGTTGAACTATGCACCATATAATTTAGAGGATTACTGACTCGGCATATTTTTGTCAAGCTTTTAAAAACTGTGTTAAAGCTGCATCTCCTAGCTTGATCTACTAACCATATTTAATATGCAATTATTTTTATTAAATAAAAGAAAATATATTAATAAGGAAAACAGTACTAAGGATCCACGATACCTTACTAAAAAGCAAATATGAAAAATGCTAGCAGCAAACCTTCAATTATAAACAATTTCACAATTTAATGGAAAAAAATCAATGACATAAAAACGTTTTTAATTAAATTTACACTTTGAAATCCATGAATAGCAATCCAACATCCTAACAGGTAAGATGATATTCTTTTATAGCTATGACATCACTCAAGAATTCAAATCTTGGCAATGCCTATCATTGTGGTTTACCATTGACCCTGATACGTAAATTTTAACCATTTTTGCATGCTGAACAACAAATGATAAATGCAGCAACACAAGCTACACATATCTTAAAACCTTTCAAAAGCGAGCTGGATTCTGGCTGTGGGAGGTCCTGGATTTAGAAGCACCCCAAGAGGCAGGGCAGTATAGGGTCTGAATGGGGTTCCAGATCCATTGTAGGTCAACTGTGATTTGATCTGGGGTTTTCTTTAGACTCCTAGCCAAACTAAGGCTGGATGCATAGGTCCAAAGACAAACAGGAACCAGATTAATCTTGAAGGAGATGAAATGGATTGAAAAAATCTCAACATTTACCTATTTTAGTATGGGATCTTTAATTTCCATGCCTTGTAAAACAGATGATCTGATTTCCATCAGGTTTCTTGGGTGTAAGAATTGTTTTAAATGTCTAGAAGCATTATCACCTTGCTCTAAGACGATTTCTATCTCCTCAAAAGCGAAGATATGAAAATTGTAAAATTAAAAGAGTAATGCACAAAGAATAAACTAGACCACCAGGAAACATTTTATTAAAAATCCTCGAAACCTTGTGGGAAAAGTAAGTGAGCCAAGTTCTCCTGCACGGCATTAGGCACGGAGACGAATCTGAATTACTGTACAACCTACACAGCCCCTGGAACCCCTGCTTCGCGAACTAAGTTCCCAGGCCACTGCAAAGCAATACTAACTCTCTTACACTTCTCCAAATTTACCGTGTGTAGCTGCTCTGGCAATAAAGTACTTGAAGTCATCCTATTCTTTAAGTCAACTATACCATTTAAGCCTAACGACCCAGTAACTAAGCTACGCTTGTTCCTTTATAAATAAATCTGAAGACAAGCTAACTCCTAAGCACTGCCTGCGTGAGGCTCGCAAACAGACCCCGGTCTGCGCGACCCCTGGGAACAATCCGTGGGAAGCGGGGGGCGAGGAGAGGGGGAGAGCTGACGCTGGGTAACTGGGAAAGTAAAGGAAGAGCTCGAAGTGTGTGCAAAGTGGAAGAGGGTCTCGGGCAGGCACGGGTCGGAAGGCAGGGCAGGTTGTTCAAGCCAAACCGGGAAAGACCAGCCCAGAGCAGGAGGGAAGAACTACCTGGCGGGGAGCAGGAGGAGAGCTGCCATCATCGAGGGCAGGTGAGCGAGCGCGCAGGTGGGGAGGAGTGCTGGCATCTTCTAGGATGGGAAGAGTTCAGGTGAATCGGGGAAAAGAAAAGCAGCGAAACTCTGAAGAGCAAACCTGTTTGATTCGGGCGGGGGCGGGGGGAAGCAACGTGGGAAACACGACTCCCACTGCAAGCCCCAGCGCGGCAGAAGGAACCCCCTGGAGGAAATGGCTCTGGAGGCGCGGGGGCGAGCCCCTGCGCTCCCTCCCGGGGCCGCACCCTCGGAGGTTACCTTTGAGCTGGGGCAAGGGGTGCAGCTCCGCCTGGCTGCCCTGGCTGCGGAACTGCGACGAGCCCTGGGAGCGCTTCTGCCTCTGCGCCTTGCGCACCGATTTCCGGGTGAAGCCGTCCACTTTCTCCGAGGCCGAGATGGCGGCGCTGGCAGCCCCCACCGGCGGCGACGACGACGACATCGCCGCGGCCCTGGCGCTTGGCAGCTCCGGCTGCTGCGTGCACGGAACGGGCAGCCGCAGGAGGAGGAGGTGGGGGGGGAGAGGCGCGGAGAGCTCGCGCCCCTTCGCCCCGTCCCCCCGGCCGCGCCGCCCTCCGGCTCCCGGGCGCCGCCGAGCTTCTCCTCGCCGCCCGCCGCCGCCTCACGGCCACATCTCAGGGCCGGGGGTTCCTGGTCCCCGCCGCGCGGCCACCTCCCGGGGCTGACGGAGGCAAGGGCGGGGGCGGAGGGGGGTGAAGAAGTTGTTGACTTCGGGCGCGGAGGGCGGGTGGAAGAGAGCCTGAAGTTTGGACAACTGAGGCGAGGGCGCGGGGGTGCGGACGCCGAGCGCGCCTCTCTTCTCTTCAGCCCAGTTCGCGAGCCGGCCGGCCGGCCCCTCACTGTCCGCTGCCAGCACAACCCGCCCTGCTTGGAGCCTCCTCCCGAGGCGCTGCCATCGCGGGTCCCTTCCGAGCCGCCGCCGCGGTGCCCGCTCTTCCCTGTCAGCGCCGGACCCTCATATCCCGGGGCGGTAACCCGCCGCCCCGGCTCTGGGCGCGCACACCCTCGCTCCTCACACCGCCGAGCTGTCCGAGCCCCCTCCCCCGCGCGCCCTTCCGCCGCCCACGGAGAACCCCAGCGGGCGACCGCTACAACTTGAGAAGGTGGAGGGTGCACGCAGGGAGGGGGGATAGTGTGTGTGTGCGCGTGTGCGCGCGCGCTAAAGCGCGCGGCCCAGAGGAGGGGCCGCGCGAGGGGTGGGGAAAGAGGAGATTGACTGACAACTTCCGCAGGGTCCCGCCAGCCTCTCGGACGTTCGGGAGGGAGTAAGAGGTGGGAAAACATGCCTATTCTCTCAGCCAATCGCAGAGCTAAGCGGCAGGAACGGGGTGAGGCGTGGCCTCCTTCACGGTCTGTTAAGGGGAGAGGTTAGGCTGAGAAATGGGGCGAGGTTGTGTGACGGACTTCTGCCACAGCCAATCGTGAGTGAGGACGGTGAGCGGTGCGCCGCTACGTCACAACAGCGCGATGAATTCTTCTGGTAGAGAAGGGAAGTGCCCCGCCTCCAGGAATCGCAGTTGCACGCCTGCGCCACGGGGCAGGCTGTGTTTGCTCTCCTGACCGCCTATGAGAAGAGCTAGAACCTAGAGGGGACAGTTAGCAGAGCGAGGACCCTTTCCCGTTCTTGTCCCATCTCTTGGCCAATGAGGAACTGCAGCGACTGATGGGGCTGAAGGTCTGGGGCGGGAAAGAGCGCCAGGTGTTACATCACTAAAATGGGTGGAGCAGGAGTCGGGGCTGGGAAAAGAGCGGTTGCATGCACGGGCGGAGGGACCCTGGGGAAGGCGAGGAGGGGAGTCCGTGGGTTTGGAGTTGGGCGCTGGATTCCTGGGCGGGCCTTGGCACCTCCACTGGTACTAAACCGCGCAATTAGTCGTTGCGGAATGAGTTTGTAGTTCTTGAGTGGTTCAGGCACCGTGGTTTGGAGAACTTCTCGCGCCTAGTGTGGGCAGTCGAGCACCTACTGCTTCAAAGAGTTCTCCGTGGCCGCACCATGCTGGAAGAGGTTTCTCGTGCCCAAGTTAGCATCCCACTAAGCCCCACCCGTTCTTCAGCCAGAGGCCTTCGCTTCTGCAGCAGAACGAGTACAGATTTGCTGATCAGTGGCTTGTGGATTCGGGGGTTGCCGTTTACTCATAGTGATCTCTTCCTCGGAGATTACAGACTTCTGAAGGACAAGGACTGGTTATCGGGTGGGTGTGGGTGCGCGCGCGCAGGCTTTGCGTGTCATGTTTAATAAAAATAAGTGAGTTGTTTGAGGAGTGCGCAAAAGGAACCAAATGTTCCCTCTCCAAACTATTATAAGACTCTCACTACCCAGAGTATTCATGCTAAGCGAAATTCATAAATTCATTTGTCACTTTCATAAAAATTGATAAACCTTTGCAGAGTAGCAGCATAAAAAAATTTTAAGCGTAAATTTAAGCCTAGAAAATTTTAAAAATTGAATAAGCACAACGGTGTCTCCCTTTGGCTTAGTGGGTTTTGCGCGGGTGGGCCCAAATCTCCATGCCTTCTCCCAGGAGCTCCAGACATTTTGCTTTCCACTTGATAAAAGTAGGTTTCATATGTTTATGCAAAAGTACCTGTGCATATGTACAGAAGATTCCAACTTTGGGTAGGAAGTTGGATTCTATCTAGATCCAGAACCAAACCACTTACCTCAAAACATCTCCTTCCTCACATTCAAAAGTGGTGAAGCTGTGTGCAGTTCTCCCACTCAGGAAGGTTCAAATCTCAACAGCAGCTTTAACAATCCAGTCAAGTTCTAGACTCTATTGAATCTAGTTTCGAAAATGTTCAGGCCAGGCCCTCTCACAATTTGCACAATTGACCCTAAACATACTTCAGGGCTTTGAACTTTACTACCAGATTAGTCTTTTAAAAACTCCATTGGTATATTATATTATTCACATGTTTGAAGAACTACCCAATATCTGCAAGTAGAGTCCAAATTCAAGACTCTTCCTCAAGCTAACTCCTACCTATCTTTCAAGGCATAAATCTCACCATGTCCCTGAGTAAACTTTTTTCAGGTCAAACACATCATTCCATATACTGATCCCCTAGAAGTAGTTGTACTCCCTTAACCCTCTGTCTTTACTCTTCCAACATTTTGAAACAATCCCTTTTCTCCATCCAGTTGAAACCTATCTTTTCTTCAAGCCCCAACTCAATCCCTATCTTTTATGAAGCCATTTATGATAATCTGGCTAGAAGTGAGATCTCCCTTCTTTACATTGCCAAAGCATTTATTGTCTACATCACCCACGTGGCCTGTCATCACACACCACTGGAGATGACACGATGCTCTTCTCCTCCCCCCGAAAGTTTATAAACATCAAGAGATCAAGATGTTAGTCTTTCTATACCTCCATATCCCCTACAGAGCACAGGATAGACATACAGTATATAACCTAGTTTTTAGTTCTCCAGAGCAAGGTGTCTGAAAGTGTGGTCACCTGCATCCTCTGTGGTCACCAGAATCCTCTGAGGTGCTTATTTAAAATGCAGATTCTGGGATGGCTGGGTGGCTCAGTTTGCCAAGCATCCCAACCAACTCTTGCTTTTGGCTCAGGTCATGATCTTAGGCTCCTTGTTGGGCTCCTCACTCAGCAGGGAATCTGCTTCTCTTCTCCCTCTTTCCCTCTCTGTGATCTATCTTTGTCCCTCCCGCTGCACAGGTGTGCTCTCTCACGCTCACAAATAAAATTGTATAAGGGTGCCTGGGTGGCTCAGTGGGTTAAGCCGCTGCCTTCGGCTCAGGTCATGATCTCAGGGTCCTGGGATCGAGTCCCGCATCGGGCTCTCTGCTTAGCGGGGAGCCTGCTTCCTCCTCTCTCTCTCTCTCTGCCTGCCTCTCTGCCTACTTGTGATCTCTGTCTGTCAAATAAAATAAATAAAATCTTAAAAAAAAAAAAAACAAATAAAATTGTATAAAATAACATATAGATTCCTGGATCTGATCCCAGACATACAGAATGAGAACCTATGGGAAAAGCAATGAGAAATCCATCTTTAATAACCTCCTCAGATCATTCTTATGCACACAAATGTTTGAAACTACTATTCTCTGGATATTACTTTAAAAGATTGTGAATAACTAGAAGTCAGAGGTACTATAATTAATAATAAAGAGGATTTAATGGGCTAAGAAGGGGGGAATAAATAGCAGAAAGCAAACCAATGGAATAAAGCTAACATTCATACTAGAATATAATAATGGATACTAGAAAATAGATACCAGAAACAAGTTGTTGAGAGACGTGGAAAAGGAAAGCTACTTAGGCTTTCTGAAATGGCCCCTTGGGGAAGAATTTTGAACATAATTTTAAAGAAAGAGTGAGTCAAAGCCTGAAAAGAGAAAAGAGAAAAGGATGACATTCCAGATTCAAGTCTCCAAACATCTTGGGGGCGGTGGGAGGAACAATAGCCCAAGAATAAAAGGCCTGACTTTATTACTCACGAGCACTGTGATCCTGCCAAGTCACTCACTCTCTCAAGAGCCTTGGTTTCTACATGTGTACATCAGGAAAAAAGTGAACATTCTTCCTTACGGGGTTAGCATAAGTTTTAAATGTGACACGTGAAAGAAAAAGCTTGGGAAAGTGGAAGCTATACACGTGATAATTTTATACACAAATGATTTTTTTATGCACTGTCTTAAGTAAATAAGGTATCTGTGTCCTAAACAGACTTGGTTACTAAGAATCCTCTATCAGGAGACAAGTTGCAGTACAAATCTATTTGTGCCTCCAATGCAGGAAGACTGTTGATGATTCCATGTCATAGATCTCCCGCCTCTTTCCATCTGTGAAGACCCTTGCTGTACAGTGACTCAGAGGCCAAGCCTTCATCACTGGCAAATTCTTTGGGTTGGTTTGTCCTCACATGACTTGATTTCCTTAGTTCATAAACAGAAGTACACTTACTGATCTCATTCTTTTATTCATAATGCCTAGCTTGCTGAGGAAAATGAGCAATTCATGAAACAACAACATCCACAATGCCAAAATCATGGTTCTTTAATAGTTTTAAAGAGTGCCTCAAAGAGAGTGTTCTTTCCAAATCACTGTGAAATTCTCTAGAACATATCCAAGCGAGGTTTTGGCTGTCAACATTCTCTTTCCTTAGGAGCCATGATTCCCAGACTGTGATCTAACAGAGCCCCAGACAAATGTGCTTTATCTGCAGAATCAAATAGTGGTGGTATGTTCCCAAATTTACAAAAGTAAAATTTGTCCTATATATTTTTCTTAAAAATTTGACTCTCACTACCTCTTTATTAGAACCTAAATCAAGATATATAAAAATGCACTCATTATGTAAAGTTTAAAAGGAATAAAAGGGTCAGGAAAAAGTCTCACTCCCATCCCTGTCTCCCAATACCCAGTTCCCCTCCTCTTACATGTGCTTCTTCCAGATTCTTACATGTGCTTCTTCCAGAGAGATAATATGTTTACTTCCTTAAGATTTCATAAATTCACATTTTAAGAAGCTCAGCCAGATGCTCATGATTTTTAGGTATTTCACATTGCTCCAGACTTAAATGAACCTTCTAGAGTTCTTAGATGTTTGTGCATAATTAATTCATTAATTCACTCACTCACGTGACATATTTATATTTGCATAATCTGCATCAACAGAACTAGAAAGTTGAAGGAATCTCAAAAGCTGACCAGTACAGGTTTGGTCAAGTTGGTACCTGACTCTAGGTAGACTGAGAAGGACCTTCTCATGTGCCTCAAACTGGTTCAAACTGGAAAGTCCTTTTTAAAATATATCTTACAGGAGATTTCTGTTTCCATGTACAATGAGATCTTCTGACTACTAATTTACTATGAAAGTTATCAAAGTTTTGGGGCGCCTGGGTGGCTCAGTGGGTTAAGCCACTGCCTTCGGCTCAGGTCATGATCTCAGGGTCCTGGGATCGAGTCCCGCATCAGGCTCTCTGCTCAGCAGGGAGCCTGCTTCCTTCTCTCTCTCTCTCTCTCTGCCTGCCTCTCAAGTGTACTTGTAATTTCTCTCTGTCAAATAAATAAATAAAATATTTAAAAAAAAAAGAAAGTTATCAAAGTTTATTGAAATTTGGTTTTCATAAACTAAACTTAGCACTTTCCTAGATGTTTTCAAGGACTCTAATAACTCTGTGTTCTCTTTGTGGCCCTTGTGCAGGTACAAGTGCTCATTGAGATGATTGGAATTCCTGCAATTTTCAGGAAGGGTCCTTTGTTCACAGGGCAAGATCAGTTGTTGTGGTTTTCAATTGCCACCACTTTTGCTTTTTAATTATAAATTGTTTCTGGTTGATCTTATCATTTTTAAATCAGCTCACTGTCGTCTATTGTACCGGCTACTGTGTTGGTCAACCAGGAGCTTAGACAAGGCAGTGTCAGTAGAGATGGGTTAGATTGGAGATTTATCTTAGAGGAGTATATAGGGTTTGCAGAAGGTATTATTAATCCCACAAAACCTGCTGGTATACTTACATGTTATGATTACCATGGACTCTCTCTTCTATAGCTACAAGGTCTTTTGCTTTATTTAAGCAGGGTATAATTATACGTGTCTGAAAACCCCCTGTGTACCCAATCCTTTACCTGGATAAGGAACCAGGATATAATTTCAAGAGGCTCAGCTCATGCCATATCCTCTTGTCCTTGCAGAGTGGGACTAGAAAGCCTGACGTTGGCAAGCTCTCCACACTTTATTTCAACCCTGAATTCATTTTTCAAGTGCCTGCTAGGTACCAGGCAATATGCCAGACACTAGGAATGGGAAGATAAATAAAGCATGGACCTTACAATTTAGTGAGGAGGGGCAACACAAACAAACGATCAAAGACTACATCATATATGTTCTTCATGGTTTTGTGTGAAAACAGTGGAATGAAGATCAGAGTTTGGTTTGGGAGGGGTAAACCAGAGAGAATTTAACATAAAAAGTCATGCTTAAAGTGAGTCTTTAAACGAAACAGTTTTCATGGATAAGACCAAAAACAAACAAAAAAGAATACTTGCCATTCAAGAAATTAGTTTCCCCACATGTATCACTAAGAAGTTTTTCATATCTCAGTTAATGAATTTACTTATTTCAAACAATATGTTACCAAGAAAACATTCCATTGCAACAGAATCAACTATCCCACACCTTGTGTCAGAATTTGACCTGGAGGTGGATAGTTAAAGAAAAAGCAGAGATTAAATTCAACATATGACTTTCCTCTGGATATATTTCACAAAGCAGTGCTTATAAAAATACTGTATGTTTTCTTATTGTTCCACTCATATGTGGATTTTATATAAATCTCTGAGTGGTCTTATGCACACAAATGTTTGAAACTACTATTCTCTGGATATTACTTTAAAAGATTGTAAATAACTAGAAGTCTTTCTATCTACCTGCAAGAAGCATCAAGGTGTTGAGGCAGTCCCTATCTTAAAATAAAAGTCCTTATCTAGCTCCTACATGTCAGCAATGTGTTTTCTCTTATTGGCTTGCTGTTTGGGCTCCCACCTGCAAAAACAACCAATTTGAAAAAAATTGAACGACCAATTATTTCTTCAATGTCAGGTGGTATCTATGATTTGAAGAAGCAATATGAGTAGTATGGGATTTTCAGTTACTATTAAACTGAAAATGCTCCAATGTTTTCAGATCCTAAGCTTTGAGTTCTACACCTAAGGATATTGCTTTTAAAAAAAATATGAATATCTGTAGCTGTGTATTAATGTAAACACCACCATAAATTTAACACCTACTATGTAGTAGGCACTATTCATTTGAAGAACTCAGCAGAAAGAGATCAAACAAGATCCTCTCTTAAAGTCTCTCTTATCTGTGTGACACTCCTCTCTGATCCCCTGAGAATTTGGTCCTAGTGGTTCTTGTCATGTTCAGGAACAACTTTTTGTATTCTACCATCTCTGGGGGCCTCTATTCTTTTGTAAAAATCACTGGAAATTCAAGCTCTCTTTATTTACTCTATACAAAGCCATTCACACACACACACAAATTATACCAAATGGATTGGACTATCACTACCATAAGATTGCCAAGCCCTGTAACAATTTAGTATCTATGGAACTACAAAATCCCATTACCAAGAATGAAAATGGGGTTATTAAGAGATATAATGGTGCTTAATACTTCCTATTCATTAGTTCAAATAATACCCATTAACTTCCTATAATGTGTGTCTGCTCCAGGTGCTTAGAGAATAGCCGTGAATGAGACAAAGTCTGTCTGCATGAAGCTCACTGTCAGTGGGGAGAACTCATACTAATTAATGTTAAATGATGAAAACAGAGCAGGGAATATGCAGCAGAAGAAACACCATGGAATTGCACACACAGAAGTACACAGCTGTTTAGCTAACGAACAGGGTGACCAACTGGTCCTCGTTTACTAGGGACTTTCCAAGTTCTAGAGCTGAAAATCCCTTGTCCCAGGAGCCCCTAGGTTCTGGGTAAACCAGGACAGTTGGTCACCCTATAAACCAAATAAGAAATGACATCTATTTATCAGGCCTATTATGAACAATGCCCATAGCTAAATATTGTGCTATCACCCCTAAGGGAGCATGAGCTCTTAGGGGACAAGATGAGGCATCTCTCCAGGAAGAGTGACTTCTCATTGAGGACAATATTTGATGAAAGCTGAGAATAAACTTGAAGGAGCTCCCAGGTGGTATTTGTGCTGAGGTTGAGGAGTTGGGATTTAAGCTGGACTTGGAAGATTGGGCATAATTACTTAAATAAACAGGGAAGTAGGAAAGTAGAGCACTATTCAAATGCTTACTGCGTGTCTCTCAACTCAAAATGTCCAACCTCCATTGGACGTTTCCCAGCTCGCCTCCCCTCTCTGTCACTACTCGGTATCACCGTCCACCAGTGCCCAAGGGAGGACTGGTATGAAGGCAGGCAGGGAGGAGCATAGGCAGGTACACGGGAGGTTGGATGTGTTGGCTGGAGAAGCTGATTTCTGGCGGTGTGGTGGAAGAGAATGCTGGAAAAGCTACATTGATTCACATACTTGACACACGCTCAGCGCTTATTTTGGACTATTTTCTGGTCTAGGTTATGGGAATAGAAAGGGGAAAAAAACACAATACAGGCTTTTTTCTTCAGAGATTCTGGAAAGAGAATAAGAACCAAAAACAAAAACAAACAAAAAAATAAAACACAAATTAGCATAGATAATATAATAAATATTGTGACAGAGATAAGCATAGAGAAGTGCAGAATGTATGGGATTGGGAGCAAGAAAGCTTTCTAGAGTACGAAGTTCTAGATTTGAGAACTGAAGAACTCTAAGGAGTTAGTTAGGAAAAGAAACAAAGGGGAAACTGTTACAAAAAATGGGAATAGAATATGTAAAGTGCAAAGCCCTGAGAGAAGGGGATGCATCAGGAAGCTGAAGAGAATTTGGTATGAGCCTTATACAGTAGGCAGAAGATGGGGGCAGGACAGGTCATGAAGGGCTTTGTATGCAGTTATTGGGTCTGTTCTCAAGTCAGTAGAGATACACTGAAGGACATTTAAAAGGTGAGTGAAATGATCACATTTGCATTCTAGTAAAATTACATTTTTGGCAGTGTGGAGATGAACTGATTACAGAAGGCAAGGCCAGAGATAGGTAGACCAGTGGCCAGAAGAGGAATAATGAGAACCTGAAGAAGGCTTCTGAGGTAGAATGGAAAGCTAAGACTTGGGAGATATTATAAATAAAGAAAAGAACATGGTGATCTATTGGGGGAGGGGGGAAGGTAAGGGACAGAGGAGAAAAGAATGCCTCATGAGTATCTAGATTGAGTGACTCACGGACACTCAGGCCATTTAGTGAGACAAAGAGGGGAGGAATATAATGGACATAAGAAGTTGGACTTTGATTTTGAGAGACATATAGTGAGCAGTTAGTGCCGTCTGGAAGGAAAGAGATCTAGCTGAACATAGAGATCTGAGAGTCATCAGTAATAATCTTGTTCTGGGCAGAGTGTGTAGAATGAGAAGGAAAGAAAATGAAAAACACCCCAAGGTACCCATATTTGAGAAAGCTGCAGAGAAAGAAGGTGGCATCTGATGACGGCATATCAACAAGTCTGGACTTGATCCTGAGGTCAGTGGGGAAAATGAAGAATGGTTGAAGAATAGATACCATGTTGAAAATAATGTTTTCACCCAGAACACTGGGTGGGGGAAGAAGCCAAAGAGATCAGTTGGAGGTAAGCACAGGTGTCCAGGTGATAAAGATTTGCCTGGTTGGTACTAAGCAATCTGTCAACATCACCTGGGAAGCTTACTCAAACTATACTGAATTTTGAAAAAATTCCCCCCAAATTCCCAATACAACCCTCCCCCCAACCCTGTTCTTACCTATCTTCCATTCCCTGATGATCACTGGCTTAGACTAAAAATGGCCTTGGGAATAGATGTGAGAGACCTTACAAAAGAAACATTAGAAAGAGTTGATTAAAGGGAGTTGGCAAGTCAAAGGGAAGAATTACGAATGATGGCAAAGTTTTGAATTGGGTCACCAGAGGAACTGGGGACCTTAAACAAAAAGTCCAAAGGCTGAGCCAGTTTTCTTTTGTGGGAGGGGGAAGAAAAGAGTGTCAGAGGAAGTCAGGAAAGAGGAAACGAAGATGAATCTGCAGCTGCGTATGTTGAATTAATGGAGTTTTTTCATATCATCAAGGCTAGGGAGCTGGATCTTTATTTTTTAAAAGAGGTGATGACATGTTATATATTAATTTAGGAAAAGATGAAGATTAGCCTGGGCTGACATCCTGGAGTAGGCCAGAGCAAAGAAAGAAATTACACAAATAACATGAGCTTCTTTTTCCTCTGTAAGAAAAAAATTTAATGACAGAAACAAATGGGTAAAAGATGTATTGCCATCAATTGTCTCTAGATTCCAGTGCCAAATGGTCAGTAGGACTGAACAGGAGAGAACAAGGGCCCAGTGCTACCTCTTGTAACTGCTATGACAGTGGGCCAAAGATCAGGAACAAGGCATCTCTCACCATTCACAAACTGGGCTCGATGACCCCCTCTGAACATACCATATGTGCACACACATGCCCTCTTCTGCACACACTCACCTGCTCACCAGTGTCCTTAATCCTAACCATCTTTCACAGAAACTGTGACATAATCTCTTCACAGTGCCTTTATGGAGGAAGCAAAAATCTATCAACTAACTGAGGATTTCCTCCCAGTTTCAAGCAAGTCCTGTGTAAGCTTTCCCCACTTCCTGACTGGCTAAGGCCTTTTCTTGCCCTCCATAGCTAAGACTAACTCCCTCACTCTGAATTACACTGATTGTATTTCCCAGCTTACTTTGGATCAAGGATATGGAATAGGACTGGAGAATAACCATAACCTGTGTAAGATACAATTCTAGTCCTTGCCCATGTTAGACTCCATATTTCAACATGAATTATTTGAGTATTAATCTTCAAAAGAGAGAAAGTACTACATCAATTCAATTATTTATAGCACTATTTCCTTATAGATGCTAAGAAGTATATGCCATGTGATAGAAAAATTAAGGTGATGAGGGCAAAGCTTTTGTTCTCTTGGGATTTACAGTTTCAGGAAGAAGAAAAGTTAAACACACAGTCACAGTATAAGTTAAGATAAGAAATGTACAACAAAATTCAATGAGAACTAAAAGAGGGAAGGAAGCATGGGTGGCACAGTCGGTTAAGTGTCCAACTCTTGGTTTTGGCTCAAGTCATGATCTCATGGACAAGGGATCGAGCCCCACATAGGACTCCGCACTCAGTGAGGCGTCTATAAGAAGACGATTCTTTCCCTTTGCCCCCCACACTGGCTCTCACAATCTCTCTAAAATAAATAAATAAATCATAAAAAAAAAAAAAGAAAGAAAGAACTAAAGGAGGGAAGATAATATTCTGATAGGGAATGAAGAACAGGTAAGAAGGAGAAACGGGCCATTTAAAATTAACCTTGAAGAATGCATACAATTTCAATGGGTAGATATGTAGAGGAAAAGTGGAGAACAGTCCAGTGGGGGTCAGCATGAACAAGGCTGCTAAGATGGGAATATGTGTGGCATATTTGAACAACAGAAAACAGATTAATTTGGCTGGGGTATAACAAAGTAACAGGAGATAAAGTGGAGCACAGTTTTGGGGTCCCATTATAGGAGACTTTGACTGCCAGGGTAAGGAGTTTGTATTCTTTAGGTAGTGAGAAGCTGTTGAAAGATTTTGGAGTAGGGGAGTGATTGGCCAGACCTGGATATATGTTTAACCCCCAGTTGTCAACTCAGAGGAATGAAGGGAGGAGAGGCTATAAGCAAAGAGAAATATCAGACTTGTTGGGTTTAACATGACTGTGGACTCTCCAAGTGAAGATGCTCATTTACACTTGGAATATGGGTTGGTGTTCAGTAGAAAGGCATGGTTAAGGTCTTTATAGCCTTAGTTTCTTCATCTAAAAATCAGGAACAAGTATGTTTACTTTGAGAAAGAATGCAATGAAAACACCACAGTGCTGATAATGGCATGTGGGGCAGATCTGATGATGGCAGTTGTGGTGGAAGTCACATCAGTAGCTGTTGTACAGTTAGTTCTTCCTTTTAAGCTTCTTTTCTCCCCCAAATTCTGCTATGTGTTCAGGAATAGAACCAAAGAGCAAACCCTTGCTTCAGCCAGAATTGCTCCTTTTCCAAGATGACCAAGGCTGTATATTGGGTCAAGCAGTTGTATTGTCTACTTGGTCCTCTAAGGTAATTCTAAGAGACTTCTCAGCCCCTGGTAAATAGCATTCTATTGAGGGTCTCTTTGTTTTGTCTGCTGTATCCAGAGAGAGAAGCTCAGAAAAAACTATAATTCTGGATGGATGAATGAATGAAGCTTAAAAACATGGAAAACAGTATTTATTATTCAAGGATATCTAGAGAGAGTATATTTGCAGCCAAGAATACTATATCCAGCTAAGCTGTCATTGAAAATAGAAAGAAAAATATTTCCTGTAGGGCTGCTTTAGTGCTTGCAAATTATTCTAGTTTTTGTTTGTCCTGAAGGCTTTTAATTGAGAGTATATTTATATAGAGTTATATATGTACACACACATGCACCTAAAACTTTATATAAATATACATATGTGTGTGTATATATATGTATACATATGTGTATATATCTATATTCCTAAATAATAAGTAACATTTTATATATGAAAAATTCATAGGAATTAAAAACACCAAATTCAGAGATCTTGTTACTTCCTAAGAGGAGGGTAGGAAGAGGAATACAATTGGGAGCAGTACACTGAGGGCTTTAACTGTATCTGTAATATAAAAGAGTTATTATAAATATGCTCAGGAATTTAAAGAAAAACATGAAAATAATGAGGAGTGAAATGGAAACTATAAAAAGGAATCTAGTGCAACTTCTAGAGTTGAAAAGTACAAAAAATCCATAAAATGGGCTTAACAGCAGCTTAAATCATGCCAAAGAAATTATCAGCAGACTTGAAAATATAGCAAAAGAAATTATTCACACTACAGAAAAGAAGAGGGCCAGGGAGGAAAAAGGAATAGACCCTTGATGAGATATTAGAAAATCGTCAAAAATAGTGTAATTGAAATTCCAAAGAAGGGTGGGGAGAGCAAGAAGTAATATTTGAAGAAATAGCAGCAGAACATTTTCCAAATTTGGTAAAAACTATAAACCCATCAATTTAAGAACTCCAACAAATACCAACTAGGATAAAAATCAATATAGGTAGGAATTTTACTCTGAATTTTTTCAACAATTCAACAATGAATTTTTTCAACAATGGAGTGATTTTCTGAATGGACCAAATTAAAGGTGCCAGTTCAGGGAGGTGAGGGAAAGATCTGTAAACTGGAGGCAGCTGTACAACTTATGATGTGGGAAAGTAGAAACCAGACTAGAAGATAACACAGGAGGATAATAAAGAAGAAGAGATGGGCAATCTGGAGAAACCAAATATGGGTGGCGCCAACACATTGCAGAGCCAGGAGAAAAACTCCCGAGAGCAAAGGAGGGTGGAATGGGATCTCTAGGTTTCCTCCCTTTTTCTTTTCTTTTCTTTCTTGTCCTTCCTCCCTCCCTCCCTTCCATCTTTCCATCCTTCCTTCCTGTCTTTCTTTTGATCTCCTTGTCACTATTCTTTATTTCTGGACAATAGTTATCTTAGAACTAGACTTGAAGCTCCATTCTTTTCCCTATCCAATCTATCCTGCAGTTCACAGCAGGGTGGCATTCGTAACCTAAAGAATTACATCATTCCTCTGCCAGACATATTTAGAGAAAGTAGGACCCTCAGTAGTTCTCGTATAAGACTACCACATGGATGGGTCATTGTCCCCCTTCAATTAAACAGATAGGATTTGGCCCTCAGTTTTCCCAAGTTCCTATCTTTAGGGCTTCACTTTGTTCTCTACTTTGTCTTGGTTTTATTGAGCCAAAGTCTCTGTGAGTTTTTAAACTATAACTATTAGAAGTGCTTTATGCTTCATGTCTCTCCTTTTCCTTCTAAGTGGACCCATACCTCTCCTTTTAGCCTCTTCCATGCCTAGAGTTGTTCAAGAAGTATGTTGACACTCTTAACCCCAGTCTGTAGGCCTTGACACTGGGAGGACACCAGGATATCTCTCTGGAGCCAGAGCTCCTGGCAAGGAGGGGTTGAAAAAGGCATACTGGACTTAGAATCAGGGTTTGGATTATAGCTCTGATTGTGCTAAGAGAGAGTCAAGACTATGTTGTCCAATATGGTAGCCACTAGCCACAAGTAGCTCTTGAACTCTGTGTGACTGAGGAACTGAATTTAAATTTTTATTTAATTTAATTTTAATCCAAAACCTGAAACACTCCAAATCATTTTGCCATTAAACACATTGTAGAAAATATTGTTATATTGTTGTGTATGTGTCAGGTACGTGCATACATATAAACACACCTCTGATCTAACTGATATCAGTGCATTGAATGGTTTGAATGAATTTTTTTACACACCAGTGTACTATTATAATATGTTTTTTGAATATTTTATGCAGACAATACAAGTTATGGTGATCCCTGTATAAATCATAATTGGTAATAAAATTGAAATACTCGGGCGCCTGGGAGGCTCAGTGGGTTAAGCCGCTGCCTTCGGCTCAGGTCATGATCTCAGGGTCCTGGGATCGAGTCCCGTGTCGGGCTCTCTGCTCAGCAGGGAGCCTGCTTCCTCCTCTCTCTCTCTCTCTCTGCCTGCCTCTCTGCCTACTTGTGATCTCTCTCTGTCAAATAAATAAATAAAATCTTTAAAAAAAATTGAAATACTTCATTTTAATTATAATAAATTGTGTTTCTAGTTTAAACAAGTAAGTACAGAAAAATTTTAGTACTTAAAGCACAGGCATACTACTGATGCAGAATTGAATAGAGATGCAAGAGTTAGTAGGTACTCTAAATCAGTAAAGACAAAAGAAACCGGAAGAAGGCATGTTGTAAATTTCCAAAATTAAAAAAGCAATTGCAATTTGCTGCAGCAAAGCAAAATGAAAAAGCTGTTTGTTTGTAAAGACAATAAAGTAGACAATATTAGGAGATAGTTTCAGCCAACACATAGTGAATTTGCTAAGAAGTTTCCTTTTTTTTTTTTTTAAGATTTTATTTATTTATTTGAAAGACAGAGATCACAAGTAGGCAGAAAGGCAGGCAGAGTGAGAGGAAGGGAAGCAGGTTCCCTGCTGAGCAGAGAGCCCGATGCGGGGCTCAATGTGGGGCTCGATCCCAAGACCCTGGGAGACCTGAGCCGAAGGCAGAGGCTTTAACCCACTGAGCCACCCAGGCCTCCCAAAAAGTTTCCTTTTAATAGTCAAAAGAGAATCAATATTAGTTGCCTGAAATTAGAATTCAATGTCCAAATAGATATTTTTTAAACTACTTTTAGTTAGGGGCGCCTGGGTGGCTCAGTGGGTTAGGGCCTCTGCCTTTGGCTCAGGTCATGATCCCAGGACCCTGGGATCGAGCCCCGCATCGGGCTGTCCGCTCTGCGGAGAGCCTGCTTCCTCCTCTCTCTCTTTCTGCCGGCCTCTCTGCCTACTTGTGATCTCTGTCTGTCAAATAAATAAATAAAATCTTTAAAAAAAAAAAAAAAAAACTACTTTTAGTTAGTTAGAACTTCTAACTTTGGTAGCTATAAGGTGACTTAGATTCTTGCACACAAAAGAAAGTCCTTTTTACATGAGGAGATGATAAAAGAAATTGTTATTTCAGTTAAGAAAATTTTGTTAGAAAATTATGAGGAAAAAAGCTTAAAAAGACACTTCAAAAAAATAAAAGCTCATCAATTAATCCTATAAACCACTGCCCACTGGATATAAAATCTTTCTAACTATATCAAACTCTAATTGATTCAAAGTGTGAAGCATGGCAAGAGCTTTCTTCGGTGTTGGGGAAATCATGCAATACAAGAGATCCTGTCCTCTTAATACTTGGGATGTGTTTCATCTTAAAAGGTTTTCCAATTTACTTGGGAAAAAAAGTCTTATTTCATATCTTAAAAACTGAACATGTTGGTGTAGATTTGGTTGAGTTATTAGCATCTCGCAAAGAAAAACTTCATCGAGATATGAAAACATATTTTCTATCTCAGCAAAGGGTCCTCTAACTATGTAAGGTCAAAAGTCTGGATTTACTGAAATGGTAAAATAAGAAACTGATCTTTCTTCTATTGCTTCATTCTTTTTATCTGATAAATATTGGAGACATTTGTGTCCAGTTTTCTGGACAGTGTCATGGATATAGTAGTTAAAATTATTCTTAATGTAAAAATGCTATGAATTATCAACTTGTGGAATTGTAGAAATAGAAAATGAATGTAATGATCTTGTTCTTTTCCAAAGCCCATTGGTTTGAGTAGGGGAGGACTTTTACCAAGATTTATCATACTCTTAACTCAAATTGAAAATTTTCTTGAAATGAAAGGAATACCAGCTAAAAATTCAATAGTGAAAGACAAAAAGATAGTAGCGTGATTTATATTTCATTTCTGAATATCACGTTGCATTTGAATGAGCTAAATTTGAAGTTCCAAGGAAGGAAAATGTATTTGCTAGAATGTACAAGAATTTATGATGAAATGGAAATTTTTCATAATAATAATAATTTAACCCATTTTTCTAACATGAATGAATATACAAAAGGTTTTCATTGTAAGCAAGAGGATTATGTAAATTAGTTGTAAAAACTAAAGTATTGTGAACCTTTCACTGATATTGATGAATTTATAGTTACTCTTAATTTATGCACTACTCTTTGATTTCAGTGTTAATACAACTAAGTTGACACGGAGTTAGTGAATTATTTAATATGGACAATTTTGGAAACACAGAATTTGCTTCAAAGCCAGATCATTTCTTCTAAAATACAGGAACCAGTTTTGACAATATGGATGCAAATATTTAAAAATGATTTTTGGAACTTGACTCAGTTCTCAGAAAACTTTTAAGTTTGGAAAAACTTGGTAATGTCAGCCTACTTTTTCAGCTATAAGTTATGTGAAATACAAATACAGATCAAACATTTCTGCTGCAAATTTAGCATTTGAACTGAAATGTGCTCTGAATTGAAAAATACATGCTAGATTTAGGGATTTCACATAAAAATGTGAAACATATAATTAACTGCTATTGATCGCACTGTTGAAACACTAATATTTTAGAGGTATTTGGTTAAATATATGCATTATTAAACTTAATTTTACCTCTTTCTTTTTACCTTTTCACATGACTACCAGAACATTTAAACTTATGCATATGGCTCACATCTGTGGTGTGTATTGTATGTATTTTTTTACTTTCCAGTTTTATTGAGATAAAGTTCATGAACAACTTTGGGTCATTTAAAAAAATTTTTTATTTAAAGATTTTTACTTATTTATTTGACAGACAGAGATCGTAAGTAGGCAGAGCAGCAGGCAGAGAGAGAGAGAGAGAGGGAGAAGCGGGCTCCCCATTGAGCAGAGAAAATTATCCTAATTTTAGATGGAAAAAACCAAAGTGTGGAGCTGTTAGACAACTTGCCCAAGGTACATAACCAGTATTGCCAGCGACTAGACTGAAATTCAGGCTGCCTGGTTTCAAAGCACAGGTTATGAAGCCTCTACTCTAATGCAGAGTTGCCCATAAAAATATAATGATCTAGGGGCGCCTGGGTGGCTCAGTGGGTTAAGCCTCTGCCTTCGGTTCAAGTCATGATCCCAGGGTCCTAGGATCGAGTCCCACATTGGGCTCCCTGCAGAGCGGGGGAGCCTGCTTCTCCCTCTGCCTCTGCTGCTCCCTCTACCTGTGCGCTAGAGTACTCTCTCTCTCTCAAACAAATAAATAAAATCTTACCAAAAATGAGGATAATAAGAGTTCTTACCTCGTGGGGGTGGTTACAAGAATACTTAACTGTGTTTGGCCCATGTGGAATAGCAGCTGCTGTTGTCATGATTATCTATTAACTCTGTGACCTTGAAAGCTCCTTAGCCACAACATACTAATATCTAAAATAGTGACCACAGGATCTGCATCACAACATATCTTCCTGAACTAATGAGATAACGTATGCAAAATTGCTTGACAGGAGGTAGGTGACCACCGAGTGTTTGGTGGAATCTTCTAGATCTTAGCTGGCATTCAGAAGGCTCTGTAATCTGGCTCAGCTCACCATTCTTAAATTCAATAGTGGGTGTGAAAGCAGGTGCAAACCATCAAGTGCCCTTGAGTTGTTAAATATTATTTTTATTGGGGTGTCTGGGTGGCTTAGTCGGTTAAGCCTCTGCCTTCAGCTCAGGTCATGATCCCAGAGTCCGAAGATCAAGCCCCACATTGGGCTCGCTGCTCAGTGAGAAGCCTGCTTCTCCCGCTCCTCCTACTTGTGATCTCTAGCAAATAAATAAATAAAATCTTTTTAAAAAATAAAAAATAAAACATTATTTTTATTATTCTTTACCATGAAACTCCTTGTGTGAGTATTTGGTCCCTAAACTAGCCTTTCTTGGGGCCTCCTTAATTCTGCCTTTTATCATCTAGACTGAAGGCCCATTCCTCCATGAGGCCCTTAATGTGGACTCCAGTCCCATTATGATCTCTCTCTCCTCTAAATTCCTGAACTATTTCCCACCCATTGTGTACTTTTGGCATTTAATCATATCCTATCTTGTATTGTTGTTTAAAGTAATCATGGGTATGTCTCTCTGATTAGGTTAGAGTGTACGTTTTATAATTTGTGCATTCCCCCAATAACACATGATAATTTTTTCAAGAAATATTTGGTCAATGAGTGGGAACTATTGGAAAAATTATGGGGAATAAAGAGTTCTGATGGGAGAGAGATCCCCGTATCCTGTACAAAGAGTACAATGAAGAGAGGAAGTTTAAAGCAAAACTTTGAGATAAGCATGAAAGAGCCAGACAGAGCTGATATGGGAAGTGAGAAGGGCAGAGGGTGTAGGACACAGCAAAGGTCAGGGAGCAAAGTGGACCTCCACCCTGAAGGACAGTCCTAGAACTCAGGACACAGCTCCTTCTTCCCACAGTCCCTCGGAAAGCTATCTCTAACCACATCCGAATTTAGAAAGTGATACAAGGTCTCATCCCAATCAGTTCTCTTGCCGATTCAGATGGTTTATTCCCAGACCTTCCTTCCTCTTGCCCTGGGAGCGTTCCCCACAGCCGGGTATTTAAGATGTTTGGAAATCCTTCCCTCTGCATGAGTTTTGCTGACCACCTGAAAGTGAATGAGTTCACGTATCCTCCTCTCCTATCGTCCGGGCACTCACAATTCCCCTGAGGCACTCTTTCAGGAGAAGACACCCTTCTGCCTGGGTCATTGTAAAGTCCAAATACAGTGTCTGTTAGCAGGTGGCCCATAACCACGGCATGAACTAATGTCACATGATTGATTCCTGTTTGGGCCACTGTGGAGGAAAAACACCGTTAATGTGGAGAGAAAAAAGCTGTTGTTCAACCATGACTCATGGATTTAACTCTCAACACAAGGTTCAAGTTTATTTTGCATTCTTGTTGCTCCAAGGTGAGCGTGAACTGGAAAGGAGAAAGGGAGGCAGCATGGTGGGAGTCAGGAAAGGTATGATTCAGGCCTTAACACTAACTTTAGTGTGAGTTTGGGGACCAACTCATTTGGATTTGCAAAATACAGAGGTGCTGTCCCATGTCAAAATTCTGTTATTCTAGGGTTATACTGTTGTCATTAGGTATGATGCATTAATGACAATCATACCTAGATGGGGATGGACCCTCCCTGGGGAAAAGGGCCAGTAGTCACTGGACTTGGGTAAGTAGAACATCTCAGACCTGGCTACCAGGCTCAGGGACTCATGACTAACAGAGGCCAGCTCACAGGAGGAGGCATCAAACTGTCTTCATCACTTCTTCATGCTTTCTCCATCCACCCAGATACAACCAGTCTCTTTCCCTCTCTTTCTTTCTAACTATTCCCAGCCCCCAAGCTGAAATCTGATTACGTAATTAAGCACTCAGTAAGTGTTCTCCAATGCTGATTTTTAATGAAGTTGGCCAATTCTGCTTCCTGTTTTGAAAGACACAAACCCATTTAAAAAGCTAGTCTGTGCCCCCAATACCCACTGCTTCTTAGAAACCAAATAGGCATTTTAACCATCGGTTTAGAGTAAAAATAATCATATGTAAATAGGTTAAAGTTCTCACAAAAGAGATGGTAGCTGTTAAAAACAGAAAAGCTGGTAGCAGGACAGCATTGCGATGGAAAAAAAAAAAAAAAAAACTAGTACCAGTCTGTCGGTCTCTCTCACTCTCTAGTTGATTCTTCCTATTCTTAGTTTGTTCTAGGTTAATGCCAAAAAGATCATGCATATGGTGACTCTTAGAGCCTGCTTTTTTATGGGATTTTGGAGTGGCACCTAAGAAATAACTGTAAGAACTTTGAAGGCAATTTCCCAACAAATCACTTCTCAGTCTCCTGAGTACCTTTGGAGACCACCTTGGGATGAATTCTAGAAATTCATGTAGAGGCCTTCTAGCTCTACACCAGGCCCACTCATGTTCCTTGGTGGAAGTAGAATCAGGTTGCCCTTCTCAGTCTTTCGGTGTGCACACTGAATAGTACAAAAGGAAAAGAGAGAGAAAGGTTGTAAGAGTAAGGGTGTTGGGAAAAATGGTGGACATTTGCGAGGGTGTTGGAGTTTTTCTCCATAAGCTCTTCTCTTTTCTCACCCTATATCCGTGACTACCAACCACTGAAGGATTAAACTCTAACACTATTACTTCCCTACTTAAAATCTTTCATCCGCAGGTCATTCACTGCTGTATCCTTGACTTGCCAGTTCAAAGTCCGTCCTGCCTGCGTCTTTAAACTCATTTCTCAACACTCCCTGCCCCACCTTGTGGCTCTCTCCTTTCAGTGCTTCTGCCATCCTGAATTCCCTCTCAGGATGCTCTTTCCCACCTTCTTCGCCTTCCATCTAATGCTTGTTCTTAAAGAGAAGTCAGGTGTCACCATTCTGGATACCCCCTTGAGCTTGGTCTTCCTCCTCTGTTAGCTCTGAGCACCCAGGGAAATCTCCATCATGGTCTTCATTACAGGGTTCTGTAATGACTTCTTCACTTTACCATGTCCCTGACTAGATTGGACCATAAACTCTTTGAAGGGAAGACTATGCATGAACCATCATTGTATTTCTGGTGTCTTGCCCAATTCCATTCATTTACAGAAGATCAGTACGTGTTCAACTAGTTGATTAGGTATCAGTTGGGGATAGAACTATCCCAAACAACCAGTGCCATAGAATTCAGTTGGTTTTGTCTCCAGTTCTCTCCTTGGCACAACCTTAAGCTCTTTGGGCACACTCTGACCTGGGCCCTGTGTCAACACAGACTCACACTCTTTTCTCCATCTAGACTTGGACTTATCAGCTTTGAGGGAGACTCTTTTGGAAATCTGTTTCCTGCTTAAACCCACCTGGTTCTTTCCCCTCATCTCTTTGCCCTCCTCATCATTACGTGTGCTGCTGTATTTTGGGTGCATGTTTCTGAGTCTACTTCTGCTTGCGTACGTATGTTCCCTGCCTCATCCACTCAGGTCAAAGTTTGACAGATGACCATGGCTCTCCACCAAGCCCTCTGCAACGCTGCGTGCAGAGTGCAAGTTTCCTCCTTCAATGCTCCAACACCTGGGACAATTCACAACCCCTATGGTCTGTCACCATCACTGCAAGAGGCCAATTTGTACAGCTTTCCCCCTAGCTCTTCATTTCCAGTGAAATGAAATATACTGATCTCTGTACTAGATCCACACTGAGCTGCTGAGCACTTTCAAGATTTCACTTTTGCTCAGGGATGTTTGGTGAGGTGATATGTCATGACTTCAACAAGCTTAGAACAATGACACAAAACATGATATTTCAACTGGAGTGAAAAACACCTCTAACCATGACTCAATATACCTTTTGGGGGAGAAGGAGTAAATATTGAAGTTTGACCTTTTAGGGATTGGGATTCACCAAAATGCTAGGTCTCTACTACTACTAGAAAACTATCTTTATATAAGGTGGTAACTCTTGACCATCTATCTGTGGGGTATATGCTTTTATGGCTTACTTCTTAAATTTTCTTTCTTAAAAGAGAAGACTATGTTAAACCACTTTTGTTCTTGTGCAGTGGTGTCCACTTGAGAAATGCTGACCAAAGTTAGGACTACCATCTGTGACCACAGGATGGAATGGGAGTGAACTGGTCCACGAAGGAATCAGAAATGTGACCTTGGCCCTATTACCACTCACCCAAGTAGGAAATGGGCCTAGAGGAGCTTGGCCTGGCAACGTTGGAGCCTGATGACCACGAACTTGTGAAAGAGTGGACCCTGTGAATGACCAGTTACAAGTCCCTGTGGCTTCTGGGGCAGTCTGACCCCAGATCCCTGGTCACTGGCTTCCTCCCCAAAATAGTTTCCTATTTGAAATGGTCTTCCCCACTTCGGCAAGTGGGAAGCTAAATGCCTTTCAAGCAGTGTGTCATGATGGTTAAGAGCAGGGGACAGAGAATGAGGCATATCTAGCCTGCCTCCCAGTGCAGCCACCTGGTTGCTATCTGGTCTCAGGCAGGTAGCTTAGTATCTCTAAACCTTATTCGCTCATGTTTACAAAGGGGATGGTGACAGCACCTACTTCATGTGTGTGCTGGGGGATTAAATGAGAAAAGCCATGTGGGTGCTGAGCCCTGTGCTGGGCGAATGGTTGTACTCCCTGAATGGCAGCTCTTCTTCCTATGTTAGTGACATTAAGAACAGTAATGATAAGAAGTCATATTTAAAATGACGAAGGCAAGTCAGGGCCCAGGTCAGCTGTACCCTCAGGTCACCCACCCACCCCACCCCCCCCGTCCCGCCCCGGTGGCTCCTGCCTGCCTTCTTCCAAGGTGACCCAGCTTGGCACAGCCGGCTCGGCTCAGGGCTGCTGAGTGAGGTAAGAAATTCGGCCAGGATCAGGCTGCCTGAGCCTGACCCCGCAGCTCCAGCTGCGGGAGGAGGAGCACAAGGGGCAGGGGAGAAGCGGGGAGTTAGTAGGCTGGCAGGACTCTGGCGAGGAAGTGGGTTTGCGGTGGGGTGAGGGCGGGGTTAAGGAGAGGGGAAGGGCAGAGTTTGAGAAGGTTCAGCAGGAAGGAAGGCAGTTGAGAAAAAAAAATAATCTACCTTGTGTCTTATTGGCCCCTTGTTATCGTTTTCTGGAAATGAAGAATCAGAAGGAAACCAACACAAGGCTTCTGGGGTGTCTCAAAATATCAGGCCTTTCTCTCTGATGTTTTTGGGGGGAACCACAGGGGGTGTCTCACTAATGTCCTATCCCCAGTTCCAAAGAAGGAAAAAATGGGCTGTGTTTTAAAAAGTGGTCAGACTGTCAGACCAAGGGCTAATGTGCCTTTTTAGCCCAAAAACTCTGGTTGCACAACCCAGTGTTATTTCCACAGGCAGCTGAAGTAATTCTGCTCTTGAAATCCTGCCCTCAGTGACTCTATTTTTTTTCTTGTTTGTTAGCTCAGTGATTAAATAATCATGGCAGAACAGTTCCCCAGTTTCGTGGGGCACGGACCTGGGCGGTCATCAGCAGCTACCACGCATTTCCAGAACAAGTCCTGTGTCCGGGTGCTGGGGGCTGGAGTCATAGAGCTGGTCCCCACCCTCAGGGAGCACCTGGTCTAATGCCCTTCCCCAGCCTTCAGTTAACCAAGCAAGATGCATGTTGGTGCAGACGGAATGACCCACTGGAGCTGTGCCCGAGGGAACCCCGAGAAGGTTCTCCTATCATAACAGGAAGCAAAAGTCACAGGAGAGCAGGATTTCAAAAGCAGGATTTCTTCAGCACCTTGGAAACACCCACTTGCCTGCCCACTGCCCCTCAGTTTCCCCTCTTATCTCTGCTCAATGACTCACTGTTCTAGATCTTTCTCGGACTGGACTTCAGTTTCCAAACTTGAATCAGGCTTTTTGTTGGGGAGGAGGGAAGGAGAAATAAAAGATTTCACCAGTCAACATATATGACTCTAAGTCCTCTTTTCCCCCACGAAACGGCCTATCGTTTGGAATAGTTTATTCTTTGAAATATCAGAGCTCAGCGGTTCGTCCTCACCTCACCTTTTGTACATTCCAAACCAACCCTTCATCTTCATCTTCAAAATCAATCTGGGTTCCTCCTCTCTCTTAAAAGGTACCACCATCCACCCAGCTGTTCAAGCTTTGACCCACACCTGCCAGCTTCATAAGTAGGCACCGACAGGGTGGGCGGATTCTTGGTTCGTCTGAAATGTCACTCCACGGGCTCCTCGTCGCAGTCACCCCTGTAGAGTGGCAGCCTTTATCACTTCCTCATGCCTGGGCTCAATAACAACCCCTTGCGGGCTTCTCAGCTCACTCCGTGCTGCCCAGTATGTCAAAATTAATTCACCCAGAGCAGAGATTTCATCACTCCCATCACGAAGCCCCTTCGTGGCCTGTGGTGCCAAGTCCAGCCACACATCCAGCCTGGCATAACCCACATTCCTCTGTGGTCCGGCTGCCAACTTCCCCAGACAATCTCCTCACTCCCCAAAAGACACCCACTGCTCCCACCAGGCTGCTTTAATAGGGCGCTCTGCTTGGTGGGGGACAGATGCTAACTCATGGGAAGGGAGAGATGGCGGGAGGCAAAGAGGGGGAAGTATTCAGCACCAGCTCCTCCACCCACCCTTCTAGCCCTTACCATGAGCACCCTCCTGGGAACCACTCCATCTGTGTCTGGCCACTCTTTAAAAAACAAACAAGAAAATCCCAATGCTTTTATCATGGAAATTTCCAAACTTACATTAAAAAAACCCTTGTGAACCCATTTGCCAGCTTCTATAGCCATCAGTTTTTGCCATATTTTATTTCATGGATCCTCCTTCCATATTTGTAGGGGCGGGATTGGAGGGAACCATTTTAAAGCAAATTCCAGACATTATGTCAATTTATTCCCGAATACCTTTTTTTTTTTTTAAACACAGCCGCAATGCCATTCTCGCACCCAATAAAATTGCTAATTCCTTCCTACCATCTACCTCTCAGTCTATATTCAAGTTTCCCAGATTGTCTAAAAAAATCACTTTCAGAGCTGAGTGTATTTAATCAGGTTTCAAACAGCAGTGTACTCTCTCGTTGCACTGGCTGGTGTCTGTGAGTTCTCTTTCAACACCTTTTGAACTTTTTCCTCCATGCCATTGACTAAAAAAAATCAACAGACCAAGTTCACTGTCCTGTACAATGCCCAACAGTCTAGATTTGGCTGATTTTCTCCTTGTGGTATCATTTACAGACCACTCATTTCTACCCTTATACGTTGCCTTACACCGTCTTTAACCTAACTTTTGTGTGAGTATCACTGCTACTTCCGGCGCAAGTACAAGCTCCCAAAGAAAAAGTGTGTTTGTGTGTGTGTGTGTGTGTGTGTGTGTATGTATCTGTGCGTTTTGGTTTCAGTGTTATGAAGAGTAGTTCACATATCAGATCCTCAAATAAATACTTGCTAAAATAGCTTTTATTAAGCTCTACTGTCTGCAGAATTGTGTACTGTAGAGAGACATACAGAAAGAAAGAGATTCCTAGCCTTGTGTTTCCTGTGTTGTTAATTACATAAGACAGTGGTTCTCCAACTTGAACAAGCATCAGCATCAACTGAGGGCTTGTCAAAAACCAGGATTGCTGCACTCTAGTCCCAGAGTTCCTGATTCAGTGAGTCTGGGATTGGCCCTGAGAATTTGCATTTCTAACAGACTCCCAGATGATGCTGCTGGACCAGGGAACATTGAGAACCACTAATATCAGATGTGAGCTTCAGAAAATCTTCTACAGTTCCTGGGTCCCATGATGCAGTTTTGATTCCCAAGGCTGCCTACTTCTGCGACATGGTCGGTGACTTGGGTTTTCTAAACCTTTCAGTGGGGAGGAGCTACTTTGAAGATACATTTTCTGGTGGAGAGGGGTGAGATAAGAGAGTGGACTGTGGATAGAGGAGTGCCTTGCTCACATGGAGGGAAGGATCCACTAGGTCCTGTGAGTCACAGGAAGTTTGAGAGGAGCAGGCAGCAGGGGTCTGGACCCTAAAAACCTCAAGCCAGGGGCTCTGCATATAAAATGTATGCATGCAACTTTGTCCTGTACAGGACTGTCACAGGCAGGATGGGGCTGAAGCTTTTTGCTCCTGCTCTTTTTCCAGTGGTGCATCCAGATATGGATGGAAAAGATGCCCTTTGGAAGGAGTGGGGAAAAATGAGAAAACTCAAAGTTTTTTTGTTTTTGTTTTTGTTTTTTTAAAGATTTATTTATTTTAAAGAGAGAACAAGAGAGAGTGAGGGGAGAGACAGAGGGAGAGGAGAGAGAATCCCAAACAGATTCCCCACTAAGCACAGAGCCCCATGCAGGGTTCGATCTAGTGATCCTGAGCTCATGACCGGAGCTGAAATCAAGAGTCGGATGCTTAACTGACTGAGCCACCCAGGCGCCCCAAACTTGAAAGTCTTTTAAGAACATCCTGGAATCAAAATCATTAAATAAAAAAACCTTGTTACTTTCCCTATTCCAGACTTATGTCTTTTCCCGAAGATAGTAGTGTTTTCTTTATCTCACTCAATAACAGAATAATTTGTGTTATTTCTTTTTGTATCCCTTACCTCATTCTTCAGGGACAGACTCCCTTATCTACCTCTTAAATGTGGGCATTCACCCTGTTCTAGACTTGGCCCTCACCACTTCCCACTATACATCCTCTCCCAGAGAAACATTAGCTACTTCTTTAGCTTCAACTTTCCACCCATATGTTCATGGCTCTCCCCCAAATATCTACAGCCTAGACCTTTCTCTTGAGCTCCAGACTGTAACTCCAGCTTCCTGCTAGATGCCTCCAGGTAGATGCTCAGTATGTCCAATCTAATTTGTTTTTTCCATCTCACCATTTATCCCTTCCACTGGCCTTGGAACCCCCATCGTCTAAGATGGGGTCACCACCTCTTAAGTTGTTCAAGCTTGAGATCAGGGAGTTCTCTTCAAATCTTCTCTTTTCCTCACTTGCCCTCTATCTAATCATTCATCAAGCCCTGTATTTTCACTCCTGCAATGTTTTTTAAGTTTTAGATCCTCCTTGCAATCTCCCCTGCCTTTGACTTAGTTTCTCAGTCCTCATCGCCTCTTTGCTAACGAGGTGCCTCCTTGCTAACGAGGCACCACATTCTTACTATGTGCCAGGAGCAGTGCTCAAACACTTAGCTACCTTCTCTTATTTAAGTACAAGTGCCATCCCCGTTTTACAAAACAAGAAAATCAAAAGGCTTAAAGATACTGAGAAACTTGCCCAAGGTCCCCTGCTTACTGGTAAGTGTCCTGTACTGATGTGGGGGAGTGTCAGGTGCATATTGGAAACAACTGGGGAGATTTTAAAGCCTACTCTTTATCCCATCCACATCCCAGACCAATTGAATCAAAACACCAGCTACTTCTACCACTTTCAACCCAAATGTTCATGTCTCTCCCCCAAAATATCCCCAGCCCAGACTTATTTCTTGAGCTCCAGGCTCCTTCCTCAGGTGATGCTCCTGGGCAGTGGGGGTTGAGAAACACTGCTTGACTGCCCCTATGCATAACTACTTACCCTGCCCTCCATCCTGCCCCACTTCAAAGCTTCCTCCAGAATGCTCTCTAGCTGTCCTTTCAAAATCCCACAGGATCATGCTACCCCAGGGGCTCCCCTGTGCTGGTGCAATGAAGCAGATACATCTCAGTGGCGCATCCAGACCTCCACGGTCTGAATTCTCATCTGTGAGCTCCCTTCCCTTACTCTCTACTTGCAGCCACACCGCACACTTGAGACTTCTAGGACTTCGCACGTGCTGTTTGCTCAGCCTGAAGTGGCCTTTCCTGCTTTTCTCCCCCCCAGCTTAACTCTCTAGCAAAGAGCATTTCTTTTTTTTCTTTGCCGTCACATTTAAAATGTCATCTCTACAACTTCCCCGGGGTAGTGTTAATGGCTTATCCTTTGTTCTCTTTGTAATTTGCCTCATTACTCTGAGCTGCAATGATTTATTTACACCCTTGTCTCTTTCAAAAGACTTTGAGTCTCTAGAAGAGCTTTGTCTTGCTCATGTTTACCTGCATGATCTAGCCTGTGTTAGGCACTCAGTAAATGCTGAATGAATGAATGAATGAATGAACCAACTTCAAGACTCTTGTGGTGTAAGCTGCCTCCTGTTGTTGGGCTGTATGGTCAAGAGCAGAGTCTTTGAGTCAGTTGAGACCAAATCCAGGTTCTGCCCCTTGACTAGTTGGTCAGCCACTCCCTAGAGGCTAACTTTATCCCCCCTTTAAGGTTAGTCTCTTCATCTCTGAAATGGGCATTTTGATGGTCCCTGCCTCGCAGAATGGCTCTAAGGGTTCAATGAGATTAGTCCATAGCACTCAGTAATGTCCATTATTATTATTTGCTTAGAAAACAGCTTTCTAGTATATCGTTTGATACCACTTATGAAAATTACAACTATATGTGTGCACGTGTGTATATGTATGTATATACATACATATACATATATTTACATATATGTAAATATATGCATATGTGTGTGTGTGTGTAGAGAGAGAGAGAATATATAGATATCTGTATCTATATATATAAAGAGAGAGATATGGAAGAATGCTTGCTAAGGTGACATTGAGTGGGTTTTTTCCACTTACATTCTTATTTATTGTTAGACTGTTTTACAATAAATATTGATTTATACACTTAGCCACTTCAACTCTCCAAATACAGACACACACACACACACACACACACACACACTCTAACCTATAATACGCATATACAAACCCCACAAACACACACATTAAACACACAAACCCAAATACTTCCTCAGGAGACAGAAACTCTGAGTCCAGAAGTGACCAGGCGTCGGGCCCGTGGAGAAGGTGCCTGTGGAGAGGACGTGCAGAGCTCAGGCCATCTCTGGCTCTCAGCCAGGAGGGAGGGGCGGGCCCTCTGCCAACTGTGGAACCAGGAAGTGACATTCCAGTTCATCCAAGCCTCCAAGTAAACACCCAACCTGGGCGTCTGGAGAGAGGACCCCCGACCCCCTTTATGAAATGTGGCCCCTTGGAGGCACAGCCCCGCTGCATGAGTCTGTTTCTCAGGGTGGAGCAGAGGGGTGAGGAGTGGAGACCTCAAGCCCACGGCGGCACAATGCACAAAGGACAGTCAGGAAGTTTCCAGGGTAGAAAGGAACCAACTAACTGCAGTCAGAAAATGATTTATTTTTATTCCCCAAAGTTCAGGAAATACAGGAGGAACTGGATAGAAGGAGCTCCATCCCACAGTTTAATTGGAAGTTCTTTATTTTTCCACCGAAAGAGAAAACTTGCAATGATTTTTGAACTGGCTTTGATGCTCAAGCCTCAGTCTTGCTGGAGTCTGATAACAGAGGTATTACCCCCTTCAGCCTGCTCCATGTTGACTTGTGTCGTGACCAAGAAAAACCAGGTGTCCCATGCCCTTCAGAAATCAAACTTACTTTCCCGTGGAAGGGAGCAAGTGATGCCAAGTATTAGGACAGAAATGAGGGAAATTTCTGGACCTGTGAGATCAGCAGCCAATGGAAGGATGGAAGTCTTACCCAGGGCAGCTCCAGTGTCTGGCCCCAGGACTGCATTCAGGGTTAGAGTCAGTGTGGGGAGGTCACAGGTCAAGGAAAAGAAGAGGGAATCCCCAGTTCCCTAAAAAGACATGACCTCCACCCTCAGATATTCACATTGTACTTGGCGAAATGAAAAGGGCACTTAGGAAATAATTAGAAAAAAGTCTCCTATTTCCTTTAACCTTCTATCTCGGGCAGGGTAGACCCTGGGTTCTGAGAAGTTTACAGAAATATGTCACTGACCAGGGCCACCACCATGTGCAGCCACAGATGTCCCACCTCCTTCAACACTTATGCTAAGGATCCCATTCATCACCGACTAAAAGAAGGAGTATAACATGAATGTCCAAAATTTTACTAACTTGCAGCCCTGGTGAGTGAGGACTCCAGCCCCTCCTTTCACAGCCCCAAAGTTCGTTTTTTCCTTCTTTCCTTCCTTTTATTAAGATATCATTTACACACCACAAAATCTACCATTTTAAAGTGCACCGTTTAGTGGATTTTAGTATATTCACAAGGTTTTGCAATCATCACCACTAATTCCAGAATGTCGCCATCACTGAAAAAGGAACTCTGTCCACGAAGCAGTCCCTCTTCTTCCTCTCTTGCTGCAGCCCCCGGCAACCACTAATTCTACTTTCCATCTCCCTGGATTTGCCTGTCCTGCACCTTTCCTGTAAATAGAATCATACACTACGTGGCCTTTTGGACCTGGCTTCTTTCAGTTGTGTTTTCAGGGCTCATCCGTTGGTATCGATGTCTCAATACTTTATTCCTTTTCTCAGTTCTTTCTGGGCATCCCAGATGGTTGTTCCAATGTGCTCAAGCCCAAGTTTGCTCGGGAACTTCTGCCGGGAAGTCACTCGGGAGAAGTGCCTCACAGAGGCCACCTCTGGCCACTCAGCAGATGTCCTTCTCTCCTCTCGGTAGTGGTATTATCTCCTAGTGTTCTTCAAACTGGAAACTGTTTGGTGTTAAATGATCTTCAGTTCCTATCAGTCCTTCCCTCTCTGCACCGGGGCTATACTGTGTGCGATTTCGGGAACCTGGTCTCCCGCCCTGCCTAGGGGCTGCCCCTGTTCCCCGGGCCTGTAGGAAGACCCCACTTTCAGCTTGTAATGACAGTCTCCTCTCCTGCCTGAAGGAGGGCCTGGCCTGTTCCCTCATCTCTCTCTAGTTCACTCGGATCCTCAAGACCAGGGCGGAAAGGGGCCCAAGATGAAACAAACACACCCTAAAACAAGAATGGAGGTGAAAGTGATCTTTATGGATGTGTTTCTGGGAAAACCCAGCAGGGGTATGGGAAAGTAGCCTGGGGTATACGTGGAAGCCAAAAAGGGAGGGAAATCCAGGGAGGTCCCACAGAGGGCAAGTGGAGCTCGGTCCTGCTGGGGATCAAGGGTGCAGGCAGACCTTGGTGCAGGTGTTGGTCCCTTGCCCCTGTCAGTCACTTGTGGGGGCGCTGTGTACCTCCCGGGCCCTGAGCTTGCAGAGGTTCCCCTGGCAAAGGATGTCCTGACAGCCTGAGGGCAGCCCTCTGTGGTGGAGACCCAAGGGCTGGCTCTTAGAAGTGAAAGCACACAGGCTCAGCTACCCTCCTATTCTTTTTTCTTTTTTTTTTTTTTTTTAAAGATTTTATTTATTTGACAGACAGAGATCACAGGTAGGCAGAGAGACAGGCAGAGAGACAGGCAGAGAGAGAGGAAGGGAAGCAGGCTCCCTGCAGAGCAGAGAGCCCGATGCAGCGCTCCATCCCAGGACCCTGAAGATCATGACCTGAGCCGAAGGCAGAGGCTTTAACCCACTGAGCCAACCAGGCGCCCCCTTCCCTCCCATTCTTGACAACTCCTTGTCCCCCACACATCAGCGCCACGCACAGGCCATCACAGAGCACCATGCTGAGACTCAGCAGCTGTTAGTTAACAGCTGGATGATAGCTCGGTTGATGGCTCGTCGATCAGCCGGCAGATGAACTTCATTAGAGCCCTCAAAGTAATTTTCTTTACAACCACAAAACCCTTGAAAAAAATAGAGGATATTACACACATCTCTGGCTAACCCTTTGCTGCTTCCAGCACAGATTTTGGGAATGAACGCAGATGAAGGCGACAGCTGCTGGGCTGGGATGTAAGTCCATCAGATGTCAACTAGATTCGGACGTTCAGCGAACTCAGCTTCATGAGGTTCTAGGTGAGGAACTCCACTGTCAACCAAGTGTTCCAAGTTTGATAAGCCAAGGATTCAGGCTCATGTTGTAACTCCCAGCCTGGGTTCTAGAAGAGTCCCTCTCTGGCATCTGGAATGGGCATCATCTTCCTCGTTGTCTATGTGCACAGAAGCCGAGGGAGCAGCGACCAGGGTCTCTGACTGACTTAGGCATGTTACTGAACCTCATTATTGTTCTGCTTTCTCTGCTGCTTTACCAAAGTCCCAAGGTCAAGGTAAAGATTACATCAGTGGAAGTGAAAGGGCTTTGGGAAACAGACTCACTAAGGTAATGGATTGTTTCTTTGAATGCCTTTTGGCTTTGTAAAAGGAATCTTGGGCAACTGAGAAGAGTTTCAAGGAGTGAAGTCGAGAAGCTTCCCTTGAGACCTTGGGGAGGTCTGAATCTCAGTGGGAGGTCACCAGGAGACCAGACCTGGCCTGTGCCCGCCCACTCACTGACCTGTCAGGCTATAGCACGACCGCTCAGAAGAAGTCCACCAGGGGCCCCAGCAGCACAAAGATGTAAGGAGAGAAGGCAAAGAAAGACTCTAAGATAGGATGTGGGGGAAATGAAGGAAAGTTAACAAGAGAGGGAAGGAGTAGGAAGCAAAGAAGTCAGGGGCAAAGGAGAGACAGGAGGCAGAGGTGGCCATGCTGGAGGGGGGTGGGCACCCTCCGTGGCTGCTCCCCGGATGTCTGCAGCCTGCACTTCCAGGTGCTGGCTCCATGATGGAGGCCACATTCTCCACATCCTTGTCACAGTCCTGCCTTCACCCTCTGACTACCTTCCCACATCATGTGAGGAGGAAGAAGTCCAGGAGGGTCTCCAAGGCAGTATGACCTTGACCCCCCGCCCCACCCCACCCCACTCGTCCTGCAGGCTTTGGGCAGAAGGTGGCCAGGAGAGTCAGGAAGCTGAAGGCCTGATCTGGGCCGGCAAACAGAGGGCCCTCAGTGAGTGTGCCAGCCTGTAAATTGTCCTTTTGTTTCACAGGCTTTACTGAACACGGTTTAACTTCATGTGACTGTGCTATTTCAGGAGGAGTAAATATTGCCGGCAGTCTGTTTAAAAAGGCCAGTGACCTGAAATGTGTGTGTGTGTGTGTGTGTGTGTGTGTGTGTGTGTTTTCCTTTTCTTTTCCATTTGAATTATCTCCAAAAGACAGGTCTGCCCAAGCACCGTGTTGATTTAATTCCCTGGCTTTTATTTCTAACTTTCCCTTTCTGTCTCGTGATATATGGAGCTGGCAAACAAAGGGAGAAACAAGAAGGGGACAAAGACACAAGCGCTGACCTAGGCCTGAGGGAAGAGGGGGAGATGTCCAGGGTGTAGGCCGGAAGAGGGCAGGAGCCATGGGCTCTCCGCTGCCTTCGCTGCTTCCGGAACTGGTTTCTGACCTATAATTACAGCCTCTTTCCTCCGATTTCCTCTGTGAAAATAGCAACGTTCGGACTAAGCGCAGAATAGACAAAAGCCCTACGTAAAGGATCAGGGATTTATAAATACAGTTAAAATGATAGGATTGTTACCCACAGCCCCCCACCACCCCCACCCCCGTCTAGTTCTGCAAGAGTGGGCTGGGAAAGGAGGGCATGGTTCTCGAAACCTGTCTCAGAGCCTAAGCTACCCACACGCACTCTTCCAGGGGCCTTGTCAAGGAGAGGTTTGCTACAGGTTTTTTCTCACTGGTTGTCCATCATTGTAAGAGCAGATGTCTCTTGCCAGATGCATTCCCCTCTTAGGAGTTTTAGGTAGACTTTTTAAGGATTCTCACTCACCATCTGATTGTTCAGGGGCAAGAGGATATCCTTATTTCAGCAAATACCTCCTACTCTTCTGGATTTTCCTCCCAGACAAACACTGTATTCCCATTGGACTTGTCATGTTCTTACAGGGCCCAGCACCCTGGTCCCGGCTTACCCATGCAGGCCCTCCCACAAAGATCTCTTAACTTGGGACAAGTAAGAGATCACCAGGAAAGTTCCTGCCTGGTGATAGAGACTGTCAAGTAGAAATATGGCCATGGAAAGTGGAGTCATCCTGTTGCAGTGAAAGACAATGAAGAAACAGGGTCCAGAGGCAGAGACGAAGGCCTGTCCTCTACTGAAGTCTTTGGTTCTCATGGTTCCTAAGGCCTAGTTCCATGTATCCCTGATCTTCGCATAGTTTAGATACTCAACCTTTCCTTGAATTCTGTGAATTAATACATTCCCTCTTTTGCCTCAACCAGTTTAAGTGGGGTTTTTGATGTGTGCAACCAAAACTCTTAACCAATATGATAACAGCAATGCCAAGAATTCTCCAGGGAAGGTGACAAACCAATATTATCCGTGCAGCTCCTAAAAACTGGTTTTGTGAAGAGCTGAGAACAGCGTTTATACCATGCTGACTTTGACTTACTGTCACTATTTCCCAGAAAGATGAGTCTTGGGAAAAAGAGCAACAATACTCCAAGCAGCATTCATGACCCAGCTGCTGAAGAAGATGAAGGAATCTGGGGACCGGACTTGTGTCGGGGCCTCTGTCTTCATGTGTCATCATGCCTAAGCTTTCCAGAGAGGAGGTTTTCAGAAAAGAGTAGCAGAATTATCTTCCTATCACCCACCACAATGTTTCAGCTCCCACTCTGGGGTCTACTACAGTAGTTAAATCCAACTTCCATGCCTGCCTGTTCATAGAGCCAAAGAATAGTGACTGATCATGGTCAGCATAATGGCCCTTCCTATGCTTAGAGCTGTCACCTCCACCGTAAATGACTGCAGTCCTTTCTGCATCAACAGAGCAGGTGTGATGACCTGGCGTGACGGGGTAGAATGTGTCCTGGGCTGGGCATCAAAGACCTGCATTCCAGCTGTGTTTGTGCTACCAGGCACTTAGAAAACTAGCTAAGTCCATGGGTCCAATTTCCTCATCTGCTAAATAAGAAATTGGGTTAGATCATCTCTAAACTCCCTTCTCGTTCTCATAAGTCATTATTCAAAGGTAAGTTCCTGGCCTGGAATCTATGAATCAATGAATACTATTTGCTTCCCACCAAAAGCAATCATATATATATATATATACACTTCATGCATATATACACTTTGTGTGTGTGCGTGTGTGTATGTATATATTTTTTTAAGAGTTCTGAGTGAACAGACAATACAAATGAATATGATTTGGGTTTCAGAACAGCGACATCCTTCCTTGTGGGCTCATGTGTTAGTCAAGTTCTTTTGGGCTTCAGGGAAGCATTTGACTCCTCTGTCCCACATGACCTCCCACCACCCTGGTCACAACCGATTGGACTGGCATTCTCTCCTCCCCAAAAGCAGCCACCTGGAGGCTGGCCAAAGGCCTACGAGGGGCCTGGCAGGAGTCCTGCGCGCTGAGAGGGAGTCCTTTCCTGGGTGCTGCTGGCCAAGCTGAGCAGATTCTCCCTCAGGGCATCGCATGCTTGATGGTTGGGTGACCTCTGTAGGAGGGGCAGGCTCCGGGACAGATCTGTGGGGTAAGCCCCATGCACTGAAGTCACTAGTGCATTCATTTCCTACCACCTGGGAGAAGAAGGAATCTCTTCCCGTGTGATGGCCAGGGTTCACCTTCTCCGGCTCCAGGTAGCTTACGGAGGAGGACGAACATGTACTTCTTACTGTGTGGTCTTGGGCTCCTCTCTTAGCCTCCCTGTTTCTGAGCTTCCACATGTAAAAATAAGGCCAATAAGGTCACCTACAAAAGGTGCCTGTGAAAATGAAATGAGTTAATGTATGTCAAAGCCGTGCGAAGAGTGCCCAGTCCACAACGGGAACGGTTATGACTCCGGCTCTGCTGGTACGTTTACTCTACCTAGACTCTCAGGAATCTTAGGAGTTTACAGGTCACTGATATCTGCAAAGACACAATGATGACTTCAGATATCCTGCTATCATGAGTTTACTCTGGAAGTACTTCTGTTCCTTCCACCAGTTTCCTAACCTCCTTAAGGGCTTGGGCTCTGCCTTAGTTTCCCCCACTCCCCCCACAGTGCCTTGTGCAGGGTGAGTGCCCAGTACATGATCAGTTCTGCCATTAAGTGTGAGAGCGTTTTCCAGGCAGCCCCAGCACAGCCAGCTTGGACCAGCGTAGTGGTCAGCCGGGCCAGCTGGCCAGCCAGCCCTCCCCCACCGCAGCCTACCCAGAGCCGCTGTCCCAAGCAGCCACCAGCAGCCCCAGTGGCAAGTAGAATCTTGGTGCTCAGTGCAGAGCTGCAATCTCAAGACCAGAAGTTGTATCTGATTCAGTTTGCAGACTTAGAAAAAACATCCCTGCCAAAGTGACCCAGAGCCTCCTTGCCATGTGCCAGCGCTGACAAAATACGGGGTTACAATCCGTTTGGGGGGTTCCTCCCTCCAGGGACACCTGCTTGTTTCTAGTTGGGGGGTGTCTCTGAGGCTAGAGCCCTGGACAAATAATGGAATGAAGGCACCGACACAGGCCACCAAATGTGGACGTTTAATGTCTGATGCTGAGCAGCTCCTGGAGCCCTGGTTTCCTGTTAGCTGGAGAGAGGCTTAGCTGAGCAGGGCAACTAGAAAGGCAGGAATTCTGGAGGACAGGCAGCAAGTTTAGTACAAAGGTGTTAGGGATTATTCAGCGTTTCCCTGTGCCAGCATTAGGCTGGGTGTGTTGTGTAGTATTAATAACAATAACATTAACAGCTAACACACACATAGCACCTGCCAGCTACCATTCTAAGCATCTCACACATATTAGCTCATTTAACCATTCTTCCGAGTCATTGGAGTAGGTAGCACGATTAATTCCATTTTACACGCGAGGAAACAGAGGCACAGAGAAGAAACTTCCTTAAGTTCCCACAGCTATTATTCAGTGGCACACCCGGACTCGTACTCCATCCTGCTCTTAAAGCTTTTTGATTAACTGTTAAGTACGATCGTGTATGCACGCGCACATTCAAATCTCAGAGGAGCTCGTAATAGCTCATAGGTTAATGTGGACCCATTTTATGGAGAAGAAAACTGAAGCCCAGAGAGGTGAAACATGTTCAGGTCACACAAGCAATAAGGGGTAGATTTCACCCCAGGTCTGTCTGGCTGCATGACGCCTCGACACAGAGAAGACCACGTAAAAGGACAGGAGAATGCTCCGTGGCCTTGGGGAAGGAGGCCACTGAAGACTGAAAGAACTGGAGATGTGGTGGTCGGGTCTGCTGGAAGTAGCATCAGGCAGAGCAAAGGAGCCGGCCCTCTGAGTCCTGGCTCTTTGCTGCTTTAGGCCCTACCAACGAGCTTGCTGGGAGAGCGACCCGAAGTCCCATAGCACATCCCTTTTAGAAAGGTGAACCCAGCGGAGCCGAAAACTGGCTCTGAACAAAGCCACATCTCCAAATGGAAGAATCTCGAAGCTTTTCTCACTCTTCATGCTCACTCTCTAAGCCATCTAATTTTTTTTTTTTTCTGTTTTTCTCTCCCCGCTGAGTTTTTTCAGTCCCCCTTCAAACGATCTCTGGCTCAAGATCATTAAGATTCTAGAATCACAGAACTGTAGGGAACCTTAGCAGTGATCTAATGTCCTTCGTCAAGGCTTCTCAAGGCAACCGTTGCTTCTCATTGTACGTTTAAACCATTTCTTCCTTAGGGAGAAGACTTGCCCCTTGTTAATGGGACTGAGGACCTGGTTAGTGGTGGAGCTCCTTCAGCCACTTGCCTGGAATCGTGCAATGGAGGCTGATGCCGAAGCTGCTTCGGCTGCCTCTAGAGAGATGGCTTTACCTGCCAGCTCCTTACTATAGCCAGCAGCGGCAGCCAGGTCCTCACCAGGGAGGATTACAGGGTTGAACCCTCCTTTTCCAAATCACAAGGAGGTCAGGGAAGATCACCAGGAACACAGAAATCATAGGCTCTATTAAGAAATTCACAGATCCTTGGGGTGACTGGGGGGCTCAGTCAGTTAAAACGTCTGCCTTTGGCTCCAGTCGTGGTCCCACGGTCCTGGGATGGAGCACCATGTCGGGCTTCCTGCTCAGGGAGCCTGCTTCTCCCTCTCCCTCTACTGCTCCCCCTGCTAGTGCTCTCTCTCTCTCTCTCAAATAAATAAATAAATAAAATTCTTAAAAAAAAAAAAATCCACAGCTCCATAATGGTAATACCGTGAGATTGTACTCATGGATACCCGTACATAGCTTTATACAAGCACAAAGCGTCCAGAGACCTCACCGAGGAAGGAACCCAGGAAAAGAAGCAAGGCCTAGAGAAACTGCAGGCCTGGAGGCAGGAGGGTTTATTAGCTGAAGGCAGGTGACATGGGTTTTGCAATTCAACTTTCCCCTTTCTACCTGGGAGAACATAACCTGTGATGCACCTTGGCATTCTCAGACTTTGTTCTCACCAGGCAGCTGTGTGATTGGGTGGGTCCCCACACTGAAGAGGAAATGAATGAGTTATATTTTGTAAAGTTATACTTTACAGATTCTTATCTCCTTGTCACCTTATCAGCACCAAGCCTTAACTGCTGCCCCAGCCCCTTTCAGATGGCGAGGAGGAGGACAGGTCCAATGGAACGGAGGCTTACGTTGACCTCAGCGTCTCTGGTCCTATTCACTGTGGGGCTGGGTTCCCGGCTATGACACTGCTGAGGCCCTAGGCTCCCAGTGGAGAGAAAGAGCCACGGCACCAACGGGCACTTCAGGACACCGATGACCTTCATTACACGCCAGTTGTCTCTTCATGGAGGCTAACAGCTAGCATTAGATAAATGTCTGCTAAGCGTCAGGCACTCCGATGACTGCTACACACGCCTTCCCCAGTGAATCAGTACATAGTTATCCCCATTTTGTAGATGAGGAAACCAGCAGAGGTGAAGTCATTGTGCCAAGGTTGTCCCGTTGTATTGTGATCTCCGCAAGAGAAAAGCCTGCTTTATTATTGCTGCCTCCCAGAACAGTGCTAGGCGTCGAGACGATGTTTAGGAAGAAGTTTTTGAATGGGTGGATGAATAGGGAATAAATGGTGAAGCAGAGAAGACTGTATTTTACAGAAAGGTTTTCCAGGCTGACTGAAAGAACTGTAATAACCCGCAGCTCTTTTAACCTGGCTCCGTGCATTTGCCATTGATTGTCTTCTGTGGGAAGTGTCTTACTACTCTGGGGGTGTGCAAGGTTGGTTGCTAATTTGGGAATGCTTGTGAATCCTGGGCCCAGAGTCATGACCAAGGCTGGTGAGTCATATTCCCCACAGGAGCACCCTACACACTGGCTGTCAGAATAAAGCAGAAGTTGCCATCTCGTCCCCCGCTCTGCCTGTCTCATTTTACCTTCTTGAGATGACGAAGGATGTTCTGCAGAGGGCGGGGTCAGGGTAACAGTAGACTTTGCGATATTCTTGCTCTCTGGAAACCTGAAATTGCACAAGCTCTGTTGGAAGCCTCACATTCCACTGGAAGAGTCTGTCCTCCCCCTAGGATATCAGCGTGACCCTCTAAATGGCTGTGGTATCTTTATCGTAGGCAGTATCTGCGGGAGCTCCGCTAGGCCATTCCAGGCAGGTGCATATAACCTGCCGCCAGGAGACAGTTAGCCTCTGTAACAAAGGACACATTTCCTCATTCCTTACTCAGAGAGGAATTTAAAAATATAAGTGCCCCCGGGAGAGGAAACACATTGATTCAAGTCACACAAAGTTGCAAAAAGCTGATGGCAGGCCCTTCTGGGACAGAAAGAAGACAGAATTGGGGGGGAATTAAAACCAGGGCAGGAGAGGTTTGGCATCAGAGACTGTTGGGTACTTAAAATACAATCTGGGGCGCCTGGGGGGCTCCATCGGCCTCAATCTTCTGCCTTCGGCTCAGGTCATAACCTCTGAGTCCTGGGTTCGAGTCCCGTGTTGAGCTTCCTGCTCAGTAGGGAGTCTGCCCCCACCCCTTATACAAATAAATTAAATATTTTAAAAAATTGATATACTGACTCGCATTCACATTGTGGGTTTTTCAGGCTCCATTGTGTGGCTGGGGTAGATGACTGACTCCTTGCCTCCAGGTCTCTCAGGGGGAGAAATATAAAGCCAGAGAGAAAAGAGAAAAGGTCTTTTTTTTTTTTTTTTTTTTTAAGATTTCATTTATTTATTTGACAGACAGAGATCACAAGTGGGCAGGGAGGCAGGCAGAGAGAGAGGGGGAAGCAGGCTCCCGGCCGAGCAGAGAGTCCGATGCAGGGCTCGATCCCAGGACCCTGAAACCATGACCTGAGCCGAAGGCAGAGGCTTAACCCACTGAGCCACCCAAGCACCCGAGAAAAGGTCTTTGGCTAAACTCTATCACTTGTTACCTGTGAACAATACTCGGATCAAGTTCTGGTAAACGGTGAGGCTAAAAGTTAGAGATTTTCATTTTCTCTTCCAATATGAACTTTCATAAATTCTGCCATCCTCTTTCTTATAGAGAGCCAAGAGTGTGTATTATCTGGGTGTGTGAAGACACACGGACTCCGTGAGTAGCCCCATGACACTCCCAAACAGTTCTGGAGGCTAGAAAGTCCAAGATCAAGGTGATGGCCTACTCAGTTCTTGGTGAGGTCATTCTTCCTAATTTATAGATGGCCACTTTCTCACCATGTCCTCCCATGGCCACTCTTCAGAGTGTGTATGTCAAGAAAGAGCTTTGGTGTCTCTCTCCTCTTCTTCTAAAGGCACCGGTCCCATCATGGGGCCCCACCATCATGTCCTCATCTAACCTAATGACCTCCCAAAGGCCCCACCTCCAAATACCATCACACTGCTGGATTAGGACTTCAGCATATGAATTTGGTGTGGGACACAGACATTCAGTCCATAACAACTACCAATGTAACAGACTTCAGAGAGCCTCTTTCCAAATCTGTATTTTCCCCCCCTTGAATGATACACTCTTGGCCAATACTAATATTTTTTAAGTATACTAAGACTAAACTAATTAGAGAAATAAAAAAAATTAAATATCTTCATAACAACTAGCAGAGCTGTAGAAATGTAATTCTTCAGTCCCTAGGGTCTCTCCCCTCCACCATTGCTGGTCAAAGAGGACCTGCACTATTTATTCATGGTAAGGAAAGCAATTAAGATCAGGGGCTCTAGAGTGAGAATGATCTGGGTTCATTGTGATTCTAGGGCTTCCTACCTATGACCTCTCCAAGCTTTGATTTCCTCATCTATAAGATGGAGGGAATGATAATAACTTCTATCATTATGTACAGTTTTACAGGCATGTGAGGGTTAAATTAAATAATACATGAAATGCCCTGCTGCAGAGCAGACACTAAATATATAATAGCGATTACTATTTTGCTGCGGTTGTTATTCTTGGACACGATACTTAGGTCTTTCTGGCTCATATGTGTTCTTTCTACCATTAGGTTGAGACATCCAGGAAGCAAGAGTTAAGTTTCCCCCAATAGACTCCCTCTTACCTTCCTGAGTTTATAAAAGGTCTCCTGCTTCCTGTAGCTCATGGAGCAGCCAATGTAGGGTTCTGCCCTTGGACAGCCTAAGAACTAATGTTCTGACGACTGGGTAGAAGGATTCTTCCAGAATCCTGAACTCCTGGTAAAACTTGCAGCACAAGGCTGGCCTTGTTTGCTAGGAGGCCAGGAGATCTTCCCCTCTCCAACCCCCCGTTCCACTCCGGTGAGCACAGATCTTCATCTATACCTCTTCACCCCGACCTGCCTGCTTCCTCGTACATGACACCTCACCCCTGAGCCCACTTCACACACTGGCCTTCAAGGGTGATCTTTCCTTCATTTCAGCTTTCATTTCTGCCAGGATGCCCTGGGGTCTGCCATCCGAGCAGGCATCTTAGAACATACCCAGTACCTCATGGATGTGTCACCTGTATATTACCAGAGTAGAAGCAGGTGTCATTCCTCCCCTGCCCTCATCATCCTAACCATACTGAGTGGCATCAAAATCTGTTGTACGTCTTGGCCCTGGACCCTCCTCCTCCCTGGGCTGATTGCCCATTATGTCTTTTGGAAAGCTTTCTGCCTTCTTCCCCAAGCCAAGGGCGCCTGAATTTACCTCTATCATTACCCACTGCACTGGACTGATTTGTGTCCCTATCTTCCTCCCCCATGGAGCCAAGTTCCCAGAAGGCTGGGGCATGTGATATTCATCTCGGTATCCCCAGCACTTAACATTGTGTTTAAAACAGAGTAAGCATGCAATAAATGTTGAAGAAAGAAAAAGGAGGGAAGAAAAAGGTAAGAAGCAAGAAAGAAGAAGAAAGAAAGGATGAGAAAGGATGAGAGGCATAGGGTGGAGAAAAGAGTGGGAGGAAGCTGGACTGAAATCTGTGGAATTCCCAGTGGCCCTGAGCATTGACGCTAAAACCCCTCCTCCTCCATATTAAATCTTCCAACTTTTCCCTCCCTGTTAATATAAAAATAGAATGAGTTTATATACACTCATTAAAATAGTTGGCTAAATAATCATGATGGTTCCTGGAGTCCTTGGCCATCAGCAAGCCCTATAAAGGACTCCAGCTGATAGCAGGGCATAAAAGCGTCATCAAACACAAACACTGTCCTTTTTCCTGGTTACAGGCACACAATCCATTCAAAGGTCAAGGTCAGTCACTTGTGTACGTGAGGCCTCTACAGCTGACAAACATTTCCCCATACATCCAGGGAGAGGGGAGAAGGACCAACAAGCTCTTAGGAATTCCCTGCCGGTCATAATAACCTTATAGATGTCTCCACAAATGGAGAGAAGCAGGAGCCCAGAGAGGTAAACAGCAAAACAAAAAAACAGCCAGATAATCATAAAAGTGTCCACATGTGTACACACACAGACACACTCAAGGGAGTTTAACTTTCCTGATACAGTTTTGCTGAAATTAATCATTAAATGGCCCTGTGTACCTTGAATAGAAGCCAACTGCTCAGCCAAGGGAGGTGACAGAGAAGCGTATCAACAGAATCAACCTGGAATGCAGATTAGGCAGTCCACCGGGCAGATAATCTTGAGTTTCTTGCATTAACTTTTGATATCTTGTCTGCCTTTGTCTAATTTAGAATTTTAAAGATGGATTAGGTATGAGATCTGGAGAAAGTTTGCTCTACAAACCTTGGCTTATCCCTGTCAATTGGGTCATTGTTCTCTCTCGACTGAACAGAAATAATAGTTGGACCCTGAAGCCTGAGCTACACTCTGCTGGTTGTGTTTGGAGGACAACTCCTCTTGGCTTTGGGAGCTAATTCATGTGTTCTCTCCTTTCCTCAGAGCATGGCTCCTAATCAACATCATGAAATCTCTGGGTACAAAGAGTGTGTATCATTCACTTTGCGGTCAGGAATTTCATTTCATCAGGGTGGAAATCATGTGGGTTGGGAGAATTGGAAAAATGAGTGTAGTTGTAGAAAGAGGTAAATAACTATAGATTACTTTTTAAATACTGTCGCGTGTTAATCTAGTCCCTGGAGAGAGAGAGGGGGAGAGATTAAAGTAGAGTTAGCAGCAAGTCTGACGTGAGCCAACCTAGCACTCGGGCGAGGAAGGCAGGAAATGGGAGAAAGGGACCTGAGAAGGAAGAAGGCACATGCCACAGCAGAGAACTGTCCTCCCCAAATCCAAGGAGAATGGGGGTGTCCATGAGATCAGGTGGTCCTCCCTCAGGCACCTACCAGGTCTGGATGCAGATGGCTACCTGGGCCCACCTCCTTGCCACTCCTCTCTTTTTTCCTCCTTCCCTCCCTGACTCTTCCTTCCATCCACTTTAATTAACTGTCTGCCCATGAGGTACAATGCAGGTCATGGGAAAATGAAGGAAACAAAAGTTCCTAACCTCGAGTTATTGAGTAGAAAGACTAGTAACCAACGCATTTGACAAATCAACAACGCAGTCACATCCCAGCGCCAGTGGGGCCTTGCTGGAAGCTGTGGCCCTTCCCACCTGAACCCAAGGCAGCCCTCCATGTAGCTGTCTTCAGGAACAATGAGCTTCTCAAACTTCTGCACACCTACAGCTCTAGATGAAAAGAGAACGAGACATTTCAACTAAACTCAATGTAAGCATGTTGATTGGATCTTGTTGGGGGAAAAAATCCATTAGAAGACATAGAACAGAGGGCCTGGGGATGGCTGGGTGGCTCAGTGGGTTAAAGCCTCTGCCTTCGGCTAGGCTTAGGTCATGGTCCCAGGGTCCTAGGATTGAGCCCCGCATTGGGCTCTCTGCTCAGCCGGTGGGGAGCCTGCCTCATCCTCTCTCTCTGCCTGCCTCTCTGCCTACTTGTGATCTCTGTCTGTCAAATAAATAAATAAAATCTTTAAAAAAAAAAAAAAAAAAGAAGAGGGGTGCCTGGGTGGCTCATGGGTTAAAGCCTCTGCCTTTGGCCCAGGTCATGGTCCCAGGGTCCTAGGATTGGCCCCGCATTGGGCTTTCTGCTTGGCGGGGAGCCTGCTTCCTCCTCTCTCTCTCCCTGTCTCTCTGCCTACTTGTGATCGCCGTCTGTCAAATAAATAAATAAAATCTTAAAAAAAAAAAAAAGAAGAACATTTTGGAAAATTTTATGTAGATGGGGAATTAGGTGATTTAGGTGGTTATCATTAATTTTCTTAAGTATAATAAAGACGATTGTGAATATGTAGGAGAACATCCTTATTTTTCGAGAGATAGGTATTGGAGTATTCAGAAGTCATGTCTACATCTTACTTTGAAATGGTTAAGAGAAAAATATATTTTTGTGGCAAAATGTAAACAGCTGTAGAATAAACAATTGTGGAATTAAGGAGACAATGTGAGTGCCAACTGTGCTGTTCTTTCAACTTTTCTACACATTTGAATCTTTCCATGGCAAAAACGATGAGAGGATTCTCACCTCTGGTTGGCTGTTTCACTAAGGATTTCAGTAGAATAAAGTCATTTGTGTGTCACTTAGCCAATAAATCACCACAGGTCACATTTACCATGTACCAGGAAATTCGGAGTTAACATGGGTTTTCTCCTTGAGGCCACACAGCGACATTGCATGACGGGCTTTTCTCTACGGATGGAGCAGGCAACCGAAGCTTGGCGGGAGGAACCGCTTGCTGCCTATCCCACGACCCACAGCTGGTAACTCTCAGTGCCAGATCCCAGCTTGGCTTTGATCTGGGTCCAGACTACCCACTCTTAACTGCTACTCTCCACCCACGGCCTTCTGGGAAACACCTTGACATGCAATGTCTGGGTGAGGTAATGGTGACAGAAATCAGTACCGTGAAGGGCCATCTCTCAACCTGTGAGTACAAACAACCATTGTGGTTGCTCTACAAACCCCCTCCAGGGGCTGCCAGGGTAGGAGAGCCCATTGGTGAGGGAGCACAGGGCGGAGAAAGAGGGAAGTGGGGAACAGAAGCATGGCTAACCCTACGGACCCACAGCGGTTTGGGGGCAGATTAAAGCTGTTAGGCAGATATTTCTGTCTGGAGCAACAAAGTATTTCCTGTGTAGTAGAAAAGTCGCTGCAGTCAAGGCCGCTGCACATTACTACTGAAGGCTGGAAAAAAATCAGAACTGAGACATAAAATGATGTCTTCTTCCCTAATGGTTTCTTTTTTTCTTTTTTTAAGATTTTATTTGAGGGAGAGCAACAGAGAACATGAACAGACAGAGGGGAGGAGGCAGAGAGAGAAGCAGACTCCCCACTTAGCAGGGAGTCCGATGTGGGCCTCGATCCTAGGACTCCGGGATCATGACCTGAGCCCAAGGCAGATGCTTCACCCAGGCACCCCACTAACAGTTTCTTAATCAAGGTGTCATTATGTCTAAAGTTCCTACTGCTGACCCACCATCCGGGACATGCACTGTGATTTCTGAGAGTGAGGCTGGGCCGTGTTGAGTCATCTTTACCCTCTCACCCCCTTATGACCAGAGCCAGAAAGAGTGGAGGGCAGGCTGTGCCCAGCCTATTGGCGTCTATAGGAATTTCAGCCATGCCTTCACCTTACTTGCCCTCTGCTCCAGTCTCCTGACTAGCCCGTGCACAGAGCAAAGCCACAGCTCCACGCTAGCCTGGAAGACCCACCATGGAGGAAACCCGGGTCAAGTTCTATTTTGCTCTTGGTGTAAGAAATGTAAGAGTTAGAGAAATCATGTAAAAAGTCAAAAGGATGTCAACTTTGCAAACACTGGTCTCCCAGGGATTTGGCATTGGAACAAAAGTTACTTCCTTCTGTGCCCTTTTCATACAGCCAGGCTTTTCCCGTGAGGACAGAGGTACCTCAGAACACCTCTGTCTGGAGGGTGTTTCGAGTAACTCAGGACCAACTGTTTATGTAGGGGGCAAAGGGTCTCCTTGGACAGAACTTGGGGGCTGCCTCGGGGAAATTTATTTTTTTTAAACACACATGATTGTGCCAAATGATTTCAGTGCCTGTTTCTAGAAGCTTCACAGTGTTGTGACAATCACAGAGCTTCCCTCAGCCCCGGAACAAGGGCAGCCCACACCGAAGCAGCCCTCGGAAGACAGAGGTGAGGTCAACTCTGATGATTCCTGTGAAGCAGAATCCATTTCAACTGAGGCAAAAAGGAAATCATTTCCCCAAAGGCAGAAGGCTGCAGAAAGGACAGCTAATTTAACAATTCGCAAATGAAAGGTGCTCCTAAGGGGAGAAATGGAACAATGGAAAAGTATTTGTTGAAATAAATGGTTTCCATGGGGCATTGCCCCCTCAAGGTCTCCCTCAATTCACCTAATTCTCTTGCCTTGAACCCAGCTTGCACCCCCTCCCCCAGCTGCAAGCATCCCACTGTTGCTCTTTCTTCCTTGCCTATAAGCCTCAGTGCCCCCCCCCCCAACCTACCCACCAACCCCCAGCGCCGGTCCCCATCCTCCGGCTTCTCTGAGCTCCAAGACTCCATTTTCTCAGCGATCTTTCTAAAAGTACGCATGAGCCCCTTCCTCTCCTGCTTCAAACTTGTGGCTGGCCCCAGATCCCCTACATGAAGAAATCCCACACAATCTGGCACGGAAGGCCTTCCGGATCTGTCCCCTGCCCCTTCTCCTAGACTCACCTTCTATCCCACCCAGCATGCATCTTTTGTTCCAGTTACACAGACTTCCCTAAATTCTCACCCAGTCTTTAATAGGTTGTCTCTGTTCATAACCTCTCACTCACCATCCCCCCCATCCAGAATGTCATTCCTCAGTCCACAGACAACACTGAAACTTCAAAACTCTGCTCCAAGGTTCCATCCTCAATGGACTCTGCCCAGAACTACCTTCTTTCTCTCTCTTTCTCTCTTTCCAGACCCCAGATGCTGTACACACACACACACACACACACACACACACACACTTTCTCTCCATGTCCCCAGGTTCCTTCCCCAGCCACCCAAACATCTCACCTCTTTCCAAGGCTCGGCTCTGTCCTCTGTTCACACACCTGCTGCCCACACAGGCCGTGAGCCCTTCCTTGAGGACGGGGTCCACACCGTGCTCTTCTTTGTGTTTGGTTCTTAGCACAGTGTCAGCTGCCCAGTAAGGACTTCATCATGTGGAAGGAATCTAGACTCTAGATCCTCCCCAGCCAGCAAGTCCAGGCTCAAATTATGCCTTTCTTCAGTCTTTCCAGACACCCGACAGGAAACATTCCTGCCTCCTCAGAACCCTGTATCCTATATTGTCTGTAAATTGTTACTTCTCTCATATATATATTCATTCCTATATATAGGAATATATATATCGGAATATATAATAGGAATATATAGGAATATATATATGAATATATAATAGGAATATATAATCCTATATATATATTCATATATATGAATATATATGAATATATAATAGGAATATATAATCCTATATATATATTCATATATATGAATATATATATATATATTTAGTATTTGGTAGGATTGAAAATATTTGTCCTTTGAAACTATACTAGGCTCTCAGTACTCCCTTTCTTCCCCGATCCGTCTTTGGTTTTGTTTAGGAAATATTGTTGATTAATTAATTTGTCAGTGGTCCTTTAGGACATCAACACCAATTGTTTCATTAATGTCTCTTCGTTCATAGAGAAAATGTAGCCGAAAGACTGACTTCATTTATCCCCCGTTAAGAAGCCCAGCGTTTCCGCAAGCTGAATATTCTGTATTCGGAGGTTGCAGGGAAGCCATGGGCTAATAGAATAAAAAGGCCTGACCCTGGGCCCTGGCCACCTTCTCCATTGTCTGTCCTTCTGCTGGGCGCCTTCCCAGGCTGGGCTGTTTCCCTTCCCAGGGCCAAAGGATTCAGGTTTACACATTGAAGTCCTCTGATTTTTCTGGGGATAATCCTTTCAGTGTCTGGTTCTCTGCTGTCCCAATGATGTTTCATCAACAAGGCTGATAGCTCTCTACCTTACCATGGCCCTATGACCCTAAGTGAGGAAATTCATAGATATGGCTTCTTTCAAAGTGACCTTGGATAATTTTTTTTTTTTTTTTTTTTTTTTTGGTCTCACTATTTCAGAAATTCTAAAAGGCAGATCTGGGGAAGGAGAAAGCTATGTAGAAGAACTCTTACATAGCCTCCACCTTCCACTTCTCTGTATCACCAGCTCCCTGAAGAGACCAGTTGCCTGGAAGCCTTTGGCGAAGGACAGTGGTTTGCTAGACAGTGTTCCTGGGCTGCACTGGCACAACCTCAGAGTGGCCTCAGAGTTGAATCAGACCAATGGGAAAGCAGCTGGTGTCTCTACCACCACTCTCTCTCCAACTCTACGACCCTGGCTTATCCTCTGTAGCCATCCTGACATAAAGTACCCCTCAAAGACTTTGGCGGAGGGCCAAGTATTTGTTAGTTGATAGGAAGGAGTCTGGTTTCCATGTCAGACTTTGGTATAGGCTCCCTCCCACCATCCCTCTTGCCCATACTCTTCACAATGGATGGTGGGTGGGATAGGAATCCAAAACCACACCGCTGTTCAGAGTCAAGCAGTGATGAGGCATTGAGAATAAGACGGCAAGGTCTGGGACTACTTGCTGGATAGATGGACACACGTGGGTCCAGGCCAGTCTAGGAAGGCCAACGTGACATAATTACCATTAAGCAAAGATGGGCTCAACCTAGTCTCCAAGAATCCAGGAGCTTCTCCTAGGCAGTCAGCCAGAAGGCTAATAGCATCTTGGGGTTTTGACAGGTATGGGACCTCAAGCTGGGGGCCTAGGTCCTGGGGCAGGAAATAAGCTGTTGGATCTTATAAAGGGAATGCTGAATGATCAGGCAGGGGCGTGGTTCAAATAGACTATTACAAAGCAGATTGATAACGAGGAATCAAGATACTGAAGTTAAATCTTGCTCACCAGCTGCAGAGCTGCCGTCCGTGGTGGTGGGCAGCAAGTAGAGAGACTAGAGCCAGGCCTGATGCCAGACCTGGGCAAGACTTGAGTTTGCAGGTAGAGTCCTCCCTATTCCAGATGACCAGCACCCTAAGGACAAGGACCACGTGTGACTCACTCTCCAGTCAGTAAGTGCCTGGCACATAGCAGGTGCTAACTAAACACTCATTGAGTGGATGACCCTTGTGTAGGTTGTTGGGGAGAACAATGATGATGCTAGCACAGCCTTCTTCAATCAGAAAAGCAGAGTTAGTCCCTAACCTGCAGGGAGCACCGTTACCAGAGCTTTGTCTGGACCCTTCCAACTCTAGCCTCTGGACTTATTATTTTTTTTTTATTTCTTTTCTGCATAACAGAATTCATTGTTTTTTGCACCACATCCTGTGCTCCATGCAATACGTGCCCTCCTTAATACCCACCACCTGGCTCCCCCAACCTCCCCCGCCCCCGCCCCTTCAAAACCCTCAGATTGTTTTTCAGAGTCCATAGTCTCTCATGGTTCAACTCCCCTTCCAATTTCCTTCAACTCCCATCTCCTCTCCATCTCCCTATGTCCTCCATATTATTTGTTATGCTCCACAAGTAAGTGAAACCATATGATATTTGACTCTTTCTGCTTGACTTATTTCGCTCAGCATAATCTCTTCCAGTCCTGTCCATGTTGCTACAAAAGTTGGGTATTAATCCTTTCTGATGAAGGCATAATACTCCATAGTGTATATGGACCACATCTTCCTTATCCATTTGTAGCCTCTGGACTTACTTTAACAAACACTGTAACGCTTGTCTCAGTCCAGCAAAGTCAACTGACTTAATTCTCAACTCTAAGAGGTAGGTTCTTTTATTAGCCCCATTTTATAGGAGACAGAAGCACAGAGAAGTCAAGTAACTTGACCAAGGTTTCTTGGTCAAATAATGGGGTCTGGTAATGAAACCAGGCATTTTGGCTCTAGAGCCTGTGCTCATGTAGACTAGCCTTTAGGGGATCCAGACCCATCACTATCCATGATTTGACATTTAGGTAGTGCCGACCTCTGTGAACTTCCAGAAGCCATTCACTACTCCTGTTAAATATCCTGGTAAGTCTGAGCTGGTGGCAGTGGCTACCAGATGTGGAAATGCTTCCCACTGCTGTAGCATGTCTCTGAAATGCAAATGAGACACAGCTTGGGAAAGCATTGCCTAGTAGAACTCCTCCCTGCTCTGGGCCTGGACTCTATGTCAGGGCCAGCTTCACCTGGCTGGAGGCTGTACACTCACACAGGTCTCGCCGCTCAGAAGGACCTGCTTGGTGTAACGCTCTTCTGTCGCCATCTTGGAATTCCTTACAATTTTTGAACAAGGGTTCTGAGATCATTACTTGGCACTGAGCTCTACAAATGATGCAGCTGGTCCTGCTTGTGTTTTTATGTGTCCATCAGATTCAACCAGATTTCTTTTCACTCACCCTCCTTTTTTTGCTTGCAGGAATCAGACTCTTACGCATAAATTCAGGGCTCCTGGGTGGCTCAGTCAGTTGAGTGTCCGACTATTGATTTCGGCTCAGGTCATGATCTTGGAGTGCTGGGATGAAGCCACCTGTTGGGCTCTGTGCTGTGTTTGGAACATGCCTGAGATTCTCTCTCTCTCCTTAGTTCTCTGTCTCTCCCCCTGCTCACACACTCTCTAAATAAATTAATAAATTAAATCTTAAAAAAATACATCTGTAAATTCCTCTCATTGTTAGGTGTTAAGAGAGCATGCAGATCAACTCCAGTTTTTAAGAGTCTCTTATCTTAATCTGCTTCTCCTGAAGCCAATTTGAATTTTTCTCTCATAAGATCTTTGACGCTGATCCTTCCCCCATCCCTCCCACCCTCTCCTCAAACTGAGATCTTAATCTTATAGCTCCCTGCCCACCCAGGAGAGAGATAAAGGAGTGAGCAGAGGTGGGCTGTCAGGAAAGAGACACCCTGATTCAAAGGGACCGTCCACAGTGTTACAAGATAAATGGAGGCATAGTAAACTGTTCAGGAGTTTAACGTAAAGATCAATTTGGATTAGGCAGCACCAAACCAGAAGTGGTTAGGAGTGCACCACCAACGGGAGGAAAGATATTTATGGCGAAAAGTACAGAAACAAAGAGAGAGAAATTTTGGATTGGCCGTAGCTTAAAGCCGAGTGGGCTGCTTGTAACTGCTTGTCCTTAAGGTTTTGATTTCATCACCTTGAGGCATTTACAGGCTTAGATTCTGGTTTGCTTTCACAGGCTGCAGGGGCATTAGAGCCACAGAAGTCTGCTGGCCTCCTTGCTTAATTAATTTGAGAGTAGTCTAGATTTAAAGAGATTTTAGAGACACACTGACCAAACTAATGTGTGCACTTCGTTTAGGTTCTGATTCAAACAAACCGATTGTAAGAAGATCTGTCTTAGATGACCAAGAAACACTGAATATGGACAGGGTATTAAAGGATACTGAGGAATCATGCTTTTTTTGCTAGTATGCAAAAGGCATTGTGGCTATGTAAGAAAATGCCCTTATTTCTTTTCGAGATGCAAAGTGAATTATTTAGGAGGGTTGTGACATGGTATCTGGGGTTTGCTTTAAGATGCTTTAGAGGAAAGAAGGTTTGGAGAGGGAGGGAGATGAAAGAGCTCTGGAAAGCACTGAAGCTTGTTGAAGTTGCAGATGGGGTTTCTTGTACTCTTGTCTTTGTTTATATTTGGAAGTTGTCCTAATAAATAGTTAAACATGAAAGAGAGGAAGAGTGAGAGAGAGCGCATCTCGACCACAGTGTGCCCAGAAGAGCAGAAGCAGATGTTTACTGTTGTTCTCTTTTCCTGGCTCAGGGGAGTCTGATCTCTGAATGAGCTGTTTTTCATGTGTGTAGATGACTCTCAACTTGACAATGTCCTCCGGAACCTCACCTTCTAGAGCCGGATCCGTGACAGTGGGACTGGCTCTGCTCACCATCCTCCCTCCTTCTCCTGCCTGTTCCCTCTCGTGAGTAAGAGCTTATGAGGATACTAGTATAGCTGGAGCTACAGAGGCTCAAACTTGTGACCTTGACTTACTAGCCTCCTTCCCTCATTTCATCACATCCAAATCCTATTCCTTCCCCGGGCCTCGTTCCCATGCCACCTCCAGTGTGAAGCCTTCTGTAACCACCCGGCCTGGCCTGATCTCCCTGTCCTCATCTCCCACAGCAATTACAGTCCAGCATCTAGCATTTAACTCATCTATTTTGTCCCGAGCTGTTCTTGGATAATTTTGCGCAACCCATTCTTCTCTCCCCTGCCTTCTAGCCCGGCAACGTTCAGGGTGGTCTGAACAGCTCTATTCCGCACTGAGACAACAGGACAGCGTTTGTGTGTATGTTTATTCACTCATTCTCCAACCACTGAGCAGCTACTATGTGCTAGGCATGGTGCTAGATGCTGGGGATTTGACACTGAACAAGATAGATCCGGTCTCTGCCCAGCAGTGCTTTCTGTTCAAGGTGAGAAGACATTAATTAAGTTCACGACAAAGTAGTTCCTGACAGTGGTGGTGAGTGCCGTGAAGGCAGCGCCCACGGTGCTCTGAGTATGCCGAACCGGGGACCTGGCTGGTTTGAAGAGTCAGGGGGGTTCCCCCATAAGGAAGTGACTATAAGAAAGGACTTGAAGGAAATGTAGTAATTAGCCTGGCGAGGAGGTGGGGAGGAGCATTCCAGGCAGAGGAAACAGCATAGGGGAGGCCCCTGGGGGTGGGGGAGGAGTCTGGCGTTCTAGAAGTTTTACTGATACGCAGAGACCAAGATTGAACATAAGCGTGCTTCTGGAGTTGAGATGAATTCTTAAGCACATTGGAACTGGGTTCTTATGATCATGTGAAGTAGATTATTGCGTAATAACCTCCCCTTTGTTCTCGTCTCCCTGCATTCATGTCTCTGCAATGTGTTCCTTTCCCACAAGTGGCAGAATCTGTTTCTCTATCTGTTGAATCTGGGCTTGGCTGTATGACCTTATTGGACAAATGGGACACAAGCAAATTTGACAAAGAAGAAGCTCTTGCTGGAACTCTGGATAAGCGTGTGAGCAAGCCTGTTCCTGCCACACTGAGGATGAGAGGGACTATAAGAAAAGAAGCTCTGGCCACACCCTTGGTCCAGCATTCCACTTGAGGGCCCCGGATATATAAGTGAGGCCATCTCAGACCATCTAGCCCCAACCAAACCAGCCCGGACCAGAAGAACCACCCTAACAACCCACAGAATCGTGAACTATAATAAATATTTGTTATTTTACATCACTAGGTTTTGGGGTAGTTCATTATGAAAAGCTAACTGATATATCATCTTTGCAGCTCCCATCTTAGATACGCCTGGCAACCAACTGTCTCCTACATTCAAAGCATTTGTTGGGGGCATGAAAATAATAAAAATTCAAAGGTTACAATCTAGTCGGAGAGATGTCTTACCTGTAAAAAGATAAGTAACACTGCAGTTCAAAATGAGAAATGCTAAGGGAATTCTATCAATAGTGCTATGCGAATAAGGAAGAAGAAGTGATCCCCAAGGCAGAGAAAATTTCTGTAGGAGCTGGAACTTCCACTGGGTCTTAAAGGGCCCTGATTTAATCTTAGGTGATTGGAGAGGAACAAGGGGGGTGGATCTCCAAGACAGAAGAATGCAAACAACATGTTCAGGAAGCCAGTGAGCAGTGTGGTTTGGCCAGAGCATAAAGGAAATCAATGAGAGATAAAGTTGGAAAGGGGGGAGGCCAGGCTATGGAGATCTGGAAACCTGGGGTTAGAGGGGATAGGTTTAGCAAATAAGAACACAGGGTGCTCAGCAGTATTCAGGACATACTAATACTAAAAAATGACTTGTTGCTTATTTGAAACTCAAATTTAACCGGAAGTTCTGGTTTTTAATCTGGCCACCCTAGCTAAGGTGGCACTCAGTTGCCTAGAGAAAGAGATAAAATGAGTGAGTAACATGGGCAGGATGTAAGGCAATAGAGTAGGGTGGGGACCATGGCAAAACAGTGAAAGCGCACTTACTCCACTGAGGGGATCAGCTCGAATTTACCCCTGGCCAATTGTTGCCAAGTGAACATGTAGGTCCAACATTTCCAACTCGTCCAATTTTCTCAAGTGAAGTTGAAACTTTGCATTTCTATGTGAAATCTCCTAATTCTTGAACATAAACGAATACTTCCACATTTAAAAAAATCTGTGTGGGCAAACCAAAACATGTCTGCCAGCTGTATCTAGTCTGAGGACCTCTGGTTTCCAATCTCTATTTGAAATCTCAGATACCTAGTTTCGTTTTGTTTTGTTTTATCACGGTAATATATGCCTATAAAAACGTCAAACATCAAAACATTAAGGTGAATGGGAAAGCTTCCCTCCCTCTCCTTTCCTCACATCCTACTCCCTTTCCCCGAGGGAGCCCCTGTCAACAGTCTGGACACACGACGCTAAGGATTTTGAACTTTATAACTTGAAAGCTGGGGTAAAGACAGAATCACAAATTCTAGTAGACCTTTCGAATTGATGTACCAAAAGGTATGTGTGTAAGGAAATGCGCACAAGAATGTTTATGGCTGTGAAAAATTAAAAATGTCCTAATTCCTATTTTAGAGAACTGTATAAATAAACTGATATATTCACGACAAAATCCTCTAAAGCAGATGAACTAGGTATTTATGTATCAAATGGACAGATTCTCAAAACCATCAGGGGAGTGTAGAAAATACATTACATAAAATTACTTTCTCTATTTTTATCTGTATTTATCCATCTGTCTGTCCATTGATCGATCAATTGATTGATCTATCCAGTCCAAGTATAAAAATATAAGCCAGATGGAAACCTGTCTAGTTCCCTATAATGATTTCCTATTGCTGCTCTAACTAACTGATACAAACTTAGTAACTGGAAAAACACCGCTCTATTATCTTACACTTCCTAAGGTCAGAAGTCTGCATGGGTCAGCAGGCCTGTGTTCCTTCTGGAGGATCTGGACAGAATCCTTTCCTGTTCCAGCTCCTGGCGGCTGCCCACATTCCTTGGCTCTTGGCCGCATCTCCTCAACCTCTGCTTTCATCATCAGGTCTTCGCTGACTCTGACACCCTCTAATAAAGACACTTGTGATTACATTGGACTTGGTTGGATAATCCAGAATAATCTTTCCATCTCAAAATCCGTCATTTAAGTTACCTCTGCACATTCCTATTTCCCACGTAAGGTCACATATCCCCAGTTTAGCACATGGATACCTTTGGGGGGCCTTATTCAGCCATGATCATGTTTGTCTGGGGAAAGGGGCAAAGAGGATCTGGGAGACAAACTAAGAGAACTTCAACTTTGCCAGTTTTTACTTCCTTGCTTTATAAGTCTTCTGAGACAAATATATCAAATTGTAATTTTCCGGTTATGGGTGGGAAGTGTTAGTTACATTGTTCCCCGTGTGTATACTATTCCTGCTATTAATTTTGTTTCAAAATTACCCAAAAAAAGCAAAAGGGGGTTAGGAACGGAATGTATTTTCTCCTACTATATAGCCAAGAAAAGTGTGCTGTGTTACTGTGTGAAACTATAAGGGAAGAATCAAGAAGGAAATGGAAGAAAGAAGGGAAGGAAGGAAAAGAGGAAGGATGGAAGGAGAGGAATGAGGGAGGGAAGGAAAGAAAAAGAAGGAAGGAAGGTTTTTAGATCAGACAGAAGGGGCCAGAGAGAACAGCTAGGCTGGTGGTTGTCTCATAGCCCGGGGAAAGCCTTGCCTGGGACAATACTTCAAGACATTGCTGGGGCCAAGATTGAGGCCTTTGAAGGAAGCCCCTCCTTCTACTCGCCATTAGCCCTGCCCCCACCCTCAACCAAGACACATCTGTTTTTATCTGATTTTTAGGATGGCGTTTTATACAACATGTCATCATCCCAAAAAGATGTTGAGTAAATACATACACAGACACACACACACACACACACGCCCGAATACACACTTACACACATGCTGACATACACGATTTGAGAACCACTAACCCGTCCCACCCTGCCTTAGTGTGTGATTGGGGAATCAAAATCTGGAAAAGATCAAGTGACTTGAGACCACATAAAAGGTGTTACTATCTCAGTAAATCTCTTTTCTTTGTGAGTCAGACACCAGGCTGTTATAAACCCACAGAGGAAAGCCTTAAGATTTTCCAGTAACTGGAATTGTTTTATCTGAACCCGTTTCCTGGAATCCTGGGGAGACAATGAAGGAGCGGGTGTTTCTTGAGGAGGAAAGATCCTTTTTCCATCCTCTCTGCTTCCAGAAGAATATAGAAACTGCCGAAAAGAGGGTTATTAGGAAGGGAAGGAAGAGTAATAAATCTTTAAATCTAAAGTATAATTTAAAAAAATCTGGTTTCCTCAGAGCTCAAGTGGACACAGAGAGTTATTTTCTCCTCTGCCTCCTTTTCTCCTCTTGCTTTTATTAAATATATGTTTTCCTTATTCTGTCTTTCCAAGCCTGCTTTTTGTCTCTCTCTTTTGTTTTACTTTTTTATTATATTTTATTTGATGTGAAAGGATAGGGCTGGAAATCATCCCTCCCAGGCGTGGGTGTGTGTGTGGTGGGGCCTCCATCCCAGAGGAGACTTCGCCAGTGGCAGAGTGACGGCTGTGTAGCAGTTCAGAGGGTCCGTCAACACAGAGGAGAGCAGAGGAGGCAACCAGTCAGCCCCAGGACACCTGCATGGCAATGTGCTATGCAGCACAGAACACAGAGTGAAGACATCCCCAACTGGGGGCCATCAATCTCAAGCTTCTGAAGAGATTTTTCCCCGCAGCGGTCTAGTAACTTGATTTCTGAGTGAAGAGTTGTATTAAGATGTTGACCTCAAACCTCAAACCAGTATGTATAGATTAGTTTTGGGTGTATTGAGAGAACTGGTAACTAACATTTTTTGGACCTGTAACTGTTGGGAGACTGCCATTGTCCTGGGCATTTGCAAACTCTAGTGGGACCTGTTGGTGTCCCCACTCAACTTCCATTTCTCCCTATCTTCCTTGCTAACTGAACCCTGATTTTTTTCATCAATTCTTTCCTTTTGAGGGTCAGAGAAAGGTGACCCGTCTCCAATACCAAAGGTAGCTATTAATGGGTCTAAGCTAATTATCATATTTCCATTTCCCTTGATAATGGCTGGCTTAGGAAAGATCATGTGATACAATTCTGTCAGAAATCATCCTAATTGATGTTTATAGTTAGTATTTATCACCTTTTAAAAAAAGATGTTATGTATTTGTTTGAGAGACAGAGAGAGAGCACAGACGGAGAGTGAGATGGAGCAGCAAACTCCCCAATGAGCAGAGAGCCTGATGTGGGCTTTGATCCCAACACCTTGAGATCATGATCTGAGCTGAAGGCAGATGCTTAACCAACTGAGCCACCCAGGCGCCCTGCTATCTCCTTTTTTTTTTTTTTTAATAGAATATGGGTTAAGAAATGCATTTAAATTAATCCACTTGATAATTAACTTAGCCCAAATTCAGGATAGTTCTGATTTGATGGAAGAAGATGGATCGAGGCAGCACCTTAACAGCGAAGGCAGAATTTTGTTCACCAGGGCCTAGTACGGTGCTTGGACATAATAGCCATTTTGAACAAATGAGCCCACATCCCAGGTTTATTTTATGCCCTATGCTACTACATTAGAAGTGACAAGTAACTTCTATTTCTTGCAGTATAGTAGGCCAGATATTCTTTAAAAATCCCATCACTACCAAATACATAAATTATCTAAAAATACTTAAAAATTTTTTTAAATTTTTAAAATGTACTGTTGAGCTGATATGATTGTGTGTGTGTGTGTGTGTGTGTGTGGACATGCAAACACGTGCATACACTCACAAAGAAACAGAAAAACTGAAAGACAAAAAAAAAAAAAAAAAAAACCAAAGGAATAGCAAATTTAGAGAGGTAAGTGAATATTAAAGCCAGAAGCACCCTGAGGAAAATCTCTCAATTTCTAGCAACCACAGACCCCACAGAAGCTGAAGGCTCAGATCAGAGACTCCAGCTCAAAGCTGGGCTTCTAAAGGGCTGAACCACAGTGTGAGAGGGGCACCTCCAAAGGGACTTAACAAAGAACTAGGTGTGTTGGCTTTTGCTCTCAGTTTCGGAGGAAAAAAATGTCTCCTCAGATATGTGTCACCATAAACCAGCCCTCAACTCAGTCTGGGGTTCAGATTCACCCTACTTGTGTATTCTGGAAATCTCCAATTGAGAACCTCATTTAAATTGATCCTGGGTACTCAGCCATCAGAAAAGATGAATACCCAACTTTGCATCAACATGGATGGGACTGGAGGGGATTATGCTGAGGGAAAAAAGTCAAGCAGAGAGAGTCAATCATCACATGGTTTCACTTAGTTGTGGAGCATAAGGAATAACGTGGAGGACATTAGGAGAAGGAAAGGAAAAGTGAAGGGGGGATATCAGAGGGGAGACGACCCATGGGAGACTGTGGACTCCAGGAAACAGACTGAGGGTTTTGGAGGGGAGGGGGTGGGGGGAGGGGGTGGGGGGATGGGTGAGCCTGCTGGTGGGTATTAAGGAGGGCACGTACTGCATGGAGCACTGGGTGTTGTACATAAACAATGAATCATGGAACACTGCATCAAAAATTAATGATGTCCTGTATGATGACTAACACAACACAATTTTAAAAAACAAGTATTTGATCCTGAGTAGATAGTGATTCCGAGTGCCCAGAAGAAGCAGATGTAAATCCTCGATGGAGGAAAGATACCGCCCTCAGCCAGGCCACAGAGTATTCCATCAGGTAAAGATCTAATAAATATCAGCTCGCAGTTTTCAAAAACAAATCGCTAAACACACAAGGAAATAAAATATCGTGAATGAGAGTCAACAGAAGAATCAGGTTACAGAGACTTCAGATACTGGAATTATCAAAGCAGAATATAAATTAAATATATTTAGTGTCAGGGGAATAAGAGAGAAGTCTTGGGGGTAGAAAAAAGCTGAGAGAAGGAAGAGGGTGTTACGCTTGCATTCTTTTTTTTTAAAATTTTTTTTAAAAAAAACATAGTTAACATAGTTAACTAAATACTCAAAAGATCCAAGGACATATGCATGTTTTTAAGATTCTAACCATGCAGAATGTAAGGAAATCTGAAATGAGAAAAAGAATTTCCTAAGTGTTAGGGCGCCTGGGTGGCTCAGTAGGTTAAAGCCTCTGCCTTCGGCTCAGGTCGTGATCCCGGGGTCCTGGGATCCAGCCCTGAATCGGGGCTCTCTGCTCAGCAGGGAGCCTGCTTCTCCCTCTCTCTCTCTCTCTGCCTGCCTCTCTGCCTACTTGTGATCTCTGTCTGTCAAATAAATAAATAAAATCTTAATAAAAAAATCATTTACTAAGTGTCTCCAATAGAAAGCTGTGCATGGTTTCAGGTGTACCCTTTAGGATGATCTGATTCTAGCCTTTCATTGTCTCCGATTTGTTTTACAGCTCTGGGAAGAGTAGAGTGCAGATAGCAAGGCAAAATAATGTTTGTCCATAGACACCGAAGTGAATTCTGGCCAGTGGAGAGACAATATCCCCCTCTCCATGCTAGAAAAACCAGTTTTGCATCCATTTACAAATTCTTTTCAATATTCCTGATCCATAAATGTGTCATCCTTTGGATCCCTTTGAACCAGGTGTAACATCTGCCTCATCCTCTCATGAGTAACGAGTTTAAACAATATTTAATATGTGCTCATTTGATATCTGCAGGAGAGTCACGATTTTCACCTTTTTAAAAAGTCATTCTTAAAATAAGAAGCACAGCAACATAGTGTAAAACATGAAAAGTCTCCTTCCTTTTCAAGCCTTGGAAACCCACTAATAACCTGGTAATCCTGGAGAGCAAGGTGGAGAAAAGGTGGTGACCAGTCAGAGGGCTCCCCTCTTTCTGGGCAGAGTCTACCACTGTCCTAAAGGCTGTTCCCAGAGTTAGTTTTGCTCAGCTTTCTTTGGTGTGGGACTCTCTGGGTTCAAGTCATGGCTCCGGCAGTCAACAATCCAATGGCGCACACAGTGTGGCTTTAGAGAATGCCTCTTTTGGGGGTCCTTCACCAGGCTTTCTCATTGGAACCAGCAGGAGTTTATTAAAACACAAGGGCACAGGCCTTGCAGGCCTCGTACTGAATGGAAAATGCTAGAGGCTGGGCAGACTTATTTTCCCAAGAAGGGAGGGGTATCAAACAAGCCACAATTGGCCCCCACCTTGGCTGGCACTGGTTCACCAGAATATTGTTATCTGTGGGGTGCCAAAAATCCCATAAGACCAGGCAATATGGTAGGAAAGGTGCAGGCTTTGAAGCCAGGCAGAGCTGTGATGAAATTCAGGCCCAGTCCCTTGCTGGCTGTGTGACTTTGGGGAAGGTGCTTCATCTCTCTGAGCCTGTTTCCCTGTCTGTGTAGTAGAGATCATTAGAGCTTTCTTTAAGCCTTTGGTGAGGATTAATTTAGGCCCAGTGGCACCTGGTGGTCAGCCAGTATTAGCATCACTTGTCTTCTTAGGATGGAGCTGCATGGAGCTGACATTGAAGGAAACTGCATTTTCTGCATGAGGAAGAGCTGCCATGATGTTGATCAGAGTTCCCGGTGGGTGGGCCACTGAGAATTGGTTCCAGCTCACAGGTGCTTGTAGTAGGGGGGCTGGTGGGGCAGCGACAGGCAGTGTTGGCAGTCAGGAGTGGTTCATTGGCTTCTTCCTTATTAAAAAATAAACTCCTGTCCATTTCCAGAAGCAAGGAGCCTTCATATTAGGTATTCCCTCCCTAAAGAACATCCTATCCGGGCTGAATCCTACTGAAGAGAGTGGAGAGCTCTGTGGCTGGTGGTGGTGGTGGTTGGTTGGTGTTCCCTTCAACCCAACCAGGGGAAGAGTCCCTGTGATGTCTCCGTCCATTCACTCCCTGAGTTGCAGTCTTGTCACAAGATAATCTCATTCTCAGCTTTGAATGATGTGAATGACAGATTCACACACATGACACAAAACAAAAAGTAACTCACAGCCAGAAGAAAAGAGGTTCTGAAGCTTCTTTGGCCTCATGGAGATCAAAGTCCAAGCAATCCTTCCCTCCCTATTTCCCAGATCCCACCTCATCACCCCCGCAGGGCTCCCCATCTGTCCAGGAAAGGAGAAAGCCCTCAAAGGGGAAATCTCCCCCGCAGCTCTTGGGGTCAACCAGCTCAAGATATGGTCAGTCTTTCCCAACATCTTTCTAGCCACACGACATTCTAACGGGGGATATTGGGGATGGGATGAGGTGGAGCTTGGAAATCAGTTTCAGTTTCTTTGCTGTTGTGTCTGTGTTATTCACATGATGACTTTTCTTGCTCTGGGGCTCTCACTGACATTTTGCCTTTATGTCTGATCATTGATGCCTCTTGCCTTGTTTCCAAGAGCACACGCACCCCATCTCTGTGTCAGATGTGCAGCAGAAACATCCAGGAACCCCTAGTGGAATGTGAGCTTCTTACCCATCTTATTCCCCTTCACATCCCCAGCACTTAGCATAGTACCCGGCACCAAGATGGTCCTCAGACATGGTGCTGAACCAGTGGCTCCTTACTGCCCTGGAAGTGAGACTCACTTAGAGATGGGCAGCTCTGTTTCTCTAAAAGGTGGTTCTGTCCATCTCTGGCTTAACTGGGCAAGCGGAAAAACAAGCGGTGGTTTCCAGCTTGAGACTATGGTTTCCATGACCTCCAGCTTCTCCCCCCAGGCAATGCGAAACACTTGGGATTTGGAACCTGAAACCTAAATTCAAGAGACAGACTTCCCACTTACTAACTGCATAAACCTTGGGCCATTTTCTTAAGCCTTCTGGACTTCAGTTTGTTTATTTACTTGTTTCCAGGAAAATATAATAAGAGTTTTCTTTCCTGCTTCATAAGCAGAGAAGTCGTGACAATTACAGAGATAAGGTTTATGAAAATGCTCTATCAAGAAGCATATGGGGACACCTGGGTGGCTTAGTCGGTTGAGTGTCTGACTTTTGATCTCAGCTCAGGTCTATGCTCAGGCTTTGATCTCAGGGTCTTGAGTTTGAGTTCCACAGTGGGTATGCAACCTATATTATATATATATATATATATATATATATATATATATATATATATATAAAAACATATGCATATATACATATATATGCATATAAAATATATATAAAATAAGTATATGAATGACAACTGTTATTTTTTATGAAGTGATTTTACTAGAGGGTTCCAAGTGTCATGGTTCCAAGGTATTAGACACCCATTATACGTCAGGGGTTTCAGTAAGTGCCTAACAGAGAGGCGAAAAAAACACTATGAAGGTGCCCAAAGAAATGAGCCATTCACAGACCGCGCCCAGTCTGGGGGTGTTCTGGATGCTTCTGTTGCTAAAGCACCCCATAACCTTTCATCCTGTGGAGTCTGAACCTGTAAATAACACCTAAGTCATTCTCGTTTTGCTTCAGGACGTCCCCAGGCCGAGTGTGTGAATGGCTCCTTTCTTTATACCAGTACCAATCACCATCTCCGGGAATGCAGACCTTCCTTGACTTATAATGGGGTTACACCCCAATAAACCCAATGTAAGTTGAAAACATCGTAAGTTGAAAATGCATTTAATATATACCTAATCTACTAGACATCATCGCTTAGCCTAGCCTACCTTAAACATGCCCAAAACACTTCCACTAGCCTACAATTGGCCAACATCATCTAGCATAAAGCCCATTTTATTATAAAATAATGTGATGAACAGCTCATGTAATTGACTGGATACTGTACAGAAAGTGAATAACAGCATGGTTGTCTGGGTACAGAGCGGTTATCAGTGTGCCGGGGGTTTACTCTTGTGATTGAGGCTGATGTTAACATCACGAGAGTACCATATCAAATATTGCTAGCCTGGGGACAAGATCAAAATTCAAAGTATGATTTCTACTGAATGCTTATTGTTTTCTCATCCAAGCTGAACCATCTTAAATCGAGGACCAACCATATTGAGAAACAACCAAGCATGATCCCAGCGGAAGCCGCGTGTGGCTCACGGACCCTGCGTGATTTCAAGCATCAGAGTCCATTCTAACAGTAAATACCACACTGGGGAAAATTAATAGACAAGCAAGGTTGTTGATATTTCCCTCCTCTCCCACTTCAGATCAGATGCTATAGATATGCCAAGTCCTCTGCTGGTAGCCAGCCCCGCTGAGTCCTGGCACTCCCCGCCTCCTTCTTTGCTCTGCGTGTCGTCCCCCACACAGTTTTGCTCCCAGGAGTCTATCAGAAGCAGTGGGTGAGGGAAAAGGAAGAGCAAAGAGAAAAATTAAGAAACTACCACTTTTGTTAGGAAGCAGTGTGCTGTTTTGGATTGAAATTTGTCTGAAAATAGGCCATCCAGTCACGCAGACAATGATCAATCGTATGTGAGCACCGAACACTCAGGCAGATCTTATAAACATGGCAGTCAACGTGCACGTAACCTGTGTGTACTTGGAGATGGTGTGAGGAGACTCTAAGCACAGCCTTCATGGTTAAGGCGCTGGGATTGAGCACTAGCTCTGCTGATTACTAGTTAGGCGACCTTCTCTATGATTCGTTTCTTCCTCTATAAAATAGGAACAATCCAGTACTTGCCTCATGGACCATTGTGAGAACTGAGGAAAACAGACTCTTCATTATAGTGGCCTGAAGGGAAACAGTGACTCTCATCAGACCGTTTTCCTCTGCTTTCCTCTCCCCTTGTCCATGACTTTCTTCTCCTTCCTCACGGCCACACCTGATTCAATGCAGACTCCTCCTCCCTCAAGGCATCGAGCCCAAAGGACTTGCCCTCTCCTCCTTGTACTGGGCGGGCAGGGGGGGAGCTATGTTCTTGGCTTTGAGACAGATTCTTAAATTGTCTTCTGCAGTTGCAAGTGACTCAGTCGTTGCTTAGAGATTTAATTAACCAGCAATAAGAGGCTTGAGACAGATAGACCTCTGGGGACTTTTGCTCTTCTTTGGTTGGCTGCGAGCAGGGTGAGAATGGAACAGCAAGGAAACTTCCAGAATTTCACTGACCAATATGGTAGCCACAGAAGCTACTGATCGCTTGAAATGTGATTGTCCAAATTCGGATGTGCTGTAAGTATAAAATACATACTGGATTTTGAAGATTTATATGAAAAAAATGCAAATTTCTCAACAATTTTTTATATTGATTGCAAGTTGAAATGATAATATTGTTGACATATTGGCTTTACTTATTTTAGTGTAGCTACTAGAAATTTAAAATTGACCAATGTGGCTGCTGGATACTGCTGTTCATAACTTAATAATGACTAATAACATGTCAGCATTTCTAAAAAGTGACTTTAACGTAAATCTCCTTTTACCTTTATGAAGTAGATATTATAATAACACATGATCAGATAAGGGCAGCAAGACCACAGTCCATTCTGTGTTTGGACAATCAGTAAACTTGCCTGGTTGGAGCAGATCTAAGCGGATAATCGGATGGAAGAACACTGACTTGGGAATCAAACCTGGCTTCTCATCCTTCCTATAGCATTAAATAGCTGTGTGACTTCCAGTAAATTACTGCCCCTCTCTGAACCTCAGGTTTTACTTGAAAAATAAAGAGACTGGGTAAATTAGAATTTAAAAGTAGGAAATTAGTAGCTGATGGGCCAGATATAGCCACAGATTTGTTTGAGTGTTTTGGCGGACACAGTGTTAGAGAATTTACGTGTTTACATACTTCTAGGTAGGGATCAGGTTCTCCCACTGACCGGGGCTCTGAGCATTCCCTTTGGACTCACAATCCACCAATTTACACACTTTCATTACCTGCCTCAAAAACTAGAAGGCACTTGAGTTTGCAACCCTGGGCTGCAAATTGGTTTTTTGCACTCTCTAAATGAATAAAAAAAGATTTTAAAATCTTTTTAAAAAGTAAAAAAAAAGTAAAATCTTTTTTACTCATTCAGAGAGAGCACCCATGTGTGTATGTGAGGGTGTGTGCAAGCTGGAGAGTGTGGTAGGCAGAGGGAGAGAGAAAATCCCAAGCAGACTCCAACGAGCACGGAGCCTAAAGCAGGCCTCGATCACAGGACCTCGAAACCATGACCCGAGCTGAAATCAAGAGACAGACTCTTAACCAACTGAGCTACCCAGGCACCCCTTAGTTATAAATTTTAAACTCCAGGTGGAAGAATTCCATGGAAAGACTGCTGACCCTTCCTTCTGTGCATTCTAATGCCACCATTGTTAGAGCTGGGTGGCCTTCAGTAGTGGTCACCAGTCTACTCCAGCCCAAATTTTGACCTCTCCTGCTAGTACTTTTTTTTTTTTTAATGACATTACCATCTTGAATTTCTAACAAAAACATTATATCCTCCTATAGAATCATAAATATTAATCTAGAAGGAAACTTAAAAATAATCTATTCAGGGGTGCCTGGGTGGTTCAGTGGGTTAAAGCCTCTGCCTTCAGCTCAGGTCATGATCCCAGGGTTCTGGGATTGAGTCCTGCATCGGGCTCTCTGCTCAGCAGGAAGCCTGCTTTTCATCCTCTCTTTTTCTGCCTGCCTTCTGCCTACTTGTGATCTCTGCCTGTCAAGTAAATAAATAAAATCTAAAAAAAATTAACCTATTCAGGGCAAAACTTTCATTTTATAGAGGAGGAAACCAAAAGAAATTGAAAGCATATAGTGCTTTTATACTTGCGTGTGTCAGTGACTCTCTCATCTGTCTTGGCAAATAAGACAAAAATAAGATAAAATTTTAAGCTATTTTTAATTAAAATACTATGTAATGCCTTTACATGAAATCCAGGTAGAATTTTCTCCTTGTTCTCCTTCTCCTTCTTTTTTTAAATAAAAATTCAATGGGATGGCTGGCTAGGAAAAGAAATAGTAATCTAGAACTGCTTCCCTCCCCTCACGGTTATGCTATATAAGACTTGCAACCAAAAAATAGGTAAATGTAACCCATGCAATGCAAGTACATAGCTGAAGGATTTTAAAGCACTGAAAGAAGCCTTTTTGCAGGAATAATAGCAATTTGGATGCGAGCTACTGCTTCTGCATATTAAACACAAGTCTTTGTGTCTTTCACCTCAGTAGTGTGAGAAAGCAAAATCTGATTTGATAGAGGATTAGGAAAAGACCATAAATAAAAGGGTGTGTTGTTTCCTGAGGGACAATCTTCCTAATGGCATTCTGCCCAGAAGCCCTTTCTTCTTGGCTGACCCACAGGACCAGGATACGCTGCGTAACCAGACTGAGACCTGGGAGCGTTGGGGAGAGACCACAAAGCAGATCGATGCCTCCAGCCTCCAGACTTGAGCCAGTCCTGACGCTGAAGCCTGACTGGTCAGTGCTGCTGTTGAATAAACACAGTCACGGAAACTACATGTGATCTCTGCATGGAGAAGCTCGAAGTCAGCCATGGAACAGATCCGTCCCAAGCTTAGCCAGTCACAGGCACCGCAGAAGTGCCTGAAGGAATGACCACCCCCCTGTACTGCTCCCAGGCTTCTCTTGCCAGGAGAGTCGTCTCATCTTGGGTACACGGCTGGATTTAGGCAAAGAATAGCTCCTTGTGTTTTTCCCAAACACATCACACATCGTGACCATGACTTCTACTCTCAGAAAGCCAATGTCCAAAAGGCGAAAAGACAGACCTGTTTTTTGTCCACAAAAATATAAACAGGTAAATGCTAGAGGTCGCCTTAGGGATTCAAGGAGGGGGAAGCAAAAAACAGCCTTTGTAAATGGCAAATGCCAATCTAACCAAGCCAAGTTCACAAAAAAAGAAAATTAATAGTAAAATGGTTTGGGGAGACAAAGGTTTCCTCAACTGACCCTGTCCTTTTCTCCTTTGTCACTTTTTCTCTAGCAGCAGGCTCTTAGTTTGCCTGTTTCTCCAACAATTTGTCTTTCAAGATGCCTCAGGGAATCCCACTTCTCTTAAGAAGCTTTCTCTAAGCCTCCAGTCCATAGGGTCTCTGCCTTTACCATCTGTACTATTCGTTTGTCACTTGAATATGGCCTTGAGTTGCTTTTTACTATATATTTTTTAAAGATTTTTGTTTATTTGACAGAGATCACAAGGAGGCAGAGAGGCAGGCAGGGAGAGAGAGAGGAAGCGAAGCAGGCTCCCCGCTGAGCAGAGAGCCCGATGCGGGGCTCGATCCCAGGACCCTGGGATCCTGACCTGAGCCGAAGGCAGAGACTTTAACCCACTGAGCCACCCAGGCGCCCCGCTTTTTACTATATTTATACACCTGCGCCTCAGCTTCCTGACTTGACTGTAGACCCTTCCCCGGCTGGGTGAAGTGTGAGTGATGGGTCTCGCTGAGCTGAGCGCTGAGCTGGGCACAGAGCTCTCGAGAGGAGACCAGGTCAACAGGCCCTCCATCAGCCATGGCCCAGGGCCTCCCGGCTTCCCCTTCCCAGCATGCCCGGGGACACTGCTTCACTGACCACACCAGTTTCCCTTCTTTGTGGCCAGATAGGAACCACATTCACCTGTCCCGCATTTTCCCTCACGAGAGGGCCAAAAAAGAGATGTTTATCTTTTTATTCAAGAGATAAGTTGTCAGGGAAACAAAGTATTATCAACTGTTTAGGGAGGTTTATAATAGCAATTGCCGTTATCCAGATTACTAAGATTCTCTCAGAAAACCAAACCTTTCCCTGCTGAACAGAGCTAGACCGTTAAGAAAAACAAAATAAAAATAAATAAAAATAAAACTGAACCAAACAAAAACAGGAAACAAAGAAAAACCTTCCATAGTTTCCTTCTGGAGGTATTTAAAAAACAAAAACAAAAACACAACAACTTGTGTTTATACAATCCACAAGTTAAGTGCAGGTAGGTTCATAAAATAAGCATTAACAATAAAATTAAGTCTGGGCTGCAGTCTCGGTGGCTCTGTTGGTTAAGTGTCGGACTCTCGGTTTGGGTTCCGGTCATGATCTCTGGGTCCTGGAATTGAGCCCCGCGTCGGGCTCCGCGCTCAGTGCAGAGTCGGCTTGAGGTTCTTTCCCTCACCCTCCCCTTCCCTCCTCCCTCTGCTTTTGTATGCGCTCCTGCTCTCTCTCATAAATAAATATTTAAATAAATGAATAAATGAATGAATGAATGAATAAATAAATAAATAAAATCTTTCAAGAAAAGCTACAGTCCAGCCTGAACTGCACACGTAAATGGTTAAGATGGTAAATTTTTTGCTCTGTGCATTTTTACAATTAAAAAACTTTAAAAAGTACAGCCTGCATATAACATCAAGCATTATAAGAAGAGGAGCATGTTGAAAATGGACAACGTGAGGGTACAGACCGACGGTTGAAGACAGGTGAAGCTCTTTCAACCTAACTGAAGGCCAAGGGCAGTCGGTATGCAAGCAACACCCCAGGTTAGGTAAGGAGGAAAAATAACCATTAAAATTAAGTATGGTACAAAGTTGGTATAAAGTTAGGCACTTGTTAGGAAATGAAAATTGTCCTTGGAATTCCAATGGGATTGGGCACATAACTAAGTGCTAGATTCATGAGATGGCTGTTTTTATTTATAATTTTCTGCCTTTGAGAAAGAAAATGAGGTGGAGTCGAGAATGATAATAATATTAGTCGACTATGTGACTTCATTCTTTTCCCCCTAAGTTAAAAGTCAGAACATGCCAAGAACATAAAATTCCAGCCAGACCAATGAGATAAGGGACAGAGGAAGGAAATCATCACTCAGACCGGGTGTCTTTGATGGGCACATCTGCAGAGAAAGTCGAACAGCCCTTCCTGCTCAAGACATTCTTTAAAAAGCTTCCCCATTAAACAAGATGGGATCGGGAGGGAGACAAACCATGAGACTCCTAATCTCACAAAACAAACTGAGGGTTGCCGGGGGGAGGAGGTCGGGATAGAGTGGCTGGGTGTTGGACACTGGGGAGGGTTTGTGCTATGGTGAGTGCTGTGAATTGTGTAAGCCTGATGATTCACAGACCTGTACCCCTGGGGCAAATAATACATTATATGTTAATTTAAAAAAAAAAGCTTCCCCATTGTTGCAGCATCTCTCAAACGTATCTGACTTGGGAACACTTTTTTTTTTTTTTTTTTTTTTTTTTTAAAACAGTCTTTTTTTTTTTTTTTTTTAAAGATTTTATTTATTTATTTGACAGAGAGAAATCTCAAGTAGGCAGAGAGGCAGACAGAGAGAGAGAGAGGAGGAAGCAGGCTCCCTGCTGAGCAGAGAGCCCGATGCGGGACTCGATCCCAGGACCCTGAGATCATGACCTGAGCCGAAGGCAGCGGCTTAACCACTGAGCCACCCAGGCGCCCTTGGGAACACTTTTTATACATAAGATATTCAGAAAAATACCTATGGGAGCTCCTGAATGCCATCATAATAATGATGATAATAGCTAGCATTTGCTGATACTTACATGCCAACACTGTTCTAAACACTTTAATATATACTGACACTGGGGTACCTGGGTGGTACAGTTGGTTGTGATCTCAGGGTCCTGGGATTGAACCCTGTGACATGCTCCCTGCTCAGCACAGAGTCTGCTTGCCTCCCTTTCTCCCTGCCCCTCCCCCTGCTCGTGCACTCTCCCGCTCTCTCTAAAATAAATAAACAAATAAATCTTACCTATACTGACATTTATCCTCAAAGCAACCTGCAAGGTAGATATTGTTAATATCTCCCATTTTACAGATGAGGAAACAGAGGCACAAACTGACATGGAGTAAATTATTCAAGGTCACAGAGCTAGTGAGGGGTCATGTCAGGATTTGAATCAAAGTAAAGTTTGAGTCTAAAGCCTGTGTGGGCCTTAACCACTGTGGAGGACTAAATGACTGTCCATGATCCCCAAAATCTGTGTGTCGAAGCTCCAGCCCCAATGCGATGGCATTTGGAGATGGGGGGCTTTGGGAGGCAAAGGTTTAGAAGAAGTCATGAGAGTGGGGTCTCCACGATAGGATTAGCACCCTTATTAAAAGAAGACATAAGAGAACTCTCTGTCTCTGTCTGTCTGCCTGTCTCTTCTTTGTCTGTACAAAGAAGAGGTCATGTAAGCACACAATACGATGGAGGCCTCAGAATGAAACCCACCTTGCCAACACCTTGATCTTGGACTTCCAGCTCCAGAACTATGAGAAATGAATTTCTGTTGAATAAGGCACCAATTTATGGTATTAGTTACGGTGGCCCAAGAAGACTAAGACAACCGCTAGACTACATCCTCATTCGGCTCAGTACAGGATTGTAAGGAATGGGTGTGTAATGTTCAGGCCATGAGATATACTGAATAGTATAACAACGAATGCTGAAATAATACACAAGATGCCTTACTGGCGATGATTATAGACTGGTAAGCTCTGCTACCTTCCCTAATCTCCCAGTGAAGCATGCAGGGCCTTGCCTGCCCCTGGGGCTTGCTGGACATACCATTTCTAAAGGCAAGGGGACACTGTAGGGTAAAAAACCATACAAATATGTTCAATATCTTAAAAAAACTTAACACTTACTTTTAGAGTACTTTTAGAGTGACATAAAAATTGCAAAGATAGTACAGAGAGTTCCTGTATACCCCTTGCTCAGTTTCCCCTATTGCTCAGAGGTTATAACTAGCATGGTACATTTTTTATAATTAATGAACCGATATTGATACATTAGTACTAACTAATGTACATTCTTCATCCAGATTTTCTTAGTTTTTACCAAATGTTCTTTCTGTATACCAGGATCTCATCTAGGATGTCACATTACATCTACTCCTCATGTCCCGAGGCTCCTCTTGGTTATGACTCTTTCCTAGACTTTACTTGTTTCTGATGACCCTGACAGTTTTGTATTTTGTAGAATTTTCCTCTCTTGAGATTTGGCGGATGTTTTTCTCATGATTAGGAGAATTATAAGTTTTTAGGAGAAGGAACACAGAGGCCAAGAACAATTTTCACCATATTGTATCAAGGGTATATACTAACAACATGACTTCATCTCTGTTGATGTTGACCTTGAACGCATGAGGTCGTATTTGTCCGATTTCTCCACTGTAAAGTTACTCGCTCTGCCCCTTTCCATACTCTACTCACTGGAAGGAAATTACTATGCCCAGCCCACACTGGAGGAGTAGGGAGGTACACTTGACCTCCCTGAGAGTGGGGTGTCTCCTTGGCCCTGAGGACGCCTCATCCAGGGAGGAGAGATGCAAATGGAGGAAGCATGTTCCTCGGTACAGGACTGTACTCGGAATAAGAAAACTCTAAAGCACGGACCTGAGGCCGGGGTCCCTCCTGCCTGGGCAGACAGATACCTTTAGGGAAACAGGATGCATTTTATAAGAATCTAATCATTGTCGTGGATAAAATACCAATGGAAGTTAGTACGCATTTGGGGTACACGAAAATAATGTAGGCATAATACAAATTTGAAGGTAGCATCAAGCCCACACCTTGGGAGTTCTTCCGTCAAGTAAGACCAGGTGTCCCAACAGGTGAATGTCACAGCTTTCAGTCCTAGCGGTTACTGTTTTCTTAACCTTCTTGCCCACTCGGGCCCTTGCTGCTTGTGGCTCCCCTGGTGGCCACAGTTCCCGACATGCCGGGTAGGACTTCCGCTGTGTCTTCTGAGACCCTTCCTTACAGACGCATTTTCTTATTCTTCTTCATCCTTTATTGTTTCTTCTCACCTGCTTCCCCACACTCTCAGAGCCTTTCTTCTGGCACTTTCTCCAGCAGACCTGCCACTTTTCCGGTCCTATTGCCCTTTGCCGTCAGCCCTCAAGCCAAGCCCGTGCTGCTGGTCCCGCAGCTGCTCCCTCCGGCTCACATGCTCCCGAGGCTCTCACCTTTCCTGCTGCTGGAAAGCGCCCTCCCTGAGGCCTGCCTTCCGTAATGTGCAGGAGTCTTCGGCCAAATCCACACGGCAAGGGAAGCTATTTATGCCTTTCGGAAATCTCATCATTTGGGCAGGAAGTGACCGACTTCCTGGCAAAGAATTCTCAAGAACATCTTCCCAGGGGGAAGAAAGAGAAAACATATCTCTGACGTACATAAATGGTTTCCTTACTTGTCAGGGGCCCTGCCCCAGCCCAGTGATACGGCTCAAGGCTGAAGCGCTCCTGCCGGTGACAGAAGCCCACCCTGTGTGACCCATTTAGGCTTGGGGCCTTGGATGTGGCAAGCATGTGGCCTCGCCTGAATCAAGCTGAACTTCCTGGGGCTGGAACCCAGTTTCCTATTTACTCTCTCGGCTCCTGTTGATCTTTTCACAGGATGCTGCCAGACGTTGGTTAATGCCTGAAAGTTAATTTTTTGCTACAGCTGAGGATTCAACGTACGTCAGAATGCCGAGTCAAGCAGATCAAGGATGGGGTACGGAGAGGTATGCGAACTTTCTTGTAGAAAGAAGAACAGCCCCTCGTGGAGCCAGAAACTACTCTCCCACCCTCCTCCAAGAACAGCCATGAAAACCCCCAAAACAAAACAATTTACGGTATTGACTGGAACATACAAGAACTTCGTCTCAGGATTATGTAAGAGATGGCAATAAACTAAGCTCTTTTCAGAGTGACACGATGATGTAAAAGGACCAAAGGGCCAAGAATGAGTGCTCTGTCTCTGGTTGTTGGAGAAGCTGTGAGGGCTTGTTATACTCTAGCAATGACCAAAAGTAAAGTCCCTGCTGACTTTGGTGTCATACTGAGCCTTAATAAAAATTTTTTCCCAAATATTTTAGTATAAATTCTAGTAGTCAAAGACGTGCCTCCAGCTGGAAAAGACTAAGAACCACCGCACCACTGCCATGAACACTCAAGAGCACCAGCCCCAGGGGCCAACTGAAACACGACGGCTGCTCTTTGGGGTAAAATTTCCTCTTCTTGCTGGAACCTTCTTGCCCAGAATTGCTGGCTTCCTGGCAACCCAGAAAGCTTGCTGGTCAAAGATTTTTCTCCTCGGCTTGGTAGTTCCAAGGTATAGTCTAATCAATCTAATTAACTAATTTGTGCCAACATGCAAATGACATTGGTCCCTTCCCTCCATTCACCATATGTTTTTGTGGCAGTCTCAAAAGACCCTATCCCTCTAGTGCCTGTGAAGGTGGAAGACTGACATACAACGAGAACTTGTTGAGGCAGATCTTTCTGCACAGGTGTGCTTTGGGACCCTCTTGGTCTCTCCTGGCACACTGGCTGTTCTCTGTATACAAACAGTGCTCACTGTAGCTATGGGCCTGATGGGCTGGCTGATTGATAGACTTCTGGATGACAGATGAAGGTCCAAGGTTGTTTTTCTCAGTGGTGTCTTTTAGGATGGTGTTCAGGAAGATTGTCTTGGAGGAGTGTCTGGTATAGACAGGATTCACACCATAACTCCCTTTCCCCTTGAAAACCTGAAGTGTGGCCCTGGCTGAACCAAGTGGCTTTCCTTCTCCCAAATCAGGAGGTTGGGAGATATACTATTCACCTGTGTCAGTTGAAAAGTTCCATCTATTGTTTTCTATATGTCCCATTTGTCCTTTCTTTCTTTCCTCCTCTTTGTCTTCTTTTGGATTGTTAATTTTTTTTAATGATTTCATTTTATTTCCACTATTGGATTATTGGCTATAGCTCTTTAAAAATTTTTTCTGGTGGTTGCTCTCTATGGTTTACAACATACATCTTATCACAATCTACCTTCAAATAACTTTATAATTTTATATCACTTCACATATAGTGAAAGCAACTTACAACAGTTTATTTCCATTTCTTCCCTCCTATCTTTTATGCTGTTGTCATACAGTTCACTCCAAAATTGGCTATAAACCCCAAGATAGACGTTGTAATTATTTTTATATGAATCAATTATCTTTTAAAGAAATTTAAAAGCAGGATAATTTTATTTTATAGTTGTCCTACTCTTTGACATTTCTGGTGCCCTTATTCCTTTGGGTAGACTAAATTTCCATCACCTTCCACCTGAAGAACTCCCTTCAACATGTCTTCTGACAACAGATTCTTTTGGCTTTTCTTTGAAAGTGCATTTATTTTTTATTTTGTTTCTGAGAAGATATTTTCATCAGGTATAGAATTCTAGGTTGATAGTTTTTATTTTCAACATCATAAAGAAGCTCTGCTGTCTCTAACTTGCAAAGTTTCTGACAGGAAGAGTGCTATCATTCTTGTCTTTTGCTCCTCTGTACATTCTTTTTTCCTCTGACTACTTTTAAGATTTTAATTTTTATCACTACCTTCTAGCAATTTATATGGTGTGTCTTCACAGTTTTCTTTGTTTATTCTGCTTGAAATTCATTGATCTGCTTGTATCTATAAGTTTATAGTTTTCAACAATTTAGATAAATTTTCAGCCTTATTTCTTCAAAAATTTTTTCTATTCTCCCTTCTTTCCTGGAACTCAAATTACAGGAATGTTACACTTGATACTGACTCATGGGCAAATGAAGTTTGGTTTTTTTTCCACTTTTTTTTCCCTTTGGACTGTTTCTATTGCTATGTCCTTAATTCATTGATTTTTTTTTTAAAGATTTTATTTATTTATTTGACAGAGATCACAAGTAGGCAGAGAGGCAGGCAGAGAGAGAGGAGAAAGCAGGCTGAGCAGGGAGCCCGATGTGGGGCTTGATCCCAGGACCCTGGGATCATGACCTGAGCCGAAGGCAGAGGCTTTAACCCACTGAGCCACCCAGGTGCCCCTTCATTAATCTTTTATATTATCTGATCTGTTTTTAATTCCTGTTGGTATATTTTTCCTTTAGGTATTGCATCTTCCATCTCTAGGAACTTTATTTAGATCCTTTTTGCATCTTGCACTTTTCCCTTCATTGTGTTTATGTTTTCTTCTATCTTCCTCAGCATGTGGAGCATATTTACAATAGCTGCATTAATGGTCTTGTCTGCTAACTCCCTCGTTGGCATCATTTCTGGGTCTGTTTCTACTAGCTGATTTTTCTCCTGGTTATATATACATCTCCTTACTTTGATGTATGTGTGGCAAGTTTTGCTTTGTTGTGGGACCTGGTAAATTATATGTGTTGGGTACTGGATTTGTTGCTATCCTTGAAGCAGTGTGCTACTTGTTCTGGCATGAAGTTAAGTTCCTTAGAGTCAGTTTGAGTCCTGCAAGGCTTGCTTTAAGCTTTGTCAGGGGACTTCCTGAGCAGCAGTGAGTTTCGAGCTAAGTTAGCACCACTGCTATGACAATGTCCTCCTGAGGACTCTCCCTGAAGCTGTGTGTGTTATGAGGTCTTTCCACTCCGGCTAAAGGGAACAGAATTCTGTGGGCTCCAGGAATTGGTTATGGGTGGGGGGCGGCTCTTGCTTTCCATTCTTCTGCTCTCCTTTCTATCCACCCTTCCTACCAGCTTCATGTGGGATTCTTTCACAAATGCACGAATCAGTACTCAGCCAAACCCTTGCTCTGTATTCTTTCAGAGCTCTTGCTCTGGGTACGTCTGTCCTCTTGGATACACTGCCTCTCACACTCTAGCCATCTTGGCTTCCCTGAACTCCAACCTCTCAAGTCAGTAAGACCATTAGGCTGTTTGGGTTCTGCCTCCTCACACTGTGTTCTGGAAACTGTCTCCAGCTAGTAAGCTGAGGAAACATTGGACTGACCTTGTTTTTTGTTTTTTGTTTTTCCCTTCTCTGAGGGACCAGAGTCATGTGCTATCATCCAAGGCTTGAAACGATTGTGTCATAGTCTGTCCAGATTTTTAGCTGTTTAAGTTAAGAGAGTAAATACTTGGAGTTCCCATTATTCCATTACAGCCAGAAGTTGGGATATAATGATATAACATATCACATTTTACGTCATGATGTTTTTACTTAACAGTAGATGTTGGTCATTTTTCCATTTTATCGTATAATTTTGGTAAACATTGTTTTAAACCGTATATGTTCATGTACTTATCAGCTATCAGTTGAGTATGCTCCAGGCTCTGAATAAAGCAATGAACCAAACAGGCAAGACTGCCACTGTCACAGAGGTTTTGCTCTAGTGGAGGAAAGACAGGTTAAAGATAAGAAATAAATGAGCAAACCACAGAGTGGTAAGAGCTATAAAACAGGGCAATGTGTCCGAGAGTGACAAGGACGGCTATTGAAGATGGGTGTTTAGGGAAGTCCTCTCTAAGATATGGAACCTAAGCTGTGACTGATTGAGGCCCAGCCTTGGGCAGGGTGTGCCAGGTGGAGGGAACATAGCTATAGGAGCACTGGGGAAGTAGCAGGCCCAGCATGCTGGAGGAACAGAGAGGAGAACCGTTCAGTGAGAGTATAGTGAGCAAGGGGGAAGAGTGGTACCAGATAAAATCAGGGAGAGAGATAGGGACCAAGTCTTTATGGGGCAAAGGATACCATGCAAGCACATAATTTCTTTACTTAGTTATACCATTATATAATGAACATACTTATCCTGTCCTGTTGAAACTTAGTTTTTTACATTTTGAAATGTTTTATCATAAATGACACTGCAGCAAACGATCTTTGTTTTCTCTTTTTTCTTTCTTCTTTCTATAGTTTGTATTCTTTTCATATGGTAACATTCCAGGACTGGAATTAAAGAGTCAGAGGTTTTGTAGTGGAGGCTGTTGATACCCTGGGATCCCTTTTGCAGTCAGAGGAGTCCTTCCTTCAGCCCCTGCAGGGGCTTGACCCACTGGAGCTACCTTCCCGAATGTCTGGGAATGACAACCCTCCACAGCTTACAGGCCAGTGACTCACTAGTATGGGGATATAAAATCATTCACCTCCTTGCCTCCACGCAGGACAAACTGTGATGCCATTTATACTCAGGAGCTCCCAGAAGAACCAGGTTAAGGCCACATTTCTCCTGAAACGACGCTCCTGCTTAACTTCTTCCCTTTCCCTATCCTGCTCCCCTCATGCCTCTCCTAGAACACTCTCTCCAAAAGTCACCTGCACATGAATCTGCACATGAGGTCTTCCTCCAAGGGAACTCAACCTGCAACAGGATATGGACCTTCTGAAAATTTCTGACTTACTAAATCCTAATTAAGAATTCTATCTGTAGAGGGGCGCCTGGCTGGCTCAGTCAGAAGAGCGTGTGACTCGATCTCGGGATCGTGGGTTCGAGCCCCACGTTGGGTATCGAGAATACTAATACAAATAAATAAACTTTAAAAAAAAAGAATTCTATTTGTAGAAACACTATCTTCACTGAACACAATATGAAATATACCATTCGTATGAAGGGGATGAAGGAGGTGGGAGGTAAGTATTGAAGGACACTGAAAGGCCCTGAGGTGAAGGACTAATTGTTGCTGATGACCACGTGTAGAAGGAAGATTAAGATTCCATCGGCTTTGGACAGGTAAGGAGCACAAGTCTGTGAAGACTTAGGAATAGCCAGACTCAGCCTCAATGAGAGTAGCTCATTTGATGACACCCAGGTGAACTCATTGCCCCTGTTCTCAGCAACAATGAGAGCCTGCCCATCACCTCGCTGGGCCCAGAGCACATATCTTATTTTCCTCTGAAAGAATCTGCCATTTGATCCCAGAGGCCCTGTGGCTTTAGGATAAGATGACAAGAGAACAGAAACACTAAAGCCAGGAATGGGAGCAATGGTCAGAAGAAAGACAGGGACAAGAAGAGAGATGAGAATGAGGGCTCAGACCAGGGAAGGAAAAGTCAGGGCATTCTGACCCTTCAGTCATGATTCTTTTTTCTCTCTCCTCTGTGGATAAAGACAACAGTCCACGAAAAGCTTAGGATCAGCCGTGGCTATCACTCCCCCAACCTCCTCCCCAGCCCCTGCTCCTCTTGCCCACTCCCCCATGTCCCCACCACCTCCCCATCCTTTGAAGAAAGGATCTTGGACAAAGGACCCCACGCAGAGTGTTTAGAAGGACCCTCTTATTGAGAGTCTGGGCAGATTCCAACCTGGCTTCCAAAGTAGATGGTAATTCTACTGCCAAGCATTTCAGAAGAGGCCAAGATCTAGAATCATTAACAAATTCATCCAGACATCAGGAAGCTGAGAAAAGACGATGTGCAGGAAGGCTGGATGCTTTGGCTAGGTTTACCTATGTCAGGGTGAGGACAGCAGGGAGTAAACACAGTAATCCCCCCTTATCCATGGTTTTGCTCACAACAGTTTCAGTCACCCCTTGCCAACTGTGGTCCTGGAGCAACGATCCTCCTTCTGACGTGTCATCAGAAGGTTGGCAGTAGCCTAATTGCAATGTCTGTGTCAGTCCCCTCACTTTATCCCATCACAGAGGCATCTTTTCATTTCACATCATCACAAGTAGGATGAGCACAGCACAATGAGAGAGTGTGAGAGGACGATCACATCCGTATAACTTTCATTACAATGTATTGTTATAATTGTCCAGATTTAGTATTAGTTATTGTTGTTCATCTCTTTCCGTGCTGAATTCATCAACTTCATTAGAGACAGGTATGTGTAGAGTACATATACAGTACATAGAGGGTTTGGTACTATCTGTGGTTGCAGGCATCCACTGGGGGTCTTGGAACAAATCCCCCATGAATAAAGGAGGCCTGTGAAACACATCCGAATACGCCCCTATGTGCTGTACACACAGTCCTTCAGACTCTAACATGGCATGTCCCTTGAGTTGCCCAGATCCATGGATGGGTCTCACTGAGCAAGTCAGAGGTCTAGGAATAACTGAAATTTGCACAGGACTTTACAGCTTCCAAAATACATTCATAAACATTATTATTTAGCAGCGTCTCATCTGTAAGCTCTAACTCTGGTTATGCTGTTGCTTTCATTTCTCCAGATGAGCACATGGGGAGCCAGAGCAGTTAATAACTTGCCCAAGAACCGGTTGCCAAGAGGCAGCAACCCTTTTCTTCTGAATAACCATAGTCTGAATCTTGTATAGTTCTCACTCTCTCTGCCTGCTTTGTCCCCCTCTCTGCTCACTGGAGTCTTTCTGCGTCCTGGTGTTCAGGGCTATGGGATCTGATAGCCTAGTGAAGGCACTAGGGAGTTGGCCATTCATGAGTTCCAGAGTCCGCTCTCTCTCTCAGGGTATCTTCATACTTACTGGATAAGGAGCATTCAAGCCCACCCTTTTTATTTTGGGGTACAGCTCCCAGCTTCCTGGACATAAGAAGAACTTCTTTCCCTCCCTGATTTGCTCCTCTGCGACTCCCAAGATGGCAAGGCCTCTCTACACTGATGGGAACATGGAAAGATGGCAAGACCCGAGAACATACCCTTGGAAGCAACAACAGTGAGCCCACATAACAGCCTGGATAGGAAGTGAGTGGGGGGGTTCCACTGGCCGCGGTGAATGTTAATTATTTTTTCTTAACCCTGCCCCACTGGTTGCCCTTTCTTCTGCACCCCCAGGGCTGCCTACCTAACTAATCTGGGAGGACGAAATGCCATTTCTTTCTCTTATTACCCTAAATTAAGTATCATTAGGAAGGTAAACGTTCTGCCTAAAACAAATAAATCACCTCACACAGTCCAGAGAGAGATGTAAATTATGAAAATTTCTAGATAATCGGTCTCTTGGGATTATCCACACCACTGTCGATTTCCCTAGCAGGAATAATTGAGAATTAACATACAAAACGGACTCACCTGACGCCCAGAGCCTCGGGGTTTACACTGACTTGCAGACCAGCTGTGAAGCTGCCATGGAAGGAAGTCTGTGGTGATAGCATTTGGAAGGATTTGTCATCCCGAGGAGCATGGTGGTGGTATTTTCAGCATTTGCAAGCTCTGAGTCATAGCAAACATGCTGTGTGGTGGGGATAGACCCAGCTCTGGATTGGATGGCTTCCCAAGGCAGAGTCAACCAACAGGCCCGGGAAGCTCGTTAATCTCTTTGGGGCGTCAGTACCATAGCCAACCCAAGCCATCGGTGAGCGCCAATGCACGGCTAAGAGTCCCAGGCTGGGACATGTGGGGGCAAGACTTGCCCAGAAAAGGATATAGTAGAGCCTCCAGACGAGAGGCCCACTCCCCGGCTCCCAGGAACAGAGGCAGCGTAGTCCGGGGAGGGCAATGATGGTAGCAGAGGAGTGGGGGCCGGAAGAGGACGAGTGACGTGTACCCCCTCAGAGGAGTCATGCCTGCCATTCCTTGGCACCGCAAAAGCAAGTCATGCAGCCATGCCTGTGCCTGCAGTTCTGTTGGCTAACCTGAGAGGTCTCTGGAGGGGGATTCCTGCTTCTCTGGTCAGCAACGCTGAGCACTGAATTTGGAGCAAGAGCCCTGCCTCGGGTTTGGAGGCAAAGATACAAGGAAGAAGAGGCGTTTCCCCCTAGGAATTGCTGTGGCAACGCGGGGAGGGTTCTGGGTCAAACGCCAAAGACCCGGGAGGTATCTAGGGGAGGCTGTGCCGGTGCTTTGCCAACCAGTGTTCCTCCCGTCCCTCCCATTCTGCCACTCCGGTTTCCTGGAGGAGATGGGATGAACGCATCCGAATGTACCAACATGAAGCAACAGGAAAGGTAGTGATGGAGTCGGGTCTCCACTTTTCCGTCTTATGCGTGATCTTTGTAGGCCTCAGCAGGCCCGGAACACCGACAGGAGGGCTGAAGCCTGGACACCGTGCCCAGAGGGCCTATGTGTGGGAGAAACAGGTGATTGGAGTCAAAAGTCCAAAGCGCTAGTCACACAGAAGACTGGAAGGAGAAAACGCTATGAAAAGAACTTTTTTTCTCTTACCCGCGGCTGAGAATCTGAGGAGAGACTCTGCTCTTGCTTCGGTCAAGATGTGAACTTTCTGAAGGCTGAGAAGATGATTCAGGTGTTCTCCCTGGAGAGGTGATTGGCGTGGAGAGAGGGGCAGGTGCAGGTGGTTCAGGGCTGGTTTGGGACTCACTGTCTTATCTACAGTGACGCAGGAAGCCGAGGCCCCTGCCTTCTGTGGGCCCCAATCCTGTGACAGGTTTCGCCATGCAAACTCGCAGGCCATTGCCATGCGGCTGCTCTGACGGGCCCCCACAACTGCTCCATTAATGTCTCAGGGGAAGATCATTTGGGGGTCAAGATAGGGAAGGAGGGAGTTAAGGTGTTCTCCAGCTAAGCAGATTCAGCCAGGGCCAGGAAGGTTTTCTAGAAAAGGTGGATTTCAAATCTGCTTGACTGAAAAAAGGAGCTCTCTTCCATCTCATGCATCATCTACAAATGCTTCTTGTGTACAATGACCTTGTCGGCAGTGGTTGTATATCTTTTAAACATTCAAGTTGGTCAATCTCCTTTGATAGATTGTGGTGAGCTGAGGTGTGGAGGGAGCTCGCATTGCCTAAAGGAGGCCGGGTGGCACCCTGACATGTGCTCGGCTTTGTTGCCAGAAAGAGCTGGGCTCCAGCCCTAACCTGGGCCACTGATGAGTCATGGTTCCTTGAATAAGTTGCTTGACCTACCTGATTCCACAAGATCCTTGATTATAGAATGGAGACAGTCCCTCCATGAGGAGGGAACTGAGAATTAAATGGGACGGTATACAGCACTAGGCCAAAAGTAGCTTCAGGCGTTTCATTTCTGTGTGTGTCAGAAGAGTAGTGGGAGGGCAGGACCTGGATGGAGCTCAGTGACAGGTGTGCCCGGTGTGGGGCCTTCCCTGTGCTTTCCTTTAATGGAGTGCCATTTGGAGGGGCGCCAACCTGAACCGAAGTGCCTATCCGAGATGGTAGCTTGTCCAGAGACTCCTCCACATAGAACCAGTGGTGGGTCCGGGATGCACGAGCTACGCAGCCCGTGTCTCAGCACTGCCTCTGGCAAACAGGGCCATCCCCAGGAGCCCAGGCTCCGCAGCTGTGCATGGACAACACATGCAACATAGACGTGGGATCAAAGCCCAGAGGTGGTACCTTGGCCCTGCCTGTGGAGTGTCTCCTTGGGACTGATGATAGAGAAATGAAAAATAATATTGAGGGGGATGGATTAGTTAAGATCACACGCACCAACTTTTAGTAAGTACTCTTTCATTTTTCTTCTGACTTTTCAGTATGACTTATGGGTTCTTGTATGAGGATGTGACCCTCGCAGCTTAGTGTGTCAAGCAGGAAAGAGGAATCCGAAGTCCCAATTCCAGCTCCAGCACTTGTAAACCAAGAGAGACCTTGGGTAAATCCTTTCATCTTGCTGAGCTTCAATGATCTCATCTGTAAAACAAGGGGGCTGACAGAGATGTTGTTGGGATCCAATAAAATAAGGAATGTAAAGGCCCTTGATGAACTGGGGGCCAAAGGGATATACATGGTAGCTTGCTTGTGTGTGTCAGATGTCATTGACCTTCTGCTTGAAGCGTCTGTAATTATCGGGTTGACTTCCTGCACTATTTAACATCTGAGACTATTTCCTTTTCGGCTCTTCAATCCCTACCCCAGTCTCCCTCCTCCATCAGCTCAAAAGAACTGAGACCTTGTTGACCCCATTGAGCCTGTGGCAGGTCAGACGTTCCTGAATGGTCATTACGGACTCTTGGGGAGAGAAGGGGATGATCCCAACTTGCTGGTGTGAGCAGGAGAGTCTTTTCTCATTGCCCTGCAAACCTTCTCAAGACTTAGGTTGTTCCAGCCTTTCCTTCAAGAGGGGTCAAGAGAAGAAAGAAAGGAAAAGAAAAGAAAAAGGAAACAAGAGAAGACTGAAGAAAAGGGGGCACAGGAGTGTAGGGGTATGGGATGGTAACTGTCATGGCGTCCGAGTTGCTGGACCCACCAACTGTCCATGAAAGTTTTGAATATGACAAATATTTCATGTAAAGTGTCTCAAGTCCCCTCTCTTTGTCTTGCTCATCAAACACTACCAAGGTTGCAGAAGACAAGGCTATAGCCACATGACATGAAAACTAAGAGGGTGTGCAGTTTCTGGCCATTCTGTGTGAATGTGACTTTATGGTCACTTCCTCATCTTGCTTTTAGCATAAACCACCCTGTCCTACCAGTTTTCTTTCACTAAAAAATAAAACCACTTTTCTGACTATAAAATAATACTTACAGGAAACCTATGTAGGAAGTGATAAGAAAAAAAGACTATAATTCCACCATGGCCAACATCTTGGGCGTATCTCCTTTCACAACCACAAAATGTGGGTGATGACACGTATACAATTTTGTGTTTTTTCACTTAATGTTATGCCATGAGAAATTTCCTGTCACGCTGAGATTCTGAGAAAATCATGGATTTTAATGGCTGTAAAATGTCCACACGTATAGATGAATCATAAGTTACCGAACGGATTCCCTATTGTTCAACATTTAGACTGTTTTTATTTTTTTTCCATTAAAAATAACATAGCTATTAATATCCTTCTACATAAGGGCCCATGCCTCTAATTATTTCCTTAACATAAATTACTAGAAATAGAACCAGTGGGTCAAAAGAGGAGGAATATTTTTAAAAAGTCTTGATGTATGGTGCCAAATTGCCCTCCAGAAAATATGTACTGATTTGCCCTTCCAGGAATAGTGTGTGATAATACTCATTTCCCCACACTACCGACAAGGCTGCATATTATCTGTTTGGTATTTCTTTTTTTTATCATCTCCATTTTAATCTCTGCTCTGTTTTTAAGATTTTGTTTATTTATTTGAGAGGGAGAGAGAGAAAAGTGTGTGACCTAGAGCACAAGAGCAGGGGAGGGAGAAGCAGGCTCCCCAGTGAGCAGGGCCAAGGAGGGGCTCGATCCCAGGACCCTGGGATCAGGACCTGAGCCAAAGGCAGACACTTAACTGACTGAGCCACCCAGGCACCCCTTATCTTTGCTCTTTTAATAAGTGAAATGTAGACATCTATTTTTCATTCATTAATTCACTGAGGTAACAAGAATTACTGGGCATCCATGATTTGTCAAGCACTGTACTCGATGCTGAAGAAAGGAGCTCACAGTCTAATAGAAGGAGTGGGGTATAGGGAGCATACAGGATATTCTGAGAATATTAAGGAGAGACCTGAAGCCCAGATGGGAGGAATCAAGGAGGGCTTCCTGAAGGAGGTAGTGGCTGACAGGTGTTAGCCATAAATAACATGGTTGAGGGGTTGGGAATTTCAGGGACAGAGAGCTGCATCTGCAAAGTTATAGTAGGCAAAGAAAATGTGGTGCTTGGAGGAGTTTCCTACTGCCTTCGCATATCTAGAACTTCGAGAGGGACAGAGAAAATCCAGGTGGTGAGGCCAGAGAACAGGGACACATAAAGTGAGAATGAAGGTGGCTAGTTTCAGGGTTCATCAGTGTGTGGAGGGACAACCCCCCCAGCATCAATATCCTGCTCTCCAAGCTCTGCATCCCATCCCCTTGTCTAAAGGAAGTCAAGATCATGGCGGAAAATCAATGTTATTTTCAGGGTCTGTTCTCCCAAGTGCTTAGGGGACTCATTATGGAGAACTTCCATTATGGAGAACTTCGTGAACAAGTCTAGGTTATCACCTGCCAGTGGCTAGGCAGGCTGCAATTCTTCAGTCCCAGGCCCTCATGCTTCGACAAGGGTGCCAGCGCGAAGGCGGGAAGATTCGGCCTGTCCTTGGCACAGACGCCTGGTAGTCGGCGGAGCTTTACAGCGTTGACACTGGAGCATCCCTGTAAGGACCAGAGATTCTTGTCGTGGCTCTAGCAAGTGCTCTGGGGAAATGCTCTTATTGGGTGCAGGTCAAATAAGGTTCCATAGCCAAGCTGCTTGACTGCACTGTAATCGCTTTCCAGACGTCCACATAAGCCCCTTTCCTTCCAGGATGCACACATGCTGCCCGAGTGTCCAGTGAGACCAGTTCCAGTGTGAGCTTCTGCCACAAACCCAGAATACCATTCCCCCTGGGCACTCTGGTCTCAGTTCTGGATTTGATTCAAGGGGCCAGACACCTTCTTCTCTATAATGACTTAGTTCTCAACACCCTGCCCCTCCACACACCTTTCCCACCCCAGGGCTTATCATCGTGCCTCCTCAGGCACCACTCCCTCCCCAGGCCAGTCCATTGGAAGATTAAATCCAGCCAGGAACAATGTCGGACCCTTTCTCATAGGCTGGACTGTTCAACTTCCGTGTAAATCAGTGGGTGCAAATACATACATGGAGGGAAGGGAGTTCTCGAACTGTTGGGATCAAAGGCATTTAAATACCATCTCCTGGTCAGGCAGCACACCTGGCTTTGTTAAGCCACTTCGATTTTATTCTGTACATAAAGAGGATCCAATAAAGTTTTCATATAGTCAATTAGTATACAAATTGCAGTATACTAATATTGTATACACTAATATACTAATTAATGATTAATATCCATAATATACAAAAAGCTCTCAGAAACTGATTTGCAAAGATAAACCTGGTAGAAATGGGTAATAATATGGATATGCAATTCATAGGAGAGAAAATCCAAATGTCCAATAAATACATCTAAAAATACTAATGAAGGGTATTTCAACAGCCCGGGTGGCTCAGTTTGTTAAGCGTCTGCCTTCAGCTGAGGGCATGATCTCAGGGTCCTGGAACTGAGTCCCACATTGGGTTCCCTGCTCAGCAGGGAGTCTGCTTCTCTCTCCCTTTCCCACTCTCTCTGCCTGTGTTCCCTCTCTAGCTGTCTCTATCTCTGTCAAATAAATAAATAAAACCTTAAAAAAATAAAATGCAAATTAAAATTAAAGTAGTAAAGTAATATCGCTTTATACCCTTTGGACTGGTAAACATTAGGAACAGTGACGACACCTGCTACGGATGAAAATGGAGAGGAAATAGATCCTCATAACATTGTTGGATGAGATGTGAATTGCTACAATCTTTTTGGCGATCAGGGGAAGACTATAAAATTTTAATACGTATGTCCTTCAACCCAGCAGTCCCATTGCTAGGAATCCAGTCTGTAGAAATAAATCATAGTACAAAGGCTACAAGTACAAAGGTGTTTATTGCTGTACAGTTTGTGGTTAGCAGAACACTGAAAATAAAGTGAACACCCACTTTTAGGGCAATGATCGAATAAATTATAGTGTATACTTACCACGGGGAGTAATGTAGCCATTTAAAAAGTATAGGCTAGATGTATAGTAAATGACTTGGAGGGATTTCCATGACGTGTGATTAAGTAGGAAGAGCTCTATGCAAAGGTGTATATGTCCTCTCATCTAATTTGGCTGCTAATCGCAAAACAAGAACCCTAAAAGCTTTGTGTGTTAGTGTGTGTGCGTGCGTGTGTGCATGCGTGTATGCGTGCGTGTGTGTGTGTGAATGTGTGTGTGCACCTTTTCCCTTGCCCTGTCTGGCAGAGAGGAGTGGCCAATGAGATATAATGGGAACTTGGGGCTGAGTGTTTGGTGAAGTTCTTTTTTAAAATTTTATTTATTTATTTTTATTTTTTAATTTTTTAAAAAGATTTTATTTATTTATTTGACAGAGAGAGATCACAAGTAGATGGAGAGGCAGGCAGAGAGAGAGAGAGGGAAGCAGGCTCCCCGCCGAGCAGAGAGCCCGACGCGGGACTCGATCCCAGGACCCCGAGATCATGACCCGATCCGAAGGCAGTGGCCCAACCCACCGAGCCACCCAGGCGCCTTCTCCTTCACTCCCTCCCTTCCTTCCCTTCTCTCTTTCTCTCTTCTTTCTTTCTTCTCTCCTCTGCCTACAGATTTCTTCAACACACAACAACCTCCTCCAGCGGGAAGGAGGTGGCTGGCCACACCCACGATCAAACCCACTTCTAAACTGGCCTTCAGTTGGAGACGCAGGCCCGGCCTCAGCAAGCTTGTCGCAGCAGGGAGCCCAGCGCTGGGGCCTGGACGTCTCTGTCACTTTCCCTGCGGTGAGTCTGGCAGGTGGCTCTTCCTCCAGACCTTTGCCTGCCGGTGCCAGGACGCTGCTCTGCAAAGCGGCAGGTGCGCTCTCAGCGGGCAGGTGGGGGTGGTCGCGGAGACTCTGGCTGCCCTGGCTGGTGAGGGACAGGTCGGAATGTCTCCCGGCAGACCATTTCTGTACCGAGCTCCATGATTTGAAGGACTGCATGGCCTTCATGACTCGAAGATGGGCGCATTCTTTTCTACCTGCTCTCGTCTGCCAGGCGTGTGGATGTCCTTCGTGGCCACCGCCCCTCCCTCCTTGAAAAGAAGTTCATAAATGGCAATAGGGTTCTTCTCAGGCATCAGCACGGCAGCGGCTGCATTGTTTGCCTCAGGGGTGGGGACTGGAAAGCTGACTTCCCCTTTTCTTATCTGAAATAAGGATATGATGGCTGGCGCTTTTACAGCCATTTTATGGCCTTGCAGTTATGACAGTGTGAAAGATTGCAAGGCAGATAGGAACCCGGCTCCCTGGCCACTTTATGGGGCCCTGGACTTCGTATGTGTGAGGATAAATCCTCAAGGGTTGAAACCTCTGTAGCTGGGTCACTGATAGGAGGAGCCAAACACAATATATGATGATGTGAACATGGAGCAAAGGTGTGAAAGCACACACGCGGAGTTCTTAGCATTGATTCACTGCGGTGGGGTAGGGTGCAGGAAGTAAAGAGAGAACAGGAAGGTATGGAAAAATGCAAAAAAGTTTTTTTTTTTTTAAAGTGCCTTCTACTAAACAAACAAACAAACAAAACAACCCAGCACTATGATATTATTGTACAATTAGATGGTCACTCTTCCTGGGCCCTCTTTGTTCCTACTTGAAATTATTCTCCCCTTAGGGCTACCCTGTGGCATCTGAATCCCAGAGAAGGGACAAGATTCAGGCTCTTTTCTCATATGCTTGAGCAACATTCAAAGATTGACGAAGGAATAGAAGTAACTCGGGGTAGTAAGATTTCAGGTGGTCATTTCTTTGTTCCTTATCTTTGAGGATTGTCTTATTTTTCTATTAATGTGTTATTTATATAATCAGGAAAAAACCGCAAAGCTGTTTTCATTGCAGGACAACAACAAAAAAAAAAAAACAAAGAGACTGGAGTGAGGCAAGGTTGCAGGCACGGTCCCCTGGGAGGGTATTTTAATAATCTAGGTAAGAAACCATGATGGGCTGGGGTGCCTGGGTGGCTCAGTGGGTCAAAGCCTCTGCCTTCGGCTCAGGTCATGATCCCAGGGTTCTGGGATCGAGCCCCGCATCGGGATCTCTGCTCAGCAGGGAGCCTGCTTCCTCCTCTCTCGCTGCCTGCCTCTCCGTCTACTTGTGATCTCTGTCTGTCAAATAAATAAAATCTTTAAAAAAAAGAAAGAAAGAAATGATGGTGGGCTGAATACAAGTAAGGGCAGTGGAGACAGAGAGATCCTGTTCACAGCATGAACAGGACACAGTGAATGATTGGAAGAGGAGGAGAAAGCGAGGTTTGTAGCTTCAACAAGGGGACAGAGAGGAATGCCGTTTCCTGGGATGAGGAAGATCTGGGCACACGGAAACCCGCACGTGAGTGGCAAGATTACAAAGTTTTCCAGGACAGTTTGCGCAGTATTCTGTAATGATCATGTACTACCTTTATAATCACAGAAACGTGTAAGATGATATTTAACAACAAGAATAACAAAAGTTTTGCCGTTCAAGAAAGGATAAAGAAAGGCCAATAGCTAAAGTGTGTAAGATTGATATTTCACGCGCTCCTGATGGGACAGACATTTGCCTGTTCGTGACTTTTGAAAAAGCCTGGAAGGGGTTGAGGGTGGTAATTGTGGCAACAATGCTTCTGTAGGGCAAGACGGAAGGGAGCCTGAGTGCAGCTTGAAAAATTAGCCTTGGACAGGATATGTCTTCCTGTGATTATGAAGGGAAGAAGTTGTGAGTAGGGATAAATGCAGTACTTCAGGGGTGCCTAGGTGGCTCAGCCAACAGAGCGTGCAACTCTTTTTTTTTTTTTTAAAGCATTTATTTATTTGAGAGAGAGAGAGTGAGCAGGGGAGGGGTAGAGGGAGAGAGAGAGCCTCAAGCAGACTCGGTGCTGAGCACAGACCCCCGACAGGGGGCTTAATTCCTAGACCCCAAGATCACAGCCCAAGCTGAAACCTAGAATCAGGTGCTTAACCAACTGAGCCACCTAGAACATGCAGCTCTTAATCTCAAGGTCATGAGTTTGAGCCCCATGTTGGGTGTAGAGATCACTCTACATAAATAAATATGTAAATAAAATTGTTTTAAAAATGCCACAATTTGTAGGTGCAGAGGCAGGAGATCGAGGAAGTTCATGACTGATAACTTCGATGTCTACTTTTTTAAAAGATTTTATGTATGTATTTATGCGTGTGTGAGAGAGAGAAGAGCACAAGTAGGGGGAGTGACAGGCAGAGGGAAAAGCAGGCTCCCTGCTGAGCAAGGAGCCCGACGTGGGACTCAGTCCCAGGACCCAGAGATGGTGACCTGAGCTGAAGGCAGACGCTTAACTGACTGACCACCCCAGGAATCTCAACCTTGATGTCTGTTACTGAAGTGTCTTCTGAGAGGGGAGATTTTGATGAGCCACAGTGAAGAAGGAAACTGACAGCACAGTGGCCCCACACACCCAGTTCTGGGTGGACATGTGACTCTGCCGAGGCCCTGACCTATGTTACCTCTCAGGGAGCAGATGTATCCACTGTTCTGTTGCACAGTTCTGATGTGTCTGTGCCTTGCTCTGGATCTGTGGTTTCATTGCTTCCCATGTGAATTCTATTCCGTCTCCCTCATATTTACAGAAATCCTACTTAGTCTGCAAGGCCCAGCTCCTTTACTCATTTGTTCAGGTATTAACTGATCCAATTTCCAGTTAGTCTCTCGGAACCGCATCCCTTCGAGGGTCAGGTACTTGCAAAAGCTCCATTTATGCCTTTTCTCTTTGATACCTGTGCTATCTGATCATGAAAGAGTCATTTCAGGACAGAAGCTTGCCTTGAAGTCTGACTTCCTGATGATTTTTGATTGGGGGCCAGTATTATATTCAGTCTTGTATGAGTGTACATGTGCTTCCTCTAGTTCTGCTATTAGGGATTTAATTTACTGGAGGGGAAGCACCTGTAACCCGTTTGGAAAAATGTTTAATGGCAATTCTCCCGGATGTGACCCACTTGACAGTAAAAGTTCCCGTAGAATCACTGTAGCCCAGTTCGTGTGGAGATACAATCAGGCGTTTGGCTGCCTAGTTGGAAAGGACTGGGTTCTCCAGAGGACTTCAACTCCGCCATATCTATTCTCTGATTGTTATCAGGATCTCCAGGGTTTCCACCCCTCCATATCCACCACCGCAGCACACCTCCTAACACGTTTTTCTTCCACGCGCTGCATGAAAACTATGGCATATGCTCCGGTGCTCTTAGCATCCAAGGTCCCTCACTTTCCCATTGTATCTTCGTTCCAGGTCACCAGTCTTTAATCAATCCAGGCATCTCTTTTGCTTCTGTGTCAAGGCCACTGAGCCTTTCATCAGGGCCTAGGTTTGGGCCCCAACGTGGCCAGCAGGGATTAGAGGGACCTAAGGACAAGGAGTCAGCCCTGATGTCACTGGTAGGAATCAGTGAGGCTGCAGGACCAAGGACTGGTCTTAGAGTAGTCAGGACTTTGGTTATATATAGGTAGATTGAGCAAAAATGTAATATATCGAAGATATTGAAAGCCAATTCTCTCACTGTTAGTGAAGGGAGTGATAAGTATGGAAAAGGGAAATCTAAGATCAACCCTGAAATGCTGGATTGGAATTGGAGGTATTAGTGAAATCTCGTGGTTTTTAATAGATAGATATGGAAATATAGATGTGGATTGTGTATTTATATTTATAGTTATATTTCCTAGCTCTGTCTACTGAGAGGACAGGGGCCTAGAAACAATGAATGACACTCTAGTAGGACACTCTAGTAGGCACACTGACTACTTAGATCCTGGTTTATGAATGTCTATCACCTTGCACAAAATGAATTGAGGCATCTTGCTGAAATGGCTGATTTCAGGATAAGGGCAGAGAAGTATAAGATGATCCTGGGCCTGTTATGAAAAGTAACAAAGTGCTAACATACCAAAAGGACACAGGAGATAATTTGAAGGGATTCCTACTGACCAAATGGGGAACAATTTGAAGATAAAAGTAAAAATAATAATAATAATAGTAATGATTATAAGTCATTGAATAATAATTCAGTGAGTCCATACAATTGACTTTTAACCAAAAATTAACAATTTGTGTGGCTTGTAACTTATAAAAATAATTGACATTATATAACAATAGCATGAAAGTCAGAAAGAGAATACTACTATTGTATGTTTCTTACCTTATACATAAAGTGATACAATTTTTAATATTATTTCAAAATATGCCTGTGATAAGTTATGAATGCATATTGTAATTTCTAAAGCAACCACTAAAATAAACAAAACCCTATGAGAAATAGTTAAAATAGAACACAAAAATGTTTTTCTATATACAAAAGAAAGCAGGAAGAGAGGTAAAGAGGAATGGAGAACAGATGAGATAAATTAAAAATAAATAGCAACAGAGTGGACATAAACCCAGTTGTATCAATAATTACACTAAATATAAGTGGTCTAAACACTACCATTAAAAGATGGTCTGTATAAATAGGGTAGGCTAGGAAAGCATCATTACAAAGGTGACATTGAACAAATACTTGAAGGAAATGAGGGAGGAACAGATGCAGATAACTGGGGTCAGAGTGGTTGCAGACAGAGGACGAACATGTACAAAGGAGATACTGTTTTTAAAAAGAAAGCTGATCAGCAAACATTGCTCAGAGCCAAGACTATTTGGACTCTCAATAACTGAAACATCCAGAAATATTCCTAGGATTATATATTGGTAAGTTATCATGGGCTTAATGCTTCACAGAAATAGCCCTTAAAACATGACTAGTTCTACTCTCAACCAGGCCTTTTTTTTTTTTTTTCTTAAAGTTTTGGGTTTTTTTTTTTTTTTTTTTTTTAGAGAGAGAGAGTGCATGAGAGAGAGATCACAAGCAGAGGGAAGAGGCAGATGAAGAGCCAGGTTCCCTGCAGGGAGCCCCATGCAGGACTTCATCCCAGGACTCTGGGGACCTGAGCCAAAGGTAGATGACTGAGCCACCCAGAAGCCCCTCAACCAGGTCTTTTCTGAGCCACTTATTCTCTGTATTCTGGAGCAAGGCCCATATGGAAAAGGTACTCAGTCAAGCCTTCAGAGTCATGGATTCAGGGATTTGAAGAGAACTCACAGCCCATCTTGTTCCAACCTCATACCTGTAGCATGGTTGACAGATATGAGTTGGAGTCATGCCCAATGGAATGACCTCACATCTTCTAGGGAGGACTCTGCATCTGAGGGAAGACTCAATTAGAAGGTTCTTTCTTCTGTGGAACACAAACCTGCTTCACTGTACTTGAATTTTTTCTGCATGTAAGCAATCCTGATGAATGTCTTACCACATCTGTGAGAAACAAAGTAGGAGGCTTTCAAGTCGACCATAAGTTTCTTGGTTTTCATCACCTTCACAGGGCCTGTCAAATGGTTTAGATTTCAAAACTTAAACCCTTGGCCTTCACTAAACCTTCCCAGTACCTTCTGTCAAGAGGCTTCCTGGACTTTTGAAGGGAAAGTAAACCAAATGGGAGTTTGTTTCTCATCAGTTAAGTCAAAGTGCTTGCAGAGGCCAGCTGGTCTATTTTTGTCTATAGGTCATGGATGGTTGCCAAGAATGAGCAGAGGGGTTTGCCTGTTGTAAAGACTAGAGACAGGGGTTGGTGAAGATGGTTACTGATGCAGAAGGAAAGCTCATGAACAGGACTCAGAAACTGGGAACATTGTTGAGATGGCCCTAGCTCCATCTTCAGGCTCAGACCTCTCATTTTTCTCCTCAACTGCATCCTCTTCTCTATGGGCTCAGGACTGCTAAGGGACTCATTTCTCTCCTAACAGAAAGTAGGTCTCAAGCCTTTGGTTGGGCCAGATCTTGTAGTGCCCTCATCTTAATATATGATGCTCTGATTTTTGGTACTCTGAATCCAAAGTGTCCCCTCCATCCTCACTAATGGAGCTCAGCTTTGGCTGGACGCAAAGGCTGGGCGGGAGGACATAGCCATTGGGGGTAGCACTAAATATCGAAGGGAGCCAAGTCAATCCCAGGGATTGTAGACTGACTCAGATTCACAAACTGAGTATAGCCCTGAAAACACCAACTCCATAGGCCCCCGAATGCTGGGGTTTCAGAAGCCATGGGACCAGGTTGAGCTGGTATTAAAGGAAAGCAGTTTGGGACAGGCCAACACAGTGTCCTGAGTTACTTTAACATTCGCACTTTCCTTAAGGGTCTGTAGGGAGCCCGGTGTGGGGCTCTGATCCCAGAATCCTGGGATCATGACCTGAGCTGAAGGCAGACGCTTGACGACTGAGCCACCCAGGCACTCCCAGAAAGCTGTCTTTTGAAAATTCCCCAGATGACTCTGGTATCTGGGAGTCATCAGCTTAAAGAGTTGGAGGTCTGGCAGATACCTGTGCTGGGTCTTTTGCCTGCGGGCATCTGGAATTCCTGCCCTCAGCTTTGGGACTGTGCTCACCTTAACTTTCCTCTCATCTACCTTGCTATTTCCCATGACTTGATCACCTGCCTGCCTAGTCTTAGCAGGTCTCAGGGCTGCTGTGAAGAGGAAGTGAGCAAATGTTCAAGACTGCTTAGCATCGAACCTCATACTCTGTAATCATTTAATAAAAGTCCGTTGTTATTATCATCTCTGCTTAAAACTGTATGGTGTACCCAACTGTGTGACTCATTGGCCATGCAATTATATCCCTTAAAGATACTAGAATTAGGTCAACCTGCTACCGCCATTAATCCCTGGAATCTCTCCTCCTCTAGGAAGTTTCCTGTTTGGCCCCACTGGTTTCTCACTTGGTGCCAGTTTGACTTTCTCAGGTTTCCTTTCTTTCTATTCTTTTGGCAGGATCTGGAGCAGGTGTAAGGCCCTTTGTATTTGTTTGGAAACGCTCTTGACTTGTTGGGAGGAGTTGGGCCTCCCACTCATCGTGTTTTGATGGTTTGTTTCCATTCTTTGTGGTTGTGTTTCTGATTGTGGTACAGCTACTTGGAATTGAAATGCAGTTTCTTCGGAGACAGGGGTATTTTGTAGACACAGTGTGAAATTCCTTGGGCTGGGAGGGTCCCCAGAATGTAACACAATATCTCTACTGGTTCTAGAACTACCCAAAGTAGATAGGATCCTACTGTTACAACTAGAACTAGGGTAAATACAGGATTCACTAATTTGTTCATTTTTGTAGCTCATGTTTATGAGTACTTTGAATGTGCCAGGCACTGTATTAACACTGACAAGAAAAAGAGAACCCCTACCACTCATTCCAGCCCAGATCCTCTTTGTACCCCCTCCTGTCCATAGATTACAACATCAACAGTTTAAACTTCACTCATTCACACTCACAGTTACTGAACACCTACTGTGTGCTAGTTCAAGGGTTAAGAGGATATCCAGTAGCTTACTTTTGTCCATGGAGGGTTTGTTCCTAGACCCCCAGTGGATGCCTGAGACTACAGATAATACCAAATCCGGTGCATACTGGTTTTTCCCATACGGGAACACACCTATGATAAAGTTTAGTTTGTAAGTTAGGCACAAGAAGAGATGAACAACCTCCCCAATAATAAAATAGAACAGATACAACAATATAACTGAACATGATGTGAATGTGGTCTCTCTCTTTCTAACTATGTTGTTGCAACGTCCTCACTTTCCTGTGATGACATGAGATGATAAAATGCCTGCGTGATGAGATGACATGAGGTGAATGGTGTAGGCATTGCGAGGTAGCGCCAGGCCACCACTGACCTGATGAGATGTCAGAAGGAGGATCCTCTGCTTCCGGATCGCGCTTGCCCGAGGGTAACTGAAACTGTGGAAAAGCGAAAAGGCAGATAATGTGGGGGTGACCATAGTTCTGGTCGGCCAGGAGTTCCCAGTGTAGTAAGAAAAGAAGCTCAGAAGCGTGTAATTATCCTGTTTCAAGTCCTGTTTTGCAACAGTGAAATGTACTTATTCTACCAAAAGTTTAGTGCTAAAATATAGCTAGAAAAGAAATGTGTGCAAAGCACCAGAGCGTAAGAATTCTGTGTGTGGTGCTGTGCTCCTCAGTACAGCAAAAACAGCCTCTGCTTTTATGGAACAGAGTCTGAAAGTGTAGGCTTAAGAGAAATTGGAGGTTCTATCTTGCTTACTACTTAGTTAGCAGCTGCGTGACCTTGGGCAAATTACCCTCCCTCTCTGAGCCTCACAACTCTCATCTATAAGACAGAGGAAGTAACACCTACCACATGGATTACTGGGAAGACTAAATGAGACCTTTTTGTTTTGTTTCATTTCTAAAGAACTTTCCGTTTAGTCCCCTTTTATTCTAATCTACCACCTTTCATAGTGTAGACTGTTGTCCTAGGCTGTGACTTCCTAAGGACCGTGACTGTGTCATATTCAGCTTGTTACCTATGGTGGCCACTGCGTGTAGTGGTGACCCCAGTTCACACCTGGGTTAGAGTCCCTCACAACAGCCACTCCTGCTCCCATCCAGGGACGCTGGCCACCATCCAGGGGCTGGTGGCTCGGTGGGGTGGCACTGGTCCTCAGCCCAGAAGAACAATCTGTGGCCTGGGGGCCTGCAGCAGGAAGCAGCGTGGCCGAGCTTCCAGGTGCCTCACATGCTCTCTCTGTTTTAACCTCCACTCACGCCCAGGTTCTCCACCTCAGCCCCTGCCTGTTCTCTTGCTGTCCATGTTGCACTGCCTTGTCTCTTGGCTGCTGATTTCCTCCCCGACCTGACTGTCCACGCTGGCTCTATGGGCCTCACTGGTAGAGCTCTCTCTGCCTCAGAAACCCGTGGTCCCACAGGAGCCATCCCAACTGACTTCTAACTCTCTCACCTGCACTCAGTGCCCTCGTGGATACCTTGCCACTAGTTTTTCTGCCCCAGCTGGACTTCTGTCCCGCCCTGACCCACTCAGCAAACGCACATTGAGTTCTTCAAGTATGCCAGGTTCTCTGTGCTAGGGAACCCACAGACGAAAGACGCGGTCCTGTCTCGAATGACATCTGTGACGGCTCCTATCTTTTGGAAAAGGGCTGTCCAGCCTCCACAATGAGGTTTTCTTGCCCAGTTTGATGAGAAGACACCAAGATGCCTTCTGGTAGGGCCCTAGAGCAAGCTCTTTTTTATTTTAAAGAGTTTCTATTTATTCATTTGAGAGAGGGAAGAGCTAGTGAAAGCATGAGCAGAGGGAGGGTCAATGAGGCAGGGGGAAGCAGGCTCCCCGCTGAGCAGGGAGCCCAGTGTGGGGCTCGATCCCAGGACCCCGGGATCATGAGCTGAGCCGAAGGCAGATGCTTAACCCACTGAGCCACCCAGGCCTCCCGTGTGTGTGTTTTTAAGAGAGGATATACTATCATTGTTACATAAATATTTTTTGTATAAGAATGCATAAAGAACAAATTATTATGGGCATATCTGGGGAGGAGAACAAGAAGGTACTAGGAAGCTATATTTATTTTATTTTTTAATTATTTTATTTTATTTTATTTGGAACCTATATTCATTTTAAACTCTACAATGGGTACTTAAGTTACTTTCATAGTAAAAATACAAAGTTGACAGGGTACATATGTTACTCTCATAATAAAAATGCAAATTCATATAAAGTCATGGCAAACCAAATACACTTTAATTAGGAGTTTGTTCCGAGTCTCCCTCTGGTGATAGGGTGGCCTGCCTCCTCTCCTCCCTCACTACCAAGTCTGAATCTGACAAGGAGCACACGAGACGATGGGCCAACAAAACATACAAAGACATAAACACACCAAAATCATACATGATAAAAAAAATTTCTCTAAGTTTCCAAATGGGACAGTTATAACAGCAGAGGCTAAATTTTCTAGAGGGTCTCTCTTAAAAAGGTGTTATTTATTTATTTATTTTGAGGGGGGTCGAGGGACAGAGGGAGAGGGAGAATCTCCAGCAGGCTCCACGCTGAGCGCGGAGCCTGATGCACGGCTTGATATGGGGCTCGATCTCAAGGCCCTGAGATCGCTATCCTGAGACCGTGACCTGAGTTGAAACCAAGAGTCGGATGCTCAACCGACTGAGCCACCCAGGTGCCCTTAGAGAAAGATCTGCAGACTTTGCACTCATATTGGAGGGAGCGGGTGCCCTCTGTATTCTAAAAACTATTGCAGAACAGTAAATTCTTCCTCCCACGCCTTTTTCCTTCTGCGCTGAAAAAGGAGTGCAGTTTAAAGCTTTCCTTCTTAAGATAAGTGTCTTCCAAGAAGGGAAGGGCTGAATTTTAGGTCACTTGTCCACCCACTTCCCGAGAACAGGTCACTTCCTCAGTCCTTATTGTGGACCCCGCCTGAGAGCATGGGGGAAGGACTATTCTTTCGCTCGGTGGCTTGGTCAAATGGCCTTTGAGGGGTCAAGTTTGTCTGGAGACCTGTTGAATTTCCTTGGATTTTTGTTAACCTGAAACTGCTCCCCCTCAGGGAGAAGGAGGGAACAAAACAACCAGGTCCAAAGATTTGAGAGGGTGGAGATAGTGTTTTTTTAATATAGAGAATCCCTGTCAGACTCATTCCGTTCCCGCCCTTTTCCTACCTTTCAGGATCACTTAACCTTTCCAGCCTTGGAGAGCTTTCCTTTAACAGTGAGGGGGCAGGAGATGGGGGGAAATGCTAGTAAGTGGCCAGACCCTATAGGGTCTGACCCAGTCTTTCTGCCTCAAAAGCCTGCAGTCTCCTGGCTCATCCCCTCTTCTCCCTGTGGAAATTCAGTGCCCCTTCAGGCTGGGCTTTTCTCAGTTGTAAGCACCACTCCCTCTGCCTTCCAGACTGTTCCACTCTCATCCTTCTCCCCCCCTGCCCGCCCCTCCTGCCACCCCCCCCCCCTGTTCAAATACTGCCCTGCTTTGCAGGTTTTCCTTTCGATCTTTTCATGAAGATCTCCCTGAGTGCTGATATTATGCTAAGAAGATACTGGATTTTAAAAACACTTCACAAAGAGTGTGCAAAATATTATTATCACGGATGACCTTATCCAGGGGGCACATTCAAGCTGTAGGCTTAGCGCCGTGGCAGCCTGTGGTGGAAACCGGGCATTCTCCAGGTTGGCTTTTCCAAACAGGTGACCTAGAGCAGCAAGGGGGACCGATGGCCTGGTGGGCCAAGAAGCTCTCTAGCTCAGGGTGAGAGAAGCCAGCCCCACTCAGTTTGCTGGCCAGAGGTGCAGGGAGAAAGCAGCCTGTGGTTTGCATGTCAAACCCTAATCTGTTTTGCCTCAAATACGAAGGGCTCATTTTCTAAGAGGAAGTCAGTTCTTGCCACAGCTTACCTGACACCACCAAAACTCTTGGTTGCTCTCCCTCTCAGAAAACAGCAGGATACAGTGTGGTCGCAGGATAGAATTAGGACATTCATTCAACCAGTTCCTCTGACCAGGGCATTCTGGCTGTCACCATCTGACCCAACCTCTGACCCAGAGGTTCCTGTTTCCAGATTTGTTAGTAGAAAGAGAATTGGGGCTTGAGTGAGAGAATCATGAAATGTTAAGTGGTAGAAGCGAATCGAGGAGAAATCCAACACTCTCTAGGTAAATGAGGCCTAGCGAGATTTTAGAAGTGGTTTCCCAATGTCAATCCTTATATTTGTCTTCTGGTGGTGGGTGGTGGCATAAAAAAAGCATAAAGAAGTGATATTTAAAAAATTAACTAGGGCGCCTGGGTGGCTCAGTGGGTTGGGCCGCTGCCTTCGGCTCGGGTCATGATCTCAGGGTCCTGGGATCGAGTCCCACATCGGGCTCTCTGCTTGGCGGGGAGCCTGCTTCCTCCTCTCTCTCTCTGCCTGCCTCTCTGCCTACTTGTAATCTCTCTCTGTAAAATGAATGAATAAAATCTTAAAAAAAGAAAAAAATAAAAAATAAAAAATTAACTATATTTATTCGATTTAAAATAAGTGTCTTTTGTTCTGATATTGTGGTCTTCTCTGTTTTTTTTTTTTTGTTTGTTTTGTTTTTTTTTTTTTTTTAGGATTTAAAGTAATTTTGAATACTCTTTATTTATTTATTTTTTTTTACAGATTTTATTTATTTCTTTGACAGAGAGAGATGGAGAGGCAGGCAGAGAGAGAGAGAGAGAGAGGGAAGCAGGCTCCCTGCTGAGCAGAGAGCCCGATGCGGGACTCGATCCCAGGACCCTGAGATCATGACCTGAGCTGAAGGCAGCGGCTTAACCCACTGAGCCACCCAGGCGCCCCAATTTTGAATACTCTTAAGGAGTATTACCTACTTGTTTAAAAAAACATTTGTTTAAAAACATATGTAATGACTGAACATGAAATTCCAAAGTTCAGATCCCGCGGGGTTAGGTAACTTACTAAAGGCCCTATATGTCTAGTCAAGGGCAGTGTTGACTTTGAATTTCTACTACTCATAGTTTTCTTCTAAAGCCACAGAGACACTTCATGTATGACCGGGGGTAAATGATTTACATCCTGAGCTCTGGATTTTGCCATCTGAAAATGAGGGATAACAAAATCTGCCCTGGGTCACCAAGTATTCATGAGGCAAAAACAAGGTAAGGGAGACAAAGAAGTTTGGAAAGTGAGGTTTTTACGCTGACCAACGGCTCGGTCAGTCCACTGATTCTTGGGGCCCTGGCTGTGTGGACTATTTGCTTTTAAGCCTCTATTGGTTTCCCAGGGCTGCCGGAACAGGTACCACAAATGGGGGGCTTAGAACAACAAGTTTGAAGCAGTTCTGGAGGCTAGACATCTGATACCGTGGTAGTGGCAGGGTCATACCCGCTCTGAAGCCTCTGGAAGACTGTTCTTCCTTGCCTTGTCCACTGTTGGTGACCCCGGCTGTTCTTTGGCTCCTTCCAGCACAACACCTTTCTCTGCTTCTGGTTTTCCATGACTGTCTCCTGTCTCTATGACTCTGTCTCTTCACACAGCAGTGTTCTTTTCATGAGGAAGCCAGTCGTGTCACCTGAGTATGACCCCCTGTTAATGTGACTTCATCTCCAATGAGCCTGTTTCCGAACAAGGAAAGCTCCAAGGAGGTAGGACTTCAACAGGTCTTCTTTGCGGGAGGGAACAACTCAACCCAGAACAAAGACCATCCAGGTACATTTTAACGTGTGGTTTCAGGCGCCCCAGCCTCCCTGACTCTAAGGAAAGCAAATTTCAGTCACCCCACTCTTTCAAAAAGGACCACTATGAGGCAAAAACAGAGGGAAGTAGGAGGTCTGGGGGGAAAGGCTGGAGGCAGTGGTGGAAAATTAAAGCAGCTGGTTAATCAACAAACCGGATCCTTGGCTCCTGAGGGATGGCACACTTTAGAGCACCAAAAGCTTGACCAAGCTTGAAAGCAAATTCCAAGCTGTGCTCACTCCTCAGAGAACCCTTAGTCAGAGTGCTGCTCCCCCGGAACAATCTGCATTGCCAGGGAAAGGTGAAGCTTTCTTAAGTCAACACACTTGGGCCTGAAGCAATATTTGTTTCTGAAGGGTCTGAGCTGGGCCCTGCTCTGCCAGGAGCGGACACACTGGCGGCGGTGGGGGCATGCTGGTCAGTCGGGCCTCGCCAGGCCCTGGGGCCAGTAGAATCAACACCAGCCCTCTTCTTGTCTAGCTGCAAGCCTCCGCTCTCTTCCCAGAGAGTTTTTTTTGTTTTGTTTTTCATTCTGACTCAAAGGTCAAAAGCAGCTGTGTCCAATTCTCCCAAGGACTGGGCCAAAGGAGGACACAGTCACAAGGAAACTCTGCTCAGTTCTTGCAAAGCATTCTCTCTCCATGAAGTTTGTGGACCCTGAGACATGTTCTTGAGGAAGACAGGGCAGCATTCTGGGTTTTGTAGGCCGTTGGCACTTTTGCCTTTGTGGGTTCCTCCCTCCATACAAAAATATTTAAAAATTATGTTTTATATAGTTGGTATAAAGATTAGCATAATTCAGTCTGGATTCTTTTTATATACATCCATTGATTTTATATATATATATACATATATATATAGATATGTATATATGTACATATATTTATTTTATATATCCATTGATTTTATATATATAGATATATATATTTCTTTTAAAACCAGAAAGATTTAAAAGAAATTAAAATGGAACCATTTTTGTTGGTCCCTAAAATATCGTGGGCCCTTGGCACTGTGCCAACTGTGCCTATGGCTAAGTCAGCTCTGGGGAGAAGCTATGCTATTTTTAAGCATGTGGCGGTGGGTACAGTGAGGGGCGTGTGTCTGTATCTGTGTGTGTGTGTGTGTGTGTGTGAGAGAGAGAGAGAGAGAGAGAGAGAGAATATGATTTAGATCTAGGAGATGATTTAAAATCAATCCAGTCTGGACACACAGGAATGACCAAAATGACCTCCTGAGGCCCACGTAAGCTGAAGGCATAAGGAAAAGATACCAAGTCCTTTCCCTTTAGAGTCTGGTGCTCCCTTTCCGCCTATGGACCCAGATATATATCCATATCTACCTTGTCAGTGGTCCCTCACATCCAAGTTCAATATCTGGATACCTTGCCTCACTGTCAGTAGAAAATGTAGAGGTAGATACACAAAACAGGGTGATGAGAAAGGGAGAAAGCCAGAATTGATTACCTGGACTGCTGGTGTAAACAGGGACCTAGGGCCAGAGATTACTGCATATCAATGCAAAACCCTCCTTGCGGAGGGTCCCCAAAAGCATTGTTCACTGGGACCAGAACTGTTCATGGTTTTGAGCACAAAGCATTTCATCTAACCTAGTGCTTACCTACCTTCTCCTCCATTTAAGAAAGTTGTACTAGTTTTAGTGAGTCTAGGAAGCGCTCACTGAGCCATTAGACTCACCTGTGTCTTGGCAAACTTCTGTAAAGGTCCAGGTCCTCCGTATTTTAGGTGTTGCAGGCCTTAATTAACTACTTAATTCTGCTGTTATAATGCAAAAGTAGTCATGGATAGTATGTAAAAAAAAAAAAAAAAAAGGCCACAGATGTGTTCCAATAAGACTTTATTTACAAAAACAGATGGAGGGCCAGATTTGGCCCGTTTGCCAAACCCTATCTTTTTCTTCCTGACCACATCTGTTCTTTCTTTCCAGAACATTTCTTGAGTGTCTATTATGTGCTATACACTATCAGGGACGTTATTAGGTCTTGTAATATTTAAGGTTTCCTGTTTATGCTTCCTGTTTCTTCAGTGGCATCAAAGTCCCTGTTTCCATCTGTATCCTCCACGAGGCTTAACGTCGTGCTGAACTGAGCATGGTTCGGCTTCTTGTGATATTCTTTGCTTACATATTTCTCATCTTGAAATCAATGGGGAAAGCATTAGTTAAATTGATTAAAATCCACAAATTTGTATCCGGTCCTCAATTACCTTTCCTTTCAGGTTTCTGCTTTCCTCATGGAGCAACCTCCAGCTCTGGTCTGCAAGGCCCATCCTATGGAGCTTTGCTGGCAGTTCACTACATTCAACACTTGTCAGTCAACAAATATTTATTTAGCACCTACTAATATACTCAAGACTACTATTTTTTTAAAGATGCAATCTCTATTCTAAGTGTTTATAAAGTGTGGACATGGGCGGCACACCAAAAAACCACATGTCCCACTAATGGTAACCTTTTGAAGTCCTTTCCCACATTGACTCTTGGGTTGGCTGGGTGGCTTCCTCAGCCAATAAGATATTAACACACATGAAACAAGTAAGTGTGTAGTTGCATTTTGGAGCTCTTCTTCTTGAAATGCTTCCTTTTAGAACTCAGCCGCCATGCTGTAAGGAAGCCCAGGATAACCTGCTAGAGAGGAGACCATGTGGAGAGGCCCCGGAGAATGAGGCACCATATGGAGGAGAAAGAGAAGGGCCAGCCAGCCTCCAGTGGTTCCAAGCTCCTCCACTGAGGTATCAGACATGTGAATGAAGCCTTCTTGGATCTCCCATCACAACTGAGCCTCCAGGTGACTGCGGCTATATGAAAGACATGGAGCCAACTGGCAAAAGAACCACCCAACTGATCCCAGTCCATATTGTAGAATTCTGAGTAATCATCATTTAAGTCACTAAGTTTTGATATGGTTTGTAATGCAGCAATAGACACATTAATTGATAACTGATAGGCAGTAATTAGGAAAAGTGTACACATGCCCACACACACATACACAAAAACACCTGCACAGAGAATCTTTTTTTTTTTTTTAATTTATTTGAGAGAGAGTAGGCAGAGAGGCAGGCAGAGAGAGAGAGAGAAGGAAGCAGACTTCCTGCTGAGCAGAGAGCCTGATGTGGGGCTTGATCCCAGGACCCTGGAATCATGACCTGAGCCAAAGGCAGAGGCTTCAACCCACTGAGCCACCCAGGTGCCCATGTACAGAGAATCTAACCAAGAAGACACACCAGGCCATACCTGCTCGATCAAAGACTTGTATCAGCAACTCAAAACCCAAAGACGAGGGCGGGTAAGCCTGGAAAAAACCACTGAGGAAGAGTTCTGGGCCTGAATGACAGATAGGATTTGAATACACGGAAAAGAGCAACCTACGCAAAGAAACAGCAAGAGCAAAGGCTCATCTGTCTCCGGACTACATGCCTTTAAAAGAAGAATTTGAGTGATAAAAGCATCCCTGAGGACAGATTCTAATGATGGACTTCCAGGAAATGTGATGTAAGGAGGCATTTTGGTATGTGGCTGAGGCACCCTCTCGTTTCTCTCAGAACATACACGTGGGTGGCAACCTACTCCACTTACTCACAAAGCCAGCCCTGATAAAAAAATAAGCTATTATCAATTTAGAAAACTCCTAGGGCAAAATCCCCAGAACCCTAGTAGGAGGTCCTCTCTTAGGAGAAATAGTCAGGAACAGTGAAGCTTCCACTGTCTATTTTATAAAATGCCCAAATGCAAGGTTTCAGGGTCTTGTTATTATCCATCCTGGTCCATCTTGTTTACTAATAATTTGGTTTCTTGTTTATCTATGTACTACCTAATTTTTGAAGGCGAATCGCTTCTCTGCCAGCTGAGTTTTTGGTTCCCTGATGGCCACACCACTGGCTGAGATTCAGAGCTGGGCAATGATCACACTGACTGGAATTGACTGTTGTCTTCTCTGCAATCCCCACCACAGCAGGAGATCCTCAAAGACAAAGATTTCTTGTGTTTAGTGTTGTGTCTCCAATGCCTACATATTGATTGACATATAGCAAGTATTCAATAAACGCATAATGAATTAATGAGAAACCTAGGAATATGAGAACCACAAAACCAGGCACATTAGAATGGAAGATACAACAGGCATAAAAGATTACTAACATTTATTGGCACAGCTCTATTCCAGATTCTGTATTAAGCATGGGATGAATCTTTTGTTCGCTCATAGCGTTCAGCAAGTTTTAGTTACACCTGGAGGGGTTTAATTACTTATCTGCATCTAGAATTCAACCGGGCCCCTCTATTCCCAAGTCGATGCTGGGAAGTCCAAGTTCAAGCTCTCCTCTTGGATGTTGAATACTACCCAGCCTCTCCTATTTGAGGGTTCACCGAATAGGGACAAAGATGGAGAAGAGATTGACAGGGGGGCTCCCTCAGAGAACTTTTGCTTGGCCCTCAGGAACTTTTACTTGGCCCTCAGGAAGGAGCTCACTGTGCTGAACTTTTGCTTGGCCGTCATGAAGGAGCTCACTTACCCCGATGTGTGTGCTGAGGACCATTAGGTGCAGACAGATGTCCTCAGAATCTCTGAAGAATTTTCATGGGCACAAGGAGGCAGGAGTTGGCTCTCAGCCTGTGGTGGGAATCAGGGCAAGTCCCTCCCGGGCTGTTCTTTTCTCCTTCAGGACCGAGTTACTGTTCTCTGGAAGGTCTGACAGGCAGGAGAGGGCAGCCAGACCTGCCTACTCCTTGGGCGGGCCATTACAACTTGACTCTATTTCCCCAAGTTTTGTGATTAAGATCTGGAGCTCGGGGTGGGGCAGGGGCTTGGCTTTGGGGATGAAGTCAGTGATGGATATTCGGGCTCACAAAGAACAGGGTGGAGCTGGGGTGACTCAGGCGGCGGCACCCAATGTGGGTCAGCCTTTGGCAGGGAAGGGCAGAGCTGAGGAGTGTCTAACTGTATCCCTGTACCTGCAGCTTTGCAGACACCATTTCTCAGCTGCAGTGCGATAAGTGAACCTGTGGCTTGGTCTCCAATGGTCTGGGCTCAAATCCTAGCATGGCCATTTACTCTCCCGATGGCCCTGGCAAAATCATTTAAATTTTCAGGGTTTGTTTCCCCTTTACAGCATGGGACTGAAATGCTAGGTTGCAGTGACAAATAAATAGGAAAGCATGCTGAACATCTGTTCACCTTCTCTCTGTCCTGCTGGCCCCATCAATCCCCAGAACCTTAAAGGTGAGCTGTGTCAGGCAGGGCCACGTAATGCCTCTTATGTGTCCCTTTTGCCTTCCTTGGTTGCTTCTTCCATAAAAAAATACTAAAAATTTTATGGCTACATTGGTATAAAGAGGGATATAATTCAAACTGGGCTTATTATCATATAGTCATTATTATTATAATAATTTTCCTCTGATTCTAACAGAAATTAACATTATAATTTTGTGGGTCCCTAAAAGTATCACGGGCCCTCAGCATCAGGCCATAAGCTATTCCTGCAGGCTTGGGTCTCTTCCTTGTTCCTGAAATCTTTGAGTCTCATTGCAACCAAAATGGTTCAGGACAGTGAATTCACAATGGAAGAGATATTTTCCCCCTGAGATCCCCTGGGTCGGTGAGGGTGTGTGTGTTGCACGTGACTGTGGGTATTTCTGCAGTGGGCTTGTGTGTCTGTGCCTCACGGTGTAGCTGTTTTGGAGTGGAGGCAGGGAGTGTGAAAGCCTAAATTATAAAGTGCCTGAAATTTCATTCATTCATCCAACAAATTTTTTTTTTTTGGAGCATTTATCACATGACAAGCCCTGTTATAGGAACTGGAGATACAGTACAACCATCAAAAAAGACCAAGTCCCGGGGTACCTGGGTGGCTCAGTGGGTTAAGCCTCTGCCTTCCGCTCAGGTCATGATCCCAGGGTCCTGGGATCGAGCCCCGCATCGGGCTCTCTGCTCAGTAGGGAGCCTGCTTCCTCCTCTTTCCTGTCCCCTGCTCTGCCTATTTCTGATCTCTCTCTCTCTATCAAATAAATAAAATTAAAAAAAAAAAAAGTTATTCCTTAAAAAAAAAAAAAAAAAAAAGACCAAGTCCCTGTCTTCACGAAGCTTACCTTCCAGGGGAGGGAAAGAGACAAGAAACCAAAAAACTATGTCAGGTGACAAGTGTTAAGCAAGGTGTGTAGGGAGAACCAGTGGTGCTAAGGTGAGAGTGGAGTGTCTGTTACACAGATGATCTGGAAACACGTCTTTGGTAAGGTAATATTGGAGCAGAGCCTCTAAGGAAGTGAGGAATGGAGCCGTGTGGCTATTGGGGGGACCAGCATTCCAGGAAGAATGAAAGGCATGTACAGGGCATCCGGGTTGGTGCAGTTGGTTAAGTGAATGACTCTTGGTTTTGTTCAATTTGTGGTCTCAAGGTCGTGAGATCGAGCCCCACATTGACTGCACACAGCATGGAATCTGCTTGGGATTCTCTCTCCTTCTCCACCTCCTCATGCTTGTGCTCTCTTTCTCAAATAAATAAATAAATAATTCTTTTTAAAAAAAGATAAAAAAGAAAAAACAGAAAGGCAAGTACAGAGACCCTGTCGCAGGAGGCTTCTCAGTGAGCTTGAGAAACAGAATAGAGGCCAGAGTCTGGAGCGGTGCGGCAGGAGATAAAGTCAGGCAGCGCAGGGCCAGATCACGCAGGGCTTTGCAGGCTGTTGTAATGACTCTAGCTTGTAGTCCAAGTGTGATGAGAAGCCTCTAGAAGAATTTGTTGGAGGAGGGTCATGATTTGGCTTACTCTTAATAGTATCACTTAGCTGCTTGCATGGAATAGGTGGGAGGGGGCAAGCCCAGAAGCAGGGAGGCCAGGCCAGGTAGGAGACAATTTATACGGATGTGGACCAGAAGGTTAGCAGTGGGTGATGCTGGGAAGTGGTCAAAGTGGGGATATGAAGGTAAAGCCAATAAGATCGGCGGGTTATTAAGATGTCGGGGGAACCCGAAAAAGAGAGGAGTCCAGGAAAACTCGCAAACAGGAAGCGTGGCGTTGGCCTTTACTAAAATGGAGCAAGGGAACAGGTGAAGAAAGGATTCTAAGAGTTTTAGTTTGAATGAGTTAATTTGAGATCATTTTCTTTCTTTCATTTTTTTGTTGCTGTTAGTCACCATTACAATACATCATTCATTTTGGATGTCGTGTTCCATGATTCATTGTGTAACACTAGGGCTCCATGCAATCCGCGCCTTCCTCGTCCCCCTCTCACACTGAAGCTCTGGCCAGGGCTTTGTAGCCCCCTAGGGACCAGTCTTTGCATGTGGGCTGCCACCAGCAAGGGGATGCAAAAACGAACCGAGGAAGCTCCCTTTAGCTGACAATTTTGTCCAGAGAGGGACAGAGTTGTGGGTCATCAACAGGCAACACTCATGGGTACTGAGTGAATGTATGTCTTAGTCCCGGAGGGGGGATCTGGATGCCACCTCACATCTACATCTACAGGCTACCTTGTGTGCTGTTCAAATCCACTCCATCTGGGAACAATTTCTCCAGAACTGTAATTGGTCTGTTTCCTTGGGGAATTTATGGAAGGTTTGTGGGATTAACTAGCCACACCTCTTTGTCTTCACTACTGTAGCTAGTCTTGAGGCCACAATTAATACCCATCATCCCTCTCCTGTACTATCTATCCATTCAAGAGTCCCTTCATCACTGGCTGGCACCTTTGCTGCTCCAAGTGGCTTACCTCGTGCTGTGACGCAGACCCTCATCCCTAAGGGATATGAGCAGTGGGTCACCATACCCTTCCCAGATTAAGGTGGCTGCACTTTTCCATTTACCTTTATAATCAGGAGAGGGAGTATTAAGAGACATCCCAGTAGATCACATGAGTGCCAAAGATATTCTTCATTGCTTCCAGAGTGTAACACGACACCCTGAAGATTACGGTTGATCACCTTGGCCAATGTGGTGATCCTTTTTCTGTCTTTTAGTCTCCTGGCATGAGGAGCCTGAAGTGACCAGGCAGCAGTGGTGGCTTAAAGCTTACCGGAACTCCTACTGTACCTCCTCCTGGTGGAAGCCTTCTCCCTTTGGGAACCAGGGCTTCTAGATCCACAGAGCCACAAGTTGTCACGGCTGGAAGCACCAGTTCCCCAAGGAGGTCACTGGAGTGGTGGTGAATGTGTCTTCCTCTTGGTTCCTGGACCTCTGTATTCCACCCATTAGAGACACAGTACTGTATAATGGTTGTTGTTCAGGATGAGATCGCATCCTGGGGGACAACAACACAATTTCGCGGTGTATCAATTCCAAATTGGTGCCTCAGCTGTATCTTAAAGCAGCCACTTTGGTCCTCTATCAGGCCAGCAGCATCTGGGTATGAGATAGGACGAGGGATCCCTTGGTCATGTGCCCACTCCCATATCTCCTTCACTGAAAAGTGAGGCCCATGGTCTGAGGCAAGGTCACATTTGATCCCATGTCAGTGAATCTAGTGTTCTATAAGACTTTGGATTGTGGTGTTGGCTCAGGCTCCACAGGCAGCAAATCCAGACATGAAATACCAACCAGGAATATGTTGTTTTTAAATTAAATCTTTATTTGATAATTGGAAATACACATGTGGTTGTGAAAATTAAGAGATCCTATGGACACTTTTACCCAGTTTCCCTCAATGGTACATCTTGCCAAACTATAGTGTAATGTCACAATTGGGACATCAACACCGATACAACTCCGGTTGCTCCCATTTTACTTGTACTCATTTGCGTGTGTGTGGTTGGGCACATGCACTTAGTTCTATACAATGTTATCACCCACGTGGGTTTGTATACCTACTGCCATAGTCAAGATACAGAACTGGTCCATCCCCATAAGGATCCCTGTATTGGTCTTTTATAACCATAGCTGCCTCCCGCTTCCTTCCCTCGTCCCTAATGCTGGACAACCATGAATCTGCTCTCCATTTCTAAAAATTATGCCATTTCAAAAGTGTTTTATAAACCATATTTTACGGTATCTAAGTTTTAGGAATTGGCTTTTTTATCACTCAGTGTAATTCCCTGAAGATTCATCCAAGACCCATTCATCAATAGTTCATTCTTTTTGTTGCTGAATATTCCATGGTACGAATATACCACAGTTTGTTTAACTATTTATTCACTGGAGGACATCTGGGCTGTTTTCATATTTTTTTAAGTTGTAATAAATAAACCTTCTTTGAATATTTGTGTATGGGTGTTTGTGTGAACATAAGTCTTCATTTCTCTGGGATAAATGGCCAAGAGTATAATTGCTGGGTCATTCAGTAATTATATATTCGGTTTTATTAAAAAAAACTACCAAACTGTTTTCCAGTGCAGCTGGACCATTTTATAGTCTCCCCAGCAATGTGTGAGGGATCCAGTTTTTCTACATCCTCACCAGCTTTTGATGTCACAATTTTTTATTTTAGTAAGTATGTAGTGATATCTCATTGTGTCTTTAATTTGTATTTCTCTGATGGCCAGTGATATTGAACATCTTTCTATGTGCTTATTTGTGTCTGTATATCTTTTTCAGTGTAATGTCCATTCCCGTTTTTGCCCGTTTTATAACTGGATTTTTTAACTGTAGAGTTTTAAGATTTTTATATATGTATATTTTCAGATACCAGTTCTCTGTCAGACATACGTTTAGCAAATATTTTCTCCCAATTATTGTTTGTTTTTAAGTCATCTTTGTAGGGGCTTTCACTGAAGAAAAGTCTTACATCTTGATGAGGTCAAATTTATCAATTTTTCCTTATGAGTCATGCTTTTGGCTTCAAGTCAAAAAACTCTTTGCCTGGTTCTAGATCCCAAAGATTTTCTCCTGTTTTTTTTTTTTTTTTAATTGTTATTAGTTTTATAGCTTTACATTTTACATGTAAGCTCGTGATCCATTTTGAGGTAATGCATGAGGATATGCATATGAATTTGAGTTAAGGATACATCTTAATGCCGGTCAAACTGGTGTTTCCTCTTCCAAAGTGAGTAAATTCCAGTGTAATCAACTTGCCCCAAGTGGCTGGCTTCTGTCCTTGAAGGGTGGTTTCATGGCAGTTGTTCTCTGGTGGCCCTAAATATGTGGCAAAATACTTCACACTTCATTCTTACTTCCACAGGTCTATCCACCTGCCTCTCCCTCAGACTTCCCCGTCCCTTATCTTTTAAGCTTTGTCCTTCCCGGGCCCAGACCAATATGGCCAAGTTATTCATCACTACCTAGATATTCTTTTTTTTTTTTTTTTTTTAAGATTTTATTTATTTATTTTACAGAGAGAGATCACAAGTAGACAGAGAGGCAGGCAGAGAGAAAAAGAGAGGGAAGCAGGCTCCCTGCTGAGCAGAGAGCCCGATGCAGGACTCGATCCCAGGACCCTGAGATCATGACCTGAGCCGAAGGCAGTGGCCTAACCCACTGAGCCACCCAGGCACCCCTTTACCACAGGCTATTTATCTTTTCTTACAAGAGAATGACAGGTGCATGGAAGCTCTATCCATTATGGTTTCCCCTCACCACTGTTTTTCAGGGCTGCCCCTGGATGGGCTGTAATGCAGCACAGTCCACTTGTGGTGTGACCCATCTATGACCCAACCTTGGCTTCTTCCTCCTCTATCAGCTGATCATAAGAGACCCACCTCATGTCTCCAAGTAGGAGCTGAGGGAAATGTGGTAGTTGACAGTGCTATCTGGAAGCTACATAGCTTTTCCAATCTAGCCTCAAAGTCAATACAGTATCACCACCTTGTTCAATTAGTAGAAACAGCAAACCTTCCCAGATTAAAGAACAAAAGAAAAGAAAAAAAAATCAGACTCTCCTTCTTGATGTGGGTGTAGCAACTCACATTGTAGAAGAGCATGTGGTATGGGAGATCCTGGGTCATCTTTGGAAAATACAATCTGCCACAAAGTCTCTCTATTCTGGCTGGAAAAAACTTGAATGATTCCCAGCCCTGCATGAGTCCTGGGAATTTTTCAGCTTATAGCTCCCAGGAATTAGTCTTTCCCTAGTGATTTTTCTCCGTCTGGTCTTGTGAAGTATTATCCTGTGCGTAGACAGGCGGGTGTTCATCCAAAGAGTCAACTCCTCATCCAGAGCTCCTTCTCCATGTATCTCCTTCCTTTTTGGCATTTACCCAGCAAATTTTAGCTCCCTCGGCTTCCCCCAAACTCTAATTTGCCTCCTCAGTTCAGCAAGACCACTGGTCTCTGTTATGGTTTTCCCAAACAATCTATAAAAAAACAACAGTTCCATAAAGGAGGCTGAGTAATCTGAAAATTTCCTCCACAATTGAAGGTTATCTGTTTCCCTTCCCTCAGGGACCACAGTCCTATTCTGCCTCCCATCCAATGGCTAAAAATAGTTGTTTCATACCTTTGATCCAGTTTTTTGGTTGGCTATGGTGAGAGAGTACTTTCCATTTTTTCATGGGTGGAAGCAGAGCCTGAATATATTTTGAAGATAAGGTCGATGGGATTTGATGAGGAGTTGGACATAGGTTGTGAGAAAAAGAGGGATATACATCAAGGATGACTCTAAGTTTTTTGGCCTGAAGCTGGAAGGGTGGCATTGCTATAACCTGAGGTTAGATCAGAATTGGGGTTGGGGGAGTAAGTTAGGAATTTAGCTTTAAAAATGTTAAACCTAAATACCTATGAAACATCCAAGTGGGGCTGTCAACTTCTCAGTTGGATATAAGAGTCAGATGTTCAGGCTGGAGATTGGGCTAGAAATACATAATTGGAAATTGTCTCTGCATAGATGGTATTAGAAGCCATGGATCTGAATGAGATTACCAAGGAAGAAAGTGTAGATAGAAAAGTGAAGTCCAAGGACTGAGACCTGGGACACTCCAATAGTAAATATTTGGGGAGATGGAGAGGATCCCCGGAGTTGTTTGTGCTAACTTTCCCTCTCCTCTGTCCCTATGCTCTCTCACTCCCATGACTGTGCCCCATTCTGTCTTACTGATTTGCTGGCTCTGACTTCTGTTGACCTGTGTTGTCCTGTGGCCATCCTAGTCTAGGTCTGACAGATCAGTTCCAGGATTGACAATGGGCCTCAGAAACTGCTCTAGCCAATCCATGTCCTCAGAATCCTCTGGCATTGTTTGAGATCCACCTGGCTCCATCAGGACTGACTCCTGCCAAAGTATAGAGTAGGAATAAGGTGAATGGCTCAGGACTTCCAGAGTGAGCGGTTCCTGGGCCATAACCCCTTATCATCTCTGATAGTACCTTGCATTGAAAGCTCAGAAGAACAGGGAAAGAGCAGATAGATAATTCTAGACCAAGCCAGTTTCTTCTGCCAAAGATTCTGTCCTGCACAATATTGATGTGTGGGCAAATTTGGAAGTGGTATTCTATGCTATTGGCCTCAAAACACTAAGTGTATATGTTTCAAATATCTCTAATTTCCCCATAACAAATTATTATTGACTGGATGGTAGTAATCAATATTAACATCATTCATCTAGCCACATGTGAAAGGATTAGATAATTTTATCACAGTATTATTTATACAAATAAACAAAAATTAATAAAAATATTAGAAATAACCTACAATAACTAATAATAGGAGACAAAATAAGTATGTTGTGATACACCCATAATAAACACATATTAAAATAATTTTGCAGATATGGGAAGATGCTTATAATATATTGTTGGTTTAAACTTATTTTTTTTCCCAGAGGGGGAGAGGAGAGGAAGGGCAGAGGAAGTAAGAGAATCCTAAGCAGGCTCCAGCCTCAAGCCTGACACAGGGCTCCAACCCACAACCGTGGGATCACAACCAGAGCTGAAATCAAAAGTCGGATGCTTAACCGACTGAGTCATCAGATGGCCTGATTTAAACATTTTAACAAGGCAGTACAGTGTGGTGTTTAAAAGCACTTTCAAATAAACAGATTTAAAGAGAACACCCTACCTTGAACTCTAACAACTAATGGCTACGTAGAGAAGGATGCCAAGGAAACTGAGCAAGATCAGGGTCAAGGATATAAGAAAATCATCGTGTCATAGAAGGCAGGGGAAGATTTTTTTTTTTTTTTTAAAGAAAAAAGGAATGGTCATTCAACCATTCAATAGAGTTAAATGCTGAAGAGGCAAGATGACAAAAAGATGACCACCGTATTGACCATGATGACCACTGATGACCATGGCCAGAAGCTGTTTCAGCAGAATAATGAGAGTAAAAGCCAGACTGGGGTGGGCTGAAGAGTCCATGGGAGATGAGGGAATAGAACTATTTTAAGGAATTAGATGTGTAGGGGAAGAAGGCAGAAGGCCACAGATAGAGGATGTATGTTCAGGGATCCTTTTTTCTTCAGAGAGACAGGAGTTTGTTAAAATAACCACAAGATGGATACAGTAGGGAGGAAAAGACTGGATACACAAGAGCAAGACCGGATCAATTACAGATGAAATTCATCAAAAGGGGGGTGAGGATAGGCTATAACCTACAAGTGGGAGAACTGCTCTTGACTCGTTAGTGGGAGGAGGGAGTCTTCAACCGCAGCAGGAAGCAAGAAGGGTGAAGGCATGGGTAGGTTTAAACATTTGGTAACACAAAGGAAGGACTCAATGACGACTTGTGTGGAGGGCATCAGAGGGGTCAGGGGAGTGGGGAAGGTTTGAAGCCATTGATAGGAGTTGATAGGATTGTGAGTTGACCAGAGACAAGGAGTAAATTTTCAACCACCCTTTTGTCCCGTGTGGGACTGGTGATCCTGAATTGGGGTGGAACCCATCTCCCCGACAGTGAGACTTTCTTCAGTAGTATTTTGTTGCTTGGGTGCAGGCAAGAAGGAAGAAGACAGAATGGTTTATCTGTGGTTGGGGCTTAGCCATAAAGGACATGAAAATGTTTCCCTCCTGCTTGCGGGGCTGGGTGGGTGGAGATGAGCCCCAGCTCTTCCCCAGAGGGAAGGGGAAAGAGGGTAGTTCCTCTGTCCCCACTAAATGAGTTGCTCCGAAGTCCACCTTCCAAACTTCCTGTCCCTGGGAAAGCCTGTCCTTTGTTAGCCTGACAGATTCCCCCACGTAGAGCTCAGCCTCCCATATGCTCTTTGCTGTTTCTACAGGCTTGTCAAGAACAATCCCTTTCGGTTTTCAGAGAGGTCTTTTTATACGTGCTGCTTCTTGATCCGTACTGTGCTTGTGAGTGCATGGGAGGAACAGGGCTTGACTCCCTGAGGAAGGTCACCGTTAAGCTCTAGTGAGGACAAAATAGCCTTCTTTAATGCTCCACTCGCTTGATACTCTGGTGCCAACACTTCCTATAAGAAGCCACGGGGCATCTCTTTCCTCTGGCCCTTTGCTTCTGCGGAGAGCAAAACAGAATGGAGCCACTTACTTTCCTCAGGTCTCAGCTTCTTACCCAAGGAGAAGAAAGAGGGCAGCCAAGTTATAATTTGTGCATGTGTCACATTCCTAACCTGGTTGCCGGGCCAGGGCTGGCACTGGGAAGGGAAGGGCTGGCGGAATGGAAGGGGTGAGGGAATCAGGTTCCAGCTCCCGCACAAGCCTCAGCTGTGACTACTGCTGCTTAGAGAACAGAGGGGAGAGGGCGAACACAAGGTGAACCACTGTTGGCTCTGCTGAAGAGTGGACGAAGTTCCCCAAGAAGACTGGCTTTGGGAACAGGCTGGCCTGGGAAGAAAAATTGCCCTCCCGCCCCCACCCAACATACATGCTCCAACCAGAAAAAGGCCACATGTGTTTCCTATGTGTCTTTGCTCCCTCCGAGCAGAGGAACCTCGTTTAAATAAGCTACTGGCCGGTTGACAAACTGGGAGGTCACTTGTCATTTCTGGCCCTGTTACTTCATCCACAACGTGAGAGCAGAAAGGGATGAGATCCAAGACTCTTTCTGACTATAAATCTGATATATTCTGGGTATAAATCTGATTGAACCGGAATGACATCAAATTTTCATTGTTTTATGAGCACTGGATCTTGAGGTCTTAACATATATTGGATGATATACACAGAGTCCCAGCTCTAGTCCCAGCAATGGTCTCAGAGGCAGGGATCAGGGGAGAGAGAATAATTTAGGAGGGCTCCACCCTGAAGAACATGTTGCAACCCATGGCTCTGACTCTCCCTTTTTAGGCCTCAGTTTCCTCAACTGTAAAATGAGGTTCTGAGCCTAGAAGACCTATAAAGTGCTGTTCTGATTTTCTGGGTTCCGTGTCTCCGTCTTCAGGTAATTTTGAGCCCCAGTGGACAAAGACAGTGTCCTTACTGAACTATTTGTTGGGCATGTGTGCGGAGCTATAGTGGAACATGATCCCTATCTCAAGGAGCTCACAATGGGTTTTTAAAACTGCTAAGCCACACACATAAGAAAGTATAGTATATCACGCAGTATCATTCATGGCTAAATGTGTAACACAGACACCGCAGGCTGGCTCTCTCTGGGCACGCTCATGCTACAGGTGGGAGGAGCCACAATTACAGCTTGCTTCTCCCACAGCCTCCTTCTACTTCAGCTCTCAAAAGGGGATTTGTGGGGGGTCAGACTGCTGGGTTCAGTTCTGGCTCTGCCATTTGCAAACGCTGGGGAAGCTACTCAACTTTTGTAAGCTGTAAAGCCAGTTTCCTGGTCTTCAGGATGGGGTTAATAAAAGGACTCCCTTGCCATGTTGTTGTAAAGATTATATGAATTCTCAATAACTGGGTATAGAGAAAATGCACCTCAACATAATAAAGGCCATATATAATAAGCACACAGCTAATACACTCAACAGTGAAAAGCCGAAAGCTTTTTCTTTAAGATGAATAGGGCAAGGATGCCCACTCTTACTACTTTAATTTGACATACTGTTAGAAGTCCCAGTCAGAGGCACCTGGGTGGCTCAGTGGGTTAGAGTCTCTGCCTTCAGCTCAGGTCATGTTCCCAGGGTCCTGGGATCGAGCCCTGCATCAGGCTCTCCTCAGTGGGGAGCCTGCTTCCTCCTCTCTCTCTGCCTGCCTACTTGTGATCTCTATCTGTCAAATAAATAAATAAAATCTTAAGAAAAAAAAAAAAAAAGAAGTCCCAGTCAGAGCAATCAAGTGAGAAAAAGAAATAAAAAGACCTCTGAATCAGAAAGAAAGAAGTAAAAATGTCTCTATTGACAGATGACATGATATTATTTATAGAAACCCCAATGACTCCACCAAAAAAACTCCAAGAATAAACAAATTCAATAAAGATGTAGGACACATAATCAATATACAAAAATCAGTTGTGTTTCTATACACTAGCAACGATCAGAGGGAAATTAAGAAAACAACCCCATTTACAGTTGCATTGAAAGAATATAATACCAAGGAATAAATTTAACCAAGGAGGTGAATGATTTGCACGCTGTAAACTATAAACCACCGATGAAAGAAATCAAAGACATAAATAAATTGAAAGATATTCCATGTTCATGGATTCGAAGAATTAATATTATTAAAATGTCCATACTGCCCAAGGCAAGCTACAGATTCAATACAATCCCTATCAAAATTCCAATGGAGTATTTCACAAAAATAGAACAAACAATCCTAAAATTTGTATAGAACCACAGAAGACTCCAAATAGTCAAAGAAATGTTGTAAAAGAAGAATAAAGCTGGAAGCATCACACTTCCTGATTTCAAACAAAATTACAGAGCTATAGTAATCAGAAACAGTATGGTATTGGCATGAAAACAGACGCTGAGTTCAATGGGAACAGAATAGAGAGCCCAGAGATAAACCTAGGCATATATGGTTAATCACTTTTCAACAAAAGACCCAAGGATATATGGTGGAGGAAAGGGCAGACTCTTCAATAAATGGTGCTAGGAAAACGAGGCAGCCCCAAGCAAAAGAATGAAACTAGACTCATATTTTACACTATACACAAACACCAATTCAAACAGAGACTTAAACATAAAACCTGAAACCATAGAAGTGCTAGAAGAAAACATAGGGGCTAAGTTCTTTTATATCAGTCTTGGCAATGATTTCTTTGGATTTGACATTAGAAGCAAAGTCAACAAAAGCAAAAATAGGTAAGTGGAACTACATCAAACTAAAAGCTTCTGTATAGCAAAGGAAACCATAAACAAAATGAAAAGGCAACCTACTGAACATAAAATATTTGCAAATCATATATAAGGAATTAATATCCAAATACATTATACAACTCAATCATACAACTCATACATCATACAACTCAATAGCAAAAAACCCCCCAAACAATTCAATTAAAAAATGGTCAGAGGAACTGAAAAGACATTTTTCCCAAAGAAGACAGACAGATAGCCAATAGGTACATGAAAAAGTACTGAACACCACTAATTATCAGAGAAATGCAAATCAAAACCACAATGAGCTACCAGCTCACACCTTTACTGTTAGAATGGCTATCATCAAAAAGACGAGAGATAACACATGTTGGTGAGAAAACAGAATCCTTGTATACTGTTGATGGGAAGGTAGTGTTGTAGCCACTATAGAAAATATAGAGGTGCTTCAAAAAATTAAAAAATAGAACTCCCATTTGACTCAGCAATTCCACTGCTGGACATTTATTCAAAAGAAGTGAAAACAGGACCTTGAAGCATTATTTGCACTCCCATTTTCATTGCAGCACTATTCACAATCTTCAAGGTATGGAAATGATAAAAGTGTCCATCAACAGATGAATGGATAAAGACGTGAGATACACACACACACAATGGAATACTACTCTCACAGGAAAAAGGAAATCTGGCAACATGGATGGACCTTAGCATTTTGCTAAGGGAAAAAAGTGAGATGTAGAAAGACAAAAACTGCAGAATCTAAAAACTAAAAAAAAAAAAAAAAAAAAAAGAAAGAAAAAAGAAAAAAAACATCTAAAAACTAAAAAAAAAAAGGGGAAAAAAGTCAAAGTCATAGAAACCACTTTTCTATGGTTTGCCAGAGGCCTGTGAAAGAAAATTTCCCCTAGTGTAATGATAATGTCTCCCTGATGCAGTGATGCCCACGCCTGTCACAGAGAGACAGGTGGCAGTGATGGAGAAGGAGCCCACACCTGTAGCCATCACTGGTTTGGTTCTTAGACTGGCACAAACCAGAGGCATGCAGGCAGGGGGTGGGTCAAGTAAAAGGGGCAGAATTCCCATTGGATTCTAACCACTGCTGTGCTGTAGAGTTCCTGAGTTCACCGCAAACCACTCAAACCTGTTGGACCCCAATTCCTTTATTTCTTAGGGGTATTTAATACAAAAAGAGAAAACTTGAATTCCTAAGAAGAAATCCCAGGAAATTAACAGGGTTTACTTTTTTTTAAGAAAAGCGGGAAGTATAGAGGAAGTCAAGGTATTAATGGGGATTCATTTAGAGTCGAGACTTGGGAGGCCTTGAATGGATCTAACGGAGGTTGGAGGGTTTAAGGCAACCAGATTTACAATAAGAGCCACAGCATCTCCAGGGCAGAGTCTTAGGACGTATCTGCTCAGTAGCAACTAACCCAAAGGGTTGTCCAAAGGCCCTTCAGGGCCCATTAGTTCAAGTTGTTAAAGCCCTGTGCTGATGGGATCACAGGTGTGACCTCTGTGTACATATGACTGTCCCCACATTAGACTGAGTCCTTGCCCCAGGAGTCGCACATGTACTCACCATGGACACAACGGGAGAGTACAGGTGAATCCCTACCTTTGGAATTTAGCTCAGTAGTCGCCAGTCAGTAGTCGCACATGTACTCACCATGGACACAACAGGAGAGTATAGGTGAATCCCTTTGGAATTTAGCTCAAAGTACACTTGGCTCAAACTCCACATGTTGATACCTTAGGTTTGGTGTGGTGTTTGTATGGTGTCCTGCATGTCACTGGCATTTCATTGTCATTTTGAAAAAACGTGTGAGCAGCGAGAGAAGACAGGATTCTCCTCTGAGGGCCATTAAGCTGAGGCACTAGCATAGTGGGTTGACCAGTTGGCCTGCCTGGCAATTCTCCTTCAGGAACTCGGTACTCAGAATTCTTGATCTTTGAGGAAACCACAGCGTTCTTCTTTCTTGAGGGCTCCCTGGGCATCTCAGTCAGGCCTGTGGGGCTGGTCACCCAGGCTCACAGTGAGAGCTGTATCTGAGCTCAGGCATGCAGAACTAGAGGGCTGAGCCTGTGATGGCAGGTCCCAAAATAAGGTGCCAAGCCCTACTTCTCACTTTCCCCTTGTGCCCTGTGAGATGCTGGCACTGCCTTCGGAGCCATTACTCAGCAGCCAGAATGTACAGAAATAGGCCTGGTGCACTGACCCAGCAGGTCACAGTTCTTTCCTCTGGCAGAGTCCTGTCCTGAGGTGGTAGGCCCAGGCAGAGCTGTGTGGGGACGTGACCTGGCCTCCCACTCTCACTTCCTGTCAGGCAGTAATCTTACCAGAGGACTGGGCTTTACTTAACTGTTTCTAGGCCACTGGACATATATCTCCTTGCCTCTGGGCTCTACAGTACATTAACCCGTGAACTCACTTCCTTACCTTCCCCACCTTTTCCACACACACTCTTCACACCTGCTTACCCTAAATGAAAACCTGACCTGCCTTGTCTCCCTGCCCTCTCCAGAGGAGGCTGCTTCTCTACCTTCCCCGGTTTTCAAGGTCAGAACAACCTGGCATGGAGTTTCCTTTGTTTTCCCTAAACCATGCTTCTCCACCCCTCTTGAGCACGCCACCCCACGGACTGGCCACCTTGTCCATTCAACTGTTTACTGATTTTTTGGCATTCTCTTATCCTCCTCAGTGGCTTAACTCCTGTCTCACAGCTTTCCTGGCCACTTCATCCCTGAGAGGCAAAGAGACCCTCCAAATACTCTGGATTCACATCATTTTGAAAACTACAAATGATTAAATTCTGCCCAACCCATCACTCACTGTGATGAACAGAATTTGAACATGGGCATCAGAATGGCACGTCACCTCAAATTCTCACAGCCCTACTTGGACTACAACCTACTTAATTTCTTTCTAACTGTCAAGGTATTTCTTCCTCATCTGTTCACCCTCCCCACAATCTCTCGCTTCCTCCACGTCCAGTCTGGATCTACTGGTCCGCCATTTCCAAGATGCTCATGGATCCCTTTCTTTATTCTTCCCTGGGTCCTTTCTTGCTGATTTCCTATCTTGGCTAATCTCTAACTCAGATTTCTTTGCCTCTCCTCCCAGATTATGGAGCTCTGCTGGAAATTTTTAATTTCTGTGCTGCCTGAGCCCTCGACAAACCATACTGTTAAGATCCTGTGTGTCTCTCTTCCCCACCATTTGTTCTCTCTCTCTTTTTTTTTAAGATTTTATTTATTTATTTGACAGACAGAGATCACAGGTAGGCAAAGAGGCAGCCAGAGAGAGAGGAAGGGAAGCAGGCTCCCTGCTGAGCAGAGAGCCCGATGCAGAGCTCAATCCCAGGACCCTGGGATCATGACGGGAGCTGAAGGCAGAGGCTTTAACCCACTGAGCCACCCAGGTGCCCCCTGACCATCTCTTTCTAAAATGACTCCTTCTCACTCACTTCTATCACTTATTTCTTTTTTATTATTGTTTTTTAAAAATTTTTTAGAGATTTTATTTATTCATTTGAGAGAGAGAGAGCACGAGAAGGGGAGAGAGGCAGAGGAGAAAGCAGACTCTCCACACAGCAGGGGGCTGCGGGGCTTGGTCCCAGGAACCTGGGACCATGACCCAAGCTGAAGGCACATGCCCAGCCATCTGAGCCACCCAGGCGCCCCCGACTTATTTCTTTAATCACTCCCAAAATGTTGGCTTTTCTCCATATGTTCTCCCAGCAGCACTGGCATGGCTTGGGAACTTGTTAGAAATGTAGATTTTCAGGTTCCACCTCAGACTCCCTGAATCAATAAACAATGGGGATATTCGCTCAAGTTTGAGAACCACTGTGCCACACATTTTCTCCGGCTAATCTCTATGAGCTCCCCTTTTAACCATTCTTTTCCCACGTAGTACTCCAAAAATTCTTTCCACTCCGGACCACTCCCCAGAGCTCCAGTTGTACTCATACAACTACCTATGGAGCATCTCCACTGGCTGTCCGTTAGGGGTCTCCCTGGAAAATAACTTCTCAAAATCCTATCATTTCTGTATCCGCTTTCCCCAAATGATACCACCGTTTCCCAGTTGGCAGTGCCAGGATCCTGGATTCACAATTCCTCGTTTACCCACCAAAGAAAACACGAGTGTGCCATTTCAGGGGCAGCTCTCCCTTCGGCAGTGTCCTCTAATCGGCACCACCATTATTTTCCTGCAGGCCCGTCCTCCTCACCGCTTGGATTACTAGTGTCCTTCTAATTGGGTCACCGAAGTCTGGTCCATTTCCAGACTTCTCGACCCTCCACATTGCTACCAGAATCATCTAAAATAAAAATTGGATTGGGCTTATCCCCTGCTTAGTCATTCAGTGGCTGTCCAAGGCCTTTGAGGTAAAGTTCAAACTCAGTATGGTGGCACTGTAGGAGTGTTTCTGCCCTGACCCCTGCTTGCCTCTCGGCCTCGACTCCTGCTGAGTCTTTATGTGCTCTCTCTGCTCCCACTCTAACAGGAAACTGGAACTACTTCAAGAGTTCCTCAGTCAGACACTCTTTCTCATACCCTCAAACTGTTGTTCATGCTATTTTGCTAGTTCCTTTGTGAGGAATGTCCTTCCTTCACTTACCATCTGGAAAACGTTCTTCTCTAGGGCTTGGCTCAGTCAGCTTTGGCACGAACCCCCCCACCCCCACCCCTGGATGTGCATGTTCACTTTGGTGCGCGCCCACAGCCCCCATGTCATGTCTTCATCAGAACCCTTATGACACTGCTCTGCCCCGTGCTAGGCAACTGGGAGCAGCTTGAGCACAGGCCTGTATGTTAACTTTATTTAGTGCGATGCCCGACACACAGGAGGTATTCAGCAATAGCTGCTTAGTAAGAAAGACTGCTCTCTCTTTTTTTGAAACGCGTCTACTGCTGTTTCCTGACTGCACCATCCTTTCTTTCCCAGTTTAGCCTCATGACGCTATGAAAAAAGCTCTTGAGAAGGACAAAGATGTGGCTTTATGTCTCATTTTAACTTAGTCTGCCCCAGCGAACCACTTGTTTCTCAAAAACTTCTCTTCCCCAAGTTCCTCAACTGATAGTTTTTGAATTCTCTTTACTTTATGGTCTGCATCCGCACTGACTTCCCTCCTTCTCCAGGCTTGTTACAACTGCTCTACATTACAGAGGGTGGCTGGTGGTGCTGGTAGCTGGCTCGCTGGGAGAAAAAGGCCCTGATTTGTGGCTTTTGTTTATTCCATAATGCAAAGACTCTCATCAGGATCAATTTCAAGCTACCAGCATTTTAACGACCAGCTCACACAATGCCCGAGTATTTCGTAACTGGCTTTCATGAACATCCCATTGGGTTTGGAGAAACGAGTAAGACTAGTTTGACATCTAGGAGGATACAATCTGGTGGAAGGAATATGGAAATAATTAGAAGACAAATGTGATAAACACTACTGACAGCATTTAAACAAGGCACCAGGCATGGGGCTGAGTGAAAGGCTTAATTAGGAAAACCTGTTAATACCTCCTATGGGAAGGTAGGAGGGTTTGAACTGAACCTTAAAAATGGTATGTAGAGGGGCACCTGGGTGGCTCAGTGGGCTAAAGCCTCTGCCTTCAGCTCAGGTCATGATCCCGGGGTCCTGGGATCTAAGCCCTGTATCGGGCTCTCTACTTAGCAAGGAGCCTGCTTCCTCCTCTCTCTCTGCCTGCCTTTCTGCCTCCTTGTGATCTCTGTCTGTCAAATAAATAAATAAAATCTTTTTAAAAAAATGGTATGTAGAGGAATGGCTGTAGACCATTAAGACTGGGGTGCAAAGAATGCGGGGTACAGAATGGATTCTGCCACTAGTTTTGTGACCTTAGTCAAATTGGTTAACTTTCCTAGGACAGTTTCTGCATCTTGAAAATAAGAATTTTACTTCCACAGCCCATTCTGCTTGGATTTGATGATGGTCCTTGGGAAGAGAAAAATATGAGTGGGGGAGTAAGGAAAAAGGAAGAAATACGCTTAGTGTGAAGCTTTTAGGAGGCCAAATGCTATAGGAATCTCTCTTCTAACTGGTCCTCCCTACTAACTTCTGGCTTAGTCCCCATTATGAAAATCCAACCCCATGTCTGAATGATTGTGTGGTTTGCTGAAAGCTCAGTTCTTGTCTTTTTACCTGAATGAGTATAGTGAATCCTAATATGTGGATGCAAGTCAGCTCATTCTTCTGTGTTGAGGGAACAGAGGATTTTCCTTTTCCCTTAGAAAGTATTAAAAAGATCCCACAAACTTCCCTAGTATTTATTCCATTTGAATAATTGTTATTATCTAATCTATCTAGAATTTCCCCATCCTTGCTTCTTGCCTAATCTTCTCTCAAGAACTATCTGATCTTCATTCCTTTTCAAAAACATTTAAAAAATCATGAATCATAAAAGATAGAAATGTGCATAAAACATAAATGTAAGACATAATTATAAAGCAAACACCCATGCAACCACCAATACTGATTCAGGAAGTCCTCCCTGTGTTATTCCCCGAGTATGACCTTCCAGGAGGGATCCACTATCTTGATTTATTGTGATAATGATCTTTGTTTGCCTTTTACCACCCATGTATGTATACTTCAATCCGACTTCCATATTGCATTTTTCATTAACATTTGTTATGAAGAGAACCATACTGTATGCGTTCCCTTATTTCTTGCTTCTTTTGTTCACCACTCTAACCTTCATACATGTTGTGTGTAGCTATTCTTTTTTTTTAAAGGATTTTATTTATTTATTTGACAGCGAGAGAGAGATCACGAGCAGGCAGAGGCAGGCAAAGAGTGAGGAGGAAGCAGACTCCCCGCTGAGCAGAGAGCCCGATGGGGGGCTCGATCCTAGGACCCTAAGATCACGATCTGAGCCAAAGGCAGAGACTTTAACCCACTGAGCTCCCCAGGCGCCCCATAGTTTATTCTTTTTCATTTCATGGTTACACAGTGTTCTACCATGAGTATTTCAGTTCACCAATTCAACTGTGGCTGGATACTGGCATTGTTTCCAGCCTTTGGGCAGTATCAACAATGCTGCTCTGAAGATCTCCCTCGTGCCCAGCATATGTGAGCTTCCCAAGGGTACAGAGGTTAGAATCATTAGGTCTCAGGGTATATACATCCTGATCTCCATTCTTCATTCTTTCCCCAACATTAGTGAGTAAGACTTTTTTTCTTTTCTGAAGAATTTTAATTTCTATGCCTTTGTTCCTGTTTTCCTAGACTTCAATCATCTTTGTTAATCTTACGTTCCTATAACACACATAATCATTACTGATTCTAGCTTCTAGCTCTGTATATCACCTTCCTCCAGTAGTTGTGAATGTTGCCCACTCCAAGTAACATTATTTCATTTATTACTCAAAGAGGAAATGTATTTGGAACATTTTGAGAGTTCTTCTTGTGTGAATGTGTGCAAAACAGAAATCCTGCATTTGATTATTAATAGAGGGCCAGGGATAACTTCTTTCTTTGAGGCATTATAAGTATAGGAATTAAGACTATGGGCTTTGAGTCAGACCAAATCCGTAAGCTGCTGGCTGTGTCCTTAGGCTAATTACCTACTTCTTTGTGTTTTAGTTTCCTCATCTGTCAAAATGTGGATAACAAATTATATCCACCCATAGGGTTATTGTGTGTATTACATAAAACAATCTACAAGTCCGATCAAAAGAGGTTTGTTAACTTGGTCTTTAGGGAGAAAGACATGGAAAGACAGGCTTTCAAAATGCTTACAGGCTATGTAGTGAGGACATATATTATGAGTTTGTCGCCGGTGTTTATATTGAGCCTAAACACTTTTTCCACTCCTCTTTCTGGAATAGCTGGTTAGGACAGGTAAATGTGATGTTGCCAAGGGCCACAGAATGGAGTGAAGTGAATTGGTCTATTTGGGAATCAAATCCACAACTGGCTTTAATTACCATTCAACTGAGTTCAGTGGGCAACATAACATGAAAAAGGAGAAAGCGAATGGGACTAGAAATACTGTCAAACAAGAAAGCAAGAGGACACTATAGAATAGCTCAAATTAACAAGCTGCTTTAAATGGCATCCTCTCTTTTTGAAATTTATTGTGCAGGAGAGTTGGCTGTAACAGAAAGCATTCCTAATCATCAAAAAACCACAATCTAATTTTCCTTATCCTCCTGACTCTCCATGTATAATTCTAGACTTTGATGCTTACATATCCTGGTTTTAGGATATAGTTTTCCACAGCTAGAAACTTAATTATAGGTTCAGCACTTCAAGGCCAATACCTGATTGCCTAATTAGGGAGCTGAAAAATGTTTAGTATAACCACCCTCCTTCCTACCCCTACTCTGAAGTTATTAATGTTCACTTCAAATTGTTTACTAGTCAACCCTTGTGAAAATACTGGTTTTGGGACTCTGAGTCTCTTAGTCCTACATAAAGCTATCTGAATTCAATAAGGCTTTTGAGGAAGCAGCATTTCCAGCTTGACATTAACTGGTAGGCCAAATAATGACCCATTATAGAGACAAAAATGCTTACTGGAATTTAATTTTAATTATTTCAGTTCCTGTACAACTGTTTATTTCACAGTTACACATAATAAACTCTATTATGCTTCTTATTGAAGATTCTTGGAAAATTTTGAGTGCATGGTAGGTTATGGAAAAAAAGGTGGAAGAGAAAAAGGGGAAGAATGGTTCTGAAGGATTATTGAATGATGTGGTGTGACAGTACTTGCCGACTTCATGTCAACATGGCAAGGCCAGATGATTTATTTATAGTTTACTTTTCAGTAACATTTATTACCTGGTAGTATATTGCTGGGGGAAGGGCTGATTTTTATAATTATTTTACCTTTACTCTAGGACTTGAAAAATGAGTAGGCTGGTAACAGGAAAACAAAAAGCCGCCCTTAACAACTTCATTTGAATTAGTAGTTTTGGCACCAACCCAGGCAGAGGGCTGAGCATGGTGGGATTATCTGTTTGCAGAGGTGCAGATGCCAGCTCCTAATAAGAGAACGCCACATTCTGTAAATCCCCGTAAATTTGGAAACCAGGATCCTGAACAGTAGCAGTGGCAGCATAATTTGGTGCTCAGATGCTAAGCAAAACCCCAGTGTTGTGTTTGTCTGCCAAAGTGTCAAAGAAAGCCCCATGGCTGGTATTTTGGCACTGATGTGTGACACTGATAACAGGTAATAGTGGCATCAAAAAGAAGCCCAGGGAAGAATCTCATTAAGTGAGAAAAAAGAATCTTGGGTCTACGCATTATTTCTCAACCAAATGTATGAATCTTGTATCCTACAAAATCAGTTACTAAGAGAGCAACGTGGCCTGCTTTGCGCTTCATCTCATGTGCTGACTCACTGGCCATGGAACATAACAGCCTAACAAGCGATCAAGAGTTGGCCCTGAAGGCCAGCCAGCTGCAGCTTCCTCCCCAAAGGTGAACACACATTAAACAATGTAGCTGAGCTGGGACAGCAGTCAGGAAATGGGAGGGTGGGCTCTCTGGGAGCCAATACTTTGCTTGCTTTGGTGTCTAGGATACAGATTTGCAAATTATAACCTCTCTGAATACTGGCTGAGACCACAGATGAAATAACCTCTGTAATCTTAATGTGTGCTTGGTAGGTAAGAATCATGAATCTCCAACACCTGCAGAACTGGAGTTATTTTTGTTTTCATTTTGTTTTTCTAAAGGTCTACTTGCTCCTTTTGTAAAGCAGGACTGGGACTCAGGCAACATCGAGGGGAAAAAAAAGTTTCCCACACCTTTGAGGACCACGGCTCTAGTGGAACAGGGTGAGTGAACAGGAGTGAGTGAATGAACAAGAATGAGTTAGAACTAAAAAGTTAGACCTTTATGCCTACTTATCAAATAACGATAGAATCCCTTCTTTCCCTATCTTGAGACTAATAGCTAACAGTAATTGTTCAATAAATGTAGCTAGTATGTGCGATAACCACACAATCCCATTTTATAAATGAGAAAACTGATTCTCAAGAGAGGTTAAGGAACTTGCCCAGGGCCACACAGCTAGGGCTTGGATTCAAGGCTAGGCAGTCTGGGTATAAAGGTCATGCTTTTAACTATTATTCATAATATTGTAAAGAATATAATAAAAACATGCACGAGAAAGTCATTTTACTTTGAAAATTTCCGGAGCTCTAAGCAGCTGTTGAATGAAGTTCCTGGAAGGAAGAGTCTGCATTGCATCTAGACAGCACTTTTGCTACATTAATAGCTGCTCTCAAACAGCATCTCTCAAAGGGCTTGAAAATCTGATCTTTGCCTATTTCTTTCAAATGCTGACTTTACCCATCGAAGCACCATAGATAAAGTGACTCCTTTGACAACAAAAACTAGAGAGAAGAACTCCGCAGACCAGGTGCCTCACACAGGGCTTGGCACCCAGGTGATGAATAAAATGGTGACTGCATTGAAAGCCTTCCAATCAAAGGCATTTTGAAATGTGGTATTCATAGTTCACAAAATGGCTTGAATACAAATTATTTAGAATGTCAAAACAGGAAGGGGCATGTGGCAAGTTAAGGAAATTGAGGAGAAATGAAGTATAAATGGAATACTAAACTTTTGAAATTCAAAATAAAAAACCTGGTTATATATCCTTGAAATCCTCTTTCTTGGCTTAGCTGGGAAATAGAGGGATAAGCTTTGGGGATGGAACAAGCCTATTCTTTAATAATATAATACTTCTTATTTGTGTACTATGAACTTGCTGTAAGCCTACTGATCTGAACAAGCTACTTAATATGCTCAGGAGATTTTTTTTTTTTTTTAAGATTTTTTTATTTGACAGAGAGAGAGATCACAAGTAGGCAGAGCAGTGGGCAGAGAGAGAGGGGGGAAAGCAGGCTCCCTGATCAACAGGGAGCCTGACCTAGGGCTCGATCCCAGGACCCTGAGACCATGACCCGAGCCGAAGGCAGAGGCTTTACCCACTGAGCCACCCAGGCGCCCCTGCTCAGGTGATATTTTGAAAAGGTTGACTTTCCCCTATATCATTCCCTAACGACCCTTGTGGTTTTTAGCAGGCACTCAAACATAGCTCAGAAATAAAACAGGTTTTTCTACCACTTTAGACAATGAAATGGATCCCTTATCACAAGCTGGGCCTGTATTCCTAGCACCGGATCTAATGAAGCATTAGACTCACCTCATGTCCAACATATTGTTGTGTCTGGCCTCCCTATAACTTTCAACCAGTACCTAAAGGGCTAATGCATAAAGCAGGGTTTTCTGTAATTCCCAAGAATTTAAAGACTGATTATTTCATGATGTGGCTTGATCCAAACCTGGGGCAGCCAAAGAATCTCCTATGAAGACCTGTTGAGTAGTGAGACTTGCTGAGCAAGAGCTCACGGGGCCCACATTCAGCCCTTTAACTGCCTTAAGGAGGACAACAACTCGGTCTTCCCAGCATGACATTCTCACCCCGTCTCTCTTCTGCTGCACATCTGTAAAATGTGCGTGCTACCTAGTTGTGGAACTGATTCTATGAGACTCCTTGGCCTTTGCTTTAAGAGCAGTGTGAAAGGAAGTCCAGACCCTCTTGGGACTAAGAAAAGCAGAGAAACAGACCCAAGAGGGGCAGTTTGTCTGCTGTGATAGGCTCTCAAAAAGCACATGTTGCCCTGATATGTGACCTATACAAGATCATGACATAGGCTATTCTAAGCTGGGGGATAGAGCAACATGCACACACAAACTTTTAGGAAGTTATCTCCAGGCATCCATATTGCACAGCTGAGGATTTAAAAAATGATTCCTACACAGGGTGTTCCAAAAGTCTTAGTGAAGTTTTAAGCTATTGGGGTTGGAGACGGGGTGGTGAACTGAACTCGCCCTCTGCCAATCCTGCAGGGGTAGCTACAGATGGTCTTGATTTATCATCAGTTAAATGGGCAGCCCAGATTAAAGGAAACATTTTAAAGGACTAATTAGTCAACCCTCACAAAAGTAAATTAAGGGCCTGTGTTGAAACAGCCAAAGGAAACTCTAATACACCACTGTAGCAATAACGCTTGGAGTGTATTCAAATGGAAAAGCTTGGGCTGGAAATACTTGTTTAGAAAAAGAACTACATCACTCCACCCTACTTCATCAAGTAATCCAAGCCATCTTAAACACTCAAGGTCTGACCAAGCAAGACGTATTTTATTAAAACCTCTTTCAGCTTGAACTAGATCATATCCTTGGGAATAAACAATTTTACTCAATGAAGAAGTAGAAAGTATTCTTGATTACTACTATAGTTCTTTTGTGTAGACTGCTTCTAGGTTAATGCAAAAAGCTCAGAAAAGGATGTCGGATAAGGTAAAAGGCTTTATTATTCAGGATCAGCTCAAAGTCTGACACTGACAGAGGCAGGAATAATTATTATCTCATTACATTTGACTTTGGCACCCATTTGAAGTACTAGTTTTCCAAGTGGGACATATTACAGCCAGTAACTCTCAGCACAGTTTCTGTCAGCCACATTTACCCCAATTTTACTCAGCAGAGCTGTTAGGAGATGTTCAAGGATACAAAGAATATAATACCTACTTTAGCTTTTCCCCACCCCACCCCTCTGGCTTTCAAAGCAAGAGATAAGTAGCATTATTAGCAGATATGGTCATAAATAACACCTTTCCACAGCCTAACATTAAAAAATCAAACACCAATTATAAGCAGAGTTTCTAAATATTCAGTTAATGCTGTGGAGTGCTTTGTTTCAAAAACAGCAATTCTGTGGCTTCTCTTTATTTCACTCCTTGCATAAAACCAAGGAGAATCCATGTTTAATTCAGATACGTAGTTCTGGTTGGTACAAGCTTAACTTAGAGGAATCAAAGGAATTAAAATTTGTCATTAAGAAAAGATTTTTAAATTATGACAAAAATATGAATAAAATCTACATATTTCTTAGGGATATGGATAAAATGAATCAAGTTTCATGATTGTTAGGGGATTCCCTTCCAAGGACATAGTACACAGAGGGTACACGGAGCTTGTGTCTCTGAGGTTATAAAGAGGAAAAGTAGAAAACAACAGTTCATTTCAAGATGATTGATATGTAACTGCTGACTAAAGGGAAGATGTTCAAAATATTTTGCACATTATTAACTTAGAATCAATCTAAACATCTTCTATATTAAATATTTAGAGAAATTTCCAGGACTTTTCAGCTCAGGGCTATACTAGAAGGTTACTATTTTTTATGTATATTAAGAGAATCCAAAAAATGAAGCTAAAGCCAAAAATTATTTTTTAGGTTCTGGATTTTCAGTTCAGAGCTATGTTCTTTTATTAAAATATCAGTAAGAAATTATTACTTTTTCTTAAATTCAATGACTTACAAATTTTTAAAAAGTTGCAGCCCCTAGAGAATTGAATTCAAGTTGAATTCAAACCCCAACTTGAATGTATGACTATTGATTTTATAAATATCTTTGTCTAATAAATGGCAAAAATTATAACCTCTTATAGAACATGATGTTGAGTTGGTACCATAGTAAATTGCTTAGTGAAAACAGAAGACCTTAAGTCTCATGTGAGAGATTATATTTGGGGGAAAAAAGACAAGTAAAGTTTCTAGTGTTATTCTCCTAGTTTCTCCAAAGAGTTGATAGTTATCACTGCTCTTAAAATAAAGATGATTTTAACTTAAGAGACTGTATTTTAACACTGAACACTGAATCAAGATAAATGCACTTATCTGAATATCACATTTTTACACATACTAAAAAAACAAAACAAAAAACTCCCAAAAGTGTAGTGAAAAGATTATATAAATTTTAAATGAAACTATATTTGAGGCAGCACAGAACCAGAGGTCCCGAGCAGACTTCTTCAGCAACCGGCCTTCACAGACAGCCTCCTGCTGTGACCCGCAGATACTTTCCACTGTGCAACCTCAGTCTCAGAGTAACAAGAGACAAGTCTTGCTTTCTGTCTCTACGAACTAGGATGTCATTATTGTAGAGAAGAGGCATAATTTAAAAAGTGAAGACTACTCATTCAAAAAGTTACAGAGTGATAAACTTACTTTATGGAATTAAACACAGCATTCATCCCAAGGAAGCTGCATATAAGCTATGGTAGTAGAACCAGAGCAGGTAAACTTCAGAGTTGAAAGGATTTTCTCTGAAAATTTAAAAAAAAAACAAAACACAAAAAACAAAAAAGAAAGGTAGCTTTCTTAAAGATTAGAGTTATAGAATCATTCTGTTGTACTTTTTGTCTTGTTTTAATGGGCCAAAGTTCAGTTAACTCACTCAGATTAGAATCTATAATTCTGTTGACTGTTCGGGACTGCAGTAGTCATCTTGGGATTTTCTATGGAAGTATGTACAGATTTTCCTCATGGAGCTGGGAGTAATAGTGACCTGGAAAAAGAAAGTTTAGATTTCTGAGATTTTCTAAGATAAAACTCAGCTGTTAACTTCAACAAGTTATCACTAAAAGGCATTTTAAATTAATGTCTAGAAATTTGATTATTTAGTCAGTGAGCTTTCAGTCCCAAATATTCTGATGGCAATGTGTCTTCTGGCTGATCTGCACTGAATTTAATAAAAACTGAATAGGTAGTACACAAGGATGGAAGGGAGAGATTTTTCATGTGAATGGAAAATATTCACCAGTTAAACCTTCTAGTAGGAACCAAAGGTTATAATAATCCTCCTCCTTAAAATAAATGAGCGAATTGGGGCGCCCGGGTGGCTCAGTGGGTTAAAGCCTCTGCCTTCAGCTCAGGTCTTGATCCCAGGGTCCTGGTATCAAGCCCCGCATCAAGCCCCGCATCAGGCTCTCTGCTCAGCTTGGGGGCGGGGGGAGCCTGCTTTCTCCTCTCTGCCTACTTGTGATCTCTGTCTGTCAAATAAATAAATAAATAAATCTTTAAAAAAAAAAAGAAATGAGTAACCCCCCCCCCCCCGAAATTTACAAATGTAATAGTGATTCAAATGGCAGCTGCTACTTTCTTCGGAAGAAATGACATTATCATCATGCACATAAAGCAGAAAATTCTTTTAAAGAAACGTTAGCTTCAAAGACTGAAATTATAAAACCAGAAATGTATGAGACTAGCACACTATTTTTGAAAGCCTTTAAAATTAACACATTAGTGAAAACAATTAGTGATATTATTTTTCTGCTAACATACAGCTGAGAACAGTTCCTCTGGAAAAAAAATAAGAAATTTGATTAGGGGTAAAAAAACAGGTACAGTGATAATTTTGAAAGAAGAAAGACTCCTTAGAGCTAGTTTTTTTTTTTTTTTCTTAATGTTCTGTAGCAAGTCTTGGTTGGAGCTTGTGTTTGAAGTAATCTTGAAAATATTTCTGGTTTATTTTTCCTCTAATTACTGGATAGGCTTCATGACAGTAGGAGGGGGAAATGAACACTTATTAAACTAGAATTGGCCTCAGGATATCTTGCCTTTGCCTTTTAGATTCTTGGAGTGAATTTTAATCATTCTACCGTCTTCTTAACACAGAGCAAGAGCTACTATGAAGCACAGCAGAACCTCCCTTAACCCATCTCGCCTTAACTTGCAAACTGATTACCTGATGATTTTTAGTTTTTAATGACTGGTGCCCATACCCACCCAATGCTCTTAGCTACTTCCCCCACCACCATGAATAATGAGTCACTTGCTTTCCAAGGTTCACAAACCTATTTTCTGCCAGAGTACATGTTTTTGAAATTGCTTAACTTAAATTTATGCCAGTCAATGAAATGAGTCCTAAATAGGTAAGTGAAACTAAGGTGAATGTTTTAAAAGTATAGACAGAGGCGAATTGCCAAAAATACTGGTGTGAGCAAGAGGACTGTAAATAAGATTGGAGAAAATCATAAAAACCTAGAAGGATTCTACATTGAAATTGCTTTGTAAGTGTCTAAGTTTCACTGTATTTTAAATAATCATAAACTGTAATTACAAACTGGAAATCTATTTATGGATTTTGGCAACTTGCCCACAAATGTCAGCTTTATCTATAAAAAGGAAGGGAATCCCTAAAAAGTGGTGGCCAGGGGCTTGGGTGGGGTGGGGAGGGAATAATATCACACAATGAAGAGGGAAGATATCTTGGAATTGATATGCTAGAGGATGATGAAGGCTTTGAAGAGTCAAGCAACAGGGTTAAGGGTTATAGGCCTTGACAAAAGTTTTTTTTTTTTTTTTTTAAATTAATTAATTTATTTGAAAGAAAGGGAGAGCGAGTGAGAGTACGCACCCTCAAGTGCAGGGCGAGTGAGGATGGGGGAAGGGGCAGGGGAGGGAAGAGCCACTCAGGCGCCCCCAGACTTGGACAGAAGGCATTTTGATGGGAGTAAATAGGGTTGCTAGATAATAAAATACAGCAACACCCAGTTACATTTGAATTTCAAATAACTTTTTAGTATAAGGAATTTTTAGTATAAATATGTCCCATGCAATATTTGTCTCAAATTTTTATGTGCTAAATCTGGCAACCCTAGGTATAAATAGATTTACTGGGGGGGAAAAAAAAAAAAGAAAGAAAAGAAAAGGAAAAAGAAGGCATCCTGACTTCTGAGAAGGGATTTGTGTCTGACCTTTCAGAAAGAAGTTAGGGAATGTATCTTCTCACTGGCCACTTTCAAGTTAGGAAATGCATCTTCCCATCACCGCCAACTTACCGGGCCTGGAGAAGTCTTTCCGCTCTGTCTCCTGGAATTGGGGGTCTGGGAGGATGGACTTCGTGGAGACGAATTTTCAGCCTTCCGTTTGGCTGCCATGGCCAGTAACCAGTTTTTATTCTCTGGGGAGCTATTCTCTTTGCCTACCACCTCAGACCCCTCTCCACAAGATCCCAAAGGAAGAGGTAGTGTTCCGCAGCTTTCAGAAGCATAAGGACTGGCAGGAGAAGGAGGCTCTGAGATACTCATACTAGCTCCTTCAATCTTGCTTGGTTTGGCGGGACCTAGAGAGTCCTTACCAAGGTCTTCCTGGTTACCAGCAAGGCAACAGAGATCCAAGTGAAGCTTTTCAACTGGGTCATCAAGCTCAGTCACACAGTTGCAACTCTTTACACACTTCTGTTTCACACTCTCCAGACAACTTGAGTCTAGCCTCCTCTTTACTCGATTTCTAGACTCTGAGCAAGCCACTGCTTGGGATGATTTCAGACTCACAGGAATGAGGGCTTTTCTTGGAGATGTGATCTTGGTCTCAGAAGCGGGTGGCGTGATGGGCGGTGATGAGGATGGTGTTCGGGTCATCCAGTTTCTAATGGACATCTTGAAGGATGAGGGTGGCTTCGGAGAGACGGAGGAGACAGAGCCTCTTCTGCTGATAGGAGAACGGGCTTTGGCAGGAGGGGTTTTAATAGAGAATGTAGGAGTATTTGAAGGAAGAGGGAGGTCTCCTGCACAGCTTGGAGCACAAGCTGCTGATGATGGGGAAGAAATGGATGGACTGCTCCTTACTCTGGGAGCTTTGGCAGGAGTATTCTGGCTACTTGTCACTGTCACTGAAAAAAAAAAAGAGTCACAAAAATCAGAGGTGAAAGTCAGAAAATTCCTGAACTCTCATCAAGGAAAATTATAACTAACTTACTCATACAGAAATGGTTTTCCAAGTGATTAGGTTATATAAATCATTGGATTCTTATCATACCCTTGCAACATTTTCCTTCCCCTTTCCTAACTGCCCTCCTCCCAACCACTGTTGTAAAACATAGACAATCTAGAAAACACAGAAAAACTAAAAAAAAAATTTAAATGAGTCCAGGTAAACCACTTTTAATATTTTTTTCTATACTTGTGCATGTGATATATACATTATATATGTCAAATTTTTTCTATATGAAACAAGACTATAATGTATATACTAATTGTATGTAATGTATTTGCTAACCTTCTACTAAGCATACCATGAATATTTTGCACATTAATATAAATTTATATTATATTATCATTTTTAATAGCTTCAAGTATTCTAAGGTAACAGTAAGACATTCAGGTTGTTAATGATATTTTGTTTTCATATGTAAAGTTGCCATTAGGATTCCTGTATATACTTTTGAGCAATGCTAGGGCAAAGAGGCACCACACAATGGCTCCCAAACAGAAGTACTGGTCTAAAATTTGGCACATTGATTTACTGTTGACTTGAACCCAACGTTTTACCTCCTCTACTTCAGCTTCCCTATCTGTTAAATGGAAAGATTTTAATCTCCACAAAAAACAATCCCATCAATTACTCATTGAGGTTATTAGGCCTCACTTGGTTTTCCATCTTAACTTATGAATGGCTACTTTCCACAAGCCAAAGAATGTCAAAGAACATTTCAGAAGCTAAATGCTTTCTCTTAATAAAGCAAATCAAACCGGGATAGAACTCTTCTCTATGTCCTGTCTCTTGTTTACAAGAAACAACAAGTACTTTAGGCAAATTCTTTAAAAACTTCATGCTTCTTCCCCCTTAGGCCCCACCACAGACAACTCTGTATTTTCTTACTTTCCTTCTGAGCTTTTTAGATTGCTGAAATAGTGTTCCTATCTCCAATAACAAGGAAAGGTCATCAGTTTATTTTCTAAGCCACAAACTCTTTGAATTATAACTCTGATATTTAATTCAGTTTACCGAATTTTATTCATATGCAATTGAATTTATAATGAGCTGACATAAAAATACAATCTCTCTTTTAGTTAGAATACAGATTTACAAGCATTAATTTCAGGAATTTAGTTATCCTATATGTTCTACCCTGTGCTTTTTACTAATAAAGCAGTTTTGTCTTGAGATAGAGAAATTCTACAAACTGACTTTTACCTGAACTTTTCCCATCAACAAATTTTTAGAAATCGCCAAAGTGATACCACTCCTTCAATAAATCATTCCTGGAACCCCCCCCCCCCCCTTTTTAAAAGATTTTATTTATTTGACAGACAGAGATCACAAGTAGGCAGAGAGGCAGGCAGAGAGAGAGAGGAGGAAGCAGCCTCCCTGAGGAGCAGAGAGCCCAATGTGGGGCTCGATCCCAGGATGCTGGGATCATGTCCTGAGTGGAAGGCAGAGGCTTTAACCCACTGAGCCACCCAGGCACCCCAAGGAAAACCCCATTTTTGTCGTAACATGATATATAAGGGAAGTTAGTGACAGGACCTGTCCCTAAAGCATCTGGTCATTGTTCTCATACTCATGTTCTAAAGCTCGATTACTATTACTTCAGGAGGACAAAAATTTTTCATTTTTTCACTCCTCAGAGCAGGTCAACAGTCACCACACAGCCCCTATAGTCATTAGTTCTATTAAAGTGGGCCGAAGGATATGGTTAAGGCAGAAAGTCCTAAAATAGTATGGGTTTTACAATATGCAGGTTCTAAGACAGGATTAGGGGAGAAGGAAAAAGCTGGGCCAGGGCAGCTGGGGTTGGGACCACACAGATAGCTAAGTTTCTGATACTGGAGCAGTAGACATCTGAAGTATTTACTGAAGGTCAGCGGGGTATCTGATGTGGTGGAAAGCTAGGGCATTTCTCTTTCTTTAGGATGTTAGAATGAAGGAAGGATTGGACAATGGGGGTTCAAAGAGAAGATTTTATTAACTTGGAAGGTTAACAAAACTCTACGACAAATTTAAATCTTTAAAAAAAAACAGTAACTAGATTATTTAGATAATAAAAGTTGATGTTAAAAAAACAAAACAAAACAAAACAAAAAACACAACCAAACAGTTAACAGAAGGGAATAAGGTGAAAAGTCAAAAGTCCTCTTTTTAATCTTCTCATTTTACTCATGTTCTTGTGCAACCCACAATTTTCTATATGCCTGTTAGTGTACACAAAGGTATATCATACCTTAAAAACCCAACAATGGATTATTACACACATAATTGTTACACATAATGGATTATTACAGACACTTTCTGCAATTCGCCCTTTTCTCTTAAAAGTGTTATCTTTTTCTCTGTATCTCCTCACATACATTAGATGCACTGCATTCTTTTTAACAGCTATTTGGTACATCACTATATTGGCGCATCGATTTAACACGACAGGCCCATCTAGCACATCATCTACTGACTCTCCGCTGACCCTAAGCACTGCACAAGATCTGATGACCCAGTAGCATAAACCTGTATTACTATCCTAAAAGCTTCCTGAAAGTCAGCTCCTTTGAGGAATTAGAGGAGAGCTTACGAATAATCAGTCACTTTGCAGCTCCTTTCTTATAAAAGTTTGCCATCTGGCCTCACCTCACCTTTTCAGTCATATCATGTACTCTGCTACTCTGGGATCCTGTTGCAGGAGACTACTCACTGCTTCCTGAATAAGCTGCGCCCTGTCACATCTCTGTCTTTGTTCATGTGGCTTTCTTGCCAAGCCTGTCCCTTCTTGGCCAGGCAAAAATTCTCATGTTTCAAGCTCTGATGACATCGGTAACTTCATTGTTACACAATTCACAAACTCCTTTCATTGTGTAGAATTCACAAACTTCTTTCCTCCTCTCCCACAGTAAGTAGGTTCCTTTTGTTTATATAGCTAGGAGCAGTGTTAATAATGTGCCAAAGCTTTTATATCTGCCTCCTGGACTAGACTGGGAGCACTTAGGGGCAGGTGATGATGGTTTTCTCATTTTAAGTCTAGTGTCCCTATAGCACCCAGCAAGGAATTATTAAACAATTTTTATTAAATGTCATTACTTCTGAGACAGATGATGGTGAGGTACCAGGCATCAAAAAACAGACTCTAAGAATTCTGCTGACTGGTGAGAGTATAGCAAGCACATGAGATAGAACAGTTAAGGTTTCCTTCTCTTTACAATAAGGACAATCATCTTTGTCACTCAATAATGCCTAGACCAGAGGTTCTCAATCCTGACTACATATAAGAATTACTTGGAGCTTTAGAAAAATACAGGTACTTGGTCCCCATCCCAGACCTACTGAACAATCACTGGGGATACACAAACTTTTAAAAAGCTCCACCACTGGTTACGATGCACAGCTGGGGCTGAGAACCCTTCACCTTGACAGTGCTGAGATTGCTGGCTGAAACGGTGAAACAATAGTAAGTGACAGAGCAGGTGCTGGCTGGGAAAAGTAGGGCAGAGGGAAAAGGGGCTGTGCCTTCAGTTTAAAGCCTTCTGGCTGGTGTGCTAAAAGGGCCAGAGGAGAAGATATGAAGCCTAGGACAGCAGTGAAGGTTTGGGGTGGCAATTAGAGTCAGGAAAGCAGAGGACCATAACTTTCAAAATGGAAGTGTGATTAGCGGCAGCCTATCTGTTGCTGGAAGCTGGGTTACAGGGATGAATAGCCAATGTACCAGCCTTTGGCTTTCACGTGGGGTTGCTGCTCTGTAGAGCTCTTCAAGAGAACTCTAGCAGCATCCAGAAATAGAAAAATCTAGGTATAACTCTTGGTCAGGTTTTTTCTTTTCTTTTCTTCTTCTTCTTTTTTTTTTTCCCCCAATATTTATTTATTAGAGAGAGAGAGCACACAAGTGGGAGAGCAGCAGAGGGAGGGGGGAAGCACTCCCCGCTGAGCAGGGAGCCCAACGTGGGGCTCAATTCCAGCACCCTGGGATCATGACCTGAGCCAAATGCAGATGCCTGACCAATGAGCCACCAAGTGCCCCCCTTGCTCGGGTCTTTGCTTTCTTATGTTGAGTCCTAAAGGAGGCAGTAGGGCAGAGTGCTTCTAAGCATGGGCTCTAAACCCAGACTGCAAATGTTTAAATTCTGGTTCTACTGCAACTTGACGGCTGTGTGACCTTAGGCAAGTCCAGCTTCCTTGAGCTTCAGTTTTGGTTGTTTGGCGAACTAAGTAAGATAATCCATGTGGGTCTCTAGAATGATTGTACTCAATAATGGCCAAAGGTTGTTGTTGCTATTATATAGTCCAAATTTGGATCAACATGTATAAATTCTTTTGTGACTTGGCTTCCAAAATTAAATAATTAATGACACACTAAAAATACTTAGTTAAGCAACTCACTTTTCATTAATATTCTTAAAATGGTTACTGCAGTTAACACAGAAATGCCACCCCTGAGAATCTATTTTAATGGGATGGGGGAATCCTTAATTCAGAAAACAATTTTCACGAAATACTGAAACACAATATCCAACTACAAGAGAGTAGCTAAACTACGGAACATTTACTCAGTGGACTATTTTAAATAATTTTGCTATAAGATAACATAGAAAGTGCTTAGGACATAAGTTCAGTGAAAGCAACCTCAAGAAATCCAAATGTATTTACAGTACAAACATGATTCCGTTAATAAGAATCTCTCTGTGGAAAAGGAGGAAAAATCTCAAAAAATAAAGTGTCAAAATTGTGAGTGGTGGAAACACTGATGGCTGTTTCCTCATATGATTCTTCTCTTTTTCATTTCCCAAAATTAGGGAGAGATAAGTAACTATAAAGTCAAGGCAGCAAATAGACATCCATGTTCCTGGATCACAAGACTTAACACATCATTAAGGTGGCAATATTCCCCAAGCTGATCTAGAGATCTGACGCAATCCATATCAAAATCCTAGAGGACTATTTTGCAGAAATTGACAAGCTGGTTCTAAAATGTGTATAGAACTACATGAGGACAAGAATAGTCAAAATAACCTTGAAAATGAAAACCAGGGGACTCAGCCTTTCTGATTTCCAAACCTGCTACAAAGCTACGGTAATCAAGACAATGTGGTATCAGCATAGGACAGACATATGCATCAATGGAACAGAAATGAGAATCTAGAATAAACCCTTACATTTATGGTCAACTAAGTTTTGGCAAAGGTGTGAAAACAATTTATGGGGTATAGTCTTTTTTAAAAAAATGATTACCAAGAAACCAGGATATCCACGTGTAAGAGTGAATTTTGATCCTTACCTCATATCATACACAAAAATAAACAACACAACGGACCAGAGGGCCTTAAAATTAAAAAACTCATAGAATAAAATATAGGAGTAAATCTTTGTGACCTTGAGTTAAGCAATGGTTTCTTAGATATAACATCAAAAACACAAATGACAAAGGAAAAGACAGATAAATTAAATTTCATCAAAATTAGAAATTTTTTTGTCAAAAAAAAAAAAAAACAACACCATTAAGCAAGTAAAAAGACAACCTATAGAATAAGATAAAATATTTTCAAATCACTGTATGACAAGGGACTTATGTCTAGAGTATATAAAGAATACTTTTAACTCAACATTAAAAAAGACAAATAAATTTAATTTGCCCAATAAAATACGGGCAAAGAATGTGCAGAAGCATTCTTCCAAAGAAAATATACAGATGGCAAATAGGCACCTGAGAAAATGCTCTATGTCATTAACCGTGAGGGGAATTAAAATCTAAACCACAATGGGATACCACTTCACATTTACTAGGAGGGCTATACTTAAGACAGGGCTATACTTAAGAGCTAGTAAGGATATAAGGACATTGGAATCTTCATTTCTGATGCTGAAAAAACTCTAGGATGAGATTGTGTTGATGACTGCTTCACTCTGAATGCCCTAAAGACCACTGCACTCTGTACTCTAAATGGGTAGACTTGTGATATACGAGTATATATTGACAAGGCTCTAATAAAAAGCCTCAAAGGGGAAGAAAAGTATAGGAAATAAAAAGTAAAAGCAGTTTACCATCTAACTCCATTCTGAATAGAAAAAAAAATACTAACTCTTGATCAAACAAAAATTATGATCTTGTATTGGAAAGACAGGGGAATGGGGAGCGTGCAGGGATTTGGAGTGGTGGAGATCCAGAGGGCTAAACCCTCCTCACCCATATTAAAAGGTCAACAGATAACGTTGAACACTGCACCAAAACAAAACCCCAAAGAAACAGAAATGCACAAATATTATTTAGAGATGTACATATCAAAGAATCAGCTAAAACATTTGACAGTGGCTACCCCTGAAAAAGGGGAACTGTGGGGCAGGGTGCCTGGGGGCTGTTTTTTTTATCTTATTCACTGCTGTAGGACTAGTTGACTTGTTAAACTATGATACAAATAAAAAAACATTTTTTTAAAAGAGAGGAAAAACCAAAAACCAAAAATAAAAGCATCAAAGGTTTTACTGAAGTAGACTCAGAATAAAAGACCCCTCTGGAGTCTAGTTCTGCTTATAACAACTTGTAAGAGACTAAGTAAGTCGTTAGAAATATGAGTATATACTCGGTCTCACCTTCAACTCCCCATTACCTTAGGCCTTGATGGCTAATGTAAAATCAATCCTTAAGCTTGAATTTCAAGCTTATTACTATGTACCTATTGATAGAAAACATCGGAATCCCCTCTGGCTGGCTCGGTGCTTGGAAGACTTTTGCTCTTGGTGCACTGTTCCACTCTTCAACACTGTCTCTGTCAGTTCATGGTTATTACAAAATCCACATACATGATCCTTCCAATACTTTGCTTGCTCAGTCTCTGCCTCCTTCTACATAGCTTTGTCCTTTCACTCACTCAAGCCCCTTATTTCTTGACCTTACTACTACCAATCTGCAAATCCTCCATTTTCTCAATGTCAATCACCCCCTATTTTCCAGCTCACTTCTGAGCAATTCCAAATTCCAATTCCAAAATTCCTTCATCCTCTGGGGATCCTCAATTTATTCACCTTCCCACTTCAATATGGTCCCCTAAGTGCCACTATATCCTCATTTCCCTCCTCCCCCAGTTTCATTCCTACAGTTCATTACAGTCATCCTTTCTTACCTACCCTCAACTCCCTTGCCCCCCACCCCTCACTTCACACTCGTGGACTGAAGCCACATCCCTTAAACTCCCCACCTACAGTGTACTTGTACCTGGGCAGCAGACACACAACCACGCTGACTTTGCAACCTTCAACTCATGGCTACCAGCCTCCAGTTGACCCACTGCCCAATAACCATATCTCCCAAGTCCCTTACTCTTCTTTTCTCTGTATGACTCATGTCAGACTTTCTTATCTCTCCTTGGATCTCAACCACCTCCTTCCCTATCTTTATTTTCACTTGAAGATCCTGATTCCTATCTCACTAAGAGAAGCTATCAACTTCCACAGGTTCTGAACATCCCACCTACTTCACTGTATTTATATTTTCTACCTTTTCTCTGATTACTATGGATGACTTTCCACACCCCTGGCAAAGGCCTACCCTTTTACTTGTAAATTTGTTCTCACACTTGAGAACATTGCTCCAGCAAATCTCCTTGCATCAAGTCCCACCCCCCCCATAGGATCCTTCCAGTCACACACAAAATGCTGTTAATACAAAGCAAAAAACAAATTGCAACACTGCTTCTTCCTCAGCTACCACTTCATTTCTCTCCTTTCCTTTCTAGCAAAACTCCTTGGAAGAGCCCTCTATTCTTGTAGTCTCCAAGTTCTCTTCTCTGATCCTCCTTAACACCCATTAGACACTGACACTCTGCCAACTGCTTTCATTAAAAGTCACCGAATAAGCCTGATAGTGCCAAATCCAAAGGCCAATTTTTAGCCCTTGTCTTACATGGAGTTCTAAAAACATTTGACCAAATTCATCCCTCTCTCCATTATTTACTGGGCTTCCAGGATACAATATTCTCCTGGTTTTTCTCTATTTCTGGTTGTGTCTGCTCTTTCACCCCTCCAATCTCTAAACAATGGGGTGTTCCAAGGCTCAGAACCCAGACCTATCCTCTTTTCTTAGCTATAGCTTCCTTCACCTACATGTTGTTGAATCCCAAATTTATAGCTCTAGGCTCAAACTGCAGAATTAAACATCTAACTACCTCTCTGACATCTTCATTTGAATGTCTAATAATCATATCAAACAACATATCGAAATGGAGCTTTAGCTATTCCCTCCCAAACCTGTTTCTTCTGCAGTGATTCCTGTCTAGGTTAACAGCAATTCCATTCTTCCAGCTTCTCAAGTCCTAAACTCTGAAGTTATCCTCAGTAACTCCCTTACATTCCATATCTGATTCCACATTATATTTACAATATATCCAGAACTTGAAGACTTCTTACCATATCTTTTGCTACCCCTCTGTCCAAGTCACCATCATTGCTTCCTAGATTATTTCAAAGGAGTTCAAAATTAGCTTCCAGCTTTTACACTGATCCCTTTATAATTTGTTTTCAACACAGGAGTAAAAATAATCAAGTTAGGAAAATTCAGATCATGATACTCCTCTATTTAAAACCCTGCAATAGCTTTTTAATATGTCAGAATAAAAGCCCAAATCATACAAGAACCTCATTTTCCACTGCTATTCCTGTCCCTCTCGTTAGCTTGCTCTAGCCACGGGGGCTCTAACCACATTAGCCTCCTTGAGGAACAAAAAATATATCAGGCCTACTCCTGCTTACGGGCTTCTGTGCTTGCTGTTTTATCTGCCTGGAATGTTCTTCAAAATGTCCACATGGCTCCCTGTTTCACTTCCCTTACTCAAACGTCATCTAAACATTGAGGCCTCCCTGAGCACCTAATTTTCCAGTGTTCCTTTTTTCATAAGTATTTATAGTTACCTGACATAGTACATATTTTCTTTAATTGTTCCTCTGCCTCTCATACTAATCTGTAATCTTCATTTACATTTTTGGGATTTTTTATTCTTTTGTTCATTGCTAAATCTTCAGCAACTCAGAGCCGTGCCTAGCACATCATAGGTGTTCAATAAATACTTTGAAAATAAGTGATCCACCACTCTATTCCAGTGCCTCTTGTAGATGATAAACATAGTAGTGCTCAGAAGATATTTATTGAAAAGAATGTAAAGAAAGATGGTGCTTTCCTTTAAAAATATATCAAGTAAGACCAAATTTAGCTTATCACTCTGCATTGCAGAATGAAACCAATCAAACCATAAGCAACTTAGAAAAATGCATGGGATCCTTACCTAGGTCAGCTCTGGCTTCCTTTTTCTTCTGAGAGGCCCAGCCCACTAAGGAGAGTTTATCTCCTCCTGACTTCTCCTCTAAGCCTCTATTCAAGCGCCAGATTTTCAGTGTATTGTCATCAGAGCAGGTAGCAATCTAATGAGAATCAGGAAGGAAGTTAAGAAGTTTCAATCAAAGATTTATAACAAAGTAAAAAGTAGATCTTAAGGACCCATGACTAGAGAATTATTTTGTGTGATATACCAGGATGTAGAAAATGAGATCTAAAAAATCATATACTTCATCCCTCGCTTTCAGGAATCACTCCAAATTTCCATAGGACTATTTTCTTTATAATTCTGATGGTATGTCTTCTGTTACCAGTCACATCTTACCTGACCTAAAGCCCTACTATAAAATCAGGTTCCTTTCGTTTTACTCTCAAAAACCTGGGCAAGTCATTATCTTCATCACTTTCTATATAATTATGAAATATAATATAATTATGACACCCTTTTTTATTTCCTCTCTTAAATGATAAACCGTATATGCCACCAACATTCAATTTCTACCACTTTCTTCTGAATTCTACATGTTCTGGCTTACTGCTAAAGTAATGGGATCATTTCCAAGATCAGGCTTAGTCTGTGACTCTAGTAAGCTGTGACAAGTAGAATGAAACCATTCTTTGAGATTCTTTTTCAGATAGGTAAAGGAGCAATCTGGGAAAACAACAAGTTCACTAGGCTGAAAGAAGTTAAAAATAACCTTTGCCCCTTTAAAAATATCTGACCATTCCCGATCTTGGTCCCAAGCCTTTTATGGCAGAGAAAGTCCAGCTTGAAGAGCTTGTGGCAAATGGCCACTGGTACCAGAGCTGTTCCCCAGCATTTGTTTATATAATTTCTCTATTTCAGTCACTGAAGAGAGAGAAAAAAAAGAACACACGTTCTCTTAAGTCTTGGCCCCCAAGAGACTGGCAACTTTTTCCTTTCCTTACTGGGAGGCCAAAAGAAGACACACATATTTAACTGCTCAAGAAGAAATGCCTGGAATCCCCAGTTACTCGATGGTCTATTAACAAGAATTATTTCCAGAGCACCTACTGAGAGTGTAACAATTTACATTTTTTATGTTTTTTAATTCTCACAATGTAAAAAGCCTTGAACTCCAATAATCTCATCTACAAAATAAGAAAGAATAAAATTATTTGCCCAAGGTCACCACAATTAAGTGGCAGAGCTAGAAGTGAAAATTTTTCTAATTTCAAAGGCTAGATTTTAAAACCATATTTTTACCTTCTTAACTTTAGGCTAGGAACAAAGTTATTTAAAAAAAATTTTTTTTTAAAGAAGTTGTTATTAGATTAGTATAGGTAAACAGCCTTGTCACTACCTATGAGTCTTTTCTGTGCATATATAGATAAGGGCAATATATGATAATTGAAAAAAGGGAACATAATTAAGTGAGTAATTGAAAAACTCTCTAAATTCTACAAAGATACAAAACTCCATGTTAAAAGCAGATTATTTCACTGGGAGGTACATGGAACCTCAGAAGAAAAAGGTCAGTGGGATGTAATTATTGGTGATTAAAGCAATGAGTTAAAAAAAAATCTATAGGGCTGACCACAGAAATGGTTATACAGATATAGAAACAAAAAGAAATCCACAGCAGTACTGGAAAGCTAGCAGGGATGCCATGAATAGACTAGACCATAAGAAGTTTCTAGAAGATAAAAAACAGATGGGAACAAAACCTCAAAACGTCATAAATGAAAGTGGAGATATCCACAGAAGTGGTATTTCTTGTAAACCCCAAATAACCCAAAGACCAGAGGCAGTAGGGGCTGAGAGAATGAGTGGAACTTGGGCCAGTATTTATGAAATCCCTACATGTACACAAAGTTTATGTTTCTTGCCTTTTTACATTTCAGGTATTTTATTTGTCTTTAAGTATCATTGTCAAAAAAATTTTTAAGTGAGAAATGTCTAAAACATCTTGGAGCTACTCATATAGGGTAGCCATAGATAACCTACCATATTACAACTTCACAGTAAGCACTATTTAGGCATGTGAAAACTAAATTTGACTGTGAAGAACAGTCAAGATGTTAACAACCTTTAACATGCCATGTTGATAGTATGTAGAAAGTTAATAAAACTAGTTTTCCACCTTAGATTTTCATATGAAATTTAATTACATTAAAAACTTAACTATGTTTAGGAAAGGAATTATTCTAGGGAATCAAGAAATCCATTCTAATCTCGCCATTTGCAATGACATGGTTGGAACTAGAGGGTATTATGCTAAGAGAAACAAGTCAATCAGAAAGATAATTATCATACGATCTCATTTATACATGGAGTTTAAGAAACAAAACAGGATCATAGGGGAAGAGAGGAAAAAATAAAACAAGGTGATATCAGAGAGGGAAACAAATCATAAAGGACTCTTAATCATAAGAAACAGAGGGTTGCTGGAGGGGAGGGGAATAGGGTAACTGGGTGATGGACATTAAGGAGGGCATGTGATGTAATGAGCACAGGTATTATATAACACTGATGAGTCAGTCACTGATCTCTACCTCTGAAACCAATAATATATATTATTAATTAACTGAGTTTAAATTTTTAAAAAAATCCATTTTTATTCCTTAGTGTAAGTTTCTCTATTGCTAAAGAAAATATGAGTATGTATGGTTAATGCAGACATAGATCCTGGATGGCCTCTAGATCTTTCAATCCCTAAAAATAAAAGTCTGTGTAACTCTCAAACTAACTTGGGAAAATCTACAGATCTGTGATCTATTTTTTAAACCAATGACAGAGATTTATTTACAAACCTTTGTGAAGTCTGATGGACACCAGCACACAGATGTGACCTCTTGAGAGTGACCCTGGAGCACAGTAGGAGGATGCCAGGGTGTGGAGACCTATCACACCACCAAAAAAGAAAAAAAGTAAGTCAGCAGAGCAGTATTAGGTCTCTCAGAGCCTTTGAATCTCTCCACATTTGTGTCTTACAGAGTTGTTACCAAAGATCTCTAGGTATAACTAGTTATAGCTCAGAAAAGAGTCCTAGTGTGCAATAAAAGTATTTCTGTCATTAACCTGAGAAAACAGAATGAAAGTAGCCAAAATCAGTTAATAATAATCAACTTAAATACCAGGGGCAGGTCTTACTTCAATTCAAGACTATATAGCAACATATATTTTGACTGAAATTCAAGCATGACATTATTCCTCACCCCTTAGCTGGAAAACTTTCTATAAGATTAGGGTTCAGCTGCTAGGTAGTGTGAATTTCAATGGAGTCCTGTTTTTATATAGCCTAGACATTTTCAGATCTTTTCTAATCAGCTACTGCCAGGAACACTACATTAAATACATCCTGAAGGCATCTCGGACATACTACCAGTTCTCTGGCAACAAGGGGACAGTCTTTCACCCAAAAGACTCACCGATTTTTACCACAGTCCCTAAAGTTATACCCCTTCATTTTGAAGGAATATAAACCATATACTTATACATGGCACTTCGGTATCTTTTTTTGGGAAAAAAGAAATCCTCTAAAATTTCATTTTGGTAGATTTGTTTAAAGAAATCTTAAGTTTTCAATTAAGTACTGCCACATCTTAATGAATCAAGAAGGGTCATATTGTGCAGTAGTATACACGTGACAAAGGATCAGACTTTCCCTCTCACTATATGCCACTAGTGATGCATTTGACAGTTGACTCATTCAAGAGTTGTCAAACCCTTTCAGAGGCCATGGGAATTAATCAGCACAATATGGCATATAAACTCACGTAACTATTATTAGCACGTGTTTGAAAAGAGACATTATTCTCTTTTCATTTTCTGGAGGCTCTGAATCATTGCTCATCTGTATGAAGAAAGTGGAGGCGACTCTGGAAAGAATATTTGCAGAGAATGACTAAGAAAACTTAATAGATGCCTTCAACTGTAGTGAAGAGAGTCAACACACTGATTCACAAGGTCATCCAACTCAGTTATATTACTACTCCTCTCTTGGGTTAAATGGCACATGTAATGATTCTAAAAGCAAAAGAAGAGAAAGAGCAGAGTCTAATTTGCCTTGCTGGGTTAATTAGAGTTTAACAGAAAAAGCTTTTTTCCTGAGTATTATCTAAAAGGATCTCACTTTCTGCCTCCTACAATGGCACAGAGAACAATAACTCTTTCTCTCACAAGGTAGCATATTTTAGAAAAGACTTTCAAGATAATCTCTAAGTATTTCAGGAGCCACAGAAATTCTCCTTCCTCCTGCATTTGGGATGGCCCCAGCCTATTAAGTTTCTCTTCACTCAAGACCCAAGCAGGTCTGCTAGCACCAAATTAAAAGGGTGAGAAAATCCCAGTGTCCTCTTGACCGACCCTCCCTGGTAGCAACACGTTCTTCTACTGGTTTACTCTGCTTGTGGCCTTTAGCCTGTCATTTCAAGATATTGCTTCTTCTTCAATTTTCTAGGCATTACAATACCCAATGGAACCTAAACATGTATATAAAGGATTAAAATAAATTTCAAGAAAAACCATCACATCCGCCAACAGGGTATATCCACATTTTTGCATTTATCTATAGGATCTAAGAGAAAAAAACAAAAGATCCCTTGGAAAAACTTTTTACAAACTGATAATAAGGTAGGAATAATAATGACAATAAAAGTCAGCATTTGTTGAGTCAGATGCTTAGTATAGCATTAAAGTAAGGGGAAGTTAAAAGTTAAACAGAATTATTATATGACCCAGCAATTTTTCTAAAGATCTACTCATTCATTTGAGAGAGAGATTGAGAGAGTGCATGTGCATGTGAGTGGAGGGCCAGGAGGATAAGATAGGGAGAGAGAGAATCTCAAGCAGACTCCCTGCCCAGCAAGGAGCCCAATGTGGGGCTCAATTCCATGACCCTGAGATCACCACCTGAGCCGAAATCAAGAGTTGGATGCTCAACCGACTGAGCCACGCAGGTGTCCCAGGATGCAGCAATTCTGTTCTTAGGTATACACACAGAAATATATGTTCAAACATATATATATATATATATATATGTTCAAATATATGTTCAAACAGAAACTTACACATGAATGCTCATTGTGGCTTTATTTATAAAGCCAAAATGTGGAATAATTCACATGTCCACCAACTAATAAATGGATAAATAAAATGTGGTCTATCCATATGATGGATATCCAACCATAAAAAGGAATGAAGTATTGATACGCGCAACAACACAACAAATCTGGAAAACATGTTCATTCACTGAAATAAGCCAGACATAAAAGATCACATATTGTCAAAATCCATTTATAGGATATGTCCAGAATAGGCAAATCCAAAGATAGAACATGGGTTAGTGGTTGCCAGGGCGTGAGGGCAGGGGAGAATGAAGAGAGACTCTTCAAGGGCAGTGTTTCTTTCTGGAGTAATGAAAATGTCTGGGAATGAGACAGTGGTGATGGCTATTCAAAATCAACTGTACATTTAAAAACAACTATAATGATGAATTTTATATTATGTGAATTCTATCTCAATTAAAAAAAAGGGGTGGAGGGAAAGGCATATTGTGGGCTGAAATGAGTACTAATCCCCAGCAAGTTTGTATGAGTGGTAGTTACAGGAGCTTTCACAATTTTAGGACTATCGGAGCATGGCATAGTATACGTGTTGACTATTTCAAAGAAGATGAATTTCCCCTAGTGAAGCTCAACTTGTTTATAAATCCTCCATTTTTATTCAAATAAGTTTTTATTTATTGCCACCTCATTATGATAAAACATTACCATAATTTCACTTTTTAAAAAGATTATTTATTTGAAAGAGAGAGAGAGAGAGAGAGATGACAAGTGGGCAGAGGCAGGCAGAGAGAGAAGGGGAAGCAGGCTCCCTGCTGAGCAGAGAGCCCCATGCAGGGCTCAATCCCAAGCCCATGAGACCATGACCTGGGCCAAAGGCAGAGGCTTAACCCACTGAGCCACCCAGGTACCCCTAATTTCTTTTTTTTAAAAACCTCCCTCTACTTTTAACCCACTGAGCCACTCAGGCGCCCACCTCCCTCTACTTTTAAATAGAAGAAACTATTAAGTCCAAGAGACATTTACACCTATGCATTCTGAAGATGGGTCAAAACACAGAAAACTGTCCTCTCTTACATATTTTAGTTGTTATACAGACTTTAATTCAAGACACGAAGAATCCCCAAGTTAAAACTCTTACAACTATGAAGGTTACTACTAGAAATAATTGGCTCTAAGCTACACATCTAATAAAACATTCTGTATCCTTAAATGTGCAAAAAAGATCAGCAACTTTCCTCAAAAAATCCCCTTACTCTGCCCAGGCAGAAACCAAACCTCATCTTTATTTCTGCCATGAGATCATTTACACTTCCTAAAGTGTCAGGCTCAATGTTTCGCCAGTCAGCGGTAGAATGACTGTGCCAAATGAGTTTATTTATAACCACTTCAATACTATTCAGCGGCTATAACAGAAATCAACCAGGGAAGGGAAGGGGGTAGGTAAGGGTGGGACAGAGGATAAGAGATTAAAAAGAAAAATATTTATTAACTCTTTTTATTTTTAACTCTTGGTCCTTAGTATCAGTGAGTCTAACTATATTACATCTCCCTTTTGCCGAGCAGTGGTAAAGATTAAAAGGCCATTCTCTTCTGTCTTGAGATCTCTTTTCTTTCATAACTCTTAATAACGCCTGATTCTTGGTAACTCTTTTCTTTCACTCTGTTTTCTTGTGCCCATGGGCTTTTTAGCATAGGAAAAATCCCAACACTTGAGAGATTCTGACCTTTTGGAAACATGGCAGAGCTATAACTTAACAGCGTGATACTCAGCTTGCATGGAATGGTTTTTAAACTACACCCCCACTGTTCTTCTTCATCATGGAAAAGAGAAACTGAGCCACCTCACTAGGCAAATTCAATTTTAGGAGCAGTAAGCTTGCCAGGATCTCAAATATCAGGCCTGCACACAGAGTTATGTGTGGACAGCAGGAGAACATCATGTCTGAACCACATCATTCAGCACTGACATGTGACCCAGCTGAGGAATTTAAAAAGGGTCACCCATGTACGTGATAGCCACTGCCTGGATGTCTGAAAATGGGTTACTAACAAGAGCCAAGTCTCTTTACTGCATGTCTTTAGAGAGAGAAACTATACCTCAACCCTCATTCCATGAAACAAACAAACAAAAAGCCTTTGTACTATAGAAGATAGCTAGAGAGAAACTCTCAGTTGATAATAAAACTGTGTCTGTATACACATGCAAACACATTTATGTAGAATATATAATCATACGCATAATTATGTATACATAACTAAAAGTTGATTTTAAATGATTTCCTTAAATGATCAGTGCAGGGCTATTTTTTCCATAATCTTTTTTTTAAAAGAAATTATTTTTAAAGAATTAAAAAACTTAAAATGATACAGACTTTGATAGAATAAAATCTTCCTACTTAGTTGAGAGCCATAGTAAAAAAAAGGATGAAAAGATACTGAGAGAAGATATGCTGAGTGAAATAATCAAGCAGAGAAAGTCAATTATCATATGGTTTCACTTATTTGTGGAACATAAGGAATAGCATGGAGGACATTAAGAGAAGGAAGGGAAAAATGAAGGGGGAATCGGAGGGGGAGACGAACCATGAGAGACTCTGGACTCCAAGAAACTGAGGGTTTTAGAGGGTGGGGGGATGGGTTGGGCCAGTGATGGATATTAAAAAGGGTTATACATAAACAATGATTCTTGGAATACTACAACAAAAACTAATGGCGTACTGTATGGTGACTAACAGAACATAATAAAGAAGAAAAAGGAAAGACAGTGAGAGAAGGAGAAAGGAAGAACAAAAAAGATAGTAAAATAAGAAGCATTTAGATCAAATTTGAAACTCAAAATTTAAAATATAAGAACAAAGCATTAATGTTAGTAACGTATATCATTAAAGTTTAAAACTCAAGTCAGAAAATTTTATAGACAAGAAACTAGGTACAAACTTTTATGGGATCAGAGTCTCAGGTATATATTTTATAAGCAAATTTTCATTTTAAAAATATAACACATGAAAGAACTGTGCTTATAGAAAGAGACCAAGTACAACACAAAAGTATCTTGCATAGAACAATGTCTCCACCATGTGACCATCTAGGATATAATCACTAAAAACTCTTAAGTTAATGTTGCATTTTTGCACCTCTAGGTACACAGAGAAGTCACTTTAAGTATGTCCTCCAGGACCAGGCGAAATTAAACAGAATTATGCTTCATACTTGACAGGTTCTATCTCATCCTAAGCCAACATTAAAGATAACGACTTTCTAGAGGTTGGCAGGACTAATAACGATATGATTTCCTCTTGAAAAGGGATTTGATAACATTGAACCTATGAATCTATCAAGTTTTAGACATTATGACTCTAAAATCCAAAATGTGGGGCACCTGGATAGCTTATAGTTGGTTAGGCATCCAACTCTCAATTTCAGGTCAAATCATGATCTTGTAGGGCACTGCACTCAGCATAGAGCTGCTTGTCCCTCTCCCTCTGCTCCCCCCTCTGCTCACTTGCTTTCTCTCTCTAGTAAATAAATTTTAAAAATAACAAAGAATAAAATCCATAATGTGTGAACTCTGATCGTCCCAATTCATTAGTGTCAAGGACATTTATGATATCACAGGGCAATCTAGAAGATAATTAATTTCTAGCCCTTGGAAAACTACGCCATAATGCTCTTATGTCTCTGAACTCCCAGACATTTCTATAATTAATTAGTCCCACAAGAGCTATTTTTCAGTAGTCAGCAAGTGCTCCTTGTGTGATATTTCAGTTTTCTCCACTGAACCTCATATGGACAAATTTAAATTTCTTAGCTTACAGTAGTCACTTTAGGAATCACTGTTATTTAAGTAAAAAAAAAAGAAAATAAATAAACTTGTGAACAGGAATAGAATCTGTCAAGTAAGTTAAGTAATGCCATTAAATACATAATAAAACTGATAAAAGTAGTCACATCTATTCTAGTAACCTTAAGACTGGCCACTTATAAGAGAGTAAAGAATACAATTACCATACAAATATTTTTTAGTGTTTTGTGCAAGATATTATGGTTGATTTGGGCATAGGATCCTGGGAATTAAAATATATTTTGAATGAAGAGCTTGAAAATTCAGGGCAGAAAGATAATCCAACATATTTTTCCAGGAAACACAACAAAGTAGTTAAGGTTCTCTCTAAGCTTCTGAATTCTCAATTTTCTGATAATCTGTGAAACTGCTGGAGTACATGGATGATCTATTTCTGAGAAGCTCTGGGCATGAAAGTATGATATATGTGTCAGTCAGAGCAAGGTCTGGCTGTGTTAAGAAGGAAGAAGCAACTTTTACTGAACATCTAATGTAGAAAAAGTTAATAGTATGCATTTATGTTAAACTTACTCATCTGAGAAGAAATATTTGTAAGAATACTTAGTTCTCACATTTGTGAGGGAAGTTTGGTAACTTACCTTCCAGATGTAGGCAGCTTCATCACTTGAGCCACTGACTAAAAACTGGTCATCTGGACTAAGACTTGATTTAACATAAAAGGTGGAGTTCTGATGTCCATTGAAGATAGCCACTGTCAGAGGAAAAAAACCAAACAAACACATATTACTTGATTCTTGTTATTTCTAGTGTTCACTTAAATGCAGACACTATACATGTCCTAACAAGTTTTATTAGTGTATTAACTACTGAATATTGAAACAGATAGTCAAGTTTTATTCACTAAGTTAAAGGGAACTGGACATTGGCAAAAAGTTATAAAGTCTCAGAAAGAAGTTTTTATATTAAATCCAATCTCATGATCTAAGCCCAGATATTTGGTATGGAGCTGGCTATGGAAAAGAAAGTGACGGAAAACATTCTTAAGGAGAAGAATGCAACCAGGGTCCACTCTTTTAGTAAATGCTTTCATTAGGCCCTCTTTTCCCATAGTAGCATAGGGCTTTCTCTGTTGAGTAATACATTGGTCCTCTTCCTCTTAGACTTCAAATACTGAGGGTAAATTTCATATTTTATTCTTTCCTCACTAGACCTCACAGTGCTTTGAAAAGAGATTTCCAAACATCTGTTGCATGAATAGGTAAGAATCAGTGGAAAGAGTTAAGGTTTATGGATAGCTCATTTGGGATGTAGGAATCAGTTAATCAATTTACTTATTTTTTTATTGTGGGAATTTTTTAATCCAAAACTTTAAGAAGGCTGAAAAGAAGGAGCTAGTGGGGTAAACTATATGTTTGTATGTAAGATACACCAACTAGGTTAGGGTTAGCCTTTAGGTTTATTTAGACTTCTTAATATCTGTAACAAAAGGGCAAGCAATCCAGTCTAGCACAATGTGCTTGATGAGTTCTTCTATCCTAAGAAGACCAAAACCTGAGGCTTCTGGTACCAGAATACTAATAGGAAATACAAGAAAAAAATCTCAGTTTTTGAAGAATTTAGGGATACATTTAAGCAGAGGGAAAGAAGTTCACTCTAGTCTTCAACAGAAAGGAAGTAAGAATTATCAGGGGACATAATAGCTTTCCTTCAGTGCTCACAGAAATCTTTTCCTTTTGCCAGAACAAAACTGGAAAAAGACTTTATTTTTAGCTTTTCAAGAAAAAGCCTACATATCAAATACTCTCCACACCAATGCTTCCACTGTAGATATTAAGCAGAACATGAATCAATTCAGATGCACATTTTTATCTACGATGATAGGTAAATCCCCACAAAATAAACAGGCTCCTTTGCTCTGAATACAACTGTAAAACTATAATTGTTTATCTTTCTTAACTCTAACTATGAATGGAAAACTACAGACCAAATTTCCCACTAGACCTGTAAGTATTTATTGCCCTCTGCTGGTCTACTCAAGTACACTGTAAATGCTTCAAAGCATTCAAAAAATCCTAAAACCTGTATTGGCTTTGATTAGTTCAACTTTATCTTTCTTTGATAATTTGGACTCTAAAAATGCTTCAGTGAATTGCTTTAGAGTCATCCTTATGAACATCACTTAGTATAATAAAACACTGTAAATTAAAAGTATAGGAAATAAAGTATTAAGCCCAGGACCCTTTCTGAAATTTGAAGAAGATAAGCAATTACCCAATGTCAGACACTGTCTGTCACTCAGTCTCTAAAGAACATATCTACCTACCTACCTACCTATCTATAGGAGTCAACAAAATAATTTTGGGAGCACAGGAAAAAGGTTACTAAATTTTTAGTAATGTAGCTTTGGGCATATTTGTTTGACTAATCTCAAGACTCCCTTTTGGGCCACACTACAAAAAAAAAAAGACACAGAAAGAATTCTTGTACATTTATTTGATAATATAATTAGGATTATGCTTTTATCTTTTGGAGAAAGATTCTGAAAAGTGTATTTTATATGACTATCTAAATTAGAAGCTGTTTAAGTTCTGATTCCATTCAGAAAACAGCAAAACAAATTATAAACTCCTTCCCTTTTCCAAATACCCTTGCTGTTATTTAGACAACACCAGACCTAATCTAGGACATTGGAAATACCAACTGTGAAGCTGTCACAGAACTCAAACTCCTAATACTGGCTTAGGGCAGTCTTTGGAAAGTTCTGTAAGAGCCTAGTTAAGTTCTATACTATTTCAAGGTTTCTTATTTATCAGCACATCTTACTTTAGTGGGAAGTAGGTAGCTTTAGGGGTTATGGAACCTGTCTGTTTCTGACAGAGCTATACCTTAGCAAGAACGAGGTTGCTAATATATAGCTTGCCTAAGTAATTGAAAATGTTCTTAAAATTATGTAACCCCCCAAAATCTTAGAGTATGGCTGAGAAACCTGCATTTCTTTTTTTTAAAGTGCCATGTATCAACTTTAAACACCAGATTCCAATTTTAATTTTCTTGAAGGGAAAAAACAAAAAGATGAGGCTGGGGAAAACTAGAGATAAAATAGACACTGCACAACATTAAGGCTGAAGTAGATAAAAACCTATCTAGGGACTTAAAAAATTCAGCCCCCTAATTTTAACAAATAACCCCCGAACAAGACAAAAACTGAGAACAGCCTTCTATAGCTTATAAAACTTGAGACATTTCTAAATATAGTCAAAGGGACATAATTTCAGGAAAGACTCAATGTTAAAATACAGTTAAGTCACCATATACAGCAGGATTCTGTTTACTTGTGAAATATCACAAGGAAAATACACCCAGGAAAACATCACTGGAACTAATCAAAGACGCCAAAGCCCTCCTATGTCTTAAAAAATTTGGTTCAGAAAAAAAGATCAATAAAATTATCATTAACAAAAATCTCTGCATTAGTTTCTGGGCAAGAGATTTTATTTTATTTTATTTTATTTTTCCAGGGTAGAGATTTTAAATGGGTAAGATCTTACCTGGAGAAGTCTTTAATCCGGTCATATTGAACATGTAGATATTGTCATCTGTGCAGTTAGCAAACAGAGTAGATCCCGTGGAATCCAAAATCAGACTTGAGTATCCTAGAAAAAGGAAACTTTAGTTAGCATGTCCTGATTACAGCAAGTAGAACTGAAGTGACAATGTTGAAGAAAGAAGATCATTCCACAAGATTATCAGAATTCTTCTTCCTCCAAATATATACAAACCAAAAATATTCTGAGTTTTTAACTTCTGAATTTCCAGAAGACACAACCACATGTTAATTTTAAGTCTATGTTGCTGAAAACTAGCTTGATATTTATTTTAAAATTGTAACAAAAATTCACAGGGTATTAAAAGGCTTACCTAGTTTTCGAGTGCTGCTACCTGGGTACAAGAAAGACTTGGATGCTATGGGTTCCTGTCGATAAGCAGTATAATTCTTACGTAAATCCCATATTTTGATTACCCTAAAAACCAAGGTAAAGAAAGTTATTTTGTAGCCAATCCCCAACTCCAACCAGTTTCAACTACATTGAACTTCATGAAATAACTTTTAATCTAACTCCTCTGGCACATCAACCAGATATAAGGAGGATATCTCACTGGGAAACAGATTGAACTATCTCATACTATAGTTTCCAATGTCAGGCTAACAACTCAGGCAAAACGGAAACAGATGTGATCTGACCTAGCGATGGGTTACCTTGAGTTTACTTCAAGGGAGCGGAAAAGGAAGATGAAGGTTGGGTTCTGATGGTCATTGTTTCATTGTTTTCAGAAAAAAAAAAAAAAAAAAAAAAAAGGCAAAACAAATGCTTCCCAAGCCTTTAACACTCTGCATGTAACCTCTAACATTGTAAGTAACAAGCTCTGTCCCTTTGGTTTTATCACTATATGTAACTCCTTAAGTAATCTGGTCTAAACAACTTTTCCTGTGAAATAAAGTATTTTCTCATTTCGTCTATTGGTATCATTGTCTTAATCCTCAACACGTAGTTCCTTTTTTTTTTTTAAAGATTTTATTTATTTATTTGAGGGAGAATGAGTGAGAGAGCATGAGAGAGGAGAAGGTCAGAGCGAGAAGCAGACTCCCCAAGGAGCTGGGAGCCCGATGAGGCACTCGATCCTGGAAGTCCAGGATCGTGACCTGAGCCAAGGCAGTTGCTCAACCAATTGAGTCACCCAGGTACCCCGTAGTTCCTTTTCTAAAGAAGATGTTATTTATTTATTTATTTATTTACTCATTTATTTATTTTTAGAGAGAAAGAGTGAGTGAGAGCAGGGAGAGGAGCAGGGGGAGAGAAAGAATTCCAAGCAGACTCCCTGCTGAACAAGAGCCCTAACTCAGGGCTCGATTTCACCTCAACCTGAGATCATGACCTTAGTGGAAAATAAGAGTAGGTTACCTAACCAACTGAGGCACCCAGGCACCTCCTCAACATCTAGTTTATTGGCAACATGAAAACACAAGCTTAGTCTGAAAGGGCACTACCGTTGGAAACAAACAACAGGATTTGGTCCACAGATGAGTTTTAGTGTCCAAAAGACACAAAAGAAGTCCTAGTTCATTAAACCATCATGTTTTTAAATTAGTTTCAAAGGGAGGGATGTCTTGAGAGGTATCATAAGCAAATAAGCAAAGAAGTGTGCTTAAAAAACACCCAGAGAATTATTTATTGTAACAAAGCAACCAATGAAGTACCACAAACTTATTTGGAAGCCAAACATTCATACCAATCACAGATGGCAGGTATATGAAAGTCATTGGACCTTAATATCAATATAGTTAGATTACTCCCCAAAATGCCCGTTATATACCCAGAAAATGAGATTTCTTCTTTTAGGGTATTACTAAACCTGAGAAGATAAAAATCCAAAATAATAGAAATTTTATTCCTCAAAAGCTTAAATTAGACTGCATGTACAAGTGAGCTACCCACCCAGATTCTCGACAATAGCAGCAGCAGCCAATACTGCTCCCGTGTGCTAGATAATATGCTAATTTTATTACCTCATTTATTACTTCATAATACCAAAATGGATTACCTCATTTAATTATTTGAGCAAGAGTCCTAACTAGATATTTTTCATTGTGATCTGTAGTTCCTCTTCTCTGGATATTCACTACGTGGAAAGTTAAAGCATACATATTCGATTATAATGGGACTAGGTGACTTCCCTATCACAGTTTATGAAAGAGATCTCATCAAAAGAACCACGAAATAAAGGCTCTTACCCATCCACGGCTCCCGCTGAGACTAATGTATTCTCATCTTGAAAGAGGACCACAGTAACACTCTGTTGGAAATCCTGACAGCACAAGGCAGAAAAAGAAGAAAGTCCTATTTTCAGTATCATAATCTTCACCATCAAGAGACCAAGGTGCTAAAATGATGGCTTCCCCCCACCCAAATTCTGAGTTAAGACTAAATCTTCCCTCACCAATAATCCTAAGTCAGATATTTATACTGACCAAGAAGTAATTTTAGCATGAAAATGACCTAAATATCACTGAAGTATAGTACATAGTGTCGACTTTGACTTACACTCAAAAAACAAACAGGTGAATAAAAGATTTGTCTAAAACCTACTGGTTTCTACTTAGAATCAGTCCTACTAATACGCTATGTCTTTGTAGGAGACTCGTTTAACTTCCTTGTGCCTGTTTCATCTACAGAATGTCACCACCTACCAACACTGTTGCATAGGAGTATCTGAAGAATTACTGATGAAAGATGATTATGCGTTCCGAAAAATTTAAAGGAGCTCAATGGAATTTCATCTCCTAATTGCTGTTAATGAGTTTTCCTGGCTCAGAATCTGATTGTCTGAAATGATATTCATTTTAACTCCATCTGGCCTCCAAAACCCACTGTTAATCCTGTCAGTTTCCACTCATGTCTGTGTCCTATTCTTGGTATGCAATTATAAGTCCTAACATTTTTAATAAACATACTTCTCCAACATACTAATTTGGATCTTACAGACCAGGAATTTTAGAAAAATAAACACATTAAAGTAAAAGCCATGGTGATTTTTTTAAAAGAAAGAAGATGTACAATGGGCAATGTTTAATTTTGAGTACAAGATGCTAGAGAGACATAATATTCTATCTAAATGTTTCAATATATTTAAATATTTTGGCGACTGTTTATAAAAATATTAAAAACTCAAAAATTTCCTATAGTTTGTGTATTGTAAAAAACAGGGATTACCTCCCCTTATAGAAAATTGTATAATGGTATTTAATATGCTTCTTCAAACTATCACCGCTTTCCTAATAAATTATGTTGTAGACATATAAGTTATGTCTACAATAAATTATGTTGTACACATGGAGATCTCTATAGATGAAGCCCAGGAAGATGAACTCTAAATATGCTGCCAGGTGACCATGTTATACACTAGAGTTCGAAAACTACCACTGTAGGTATTGAGCAGTAAATAATAAACCACTGAATAAAGACTCTCATTCACTTAATCTATAGCTCCTATTTAATGCCCAACAAGTTACCTAAAATGAGATCCCATCCTTTTTTAAAAAAATTAATTAATTAACTTATTTTTGAAGATTTTATTTATTTATTTGACAGACGGAGATCACAAGTAGGCAGAGAAGCAGGCAGAGAGAGAGGAGGAAGCAGGCTCCCCGCTGAGCAGAAAGCCCGATGCGGGGCTCGATCCCAGGACCCTGAGATCATGACCCGAGCCGAAGGCAGAGGCTTTAACCCACTGCGCCACCCAGGCGCCCCAAATGAGATCCCATCCTACTACATGTAAGATCTGCACACATGTACACAGCTCTAAAACCTTACCACAGAAGGAGCAAGTCCTTTAGAATTCTGTTTCTTCTTAGGTTTTGAGGGAGTTTGCTTGTCTAAAGTATTGTGAGCTCCACTGATTTGATTCACTTGTCTATAAAATCCATCTGAAAGATATTCCAAGCAAACTGATTTAGGTTTCAGACCTTTATTCCTATGCTGAATGTAACATTTACACATAAGATTTCAGAATTAATTATATTCTTAACAGTAAAATTAGAAGCCAGCAGAACTACTGCATTACATTTTTTTTTTTTTTTTTTTTTTTATAAACATATATTTTTTATATACATATATTTTTATCCCCAGGTCTGACATTTTTTGGTGCCATTATGATGTATACAAGAGAAATAAGCATATGGATATTTATAGCAGATTTATTCCTAACTGCCAAAACATGGAGGCAATCAAGATGTCCTTCAGGAGAGGAAAGTAGGAATAAACTGCGGTTTATCCAGATAAAATGGCACATTGTTCAATGGTAAAAAGAAATGAGCTACCAAGCCATGAAAAGATAAGGGGGAACCTTAAATACATTATTAAGTGAAAGAAGCCAATCTCAAAAGACTACATACTGCATGATTCCAACTATATGACTTTCTGGAAAAGGTAAAATGTTGGAAACAGTAAAAATAATCAGTGGTTGTCAGGAGCTGTGGGAGTGGGTAGGAAAAGATGAGCATAGGAGATTTTTAGTGTTGTGAAACTACTCTGTATACTATAATGTAGACACATGTCATTACACGTTTGTCAAAACCAATAAAATGTGCAATACCAAGAGTTAACCCTACTACAAAGTACACTGGGTACTTTGGGACGTTGGGACATTGGGTGCTTATGGTGTATCAGTGCCAGTGCTTCAATTTTAACAAATGTCCAACTCTGCCATGGGATGATAATAGTGGGAAAGCCTGTGGAGATAGAGAGTACATTAAAACTTGAAGCACTCTCTATATTTTCTGCTCAATTTTGCCATGCATCTAAAACTGCTCTGAAAAATAGTCCATTAAAAATAAATTATTTTTAAAAAAGATTTTATTTATTTATTTGACAGACAGAGATCACAAGTAGGCAGAGAGGCAGGCAGAAAGAGAGGAAGGGAAGCAGGCTCCCTGCTGAGCAGAGAGCTGCTTGATCCCAGGACTCTGGGATCATGACCTGAGCTGAAGGCAGAGCTTTAACCCACTGAGCCACCTGGGCACCCCTAAAAAGAAATTATTTTTAAAAAAGGAAGTAGGCAGTGAGATGATCACTGCATTCTGCTTAATGACATCATGGGGGCAATGTGAGCATAATTATGTTTAATTTAATCCAGTTCTTTAAAGTTAAATAACTTTTTAGAAGATCGTTTACCACCAAGCCCATGTACTAATAATCCCAATTCTATCAATAAATGGCACAGTTCAGAAGACAACATGAGGTAAATACAGAGGGCAATACTTGCAACAATCACAGTAATCCTGAGAATTGGAACAGTCAGCAGAAGAAGTTGGGGATTATGAACATGTGCCCCCTGCCCCCTGGTGGTAACTAGATGAAATCGCCAACTCATTAGCTAAGCATAAGGTGATCCCACATGTATTAAAATTAAAATGGAACTACGCTACCTTTTTTGTTGCACCTGGTGTCCCAGACCATAATGTTTCCATCTCTTCCACCTGTACAGAAGACAGCTATGGGGAAATAAATAGTTTATCAAGAAGTTAATAAAACCAGGCCAATAATGCATGCATTTCATTTACGTTTCCTAGAGCATCTATTCCATGGTTAAGTATTGTAATTGGCAATTAAAAATGAAACAATTTATGGCTCAACAACAAATAAGAGAAAACATAGCAGTGAAGGGAAAGGATTATAAAGAACTCAAAATACTTACGCTCTAGAGAATAATCCCTCTGTAAATATTCTTAACACCACATAAAATACTACATGAAGTACACATACGGAAAGAATAATGAAAAAGCAATAACGAAAATATACTGAGAGTTTACTAAGTGCTATACACTATCCCATGTGCTTTATATACATTATCTCAATTCTTATTATTAACCCTATTAGGTGGGTATTATTATTCTCATTTTATAGATAAGAAAACCAAGACATAGAGAGGATAAGTGACTTATAAAGGTATTCCTAGAAGAATAAATCCAGAGCCCACTCGCCAACTTCCAAGTTTTATGGTCTTCTGTATAAAAGTATGCATAATCCAAACAAAACGGAGAAAAAGGATGCCTCTAGGGATGGAAAGAGAGCAAAGAGACTGAAGAAGGAAAAATAGGGGAACTTCAATTTATCTGTAATGTTTTATTCTTTAAAACAAAATGAAAAAAAACCTTGCTTCATATGTGGAAGAGTGAGCACTTACGAAACCAATCTATCTGCATGAGCTCAAAAACTCTGGACAAAATAGAAAAACCAACTACCTGAGGCTCTTTAGAAACTGAACAAAAACATTCAATCTTGGAGGGAAGTCAATACCTGAAGCAAGTGATTGGTCTCGGCTAATTTACTGGCTTTTGCAGTTTTACCTTGAAGGCAGCCACAGTTGCAGCATTAGTACCAGGCAGCTAAGATGCCAATACAGAACCTGCCATCTTTCAAGTCAGAGGAACAAGGAAAACCAGACTGAGGCAACAAGAGCTGCCAGAGCCAGAGTGAGGAGAACCCTGGAGAGAGCCAGAGAAAGGCTAATTCTAACATTGTGTTTAAAGTTAGCACAGGTCTCTGGTTGACCCCTGAACCATCTATGCAAGGGAAAATCAAAAGAGGCTTGTAACTAAGGCTTAAATTAAAGAACTAAATTGAGATCTGACCTCTCTGTAGGTCTGACAGTCTGCAATTTGACTTTTACTGAGTTAATTCCCTGTTAAAACAAAAACATTGGAAAGCCTGAGTGGCTCGGTCAGTTAAGCAGTTGCCTTCAGCTCAGGTCATGATCCCAGGGTCCTGGGATTGAGTCTTACATCAAGCTCCTTGCTCAGTGGGGAGCCTGCTCTCCCTCTGCCTGCTGCTCCCTCTGCTGTGCTTGCTCTCTCTCTCTCACAAATAGTTAAATAATAAAATGTTCAAAAAACAAAACAAAACAAAACAAAAAAACAACAGATGAAAGTCCAGAGAATAAAAACGACTTTGCCCAAGAGTTTAGAGGCAGAAACAGGAATAAAATACAGGGGTTCTATGTATGATTGTAAAAATGTGTCCTGTACAAAGGCATTTGGCTAAAGATCTAAAATCTAATCTGTGTTTACCAACCAAACTATGTGGCCATGAGGGTAGTGTCCAACCAGGCAATTCATCCTAGAACACTTACAGACTACTAGGAGCCGTGATAAAAGCTACCAGCCCCAATTTCTAATTCAATGCTTTTTCTACTAGACCATATCAGCATAGATTTACTGTATAAAATTTTAAAAATTAAGCAAACGGAAAAAAAGATAGTGCTTTCTTTTACTGTTATCCTTTAAATAAATTTACCTTTAGTAAGGTTAATTTTCATGCTCTTGTATTATTTTTAGAAACTCAGAGTCAACTCTGCCACAGTAGTAAACTAGAACATAACCATATCTAACTTCATATAATACACATGTTAATGAAAACTTATGGGGAGATGCAGAGATAAAAACTATGCCATATATTCTTCAATGTTCCACTCTCAAAAGCAACCAGTCAATTAAAATTGACCTTTTTGGAGTCCAGATCAGCTCAACAACTCAGTTTAATATTTCTGAGTGCTCATGTGAATAAATGAAAATGTTTGTTTTAAAAATAGAGTATTTCTTAATGATAAAGAAGACTGCAAAGTTTGTCCAGTTATTGAGATTAAGGCCAGATTAATTCAGCCACTTCTTTAAGATGAATGTTTGTTGGTCTATTTGTAAAAAAAAAAAAAATTATTCAGCGAGAAACTAATGAAGGAGAAAAGAAATGAAGAGATAATTCAGACACTCCTGTTTTTCCCTAGTGTTATAGTACTGTGCTGTACTATATCATTCTTTAAGTCTTCCTTCTCCATTATAATAGTAAAATAAATACAGAAAGATCAATTATGAGTAAATAATAGTTGAAAATATACTAGGGAATTGGGCCACTTAAAGTAATTAAATGGTAAGTTTTTAGGTGAGAATCATGTCCATTTTAACAGGTTTCCCACTCCAGCGTCACACTCCACTTAATTAAGATTTTACTAAGAGAGTTAAAGTAACTCATTTACAAATAGAGTTAATCAGTGTTCAGTACAGGGTTTTGACTTTAAAAGACACTCAAAGTTGGACAGAGGTATTAGAGCTATTTATAAATGTTTACCTTATCTGCAGGATTATAGAAAAAAATTATCTGAAGATTCTTAACTTACAGGGACAGGCTGGAGATAATATCCATAAGAATGGGACCAAAAGTCAGCTTAATTTCATGGAGGATTTTGGTCATGAGACTCTCAGTCTCAAAGTAGGGAAAGTAGCAACTCTGACACCGGAAAGGGTGGAAACCATCAAAGCTTCTTATTAACTCACCGTAAAGGAGATTAAGGACATGAAAGAGAATAGGCACAGACCTACCTTTCTCAAACTTAGAAAAGGCAACTGACTTAAGGCTGCACTGATGACCCTTGCACGTTCCAATCAGCTCACCAGCTTTTACATCCCAAAATTTGGCTGTTTGGTCACCTGCTGCTGTAACCTTTCAAAATATAAGGTATCATAATTTAATAAATCAATGCTTTATCAATATTTAACCAGATTCCAATAAAATGAAAGTCACTTACAAGTTTAAGTTCACCAGGAACCCAGGCCAGGTCAAAGACAGCATTCCAGTGAGCCATCCATTCTAAACAAAAAAAATGGTGAATGTGAAATGTCTAGACTATGTTCAGGGGTAGCCTTGTTAATAGCAGTTTGAATTTCTTAAAAGCTACAGTGAAAAAATAAGTCGTCAGTGCCCTGTCATCCATGGGTCAAGAGAACTTGTATACTCACAGAACTTACATATTTCCTTCACTCTTGCAGAGAACTATCACTTGATATCAAATTCCTTTTCATGAGGTGACTAGTAATATATTCTCCAAAATGGAATCTTTCTGAAATATTCTCCAGTTCAAAAATCTTCATCATGCTCTCTGAATGGAATCTGAAGTAGTTTGACATTTAAGGTTCTGCATGCTTTGGCCTTTATCTCTGTTGCAAGGTTTATCTTTGTCTCCACATACCTTATTCCAACCAACTGGATCTCTCTCCATTCCATAATTATAGCCTATGCTTTCTTATCTCTAGGCCTTTGCTAATGCTGTCCTTTCCACCTGGCATATCCTATTCTATCTTCACAGGTTTAAATACCACAGTCCCACTTAAATATTCTCTTCATGAAAAATTGTCCTTGCAAACTTTACCACATGAGAGCTCTCCTTTTGATAACCATGGCATTTTTGGGGTACATCTTTATCATTTATAGCCTGTTTTACTTATTTCCACACTTGATATAACTAGTTCCAGATTATTAGCTTCTTAAGATCAGTATAAATTTGCCTTATATAAGAAAGATGCTTGGTCAACATAAATATTTTAAAGTAATGTTTCCTCCAACCACATTAAGTGTAAAAGATTTAACTTTTTAAAAGAAGAACTGTTTTTAATCCTAAACTGTATTTTTTTTTCAACTTTCAGTGAAAGTATTGCCATATTTACAATATTATTGCCAGAAGAGCCATCTACCATTTTCTTTTAACCTGGTCCCTAAATAGACTTCATCAGAAGTGAATATAATTGGAAATATATTCAAATAACAATTTACTTGAAGATTTATGAATTTAAAATAATGTTAAAACAAAAATTTTAGGTCTAGACTTACCTTTGACACACTTCTTTCTAGAGGCTTGTGATTCTGTGTTGTACAATCTAACGAAGCCTTCTTCATTGGCAACTGCTAGTATATGCTCCATATTGGGAGCTAAATAAGAAATAAAGAATACATAAAGAATAACACAAAAATTTTAAAGCTGAGCATAAAGCTATAAAAACAATACAATACAAATTAACTGAAAGCTACAAGTTAAATACAAAGAATCTGAAGAGGGAAGATGATTCTATCCAAATAGCATTTGATTATGGTATTTGAGAGGTAATTTGAATTAAAGATTGCTTAAAATTGCCTTAATATCTAATTCAGTAAATGACTCAAAATCACCAAAATTATCTCATATAATCTCTTATTTAGAGAAGAGTAGTACTTAAATAAAACAATAGTGACACTGACCAATGGCAAAGAAAAGCACACGATATAGACCACCAGCAGGCTGAGTCTATTAGTTAAATTTCCTTTTCATACTCCTTTACTTTTCCCCTCTCAAACTATTAACAGTGGGGACAAGTACTCCATTTCTGTTCATATGTTTCCCAGTGCATTACAGAGAGATTCCATCAGACCAAAAGGTATATCCATTGGGCAAAACAGTTTTCATGATGGTTGAACCTTTGCAATCCTTTCCCAGTATCCGTTAAAAAGAAAAGAAAAAAAAAATGCTATAATAGTCTTATACTTTAGAGGAAATAAATAATTATGCATAGAGATTTTTAAAAGTCTTATTTCATAAATCAGAAAACAGCTATTAGAAAAACTCTACCATCTATCTAACCTACTTTTTCTTGAAAAGGGTATGTCCCAGTATATATTTTTTTTAAGTAAGACATAGATCATTTCTGAGCAAGCCTAGGTTAGGTAGTAATTCTCTTACCAGAAGAGAAGGTACATCCAAAAGGAGGAACTGGGGCTCCTGTTTCTCCGTAAGAAGTGTGCTCATCATTACAGTTGCACTGATAACCAGTTAGAAGGGACTGTAGAGGGTACTGGGAAGACCATCCTAAAGTAAGACATAATTCTTTATAGATTTCAATATATCATCACATTTCAATATTTTTAACAAGTGCAGAGGTAAATATTTGTTTTTAAAAGCTTTATATATTTTATGTAAGTCCACTCACTATTCAGGGTCCTCTAAAATAGTTTCTGGTATTTTCCTAAGGGGTCCTAAGGTAGAAATAAAAAGCACTCTCAACTTCTGGTGAGGTACAGCCTTGGGCTTACCATCTAAAATGGACTCTTGCTGGTACACTGAAGATTTTAAGAAACAAGTGGCCTTTGTACATTAAAAAAGATCTTACCCCTCCTACACCCTTTGGTGACCAAGTATAAAACACAACCACAAAAGACTACCATAACCATTAAAACTACCATTCTCTTCAATTAACATTTCGTTTCCAGAGTTTCTAAATCAACATTACTCAAATTCTTTAATTACCTGCAACATCATATATAATCCAATGGTCAAAGAGTTAAAGGAAATAATGAATGTAAATTTACCTGCCTAGCTACTAAAATATTCACAAGTAAATTCTAACTTCACTTCCTTTTTCCAATACTGAAATTCTAGGATTCTTTTTTTTAAGTTTTTTTTTTTTAAATAAAGATTTTATTTATTTATTTGGCAGACATAGATCATAAGTAGGTAGAGAGACAGGCAGAGAGAAAGAGAGAGAGAGGAGGAAGCAGGCTCCCTGCAAAGCAGAGAGCCCGATGATGGGCTCAATCCCAGGACCCTGGGATCATGACCTGAGCCGAAGGCAGAGGCTTTAACCCACTGAGCCACCCAGGCGCCCCTGAAATTCTAGGATTCTAAAATGTCAACAAGTCACAGTATCTTAAACTATATTAGAGCAATTTTAAAGTGAGGCATTATGTACCCACCCCTAGAGTACAATCAATTAAGCCCAGGTTAGTAATACGGTCAGGGAAGTCTTTAGAGTAGGTGAAATCAAACAAGTCAAGAGATGAGTTAAGTCTTCACTGAATATACAAGAGAGAGGAAGAAATTCAGGGTAGAGGGAGCATTTATTCTGCTTGGGTCAGAGATCAAATGGGCACTATGGTCCTAAATAAATAGTAAGCCATCTTCAAAGATTTGTTCTATTATTTAGATATATAGGTCAACACATTTTAAATATATAAAAGAAACATTAAATAAATGGTTACTGAGAACTAAATGTTTATTAAGCATCAGAGGAAACAATGAAGTTACAATCTATTGAGAGCTGTTTAAATAATAAACTTCCACACTTTAGGGTACTTTCAAAGATCACATTTCATCAAGAATACTCTTTGGAGAAGACATGTAAGTCTGATATAGCCTCAGACAATTCTAGCTTTGATGTTCCTAGAGATAACCTGAAGGAATCAGTACAAAAGAGGCAAAGAATACAATCCAGATTTAGTAATTATTCCTGGGGGAGTATTACCTCAAGGCCAGGTATCGTGTAAACAAGCTATTAAAAGATCACTAAAGAAAGAATAAAATATATTGTAGAGTTCCATCTACAGTTCCATCTACAAATATCCATCTACAGAATGAATTTTAAAACAAAACCTCTGTATATATACACTTGTGGTTTGGGAATAAAAATCATAATAAGCTAGTGATTGCAACATACAAATTCAAAAGGACCAAATCTTGCTAATTTCAAATAGAACTGAACATGATAAACTTTGGATACCTAATTCTTTACAATTAAGCTGACTCCTTCAACTCTACCTCACTGCTTCCTGACTAACATTCAAACACCAACAAACAGCCTAACATGGCTTAATAACTTATCCCCATCTACCCCTCCATTTCTGTAGTCCCTACAACACACAGTTGTGGACTGATATCTTGAGCAAGTTTTGGATACGTACTGTGCTATACAGTTTCCAACATGAACAAGTAATACTTCCCCCCGTAACACTCATTTGGAAAAGCCTATTATCTCCTCAATGTACAATTTAAGCCCCTGGGATTACACACCAATTTTCCAAAGAGTATCCAAAACTCAAAGACATGAGTTTTCAGATAATCAGTTGATACAGGTACATTTCTACTACTGATCTGAGAAGGTTGAGGTTCTTTTTCCTCCTCTCCCTTCATCACTGCTTTTCCTCCACTTTTCAAAAGAAAGGCATTTCCCTGCCCCAATCTTATACCTTGCATTGATCCAAGGTACAAAAACTTCTGGGACTCCAATTAAAAGACAATAGGATAATTCCTTTAATAAAGGCATCATAAACAGCAAAATCCATCTCTTTAAAAGATACACTTCCAATAAAATTTTACTTTTTGCTTCATTTATTTATCAAAATTAAGTCTATATTGTTTTGACCATTTGCATACTAGTAATCGTAACAATTCAATTCAGAGGAAACTCTTGACACTTAGAGTCTTATGATTAAAGAAAATACTGAGTTTATTTTTTTCACAGAGAAGTATGACAGCGTGATCAATAAGGATTGAAAATAACTTTCAAACTTAGACTGAAATTATATTAGGATAAATTCTGTGGGAAAAATAAAGTGGAAATAAAATCAAGGGAGAAAAAGCCACTAGAGCTGACCCTCAAACACAGGTCTGAACTGTGTGAGTCCATTTATCTGTGGATTTTTTCCCCACAAATACAGTAATGTATCTGTATTTTCTCTTCTTTATGATTTTCTTAGTAACATTTCCTTTTCTCTAGCTTTATTGTAAGAATACAGTATATAACATGTGTAACATAAAAGGTACGGGTTAATTGACTATTTATGTTATTGGTAAAGCTTCCTTTCAATCAACAGGAGGCTATTTGTAAAGTTTGGGGAGAGTCAAAGTTATAGGTGATTTTTGACTGTATGGGGTTTGGTGACTCTAGCCCCTATGCTGTTCAAGTTTGAAATTTACATGGAAAATCTGGCATTTAAAGAGTTTGTTCATATTTTAAAAAAATGATTGTTATGATCAAATCACTATAATATTCATATTCTATTAGATAAATTTTAAATGACATAGCATTTTTATTTAAAAATTTTATTAAGTTTAAACCTATGATAAAAACTTTCAGATAACAACTTAAAAATAAATAGAAGAGTAATCAGATTTCTACTTTAGAAAGATTGTTGGCAATAATGTGGAGAATAAACAGGAGAGAAGGAAACTAAGAGGCCACTTGGGAGCCTTGTTATAATAGACAAGTAGTTATTAGGACCCAAACTAGGGAAATGAAATGGTAAGCATAGAACAGATCCAAGTTATAGTGATGAGGCAAAATCAGTGGGGACAGAAAGAGGACAGACTCAAGGGATTTTAAGGGACTTTTAAGGGAACTTTCTATATCTTGAGGAAAACAGAGGAATTTTGATTGACTCAGGTTTCTGGCTAGGAAGACTAGTTTAAAATAATGGGACCACTTCCAAAAGTAGGTCATCTATAGCAGGTTTGGGGGAAAAGTGAGTGCAGTTTTGAGTACTTGAGTTTGAGATGTTTGTGGCACTGACCTGCTGGATGGTCACGCGGCTTTTATAGGGATAGATGTAAAGTATAGGGAATGGCCGGCTGCAAGTAGTAGTGGAAGATGCCCTGGTTGTGGCTCATCCATGAGAGTAGGGAGAAGGAGAAAAGGGGCCTAGAGTGGAACACCAACATTGAAGGAGAAAGAAGATGGTCCTATAAGGTTCACTGCATAATCTACACCACGGAATGAATTTCAGTGTCTGACACATAACAATAAATGAGTATTTGTAAATGAGAGAGAAGGGGGAAGTAGACAAAGATTGGAGAATTAGGAGAATATCTGTTACAAAATAGAGGCTAAGTATAAACAGCTTGCCCCTGGTCTTGGCAGGCCCCTGGTCTTGCAGGCCCCTGGTCTTGCAGGCCGTAAGGAATGAAGCTGGAATTAAACCTCTGGCAGTTTAATTCCAAGACAGATCTCAATCACTAGGCACTACTGCCAGTCGTGACAGAGCACAGAAGTCACCCAAGCAAGTTTCCAGCAGAGTCAGAGAGGGGCATTTAGAATATAATCAGAAGGATTATCCGGGGGGAAGTAGGGGAGAACGGATACAAAGCTCCAGTTGGAGGCAGGAAGTTGTGCGACTACTCCTCAGTCCACTTCTCCATATCCTCTTCCCAGACCTTTGCCTTAACATGAAAAGTTCCCTTCTCAGATTCTTTTTTGTTTTCCACACGGTTTCAAACAAAAAGAAGACCTAGTCCGTTTTTAAATGAACGAGGTTTCATTTGTATCCAGCCTCAGTCTGGGTAGTAACTCCCACCTCAGAAACGTACCAGGTTTCAGGTCGATGACACCCAAACCTAAACTCAAAGCTCCCACCGCCCGTCGTTTTACCTTAAGGATGTTTTAACCTCAAGAACTGTAGCGAGGAAGTCGGATTTCCACATACTATGGAAATATCCCCCAAATCATACCGTTACAGTGAAAAACAAAACAAACATAACGTTTTGATCCCATTTCTGTAAATAACAATACATAGTACCTTGGCCCTGAGAGTAATCTACTTTAATCGATCACGAGTGGTTATCTCTGGGGGCTGCGGTTATGGGCATTTTTCACCCTGTAATTTCGTATTTTTACGCACATGCAGTAATCAGGGGGAACATTTTTCGGACCATGCTGGAAGCAGATGTTGTCTTCTCGGCTGGAATGAGTTCCTTAATAGCGGATCACACTCCCAAGTATATCTAAGCGAATAGTAGGGCTCACTAAAGTTCTACAACAAACTAATCAATGAATCGACAAATCAGTCAGCGCACACGAGTCCTGACGATCTCACAAAGCTGTGGAGCCGCGCGCACACACACAAATGCACGCATTTTCCAGTTACTGTGCAACACTGAAGCCGTAAAGAAGGCCGGTCGATTCGACTCTCTTCCCTCCGTCAGCCCACATTACGATTTTAAAAATCCCGATTACGATTAAAAGTGTCCCAAGGGCAAGAAAGCGCAGCTTGTTTCAGCAGTCCTCGCTAACACGAACTCACTCCGGCCATGGGAGAAGTCGGGGGCTGGGAAACAGAGTTGGAGTCGGCCTTGGTCCGCCGCGTTGTTCGGGGGAGGCGAAGCCCGCCAGCGAGAAGAAGCGGTTAGGGCCGTTACTCACCATTTCTCGGGACGCCGAACTGGGGCTGGCGGAGCACCGAATTGAAGAGCATCTGGGCCAGAGGAAAAGGTTCAACTGACAGAAAAGCCGTGAAAATGCCCCCCAGCTTCAGCAAAAATCGTATCTTGCGCCCCTCAGAACACGACTAGTTATTGCCTCCAACTCCCGCCACTGTAAGCCCCGGCCACCAAACTCCCCGCCAAACTGACGTCACGCCGTCTGATTGGCTCCCGCGGCGGCGTCCGGGCGCCTCCGAGTCACTTCCCCCTTCCAATCCCCGCCTCCTTTTCTCCGAGCCGCGGGAACCCAGGGTTCAGGAGCTCCCTGAGCGCCTGCGCGGGGGGCCGCAGAGGCGCTGGCGAACGGCGGGGTGACCAGGACGCATGCGTAACAGGGCTTGACAGAGCGCGGTGGAAAAATCCGCGAGAAGGTGGTGGAAGAAGATGGCGGTGCTGGGGCAGAGTTTGCAATCTTTTTAAATAGGCTAGTCGAGTGACTATTCGGGTCATGGCGTCAAACTCAACTAAATCTTTCCTGGCAGATGCCGGCTATGGCGAACAGGAGCTGGATGCTAACTCTGCCCTTATGGAATTAGACAAAGGTATTCGAAAGAGCGGGCTGAGCGGGTGAAACGGGCGTGGGGGGCAATGGCGCCACCAGGCGGTGGCAGCCGTCAGTCAGGCGCATGCGCCTAGCTTCCCGGGGCGGGGGCGAGGGCGGACACCTATGCTTTCCGAGAGTCCAGAGCATTTGCAGGTTTGGGAGATTGCAGGAAAATTGCAGCGTTGCTATTTTGGCTTTGCACCAGCTGAATAAGTAGAGAGCTACAGTGACGGGCCGTGTTTGACCGCTTGAGGGCACAGTCCCCCGATTTTCCAAGCAGTTTGTAAAAATGCTACATTTAAATTGTGAAATTATTTGTCAGTAGGTTCAGTTGAAACAAGGTCTTCATCAAGAGTGCTGAATAATAATCTTGCACCCACTTTATAACGATGTATTTTATTTCTGTAACTTACCTACGGGTTACTAGACATTAAATACGACCAAGAAAATCCGAAAAGCATAGCTCCTCTTTCGTATAAATTCCACGAGTTCTGTTTTCCTTTGGGAGGTGGGGTGGGAGGTGTAGGGCTGCTTGGTGTAGTGAAAGGAGCTGGGACTTAGACTGAGTCGAATTCTAGTGCCACCGATTTTATGATCATGGGCAGGTCATCCAACTTCACCCAACCTTGTCTTTTTTGTCTGCAAAGTAGATCCAGTACCATTGAGCTAGCAGGACTGTTGTAATATTAAGCGATATAATTGTATGCAAAAGAATCCATTATTAAATGCTAAAACAGATATGCCTTCTTAGATAAGGCTATGGAAGGCAGATGCGAGTATTTGACAGTAAAGAACTCAAGTACTTAACCTTTGTTTCAGTGATTTTTATTGAATGGGGGAAACATTTGCCACGTGGTATAGTTAATTCTTCATTAACTAGAACCAATAAATAATACATTGAGAATTGGGACTACTGATTAGAAGGATCTGTCTTTAAGTCCACTTTGAGCCGGTTCCCAGCTAACTTTTGGGATTTCATTTTCTTGTTTTCTAATCTGTAAACATTTCTAGTGGATAGGTCTAGGTAAGAGTTTCTCAGACTTTTTAAAAAGCTTTTAACTCCTTTTGATTAACATAAAAATGTCACAACACTCCAATGAGATATTCCTTTGGTTGAGTCACTTAGTGCATCCCCTTCAGTCAAGAAAATAATGTTCAACTTTTTACTTTCTCTTACTAAAGCTGTAGGGCTTTTCCCCTATGAAATATAAAATTATAATATTAAATGTGTTTTTTAAACACTGCATAACCTTTTCCTTTCCAGTCTGGAAATTTCTTCCTTTTTCCCCAGAGAGAGTTGCAGGTCCACATATCTAATAACCCCACCAAATCGAAAGACATTTTCTACCACTCTGGGCCATGTGGGGTTACATCATAATGATGGCGAGATGGGTTGGAGAGCAAAGGTCAGGATCAGACTCTGAGATGTCAGAAAATCTAGAATTGTTTAATTCCTAAAAATTTGCCATTGTGTTAAGGAAAAAACCCCACAATTTTTGCTTCTTAGAAGTTGAAATAGAAACATTTCAGAACTGTAAGAAATAAATGGATGGCCATTGAGTGTTTAAGTAGAAACCAGCTGTCAGTCATAGGTGTTAAGTGGTCACTTTCAGTTCTCCCAGGTGAGTATTTCCCAGGTAATTCTCAGGCTCAGAAAGAAAATTTGAATAATATAAGAACAAAATTTTTGTAATTTTTCACCTCATCATGCTATATACCTTTTAAAGCTGTTAAGAAATTAGATTTCAGGGGCGCCTGGGTGGCTCAGTGGGTTAAGCCTCTGCCTTCGGCTCAGGTCATGATCTCGGTCCTGGGATCAAGCCCTGCATCGGGCTCTCTGCTCAGCGGGCAGCTGCTTCCCTCCTCTCTCTGCCTGCCTCTCTGCCTACTTGTGATCTCTGTCAAATAAATAAATAAAATCTTAAAAAAAAAAAAAAAAAGAAATTAGATTCCAGAAATAGCCAGTTTCATTAGAATATAGTTCAGTATTTTAACTATTGAGTCATTTCATGCTTTATCTGTTAAAATATTTTTGTTTTATGAGTGGAAGTTCGTAGGATCAGAAGGCTACAAGTTCTAACTTTCTTTTAAATTCTAGAACATCTAGATGGGAGTTTCCCAAAGTGCATTCCAAGGAATACTGTTTCTGAAGTGTTTTAATAGGAGTTTCTTACTCCCACAGCCTCTCTTCCTGTTCTTTCCACCCTCCCTCCTACACATACAGACACTTACATCCATACATCTGACTTACTTACTCAGGGTTTGTACTAGAGAAACAGCAACAAAACAAAACAAAGCTCTTGCCTCTATAGAACTTACCTTTTGGACAGAGAAAACAGGCAGCAAGCAAATATAGTATGCATATATTTTGACAAGTAGTGATAACATTCTGTAGAGAAAAATGAAACTAATGAAAGGGGCTAGAAAAAACTGGGTGTGGGATTGGGTTTGGTTTGTTATCTTATATAGGATAGTCAGGAAAGGTCTCACTGGTCAAATAGAGGAACAGCAAGTGCAAAGGTCCTGAGGTTGGAGCCTGTTTTGCGTGCCGGAGTAGAATGATAGACATTGAAGATAAAAAGATAACCAGAAGCCAGTTCATGTAGGGCAGTACAAGTCATTGAAAGTCTGGTCTTAGTTCTGAGTGAAATGGGACACTGTGGAGGATTTTCAGCAGTGCTATGGCATAGCTGACTTAACATTGAGAAGATCAATTTGGCTGTTGTGTTGAGGCTACATTGACACGGAGGGCCAGAGATGAAAGTAGGGAAACTAGTAAGGATGCAGTTGTAACAATCCGGGGAGGAAAATAGTGGCTTGGGCCAAGCTGGTTTTAGTGAAGGTGTGTGAAGTGCTGAGGTTCTGGATATATTTTAAAGGTAGAGCCAATAATATTTGCTAATGAATATGCTGAGAATGTGAGAATTAGCGGTCAGGAAAAATTTAGAGGTTTTGGTCTGATCTAGAAGTATATATTGCCATTTACTGAGTGAATGAAAGTGAAATCAGTTTGGGACTGCTAAATTTGAGATATCCCTTAGTCATCCAAATGGAGGTGTTGAGTAGGCAGTAACAGATGTGTACAGATGTGACACTTGAACTGCATTGTAAAGTAACAACTAGCATCCTAAGATACACACTTGGGAAATGTCATTTATAACCTGTTGCGTTTTGTTCTGAGCCTTTTGAAGAAGCATGCCAGTAAGCTATTTGTTTCTGATCTGTCTAGGAATAAATGGATGCTGTTTTGAAGCTGAGTCAAGTCCATTCCTTCAGGCTGTAGTTAACTGCAACACAGGAAAATAATCACGTGATAGCCATTCATTCATCCAGCAGATATTTGCGGATCACCTACTTTGTGTTAGTCATCGTACTCAGAGTTGGGGCTTTATTAGTGAACAAAACAGCTTTAAGAAGAAAGCAGGGCTAGATGAAATATGGCTTTGTTGGTCAGGACAAGAAGTTTGGATTTTATGCCAAGTGCTTCGAGAAGACAAAGTCTTTAAGCAGAGGATTGATTTGGATTGGTTTATATTTTTATAGATCACTCTAGCTGCTACATAGAGGTCTTTCTATCCCCTTTTTAGAGTTTTAAGCAGATAATCATGCTGACTGAGTTTCTGTGAAGACTAAGCATATAGAGTTAAGTGTTACAATCAGGTATGACTTCTATTTATCTGACACATTTAATAATATGGATAATCATTAATGTAGGCATTGTAAAGGACATATCTGACATAAATTAATCAGTGTAACTTTTTCACTAGTGTTTAAGTTCTGCATAGTCTAAACTGACTGAAGATGTCCTGATGATTTAGGGAAACCTATGCAAGATCTCCTTCACCCTGAGTGAAAAGGAGTCTCCCTTAAATGACGTCACTCAGCCTCTCATTCCTGTGAGGTTGCCTGAAAGAGTGAGGTGAAAGAGTGAGACAGGGAAGGGAGTGGTTCCCTTTCTTGCCCTTGGGCTATGGGAAGGGAGGAAATACAGAAGATGGAGTTGTACTTGAGGTGTCGGGGAACTTACTGCTGCAGGAAAAGTGTGATGGGGTGTTCAATGAAAGATTAAAATATAAAATGGAAAATTGATAAAAATCAGGACAACTCTATTCTCCATATTTCCCCTCACTTATCCTAGAACGTGAATTTTCAGACTGTGAAAGAGACCAGTGATTGCTATTATAGGATCCATATTGGGACAGATGTGGTTGGTGTTAGGATGAACAAATAGGAAGCTTTGGAAGTATCTTCATACCCCCTAAAGAGAGAGAGGCCTCTGCAGCGTGGTCTGTACAGGTGACTAATTCCATCCCATAAGTGACTGATTCACAGGTGGACAGGTGACCCAAGAATTCTCAAGAATCTGTGCCACCAGACCGTATTTTGTCTGACAGTGTCAAGAAGTGGACCTGTAAGGTCACGTGGAGTTGACAGTTTTAACATCTCAACTCCTGATGGGTGATCACTGGATGGGTCATGAGCTAGTCCAAAAACCCAAGGCCCTTTTTCAGTTCTTACTGAAATCCACAGACTCATTTTTATAGATGGCCGAGAGCTACTGTCTTGTAACTTACAAAATAAATTGTTAAATATTCCTGAAAGTTGGTATTCGTATATAAACTAATTTGTTAATGATTCTAAATCCGTGTTCTGTGTGCGTGTCATACAATATTACACACATTCCACCATGTGCAGTTATAATTTGTGAAATTCGGGTGAAGGGTGTTTTATTATTATCAGTTGAGTTGACTATCATCTCAGTTTTTTCTATTCCTGCTTTTTAAATATAATTTTCTGAGACTTGCCATTATTGATTTACTAAGTGATGGGTTGTAAGGTTACCTTATAATGTGTGGTGCTTATCTGTGTTGGTATTTTTCCTGCTCTTACCCCCTTTTTTTTTTAAAGATTTTATTTATTTATTTGACAGACAGAGTTACAAGTAGGCAGAGAGGCAGTCAGAGGAGGAAGCAGGCTTCCTGCTGAGCAGAGAGCCCGATGTGGGGCTCGATCCCAGGACCTTGGGATCATGACCTGAGCTGAAGGCAGAGGCTTTAACCCACTGAGCCACACAGGTGCCCCCTTACCCGCATTTTTATTGAGTACACTTTAAGATCTATATGTTTTATGGTTATTCTTTGAGTCATCCTCACTCCTTAGCTGAAGCGAATGTGTGTAACAAACTCTTCTAGAATGTGCTTGTAAGGTAATGTGCATTAGCAGTGTTCTTCGTAATGGTACTCGTCATGGTGGTGGTCACTTAGCATCTTGTGATCACTCCTCCTGTGCTTGAGGAATGGCCCACATTATACATCCACCTCACTAGGGTGGAAGCAAAAGCTCACCTTCCTGGCTTCCTTTTCAAGAACATAGGATATGACCTTAGCCCTGCCGTTCAGACAGACCTCCTCTGGGCTCTGCTCAGCAGTTCAGCAGTGTGAGAAGGCATAGTTGGAGAGCACGGTCACAGTTCTGTGCCCTGGCAGCCACGGCAGCTATGATGTTTCTAGGGGACAGTAGCAGCAATGGCTACAGGGTTCCTGGGTGTCAGTAGAGCTGATTTTAGCATCATCCGGTGTTTCCTAGCAACAGGACTTATCATCTAATCAGTCTGGCAGGGTGATATTAGGTGTTCTTAGATATTTAGCCTTGAAGCTGTTTGTTAGGTTTTTAATAAACTCATGACCAGCCAGCAGCTATGTTGCTTGAAGCTAAGAATCCTGGCTGATATATGTTACCTGGAAGTGTGTATTGTTTTGAAAACTTGATTACTGTACATAACAGTCCCCGAGTTTACCATCATTTAGTTATTCTCCCTCAGTTCCCTAGAATTTGTCTTTTCCTCAGAATTACATCACTCTAAAATCGTCATTTAAATATCCCTTTTAAAATCTTAACCTCTGTCCTCTCGTTAGTTACTTTCTCGAGATGTATTTTAGCATAATCGTTCAGGACCACAGGCTCTGGAGCCAGATTGCCCAGATGTGAATCCCATGTCTGCCATTTACTGGCTATTGTTCTTAAGCATGTTGCATAATCAGTCTTTGCCTGTGTCTGTCATCTTTAAAATGGGGATAATAATGGTACCTAACTTCTAGGATTGCAGTGAGAGTTTAATTCATGTAAAGTGCTTCGTAGCGTGGCACAGGATATGAGCCATCCCCATCATCATGAGTAACTGCTAATTGATTATTCTTGACTTTCATTCAGACCTCCGTACATTCACTGTCTCCTTTGCCCTACCCGTCAGACTCTTGCTGTTGTTTCCTCTGTATCAAGCTTCGATTTCATGGTGCCACATTTTATTAACTTCATTAACTTTCTTACCTGCACTTAATTTTATTTACTTTTTTAAAAAGATTTTATTTACTCACTTGAGAGAGAGAGAGATAGCAATAGCAATGGGAGGGACAGAAGGAGAAACAGACTCCCCTCGGAGTAGGAAGCCTGGTGTGAGGTGCAATCCCAGGACCCCGGGATCATGACGTAAGCCAAAAGCAGACACTTAACCAACTGAACCACCCAGGTGCCCCCTTGCCAGAATCATCCAAGATTCTCTTTTAGTTATGTGTGCCCAAAGGCAGCCAAAAATTGCTAGAGAAAGATTGTAGGGTACGTGGCTATTATCAGAAATGATTGCAAACCCAAATGGGCCTTCAACACAGACCCGTAATACTACAGTGTTTCTTTGGTCAAGACTCCCACCTTCTTTTTTTTTTTTTTTTTTTTTTAATATTTTATTTGTTTATTTGACAGCTAGAGAGAGAGCACAAGTAAGCAGAGTGGCAGGGAGATGGGGAGAGAGAGAAGCAGGCTCTCTGCTGAGAGCCTGATGCGGGGCTCGATCCCAGGACCCTGGAATCATGACCCAAGCCGAAGGCAGCCGCTTAACCAACTGAGCCACCCTGGCACCCCAAGACTCCCACCTTCTTTAGTGACATTTCAGATCTTTAAAATTTTCAAAACTAGAAATTCTGGGTTTTCGGTGACATCTCACTTCATTTTTAAAATTTGCCAATTAATTCAGAGCCTTTAGAAACATTGTTATCTAGGGACACCTGGGTGGCTCAGTTGGTTAAACGGCTGCCTTTGGCTCAGTTCATGATCCCAGCGTCCTGGGATGGAGTCCCACATCGGGCTCCTTGCTCAGCAGGGAGCCTCCTTCTCCCTCTGCCTCTGCCTGCCACTCTGTCCGCCTGTGCTCCCTCTCTAACAACAACAACAACAACAAAAAGAAACATTGTAATCTATCAGATGAAATTTGTCTGAGGGCCAAATTCAGTAAACTATTAGCTTTCTAACTCCAGTATAGGCAGGACCATTAAATAAAAGGGAAATGGTAGAGGATAGCTTAAGGCTCTTGAAGTTCCTGCCTCCTCAAAGTAGCTAAACAGATCCCTGGGCGCTAGCCTCAGATTTGGTAGGTTTGGGTAGAAGTCTGGCAAAGGTATATTTGAAAAGTTTTACAAATGTTTCTGATGCAGAAGCAGAGCTGAAAGCCACTAGCCTAGCAAAATGTTCTGCACATATTAAGTGCTTAAACAGTCTAGAATAATAAATTTCACTGCTGTCAAATGAAATTTGAATGAATAAGCAATTTACAGACAACCTATTTTAGTTCTCCCGAGCCTACTTGCATGTTGCAACTGATTTAAGCACTGTTTAATTACAGGCACTGAAAAGAAAGAGAGCTCTGTTTCTTTGGTGGGAGAATACAAAGAAAGATGTAGAAACAGCAGTTGCATCCCTGTACCTTAATTTCTGGTTTTAGAACAAGATCTGACTGTGCTGAGTGCCTGTTTTCAGGTGCTTGCCTTATTCTAGAATTGAAATTGGCTCAAAGCAAACAAGATGGGTACATAGCACCCCAGCCTAGGATTCTTGCTAAATCCTAGGTCTTAATATATTTCTTTCTTCTCTGGCACCTTAACTTCTGTCCCTCAGAGCCAGTCTTGCTTCTTGTTTCTTTTTCCTAAAGCTGTTGTTAAGCAAGAAATTTACTATTCTTTAACTTTATCAGCCCTGTTATAGGAATGAGGGTCTATTTTATCTTAAGGAAGTAAAATTTGACAGTATTAGAGAAATCAAAACATTTCTCTGGCCAGATTCAAAATTATCTTTGGTATACTTTAAGTCATCATATTTAAACCAATGAATGTGGTCTGTGATTGTGTTTTTTAAGGGAAAGTGAAACAGATCATATTCTGTCAGCCAAACACCCTCTGCATGGGCTGCCTCCTGCTTTACCTTTTTCATCCCAACCAAGGTTAATTCATTACAAACAGAACTTTACTCCCTTCCGCATCACCAACTACAGGCAGCAAGAGGAGGAAACAAGTCCGATGACTGTGGATTGTCCCACAGATTCCCGCCGCACGCGCACACACACACACACACACACATCTGTTCCTTTGTTTCCTCACCTCCATCCTCAGACTTGGCCCTTCTTCTCCCCTTCCCTTTTGTCCTTACTGCCCTGTGTGTGTGTCCTGTGACCCCTTTGTCAAGTCAGGTCTTTAGAAAAGTTTTTAAAGCTCCGTGAGCCACTGCCAGTTACCTACATTTCCAGTGGCACTATGTTTGGTTGGAAACCGACTCCAGGAGCTTTAGTGGCAGTTTTTCTGTGTATGGAGGTGGTGGGTGGGGGAAGAAAGGAGCAGGCAGAGAAGGGCTGTGTTGTAAATATCTCAGTTAGAAACTTGAATTAATTTTCCCATAGGAACGTTTACTATAAGTGGTTATTGGATTCTGGAATATGATGAGTGCTGATAGTGCTGTTTTTTTCCTGCAAGGAAATATATTCCAAGTACCAAATAACCAATGTGAATGCATTTACGGAACTCAAACCTTTAAAGTTGTAGGAATTGCCTGTGCAGATTTACTCTGTGCTTGTCTTTTGTATTGAAACATAGTGACAATCAATAAAGAGTCCTTAGATGAGTATTTCCTTTGTCATTTTTTAAGAGTGAGCAGAGTTTATTGAACAGAATATTCTAGGACACTTATTCTTGTATGAATATGGATATAATTAGCATTTTATAAGTGCTAAAATACTAAAAAATATTTGAAACTTATGCTCTTAATGCCATATCATGATATTTATTCTAAATGAGTATTTTTTAGGGATTGAATGTTATCTTTGTTTGTTGGGGTTTTTTTACATTTTTAAAGTCAGATTTATTTAGGTATAATTTATAGATAATAAAATGGATACAGTCATGAAACCACAACCATAGTCAAGACACAGAACATTTTCTTCATCCCAAAACTTTGCCTGTATTCCTTTGCAGTCTAATTTCTTTCTCTAGCCCCTGACAACCACCGATCTGTTCTCTGTCTCAAAGTTTTGCCTTTTCTCGATTGTCCTATAAAATAGCCATGCAGTATTATAGTCTTTTTTGGGTATGACTTCTTTTACTTAGCACAGTGCTTTTGAGATCTACCCTGTTGTTGCAGGAATCTGCAACTGTTTCCTTTTCATTGCGCATTGTATGGTTCTACCACAGTTTGTTCTTTCACCAGTTGATGGACATTTGGGTGGTTTCCAGTTTGGGACTCTTACCTGGGTGTGAGCATTTGAATACAAATCTTTGTATGGACATAAGTTCTCAAAGCACTTGGATAAATATTTAGAAGGATTGTTGATTTTTAGTTATTTTTATAAAAAACAGCCAAACTGTTTTCCAAAGAAATGTATAGTTTTGCATTCCCACTAACAATACATGAGAGTTGCAGTTGCTCCGTATCCTCCTGAGTACTTGGTATGTCATCCTTAAAAATTTTTTGCCCTTCTAGTGGGTATGTAATGGTATCGTAATGTAGTTTTTCATTTATATTTCTCTGATGACCAGCAATGTTGAACATTTGTTAACTTCCATGTATTTCCATGTATATGAAGAAATTCATATTTCTTTTTTAATGAAATTTCTCTTCAAATCTCACCCATTTCAAAAATCTTGTGGAGGCACGAGAAGTGTGGACGCTGCCTGTGGAGGTATTGGTGGAGGCTGGAGTCGTGGGTTGTGAATTCACCCAAGGCAGAATGAAGGGGACAGTAGTTCACTGAATATGGCAGAGGAGACTGTGAGGCGGCAGTGCTGGAGGGGGAGCGTGGCGTAGTGGGGGAAGTGAGCAGGCATGGGAACTATGGGATTTTCCTTTTTTGGTACCTCTGCCTGATTGTAAGTAGCCCATCAGTCAGCTAGGGCTTACGGATATTCTGAGGTGGGTCGTTCAGCTCAGTGGTCACTGTGAGCCCCTTTACCTTACTCAGTTTCCACTGCTCAAGCCTGTGGCCTAAAAGCGGCCTTCCACATCGTCCTTTATGATAGGTGTTCTGTAAATATTTTCTTCTGGTATGTGGCTTGTCTTTTCATTCTCTCCGCAGTGTCTTTTGAAGAGCAGAAGTTTTTAATTTTGATGGAGCTTCTCACTTTTTTATTTTATGACTTACGCTTTTTGTGTTTTATCTAAGATTCTTTGCTTAACCCATGCTCATAAAGATTTCCTGTGTATTTTCTTTTTATGGTTTATAATTTTAGCTAAATAATTTTAACTACATTTGGGTCTGTGGTTCATTTTGAGTTCATTTTTGTGTATGGTGCAAATAAAGGATCGAGGTTTTATTTATTTATTTTTTTGCTTATGGATTTCCACTCATTCCAAGATCTTTTGTTAAAAAGAGTATCCTTTCTTGTGTGTGTTGAGTTTGAGAAGTTCTTTATAGATCCTGGGTATCAACCTTTTGTCTGTACTGTCATTTGCAAATACCGTCTCCCATTCTGTGGGTTGCCTCTTTGTTTTGTTGACCGTTTCCTTTGCTGTGCAGAACTTTTGATCTTGATGAAGTCCCAAAAGTTCATTTTCGCTTTTGTTTCCTTTGCCTTTGGAGACATATCTTGAAAGAAGTTGCTGTGGCTGATATCAAAGAGGTTACTGCCTATGTTCTCCTCTAGGATTCTGATGGATTCCTGTCTCACTTGAGGTCTTTTATCCATTTCGAGTTTATCTTTGTGTACGATGTAAGAGAATGGTCGAGTTTCATTCTTCTACATATAGCTGTCCAATTTTCCCAGCACCATTTATTGAAGAGACTCTCTTTTTTCCACTGTATATTTTTTCCTGCTTTGTCGAAGATTATTTGACCATCGAATTGAGGGTCCATATCTGGGCTCTCTACTCTGTTCCACTAGTCTATGTGTCTATTTTTATGCTAGTATCATGCTGTCTTGGTGATCACAGCTTTGTGGTAAAGCTTGAAATCAGGTAACGTGATGACCCCCGTTTTATTTTTGTTTTTCAACATTTCCTTAGCAATTCAGGGTCTCTTCTGATTCCATACAAATTTTAGGATTATTTGCTCCAGCTCTTTTGAAAATTACCGGTGGAATTTTGATCAGAATGGCATTAAAAGTATAGATTGCTCTAGGCAGTGTTTATTCTTCCAATCCAAGAGCACCGAATGGTCTTCCAACTTTTTGTGTCTTCTTCAGTTTCTTTCATGAGTGTTCTGTGGTTCCTCGAGTACAGATCCTTTACCTCTTTGGTTAGGTTTATTCCCAGGTATCTTATGGTTCTTGGTGCTATAGTAAATGGAATCGAGTCTCTAATTTCCCTTTCTGTATTTTCATGGTTAGTGTATAAGAAAGCCACTGATTTCTGTATATTGACTTTGTATCCTGCCACGTTACTGAATTGCTGCATGAGTTCTAGTAGCTTGGGGGTGGAGTCTTTTGAGTTCTCCATATAAAGAATCATGTCATCTGCGAAGAGAGAGAGTTTGACTTCTTCATTGCCAATTTGAATACCTTTTATTTCTCTTTGTTGTCTGATTGCTGTTGCTAGGACTTCTAATACTATGTTGAACAAGAGGGGTGAGAGTGGGCATCCTTGTCATGTTCCTGATCTCAACTGGAAGACTGCGAGCTTTTTCCCATTGAGGATGATATTTGCTGTGGGTCTTTCATAGATAGATTTTTATGAAGTTCAGGAATGTTCCCTCTATCCCTATACTTTGAAGGCATGGGAACAGATACTGGATTTTTTCAAATGCTTTTTCTGTATCAATTGAGAGGATCATGTGGTTCTTCTCTCTTCTCTTACTGATTTGTTCTATCACGTTGATTGATTTGCAAATATTGAACCATCCTTGTAACCCAGGAATGAATCCCACCTGGTCATGATAGATAATCTTTTTAATGTGCTGTTGGATCCTGTTTGCTAGGATCTTGTTGAGAATCTTAGCATCCATATTCATCAGTGATATTGGTCTGAAATTCTCCTTTTTGGTGTGGTCTTTGCCTGGTTTGGGGATCAGGGTAATGCTGGCTTCACAAAATAGATAATCATATCAAAAAATGGGCAGAAGATATGAACAGACACTTCTCCAGTGAAGACATACAAATGGCTATCAGGCACATGAAAAAATGTTCATCATCACTAGCCATCGGGGAGATTCAAGTTAAAACCACATTGAGATACCACCTTACACCAGTTAGAATGGCCAAAATTAGCAAGACAGGAAACAGCGTGTATTAGAGAGGATGTGGAGAAAGGGGAACCCTCTTACACTGTTGGTGGGAATGCAAGTTGGTGCAGCCACTTTGGAGAACAGTGTGGAGATTCCTCAAGAAATTAAAAATAGAGCTTCCCTATGACCCTGCAATTGCACTCCTGGGTATTTACCCCAAAGATACAGATGTTGTGAAAAGAAGGGCCATCTGTACCCCCAATGTTGATAGCAGCAATGGCCACAGTTGCCAGACTGTGGAAGGAACCAAGATGCCCTTCAACGGACAAATGGATAAGGAAGTAGTGGTCCATATACACTATGGAGTATTATGCCTCCATCAGAAAGGATGAATACCCAACTTTTGTATCAACATGGACGGGACTGGCAGAGATGATGCTGAGTGAAATAAGTCAAGCAGAGAGAGTCAATTATCATATGGTTTCACTTATTTGTGGAGCATAACAAATAGCATGGAAGACATGGGGAGTTAGGAGAAGGGAGTTGAGGGAAATTGGAAGGGGAGGTGAACCATGAGAGACTATGGACTCTGAAAAACAACTGGAGGGTTTTGAATGGGTGGGGTGGGGGTGGGAAGTTGGGGGAACCAGGTGGTGGGTAATAGGGAGGGCAGGTATTGCATGGAGCACTGGGTGTGGTACAAAAAACAATGAATACTGTTATGCTAAAAAAAAAAAAAAAAAGAGTATCGGTTCCCTATTGAATTATCTTGGCCCCTTTGTTAGGCCATTGGTTTGAGACCTTTCTTCTTTCCTAATATTAAGTACCTGATGTTATTAATGTTTCTTCAAGAACTGCATCGGCCACATCACACAGATTTTGCTTTCGTTTTCATTCAGTTTAAGAGATTTTTCTAATTTCCCTTTCACCTATGACTCATTTAGAAGTTGTTCCATTTCCAAATATTTGGGCATTTTCTAGCTATTTTTCCTCCTAGCAATTTCTGATTTAATTCCACTATGGTCAGAGAACATAACAAAGTATGGTTTCAGTCCTTTTAAATTTGCTGAGATTTATTTTATGGCCCCAAGTATCCTTAAAATACTCAACCTTTTTTTGGAAAAAAAAAAAAAATCTTATTTTCTTTTCATTATCTTATATCTCAAGTAGCAGTTTACCAAATTACTATTTAATAGGCCGTATTTTGTTGGGTTTTTTTTTAAAGCTCATGAATTACAGTGGTATCTCACCTAATCATGAATGACTGTTATTTTATGGCTGTGGGATGCCATGTGGGTATTTGCTATTTCAGTCTTCTTGTAGCTACAGGTTTCTAAGCTGTTCTCCCATTTTCGTGCTTTTCATAGGTCTAAGATCCGGCAAACTTGGTGAACAGTGTGAAGCAGTTGTTCGCTTTCCCAGGCTCTTCCAGAAGTATCCATTCCCTATTCTCATCAATTCTGCATTCCTAAAGTTAGCAGATGTTTTCAGAGTTGGGTAAGTCTTTTTAAAGCCTCAGTGTCCTAAATTACTTTGCTCAGATTTCTCTCTTTGTGATGCTGTGGTCTTTATTGTTTTTGCCCTTCTGGACTTCCACATGGTTAGTGACCATTTTAGTGGATGTATGGGGCAGTCTGCAAAACTTTTTGGTGTGAAGTATAATGGCATTTTAAGCAGAAATGAAGTGGCAAGTCAGAGGATTTATTTCTTTGGGGAACAGAATAAATCCAATTAAGATAATCTTTAATGTATATATTATTGCATCTTTTGGAAGTATCTGTGGTTTGCACATTGTTCTGAAAAGTTCCTGATTTAGTAACTTATAACGCAAGATTACATGTTATTATGAAGGGGCTGAAACATGGAAAGACTGGATAAATACCTTTTAGATTTTTTTTTCTCCCCACCAGTCCCTCTCCTGCTTCTTCCCACTGTTTTCCATGCACTTGTGTGTTTTTATACACACCAAGTCAGACTTGAAGAAGAGATGGTTAGAATTAGCTTGAGGGTGGAGGAAGATCATCTGACCTCTTGGCCTTGGTCATAAATGATGGAGGAGATTTAATTCATCCCTAGGGCTTTTCTTTCTGTCACTGCCATCTTGGTGTCCTGCAGCAGGACTGCAGACATCACTGACTGCTTATGCTTCGTATTCTAAGTGTAGGCTTCATGCCTCCAAACACCATACGATTCCTACTTGGAGCCCCCGTTTTCTCTAAGTACATCAGCAGAGCAGTGTCTCCAAACTCTGACTCCTGCTGGCTCTCACATGATCTCTGATCTTGAGTGTGTTATTTTGGCTCCACATGCCTTTCTGATACTTGAGTGTGTGTTCCTTTGTGTTCTCCTTTCCGGAATATATGCTTAGAGCTCTTGGCCTTGGCTTTAACCTTTCTCATCCTTCTTCCTTCTAATACATGTCTGAGGATGTCAGATAACATCCAGGCAACTGATAAAATAGGACACATTGGAAAGGAATGAAGCTGGAATTAGTTCTGTCCACTGTGGGAGGAGAGAGAGACAGAGCTGTAAATGCTGAGTTACAGGACATCTACTATCCCCTGTTAACAGACTTGAGTTTTTTATTTCCTTTCAAATGTATTGTAAATGTTTGCTAAGGCAGTTCTGTCAGTTCATACTTGGACCCAAATTGCATACCTGCTGACCACAACCTAGTTAGCCCGGTCTGTTAGCTTTATTACTTCTGATTTGCTAGGCATAAAATGGTACTTCATTGCTGTTCTAATTAGCATTTTATAAATAACGTGAGGTTGAATATTTTGCCATAGGTCTCATTTATTTTCTTTACTACAAATTTTCTATTTGCTTCCTTAGTTTTTGTCTTTTATATGATTTTCTTTAATGCAAATCCTCAAACATAGTAAATTTTTGTGAGTAATGTCTGTATTTGATTAGATGAAGACGCGAAGGGGTAATGGGGACATTTATTTCACAGATCTGTAATAACACGTGTAACTAACTTTTACTGAGCTCTTTCTGTGCATCCAGTGCTGTTCTCGTTTTCACGTGTGAGTTAAGTACTGTGATCAGCATTAGATAATTGAGGATACTGAATTGAGCAAAGAAGTTAAACTTGTCACAGTGATAATACGGTCCGAGAGAGAAACAGAGCCAAGATACCAGTCTTGGCAGTTGGTCACCAGAGTCTGTGATATATTACCTTTCTGACAGTTTGAACATTTGTGTTTATTGTACATAATAAATTTTAAGAATACCTGGATGAGCAGTATGCACAACATGAGAAAATTACTGTTTTTAAGAAGACTGTCAGACATTTGAAAAGGGTTTCTTATGTTTTGTTTTGGCATTTCAGGTACGCTATGCAAAAGCCAAAACTTGAGAATCCCTCTTTCAACATGGTGAAGTAATCAGATATGCTAACCACTCCCAGAAGCATGTCATCTGCAGATCTGGCCGTTTCTCTTCCTTTTTGATCTGTGCACTTTCCATTTCCTCTTAGTGCACTAGCTTGAACTTCCAGCGAAATGTTCTGTAAGAGTAATGAGAGGCCTTTTTGCCTTGTCTCCAGGATTCTGGGGAAAGCATTCATTCTTTTGCCACTTAAATATAATACTAGCTATATACAGGCTTTTGGCTTGTATTCTTTATCAAGTTAAAGCAGTTTTCTTCTATTCCAAGTTTGATTAGTCATGGATGAGTTATTGAACTTTGTTCATTGTTTTTTCTGCATTGATAGGATCATGTAACTTCTTTAGCTTATTAATGTTATGAATTACATTGCTTAATTTTTTTATATTAAACCAGCCTGGTCTTCCTGGATTAAAAACAGTAACACCAACAACAAAAACCAAAGTATAGGCTTCAGCTCTTTTAATGATGAGAAATAATAAGAGATTGAAAAACATGGGCCTGTTGCTAAAATTTAACGTTGTTTTGGTTGCTTTGATTCCTAATTAAATATTACTTTCCTAAAGTGGTCTAATTTACTTTATCTCTGGTTCTTCACAGAAACAATTTCCTGAGACTGTGTGTTCTTAAAGTTACTCAACAAAGTGAGAAGCATTTGGAGAAGATTCTGAATGTGGATGAATTTGTGAAGAGAATTTTCTCTGTGATTCATAGTAACGATCCTGTAGCAAGAGCCATCACACTCCGGTATACTCTGTTGCTATAATGAATCACCAAAGATTGTTTGAGTTGCAGTTATGTACTCAGAAAGGGCAATATGTTTCCTTTTTTCATTTTGAATGTTAAGAATTTGTTTTTTCAATCAAGACTCCAGGCAGAAGTATGGTAACCACCCCAATCTATACCTGTTCTTCTGATACCACCTAGGATACTGTTTTGGTTGTGAATTATTGCCTAACTTGTGTTTGAAATGTACCTTTTTGTAGGTTGACATTCTGATCAGCTAACTGGGGTCTGAATCTAGCTTAGCCTCAGCTCATTTTGAACTCTTACCTTCCTGATCTTGTTCTGTTTCATGTTGGTTTTTCTATTCACTCTTGGCTGTGTGCTCATTTTTATATGCAGTAACTTATATTTGAACTCCTTGGAGAATGCCAGATGGAACCACTGTAGTTTCTCCAGCCTTTTCTTCTCTTTCCTGGAATCTAAAAACATTTTTTTTTTTTTAAGATTTTATTTATTTGAGAGAGAGAGAGAAGGGGAGCAGGGGTAGGGGCCGAAAGACGGGAGAGAGAGAATCTCAGGTGGACTCCTCACTGAGTGGGAGCCCAATGCAGGGCTTGATCCCATGATCCTGAGATCATGACCTGAGCCGGAATGATGAGTGGGATGCTTAACTGACTGAGCCTTCCAAGCATCTGCCCCCCACCCCCACCGCACATTTTTTTGTTTAATTTTGCCAGCATTTCATATTGTAAGCCTTATATTCAGCTTGAACCATGTTGTCTTTTTAGGTCTGCTATCTATAGAATGAATGTGTAATTTTTAGACTTTTGAAATTCACTTTCCTAAATTTTAGGGCTCACATCTGACTTGCCTTGTTCAGAAGTGAACCTTCTTTTTAATCATGAAGTCTAGGATGTCACCACTTCTCTCTACTTTCCCATCAAGAGCCAGGTCTTCCCTCTTGTGCAGAATTAAGTGCTTTTGTAATTCCTCTGCCTTTTGAGTGATTAAATTATGAGCAGAATGTAATATTTTAAAGTCAGTTAATTGATTTTATCTTTTAAAAACTATATATAATAGAACAGAATTAAATTTAAAGATAGTTTTACCTTTTGATTCAGCAAATTCACTTACCGGAATTTTTTTCTATAAATCATTTCTAGAAGTTGGTGAATATAGGTATACAGATGATCATAGTATCTTTTTTGTAAGAAGTGAAAAATTGGGGCAAAACTGTGTATTAAAAGGGGAATAACTTATGGGCCACTGTATAACTTTTAAAGAATGAAGTAAGTATGTATTTAACACAGAGATATTAAGGGGCGCCAGGATGGTGCAGTTGGTTGAGCATCCGACTCTTGGTTTCAGTTCAGGCTATAGCTCAGGCTGATGAGAGTGATTCTCTTTGGGCTCTGTGCTCAGCGTGGATTCTGCTTTCTGAAGGGAAATGTTCTCTCTTCCTCTACCCCTCCCACTTGTGCGCTCTCTCCCTCAAATAAATAAATAAATCTTGAAAAAAAAAGTAGTCAAGTGACGTCTGTTTTTAACTCATTTTTATCCATAATATTAATATATGTGTTTATATAGGCTCAGGAAAGAATATGGAGGCATATATATACTGTTAACAGTGATTATTTGTGGGAGGGGTTATTGTGCTGTGCATCACAAGAGAGTTCTCTGTGTGGTTTTGCAATGTTTGAATTATTTTCCACAAGCATAGTTTTTTTTTATTTGTTTTTTTTTTTTTTTTAATCAGAAGACAAAAATAATAGAATTTAGCTAGTGGAATGATTCGATAAATGATTTAGAGCTAGTTTGAGTGTTTTAAGAAGAATATAGATTAATATTTGAATATTTCATTCATTTTGCTCTTTCCAAGTCATGGCAACTGGGCTTTGCCACAATTCTTCATTGAAGAACTATTGCTGTCAATAAAATGAGAGTTCTAGAAAGCTTCCAGAAATATTTATTTATTTAGAAAAAGCACTTTAAAGGAAAATAATCAGATTGAAATTATATTTTTCAACATTAACATTTGATGCAAAAAATATTAAAAGAAACTTGAATTGGGGCACCTGGGTGGCTCAGTCAGTTAGGCTTCTGAGTTTGGCCCAAGTTGTGATCTCGTGGTCCTGGGATTGAGTCCCATGTCTGGCTCCCTGCTCAGTGGGAAGTCTGCTTGTCCTTCTCCCTCTGCCCACTTGCCTTGTGCACACACACACATACACACACACACACACACACACACACTCTCTCTCTCTCTCTTTCTCTCAAATAAATAAAATTGTAAAAAAGAAATTTGAGCTAAGAATGTTGAGTCCAATTAACACTTAAAACATAGTACGGGGTGCCTAGCTGACTCAGTTGGTGGAGCATGTGATTCTTGATTTTGGGATTGTAAGTTGAAACCCCTGTTTGGTGTAGAGATAACTTAAAGATAAAATCTTAAAAATAAATAAATAATAAATAAAATGTAGTGCAGTTAATAAGATCCTTAGATATACAAGGCCTTAGATGGTTTTGTCAAATAAAGAGGGACATGTTTTAAAAACATTCTTGGTGTAGTTATTTTAGGAAGAGGAAAAAACTTGAAGATCAGGAATGGGGGTGATCAGGTCATTTTGTAAAGCTTGCAGAATTATAAAGTAAATATCAAATACCAAAAAAATGTATTTGTAACAACTCAAACTAAAATTCTAATATCAAATTTTGATATGAGAGTATCAAACCCTTCTCACAAAAATAGAACATTTTTGAGTAGCCTTAAAATTTTTTTCCATGATTTCATTTTTTTCATGATACAAAAAATGACTTAAAGTGAAAAAGTATTTTTTAGTTTAATATATTATTTAACGTTATATTATAAATTTTTGAAAATACGATCTTTTAAAAGGTGTAAAGAAAACTAAGTTTGCCATTAAAAAAGTAATAAGGACTGGGGCACCTAGGTGGCTTAGTGGGTTAAAGCCTCTGCCTTCGGCTCAGGTCATGATCTCAGGGTCTAGGGATCGAACCCCACATTGGGCTTTCTGCAGTCAAATGCTCTGCCACTGAGCTATACCCCTTCATTGGGCTCTCTGCTTAGCAGGGAGCTTCCCTCTCTCTCTGCCTGCCTCTCTGCCTACTTGTGATTTCTCTCTCTGTCAAATAAATAAATAAAATCTTTTAAAAAAGTAAAAGTAGTAAGTGTCATTTGCTACCTTAATCATGTAAGAAAGAGCGTGATTTGTCAAAAAAAGTTTATTTTTATTTTTTAAAGAATAAAAATATTTACTTTTCTTTTTTTAAGATTGCTCTTACGAAGCCAGAAGCCGTTGCTCTTCTGATTTTTTCTCATTACATAGATAAAATTTTTGTTTGTTTTCAAATTTCATATAAGTGGGCTCATACAGTGGGTATCCTTTTGTGTAAGACTTCTTTCACTCAGTGTTTTTGAGCGTAATCTACTTTGTGTGTCAGTAATTTGGTTCTTTGTATTGCTGAGTAGTTTTCCATTGTGTGACTGTGAATCTATCTGTTCTTCTTCTGATGAATGCCTAGGCTGCTTCTAGTTTGGGGATATTATAAATAATAAAGTTGCTGTGAAGACTTGTGAACATGCTTCCCTTTCTGCCATATATATATGTAGGAGTGAAACTGCTGAATCATGGGGTAGGCGTGTATTTAATTTTTAAGAAATTGCCAGGCCTCTTTCCCAAGTGGGTTTAAACATAATTTTTTCTGACCAACAGTATGTGAGCTCTGGTTGCTTCACCCTTTTGCCAGCCTTTGGTGTTGTCTGTCTTCTTCATTTTAGCCATTCTAATGAGGTGTATAATGGTTTTGATTTACATTTCCCTAACGGTAAGGATCACGTTCTCATGTACCATTTGAAGACAGTTTCTTCTATCTCTTTTTGGGAAGAACTGTTTGAATTGTTTGCCTGTTTTCTTTCATTAGGTTGCTTAGATTTTATTATGTTACGTGGCTTTTTTATTACAGAATTGTAAGATTTCTTGATATATTCTAAATACCAGCCCTTTGTCAGATATATGCTTTACAAATCATATTTAAAGATAGAAACTTCTTTCAGGGCCTGAAAACCATGAACGGAATGACTACCATTTCTATACTCTTCCTTAAGTTATGTATTAACATTAGTGTTTCTTATGTTTCTAAAATAACATATGCCTCAGAATAAAGATCATTCCAAAGTGGGTAAGTGTCAAAACCAGCCCTGATGCTGGCAGTGGATTTAAAAAAAAAAAAAAGTCCATTTTTTGAAATTCGATTTGGGAAGCAGGGACCTGTTGAGCTGAAGAGAAGTTTGGCTGGGTGTATGGGGAGAACTCTCTGGTCCCAATTCACATTCTGATGAGTTGACATTTCACAAATTCTTTCCTTAATGTAAAGCAAGAGAAGTGATACCAGCTCTAATGGAGTCACTTATTTCCTATATGGTGAAAGATTTCCTTATTTCCAAAAAAAAAAAGTTTTCTGGTCACTATAGAAATATAAGAACCTGGCTATTAAAATCTGTCTTTGAAAATTACAAAGCACGTAAGTGAAGAAATGAATATTCCTTCTATCATGAAATACTTGACTACAATACTTTTTTTAATAAAAAAGATATGATACAGAACAATCTTAATGTTTTATAGGAACATGATTTTTCATTGAGGAGCATTGTAATAGCACGATGAAAAATGAGTCTATTAAGGAGAAAAACAAAGTCTACAAAGAAAAGATGTTACTGATAAATGATAGATCAACATTAGGTACTCTTGAGTACCCATTGTTTAGAAAATTTGGTATTTGTTTTTAGGAAAATAGATCAAAGTGGGACCTCTGATCCCAAGGAGCTTGCTTTCTGGAAGAATGTATTAATAAGATTACAACATATGAAGGAGAGCAAAAAGTGGTGCCTCTCAAACACTAAGGAGTTCTTAGAGTCAGAATGATTTAAACTTAAAGAAGAGAAAAGACAAGGAAGAGATGATATTTTAAAGGTGTTTTCTTTTTTTACCCATTACTTTAGACTTTGTAATTGAAACAAGTGGAAGAAGAAGCTGGGAGGTATTCATAGTGTTTGAAATGTAGTGCTATAAATTATTTATAATATTATCAGAAACATTTTCATAAAGTAGTGACAAATGGGATTATGCCTTTTTTTGCCTTTTTATATTTAAATTTAAATAAACTGTTAATCAAAATGTGTTGATATTAGCCTAATCTAATCTTTCCTTATATAAACTATTACATTATAAGCTGTTTATTTCTTTGGAAAAATATAACTCATCTAATTTCAAAACCTCATTTTCAAATTGAATACAAATGACATAGTTAGCCCATTTTAGTATTTTGTTTGGTATAAACTCAAATACTTACATCCAATCAAATCTCCATAAGGTAGTTAGGTGGTGACACGTCAAGTTGGAAAGTTACTTAGGACACTGACCAAGGAAGGTTGTCACTGTAGGAACTCTGTTTTGTTTACCGCAGCATTTTGCAGCCCTCAACAATCCATGCCTTTCTGCTGAAAACATCTTTTCAGGCTTTATCTTATGTAATTTATGTTACAAACAACAGATTTTTTTTCCTTTTCCAAATTTTTCATTTATCATAAAGTAGACTGTTTTTCCAGAATGCTTGCAATTCTGAAATGAGGCCCAGGGAGTGTCCTCTGCCTTTGTTCTCTTGATGTTGGAGACAGATTTGAAAACCATGGTATCAGTATTTACTGTTAATAGAAAAAAAGACTGGGAGTCTTACCTTTTTTACTTTCTGGATCTGCTTAAAAGCAAAAATGTTGTTTTGCTAAAATGGACTTACGTATAGAACATTGGAAAATTGATATTTTGATGCTTTAATAATTGAGAAGTTTCTGGGCTCTGTTTGGTAACTGGGAGTTACTTCAGGATGGTAATTTTCAATTTTGCTTATATAAGATAAACCATGTTAATTATTCTGATGTATCAGTGTGAAAAGTGTTTAGAATTTGAGTCCTTGCTTGATTCCTAAAGTTGATGTTTCATTAACCCGAGATTTAAGGGATTATCTGCAAATTTTACTTTGGGCATTCTAGGCTTTGCCTTGCTTCTTCTTCTCTTGATTTTTTGCTTATTGTATTTCTATTCTTCTTGGATTTCTGTCTCCGTAGGATGTTAGGAAGCCTGGCATCAATAATTCCTGAGAGGAAGAATGCTCATCATAGTATTCGTCAGAGTCTGGACTCACATGATAATGTGGAAGTTGAAGCTGCCGTTTTTGCTGCTGCAAACTTCTCTGCGCAGTCAAAGTAAGCATCGGCCTTTTAATCATTTGTCTTCCCAAGAAGAGGTTTTGAAGGAATAACTCATCAATATACATAAACACTAAGTGAAAAATGTAAATGGCAAGGTGTTTTTTCCAAGAGGGTTTACGTCCTGTTGGGGAAACAGAACTTCAGTACGTAAAACAGAACGCTTAGGTAGGTATGTTAGCATTGACTGCACATGAAATAAGAATTTCCAGAAGGACAAATCCGTGTAGATTACCTCAGTTAGGGAAGGCTTCATTGGGAATCAGTTTTGTCTGCTGAGGCACCCTTTCCAAATATACATGGTTCTAATGCTGAATTTTTGCTTTCTTACTGTCTTCTCAAGGTTAGCTTTTTGGCTTTAGAGCTGTGTAACGGTTTGGCAAAGATAGTAATTCGAGCTGAAACCAGTTTCACATATTGGGGATGTCGTATCCTATACTATTATATTGCAGAACAATTTGTTTTCTTGGATGCAGTACTGACCATGGTTATGTTGCTATGTTTGACTTGTTTGGCTCCCCTATCTAAAAATATAAATTATCCCCTTCACTGACAGATAGCAAACTAGCATTGCTTTCTGGAGGGCATTTTGGTAGTATGCATTTGCCTTAAACGTGATCATCTCTTTATCCACCAAGTGGACCTAGAAAATCCACTTCTGAGAACTTATCCGGAGGAATCAGCAATGTGTACTGATACTTATTTGCAAGGATGCTAGTTGTAGTGTTATAAAAACAACAAAAAAAATTAGTAAGAACCTAACTTCTAACCAGTGTGCTTAGATAAATATGATCATACAGTGAAATATTATGTCAGCTCTTAACAAGTATATTTTAGAAGTATATTTGGAAACAGGTTACATCATAGCTTATAAGACCTTACAGAATATATTTTTTAAAGAAACGGGTATTTGTATTGATGAAATATAAAAAAGACAAAGGATATATATATCAAAATCCCATGTCTGGGTGATAAGATGGTACCTTATTTTTATTTTTAATTTTTTAATAAACTTCTTTGTATACTTTCAGGAGCAAGTTTGAGCTTTAGAATCAGATGATGTAATTTTTAAAATAAAAAAAGATAGCTTTTCCATTAAGAATCTCTACTAAATTTGAATAAAAGTTAGAACAGTTTATCACCAACTTTCTTTCTTCAGATTTTAATTATATGCATATTCATCTCTTCAGCTGCTCCTGTTAAACCTTCAGAATCCCAGGATTACTCACTGGGAAAAGAGAATGGAGAAGAGAAAGCATGTAATTTTTTTAATGCACTGCTCAAAATTAGTAGGTGTAGCAGTGAGTGAGGAAGAGAAATACTGAATAAACACAGTCCTATTTGTGCTTTTGAAAACTGGTGTTTTTTTTCTTATTGAGAGTCCTCACTATCGAGAGAACTTTCTTTTTTTTAAGATTTTTATGTATTTATTTGAGAGACAGAGATCACAAGTAGGCAGAGGCAGGTGGAGAGAGAGGGAGAAGCAGGCTCCCCGCTGAGCAGAGAGCCCGATGTGGGGCTCAATCCCAGAACCCCGGGATCATGACCTGAGCCAAAGGCAGAGACCTTAACCCACTGAGCCACCCAGGCGCCCCGAGAGAACTTTTTAAAAATTGTTTTTATTGGATGGGAATTATATCTAGTGAGCAGTTATCTGATTATTACTGTCAAGGTGTCAGTACTTTATAATCTGCTTAAGTAAACTTGCATTTCCTGAGGCTCCAAAAATAATTTTCTAAATTTACCTTCTAAATTCAGATGATAAATTAATAATTTAGTGATTATATTTTATTTAATGAGAATCATTTTTGGTTCAGGTTCTCTTATGTTATTATCAGAAGCTAATTTTACTAGTTGTGGAATTTCTGATCTGTTTTGGAAAAGATTAAGACTAAGTAACATAGAAACATGATTCTCCGCTTATAGAATTGATGACCAATAAACATTTAAGTTAATAGTTTACATAGAAGCAGTTTTTAACAGGTTTCAGTATGATATAATTTGTGACATTTAAAAATACCAAATTAGTGTAATAGGAAAGAATGAAGGGCATAACAAAATGTATCAGAGTATAAAAATTAACTAATTGTATGATGAACTGTATCTTTTTGAGATTAGCATTTACCTCTTTCGAAATGCTGACCCGACTGGAGAATTCAAGTATCTTGACCAATACTGATGGGTTTTTGTCTTAGTATCTCTCTCAGTTTTGGATCTTAAACAAATTAGAGCAACTAGCAAATTAAGACCTTAAGAATTTATTTAATACTGTTCTCCTTTTGTCTGTTAGCATAATCACATCTAACTTGTTCTTAAAAAGGTTAAGATCTTACATATTTAAAGAGAGTCCCTATGTCACAAAGCAGGAGTTGGAAACCCAAATGCCTTCAGAAACTGGGGAAGCATTGTTATTGAGAGAGGAGCCCTCTAGCGGCCAGTGCCAAACGGAACAGCACACTGGCAGTGTAAAAGTGGTGGCTGCTTAATCCTTCACCCCAACTGATTGTGACAGGGCAGGAATATATGCCCAGTGTTGTCAGGGCTGACTTCTTTGGAGGGAGCAGGCGTGGCATGGGTGGAAGCTAGAAAATCTGATTATTCTGTTTATAGTCTTATTATCATATGAAACTCTATATTCACATACATTCTTAATATTGACATTAAGGATTTTTAAAAATAGTATTAGACAAAGAAAAGAAAGAAAACTGCAGCCTTCTGATTTGCAGTTTATTGGCCCTGAAGGCCCATAACAGATTTTTGTTGAGTTGCATAAAATTTATTTATGCAATTTATTGAGTTGCATAAAGTTAGAGTTACTGAAGAAGTGCTTATTGAATATCCGCCATGTGTAGATGGCATTCTCAGCTCCCAGGAGGACAGGGGTGGAGAAGATAAAAGCCTTGTTTTATCATAGTTTCAGGTGTGTGTGAATGTTATGAAAAAATAAAACAACTTTGTGATAAAAATAATACAGTTTCATCGTTGTGATAGTGAACCAAGTAAGCTGCTTTAAGGAGAGTGATCAGGGAAGGCCTCTCTAACCAGGTAACATCTGAGCTGAAACCAAGTGTTGAAAAGGCAGCAGGTTAGAGGAAGAATATTCTAAGAAGAAAGAATAACAAGTATGAGAGCACGCTGATAGGTGAATGAGTCGTTTATACACACCTGATAAACCTCTTATACCTAAAAGGCGTTTGTAACCTAACTTTTTCTTATCAAGTATGAAACTGATACCTTAGAAAAGTAGTTTTCAGACTGTATGGCATCTTTATACTTTTCATTATTGAAGTCCTCATGGAGCTATTTTTGCTCACATGGACTATATCGATAGATTAGAGTATTAGAAATTTAAATGGCTACATTTTAAAAATACATGTCCATTTTTAAAATAACAATTCTCTAAATATGTTAATGTAAAAACAAGCATTTTTGTGAGATGAGTAGCGTTGTTGTTGTTTTTATATTTTCCAACTCTCATGTCTGGCTGGATTCTTATGTGTTTCTGTATTCAACATTTCTGTTGCAGTATGTTACAATAAAATATATGAAGCAAATCCAGCCTCACACAGACATACAGTTGGAAAAGAGAAGAGTATCTTTAAAGGCTTTATAAGGAGTTATGGATATTTTTTTTGATGTTATACAAAAACTAGACAAGTGGTGGTTTCTTAAAGGTTAATTGTAGTGTGGACTCTAAAATTATATCCATGAACTTGTACTATAGTACATTGAAATCTTTCAGAATCTTTTATCCATGTGTAGTTTTATAATCTCTGCATTGGCCTTTTTGGAAACATTGGTTCACTGCATTCTGCAGGTCTTCCAAACGTGAACCCATTTCATTGTATCATATCAAAGGATCCCATTTGTTACTTGCCACCAGTCTTATCCAGGAAATTCTTCAGATATTAAGTTGTCAAGCTCATGATGATAGATATGTTTTCTGAAATTCTAATTTTTGCTTAGAAACTGAGATCTGCAAAAAGTTTTCCTAGTTATTTTCCATGAACCGACAAGCCAACTTTACTCATCTTTTGAGAAAATGTCTGCCAAGTAGCCAAGTCTGAATAACTGTGAGGTTTCCTGGGAAAAAAATGACTAGTCCATCTTATAACTCTAATAATTACATGGCACTTTTCCTGGAGACAACCACTGTGTACCTGATGTGTGACTTCTGTTTTGTCAGAGAAGAGTAAAAAGACATATGCTTACAGGTTGAAATTCAATAAAATTAGTAATTTTTACTGTTTTATCAAGGACATTTGTAAGTGCATCTGGCTTCCTTCTTTCCTTCCCTTTTAGTGTGAGTGCACAGTGGTAAAGAATGCAATGACTGCTCGGACAGTTGGACACTGCCTTGGTTCTTGCTAAGGTGACAGCAGTTTTAATCATTGTTTTGCTACCAGTGGTGAAGACAGTAGCTTGATGTTCCAGGAAAACCATGAGGTTTTAAAAAACATTACTCGCTTTGAAAATTTCAGCACAGCTACGGAGAATTGTTGGTGAGAATTCAAATAAATGATGATGCTCTCTTGTTAGGTGATGCTCATACAAGCAAAAGAGCACATCTAGCCATGTTTGTAGATTTTCCATTTGTGCAGCAGAGATAAAATTCTGCAGGTGAGCTATTGAGTCTTCATATTTGCAGCTATATCTTGTAAGTTACTTGATAAGTTACTCTAATGCTGAAAAGTGGCAGCGCCTTTATCTCTAGTACTGACTTTCCACCTGGGTATTCAGGTGGTCAGCTGTAGAACTTCCTTATCTGTTTCGTGCGCTTTTCCAGCCAGTGCATTACGATAACTTACCCTCTTACAATTACTAGTTTAAAAATCAGTATTTTGCTTTTAAAGAGCACATTTGAAATAGGCTTTTTAAAAAAAAAAAAAAATTCTAAATGATTAGTCTCAAAATGAAGCCTTAAGTTAACTGGTACCATGTAATACTTTCTGAAATGTCTCATTTTATAAGGCACAATAAGCCAAATTCTTAACATCTGAAAAATCGAAGGATAGCTTTTGTCATATCTTTTTTTAAGTTTTGCTTTTCTTTAGAATAGATTCTTTACTTCCATGAATTAGGAAACTCTCTGATATGTCAGTTTTATCTTTTTTAGCATCTTTAGACCTAGACAGTACAGCTGTGTGTTCAGAAGATGAGTCTTCTAAACTCTTTGTCAAGCCAGTGATTCATTTTTAAGTATATATATATTTAAAAAAACCTTAGCAAGTAAACTTCATTTGGAATAAAATATTAAATATTAAAAGGCAATTTTAGAAAAAAATCTTAGAAAAATCTTTCAGAATTCTATTGCAAAACATGGCAATGTGTACTTCCCGATACGTTTCTCTATAAGCATAAGGAAAACTTAAGGATTTCGAAATAATGTATTGGATGATAATGAGGTTATAGAAATAATAGTAGTTATGTCAAATACAGTAAAAGCACAGGAGAAGAATTGAGAACTGAGTTAATCTCAGAAAATATATTTGTATACTAAACCTGAACCTACTACCTTGGAAAATTCTAGGAAACACAAGAATGCACAATGATACATTCCATTAGCTGTCAAGAGAAGATGTCATTATCATCATATAGCCTCTGGAAAACTCCACTGTTCACTTATGAGAGAATGGAATTGAAAATGGCAAATAGGGGCGCCTGGGTGGCTCAGTGGGTTAAAGCCTTTGCCTTCAGCTCAGGTCATGATCCCAGGATGCTGGGATCGAGCCCCACATCGGGTTCTGCTTCACAGGGAGCCTGCTTCCTCCTCTCTCTGCTTGCTTCTCTGCCTACTTCTGATCTCTGTCTGTCAAATAAATAAAATCTTAAAAAAAGAAAAAAAATGACAAAAAATATCTTAATGGCAGAAAATATTTTATGTAGACATCTATTGAACTAGTGAGGGGAAGTATTTCATATCTTATGTATCATTTAACATGGCTAAATGAGCCAAGCTTGATCATCTTGTCTGTATTATATTTCCTTAAATATAATGTATCTTATCCCAAATATTCATGTTATTAGTAACTTTTGCAGCACTCAGTGTCATTTTTATTGGGTCAGAATGAAAAGCAGCACCTTGGAAAACACTTTACACATACATAATATAAAAAAACAATCGCCAACATTAAATAGTTTGGCTTTTGGTAAGAGTCTGCCCATATTTCCTACGTCATACTTAGTCTATTTTTCTAAAATGTAGACTATTCAAGATATATTTTATTGCTTAAATAATTAGCTTATGGTGTTAAAAGCTTTTTCTTAATTAAAAGTACATCCCAAAATGTCATAGATTGAGATAATGACCTTGAATCTTTCAGACAGTGCCACTCAGTGAAGCAAACTGCGGCAGCACCCTTAAATCAGAGCATCTTGTCTTGAATACTGCTTGGAAGCGGTGTTGGTGTGAGCCCATTTGCTGGTGGGAGTTTTGGTTTCAGTTGCATTTCTTACCCTACCCCCAGTACCTGATGTTTGGAATATGAGTTACGATTTGAAGTATTATGTTTCTCCTGTGTTGATTGTGTTCTATTTATGTCCTTAGAAAACTTAGGCAAGTATAATTTTTTTGGTTTTCAAGTTTTTGCTCTTCTCTCTTTCCAAAGGGATTTTGCTGTAGGAATCTGTAACAAAATCAGTGAGATGATTCAAGGTATGTATGTTTCATTCAGTATTATGAAGTGACTTATTGGGATTTGTGTTAATATTAATAGCTCTTAACATTAACTACTTATTTATTATGTGCTTGTCACTGTTCTATTCACTTATTCACTCCAATAATATTAAGCATCTTCTAAATGCCAAAATTGTTCTGGGTGCTTAGGATACAGTAGTGAACAAAACAGAGTCTAGCCCTAATGTAACCTACATTCTGGTGGCAGAAATGGGGGAAGGGGTGGCAGTAGACAAATAAAAATATAGCAATTGCTATGGAGAAAAACAAGGTTAAAAGGATGGAGTCCCCTGAGTAGAGTCCGCACCCCGAGGTGGAAGGGGGCACTTTATATTTTGTATATGTTGATGAAGGAAGGCCTCTAGTGAAGTGATATTTGTGTGAGAAATACAGATATTTAGGTGAAGAGCACCTTGATCTGGGAGAGCAGAGGGCTGTTAGAAGCTCTGGCGCTGTCTCCGTGCTCTGTTAATGTTCCTCCAGTGTCTTCCAGTTCCAAGTAAACTCAGATCCAAATTCCTTAACATAGCCTTCAAGGCCCTACTTTTCAAATCTCATCTTCCATGCTATGCTTCGCGTGTATTGGCCCCACTTACGCCTGTCCTGGTCCTTAAAGGGAGCCCTGGGGCTCCAGCACTGCGCAGCTCAGAGAACACCACCTTCTTTGTATTTTTCTATGAGGCATTCCTGTGAACTGTGCAACTTGGCAGACTTGGCTAGGCAATACTGTTATGTCTGTTTTACAGAAGAGGAAATAGAGCCACATTAGAATTACTTGAAAACCAAGATCCAGTGGTTGAGCTCTGTCCTGTTCTCCTTTCCTTTGTCCTTTTTTTTCTCCGCCAAAAAAGGGCTCTCCTGCAGAAAGCTGTCATTTAAGGGAACGCTCATTCACTGGGGATCACGCTCATTCACTGGGGACCACTCATTCATTGAGCAGTTTCTATTGACCACTGGCTCTATCGGGCAAGAGCACAGCAGGAAATAGATGTCATGCTCAAATCAAAATAATCCAAGGAGGGTTGAAGGAAGGAACAATTACAAAGGTGTAAGCAAGACGAACCGTAGGGGATAATGTATCCAAGGGTGCAGAGAGGAAATAGTTCCCAGAAACTTGGAGTCGTGTGCAGGGGCCACTGAAAACCTGACCTTCAGTGGGATAGGACCCGATGTGACCCCACAGAGAAGGATCCAGAGAATAAATACTCTGTCCTCTTTCTTCTCCCTCCCATCCCCTGCTGGGGCACTTCACTGGCTAAACCCAAACAGTGAGCAAATAGCAAGGGAGTGGATGGAAGCTGGAGAGGTGAGCCTCCTGACGTGCTGGACTGTTGTCTGTTGGGCGATGGTTATTTGAGTATTTTGGTATGTAAGAATGTATTGATTTGTACACCCAAGACTCGTAATTGTTTAAGTTCCAGCTATAAAAAATTTGAAGCGAAAGAACAGGAACACGGGGGCTGAAAGAAAAAGGGGGAAAGTACAGGAGAGGCAGTGAGGAGGGCCAGTGGAGGAAGAATGGAGCCCAAGATAAGGAAATGGTGGGGGAGTTTGAGGAATAAAGTATCCTTACACTGAATTTTAAGTTGCTTGTGTTTCTGCAAAGTAAAGCTCTTGAGTGTCTCTGAACCAGTAACAATGTCTGTGAACACGGAGAATTCCATGGATTGCTGGGTGGAGCACAGATTTGCCGAGGAAGAAGGAAGGGATAGGAGACAGGAGTCTGCCGTGGGCAAAGGCCTAAGTAGGGAGAATACTGACGAGACTTTTGTGATAATCCAGTCTAGAGATGGTGGTGGAAGTGGGCCAGTGTGATAGCAGTGGAAGCAGAATGGCATAGTCAGATTTGGGTTATATTTTAAAGATAGAACCTAAAAGCTTTGCTAATAAATTTGGATGTGGGATATGAGAAAAGGTAATCAATAAAGACTCCAGGGTCAGAGGAGTGATAATGATGAGGCTGTCATATACTGAAATGGGGAAAATTGCAGTTTTGTGGTGAAGGTCAGAAGTTCTCTTTGGCACTAATTACAGAATGCTTCTAACTGTGCATTGCAGGGGAGGTGACCAGGAGGTCATACGATTTCTGTTATCTGAAGTTCAGGGGCAGGGTAGAGGGGTACGAGGTCGTCTTTAGCGTATAGCTGAGAATGGAAGCCATGGGATGATATCATTTCACTCAGGAAAGGCATTGAGAGTGAGAAGAAAATTTATTACCATCCCCAAGGAACACCAGAAATTATAGTGTGGGTAAAAGAGATGAATACAAAGAGATTGAAAAGGAATAGCCAGAGGAAGAACAAAAACCAGGAAGAAAGAGTTTCAAAGACAGGATGGTCCCCAGTGTCAAATGCATTTGGTACCTTAAGGGACAAAATACTAGTAACATAAGCACCACATGTATGACTGAAGCGGGAAAACCAGGGAGTCAATACTCTGACCTCATTTTTCTACCTGCCATCTCCGGTGGCTCTCTGGTTTGGCCAGACTTAAATAGAGGCCAGATAGCAAGGGAGTTTGTTGATTTAAACCACCCCTGGATACTGAAACTTTCTTACATATTTACACTAACAGTTACTTCACAGTGGTGAAGCAGTGGTCTGCAGAGTATAAATTAGCTTTTGGCTTATACCCAGTGAAGAATGACTGACAGTTTTTTGTTCTCTGTGATCACAAAGCCATGTTGTAGAAGAAAAGAGTTTTTTGTTTGTGTAGCTCCAGTGTTATCAGTAAAAGATGCATTGGAGTTCATCTCCATGGAGTCCCATCTGTGTAGGCAATGAAAAAAGGCATTGCTACCCAAAGTTCAGAGAACCTCAGAAACCCTCCACGTATAGTCTGTTCACATCCAGATCTTGACTTAGTGTTGAAGGAAATAAGTAAAATTGTAAATATAATTGTAGCCATTGAGTATGTGCATATGTAGGTGTATGTGTACTTGTATATACATATCTTTTTAGCATGCCATGAGAAGGAATAGACAGCAAATATGACTTTGTTCTAGTGTGCCTTTTCAACGAATTATCTCCTGTCAGCATGTCGCCTTGAAGTCACTGAAAAACTAATGTTAAGATAAATTCTTTTGAGGGAAAAATAAAACTATTAAACTTAATTGAGTTAGCTCTAGTATAATTATCTTTAATGTCATAAACGTAACTTTACCATACTTTTTGTTTTTAAATCGTCCATGTTGCTAATTGAATCACTTTTTTTTTTTTAAGATTTTATTTATTTATTTGGGAGAGAGAGAGATCATGAGCAGGGGGTAAGGGGAGAGGGAGAAGCAGACTCCCCGCCATGCAGGGATCCCTGATAGCGGTCTCCATCCCCAGACCCTGGGATCATGACCTGAGCCCAAGGCAGACGCTTAACCGACAGAGCTGCCCAGGCATCCCTAATTGAATTCCTTTTAAATGTGAAATGTTACCAAGGTGACAGTCAGGAGTCTGTCCCTAACGATTCCTCTGTGTCCAGGTTTGGCCACACCAGTAGACTTGAAACTGAAGTTAATCCCCATCCTCCAGCACATGCACCACGATGCGATCCTGGCATCGAGCGCCCGGCAGCTGTTGCAGCAGCTGGTCACGTCCTACCCCTCCACCAAGATGGTGATTGTCTCTCTGCACACCTTTACTCTGCTTGCGGCTTCGTCTTTGGTTGATACGCCAAAGCAGGTAATTTCAGTTTTCTTTAAACTGCCTTTTCTTTGGTAAACTATTGCATATTAAGTATAAACTTAAAAAAAAAAAGTAACCATAAGCTTTGATCATTTTAAGGTGCCTTCCCTGATAAAGATTGCTTTCATTTTCTTTTGCCTGCTTTTTTCTGTTTTGTATTCATAGTTCTAATTCTTGGGAGCCTTTTAGGAACAAAAGGTGGAGGGGGTGGTACGTGGCAGAGTGTGGGGTTGGCAGGAGAGAAAAGAAAGAATCGAGTATTCAAAGCCAGGTCCTACGCTAGAACCTTACAGGTTAAGGAATAGTATATTTTTATGCATGAAGAGAAAGTGGCTCAAACATGGACACATGGCTAAGAAGTGACAGGGCTGTGATTGAAAGGGAGGGGAGTCCTGTCTCAAATCTAAAAGTTTTACTAAATTGTACTACACATCCCTGATGGGAATATCAGTGACAGTACTGTTCATGAATGCCTTTTTTTTTTCCCCCATAGATTCAGCTTCTGTTGCAGTATCTGAAGAATGACCCTAGGAAAGCAGTAAAGAGACTTGCTATTCAAGATCTGAAATTACTTGCCAATAAAACGCCACACACCTGGAGTAGGGAAAACATTCAGGTCTGTAGAACTTTGAACATTAATATTTTATAGAGAAAAATAATACAACAAGTAAAAAATCATTTTACTTGACGCTTTCTGTATCATCTTTGTCATCTTTTAAATGTTTGAATATGAAAAGTAATTAAGGGTATTGTTGATATTTGTGGCAGATGTTGTTTTTTAAAGTGGCAAAGTAAATACGTACAACTTTTATCCTTTCATGTTTTAGTTTCCTTTAGTGAGTTAGACTTGCCTCTCAGTTTCTTAAGAATTTTCCCATAGCAGCACTAAGGCTGATTATAGAAGTCCAGTGAAATCATTTATTTAATTCATGTCTCCTTTACTCACTTTAGGGAGAACAGTTGGTGCTGACGGTGATTTATTAGAGAGAAGGTGCTGGAAGTGTAACTCAGCAAAGTATATTTTTCCTTTTCATGGAGAGGAAGGACAGTCTTAAAGTTATCTTTTGTAAATACAAGAGCAGGTCTCAATCTCTAGACATGTAATGTGGCATCTTTTATAGCATTTTTTCCAGGTTAAGTTAATGTTGAAATTTGTTTTTTCTCAGAACAGGTTTTTGTTTGTTTATCCATTACTGCTAACAGATGCAACATTTTCTAAAAAATGCTTTTTAAAGTGAAATGGAAGATTGTTAGAAGTTGACCTTTATTTTCATGGTTTTTATTACCTCTTGGTGTCATTATAGCTACCGTGCAACAAAAACCTTTGAATTTCAGATTATGAAACTAAAAGCTGCTGTGTTAATTGGTTTTTTTGCAGTTTTCTAAACATATTTCAGTATATTGTGATTGATAGTCACAAATATCCCAAGAGATAAGCAGCTGTTAGTGTTTGCATTTAGTAGATGAACAAATTAGGGTTCAGAGAGATTTAATATGCTTAAAAGAGCTTCCTAAGAGGACTTAATTAAGATTTTAATTAAGAGAGCTCTGTCCTCTAATGCTTTTTCTACTAAATAGTACAGTCTTTCCGAGAAGAGAATGTACTCAGCCACCGGAGGGAACCGAATCTGGTGAAGGCACTAGATCACCCCTTCTCATTTTTCTCCTTATTGTATGACAGCTCACACATGCATAAAAGTATGTAAAATAAATATTTAATAGTTCGAATAATTGTAAATGAAAACAAGGTAGCCACCATCCCACTAGAAACAGAACACTGAAGGCTCACGGAAGCCTGCCACCTTCCTTGGCATGGTCCTCCCTCATCGGAATCGTAAAGCCAGCCTAAAGGAAACCACTATTTTGACTTCTGCGATGATCATTTCTTCACTCTTTATTGTTTTACCACCTATATATGCTTCCCTAAAAAATAGTGTTTGCTTTTTCTTTGTATTTCTTGTGCTTAACATTATACTGATGAGACTCATACATGTAGTTGCATGTTTTTTCCCTTTAACTGCTGTGTAGTATTCCATTATTATATGGAATGGACTACAGTTTACCTGCTCTTGGTGGGTTATTTCCAACGTGTAGCTCTTGCAAACAGTGCTGCTACGAGCATTTTTCAGTTTATCTCCTGGCATTTATGTGCAAGAGTTTCTTTATATGCTTAAAGAGTGAAATTGCTGACTTAGAGGATATGTGTATTTTCAGCTTTACCGGGTAAATTCAAGCTGTGTTCCAAAGTGACTGAACCAATATAGATTCCAAATAAAGAGACTACCTATTGAACTACGTCCTTAGATTACATTTTTACCAGTTTAGAAGTTGTAGTTTTAATTTTTATTTCCTTGATTACTAAAGAAGTTGAATATTCTTTTAATTGTTTATTGATGATTTGGATTTCCTTTTTTGTGACATGGCTCTTCCAGTCTTCTTTTTCTGTGGATTTGTAGTCATTCTTTGTATATTCTGGATACTTGCACTTCAGTGGCCATTGGCAGGCTCTATAAATTTCAGAAGCAGCTGATCAAGTTTCACTTAAAAAAAAAAAAAAGCCATAAAAAAGTTGCTAATTTCAATGGGATTCCATTGAATGGAAAGATAATTTGTAACAAGTTGATATCTTTACAATGTTAAGTCTTCTAATGCATGAACATGCTATATCATTTCTTTAGATCACTGTTCTACAGCTTTTGCTTTCCTCTCTTTTGTCTGATGTTAATGTAGTTACTTTAGTTTTCTCCTGGGTGTGTCTGTGTGATAGATTTCCAACGTTTTAGGGGCACCTGGGTGGCTCAGTCGGCTACAGGTCTGCCTTTGGCTCAGGTCATGCTCTTGGGGCCCTGGGATCAAGCCCCACATCAGGCTTCCTACTCATCGGGGAGTCTGCTACTTCTGCTTCCCCCACCCCCCGTCACTCATGTTCTCTCTTTCTCTCAAATACATGATAAAATCTTAAAAAAAAAAAAAAAAAAAAAAAAAGATTATCATTGTTTTACTTCCCATCTTTCTTTAATGCATCTTTATGTTTCCATGATGTCCTATGTCAGTTCTGCTGTACAGACCTTATAATACGTCACTCATTTATAACCCTCTAAACTCTTATGTATTCTTATCATGTACCTTAATTCTGTCTTATCAAACAATTTTGTTTTATAAATTCCTTGATCATTTGGACCTTCCACTGTCTTCGCTCTTCTTGCATCTCAGGCTTTCTCTCTGGGATACTTTTCCTTCTGTCTCTGGAAAGTCCTTTAGTGAGGGTCTGTGGTGGTAAGCTCTCCCTGTATACACTTGTCTTAAAATGTCTTTATTTTGCCCTCAATCTTGAAAGACACTTTTCTCTGGGAGTAGAATGCCCAGGACATCGAGGCTACCATTCTAACTGTCTACGGATTTCCATGATTACTGCTGAGAATAGCAGTGCTCTTTTGAAGAAATTTCTTTTCCTGCTTTAAAATTTTTCTCTTTGACGTTCTGCCCTATGAACCATCTGATTATAGATTTCTATTTAAACTCTCTAGACTATCGATTTCTCGTGAATCTTAAGATTGGTGCTTTTCAGTGGTTCTGGGAAATTGTCAGCCATAATTTTTCTCAGATATTGCCTTTCCTCCTGACTCTCCACTTAGATACATACTGGCCCTTCTGTCAATCCCCCAAGTTCCTTATATTCTTTTTTCTATCTTTCCATCTCTTCAGGCTGTGTTGTGGATACTTCTCCTGTTTTAGTTCAATAACTATTTCTCGAGCTTATCTAAAGTCTTTGCAGTTGTATCTGTGCTCTCGATTTCTGTTGGCCCTCTTCCGTAGTACCCTTTTTCCTCACATACTTGGCAGTTCTTTTACCATGAGCTACTCCTTTTCCCTGGAAAAGTGTGTGTGGGAATTCTCTGACGAAGAATTTCTCTGAGAAGGCTTGGATCAGCTTCTGGTAGGTGGAGAGGCCGGATAGTGACACATACTGGAGAGAAAAAGTCCAGAAAGAGGATGAGTGAGTGTGAAAGGTGGAGGCTGCCATGTTGCACGAGGCGGTCAGGGGAGCTCTCGCTCAGAAGTGGGCACTTGAGCAAGGACCTAAAGGAGGGACCAGCAACTCCATGAGCCTCTGAAAGAAGAACATTACCAGCAGAGAGAATAGCAAGAAAGGTCCTGAGGTGAGAGCATTCCTGAGGGTGAGGTCACCGTGACTATGAGGGGAGCGGAGTCAGAGGTGCTGGAGGATGGATGGAGCAGCTTGCGGATCATTTAGGGCCTGCAAGTCCTTTGGCACAGGCCATTACTATTTCTTAATTGAAATATAATTGACATATAACACTGTACAGCATGTTGACATGATACACTTACATATTGTAATATGATTGCCATTGTAGTGATAATTAGCCCCCTATTACATTGCATAATTATCATTTCTTAATTTTAATGGTTGGAATAATTAAGTTCTAGAGTCTTGGCAAGTTTGATGATTATCATACAATATTGTTGTCCATATTCGCTCTAATACACATTAGATCTCCAGGACTTACTGCTCGTAAGTTTGTACCCTTAAACAACATCTGTCTTATCCCCCCACCATCCCAAGTCAGACAGAGAAAGACAAATAGTGTATGATATCACTTACTCATGGAATCTGAAAAGGCCAAAATTATGAAAGCAAAGAGTAAAATAGTGGTTACCAGGGGTCGGGAGCCTGGAGGGCAGAGGACATTAGTAACTTGTTCCGAAAGAGTCTCTCTGACTTAGATGTACTGAGACTAGATTGCAGGGACATAAGGTCAGAAACATAGAAAAACATTTGGGAGGTGACTGTATAAGTCCAATTAGAAAATACCATGGTTATCTGAAGCCGGGGAAGCAGAGAAAATAGCAGGGAGAAGTGGAGATATTCTGGATTATATTTGAAAGGCAAAGCTGACAGATTTACTGGCAAATTATTCACAGAGTATAAGAGAAAGAAAGGATGATTCAAGGTTTTTGGCTTTAACCAATTTACTTGGAATGGTAAGATTCTGTGAAGCTTATTTCTTGAAGATCAGGAGTTCGGTTCTGACCAAATAAAGTTTAGGGAGTCAGACGTCCACGTGGGGGTGTCAAGGAGTTGGAGTTTGATGAACAGATCTAGATGAAGTTGTCAACATGAGAGTCATCAGATTATAGGTGGTATTTAAAATCATGAGACTGGATGAGTCACCTAGGGAGAGAGAATAAATGAGAAAATTCAGGGAATGATGAAATGAGAAGTAACTAGCAAAACAGCTTGATAAGAAGCAGCCAGTGAGGTAGGAGACAAGTGGAGATAGTTTTACAGGAAGATGGCTGCAGTCCATCGTGTGAGATACTGCCGTGTATTTGCATTCTCCAGGACATGAGGACTGTAATTCGCCTTTGCATTTAGCAGAATGAAGTCATTGGTGACCTGCATGAGGAGAGTTTTATTGGAGTATTGTGAGTACGAGACTGATGGGAAAAACAGGAGAGAGATCAGAGACAGTAAATACACAAGGAGTTCTGCTTTACGACGTCCGTCAGAGAAAGATATCATTTGATTTCACTCATGTGGAATTTGAGAAACAAAACAAAGGGTCATATGGGGGGAAACAGGGAGAGGCAAACCAGGAAATACTCTTAACTGTAAAGCACAGACTGATAGGGGCGGCTGGGGGGCTCAGCTGTTTCAGCATCTGCCTTTGGTAGAGGTCATGATCTCAGGGTCCTGGGATGGAGCCCCAAGTCAGGCTCCGTGCTCATGCAGGGATTCTGCTTCTCCCTCTTCCTCTGCCTCTTCCCCCCGCCATACCCTGCACTTGTGCTCACTTGCCCCTCTCTCTCTCTCTCTCTCACACAGCTAAATAAATAAAATCTTTGAAAAAAATAAAACTGATGGTTACTAGGGAGAAGGTGAGGGCGGGTTGAATAGGTGATGGGGAGGAAGGGGGGCACTTGCTGTGCCCAGCGCCGGTGATAGATGGAAGTGCTGAATAACGAAATCGGACACCTGAAACTAATATTAACACTATATGTTAACTAACTGGAATTTAAGTAAAAACTAATAAAAAATAACGGAATTCTTCTTTAAAGAGCAAAGAACTGAGATTGTACTGCTAAAGTATACCTTGTCTCTTTGCCTTTTGTTTTTATCATGGGAAGAATTTAAAGAAACATAGAAATGCCATTAGACTAGGGGAATAGAGGACTGCCAGAGAGTTAAGGGATTTGAGTGAAGCCATGTATAGACATACGGTGTCTGGTATATACATAAAAATGCTTTTTTAAGAGTAGCTCTAATTAAAGGTAACATTATTCTACAGTTTTCCTTGTTGTATACTTTGGCAGATTGTAGGGTTGGGGTAGTGCTATCTTAGTAAAACGAATTGGGGGCTTTCTCTTTCTATGTTCTGGAACGGTAAATAGCTTTGATGTAGAAATTTTCTGTCTCCTGAAGATATTGCTTAAAATGTGTTATAAGTCCATCTGAACCTGGAACTTTCTCAGGGATAGTATTTTGAGAATATTTCCAATTACTTACATGGATGTGGCCCTATAAAAGTTTTCCACCTCTTCTTGAACCAGTTTTGATAATATTTTCCACTTAATTCACTTCTCAGATTCATTAGTATCAATATAGAGAAGCTTTATACTTTTTTGGTATTTTTGTGTTTGAAATTTTATTTTCATTTTTTTCTTACTGTTTATGTTTATATCTCCATTTTCTTAATTAGACTTTGCAGAAGCATGGCTTTCTTATCTTTTTTAAGTGCTTGAACGCTTATTTTTATTCTTATTTAATAATGAAAGCACTTAAGGCAATTAATTTTCCCCTTAGTGCGGATTGCCCACTTTTCCATAAATTGTCTTCTAGTGCTCTCATTGCCCTTAACTTGAAATGCATTTTTCAAAAATATTTTATTTATTTACCTGAGAGAGGCAGAGATAGTGAGAGAGAGCACAAGGGGGAAAGGGGAGAGAAGCAGACTCCCCGCTGAGCAGGCAGCCCGATGAGGGGCTGGATTCCAGGACACTGGGATCATGACCTGAGCCAAAGGCAGACGCTTAACCAACTGAGCCACCCAGGTGCCCCCGAAATGCATTTCTTAATAATCAGATTTACTGTGGTATAATTTATTTTCAGAAACCTTTCTAGGTATACTGGTCAGTGAGTTCTGAAAAATGTCTGTAGTTGTGGAATCACCACCACAAATGAGATACAGGACATTTTCCTCACCCCAAAAGTGAGGAAAATGTCCTATATTCCTTCAGGCTCCTCTGCAGTCCATCCTTTCCCCAACCCCTAAGAGCCACCAATCTGATTTCTGTCCCTGTAATAGTGCCCTTCTAGAGTGTAAATGAAATCATACAGTGTATAGCCTTTTAGGTCTGACTTTTACTTTGCACAGTTCTTTGATATTCATCCATGTTGTTGCATTAAGCAGTAATTCATTCCTTTTTTTATGCTAAGTGGTATCCCAGTGTATGGACATGCGACAGTTTGTTTATTCATTCACAAGTTGACGGACATTTAGATTTGATACTATAAATCAACCTACTATGGTACAGGTCTTTTGGAGACATTTCTTGGGTCAGTACCTAGGAGTTTTAACTGCTGTGTTGTATGGTAGATGAATGTATTACTCAGTAAGAAACTGCCAAACTGTTTTCCATAATGACTATACCATTTTACATACTCACTAGCAGTATATGAGAATTCTAGTTCTCTGTCCTTCCTAGCACTTTGTATTCTATGACTTGTTTCAGTAAGTGTATTGTGATATCTCATCATGGTTTTAATTTGCATTTCCTTAATGACTAATGATATTGAGTATCTTATAGGCTTGTCATCTGTATCTCATTAGTGAAGTGCTTATTCTAATCTCTTTTGCATTTTTTGGGGGGGCTGTCTTATTGTTATTGCGTTCTTTATATATTCTGGATACAAATATTTTGTATTTTGTAAGAATTTCTTACTAGTATGTGCCTTTACTATAGTATCTTCTGGAGAGTGAATTTCTTTTACTTTGATGAGATTTAATTTTGGGTCCCCCCGCCCCCATTTTAGGGTGTGTTTTATCTAGGAACTCTTTACAGAACCAAAAGTCACAAGATTTTGCCATGTGTTTTCTTCCAGAAGTTTTGTAGTTGTGGTTTCATATTTAACTCTATGTGATCCTTTTTAAGTTGACTGTTATATATAGTACAAGGTAGGAATTGAGTTGTATTTAGATCTAAGCCAGTTGTTCCAGCAACATTTGTTGAAAGGACTGTCCTTTCTTCATTGAATTACTGTAACATCTTTGTTGAAAATCATTTGACTGTATCTATGTTAAGTCTATTTCTGAGTTATATTGTTTCTTTGATCTGTATGTCTATTCTTTTTTTTTTTTTTTTAAGATTTTATTTATTTATTTAACAGAGAGAGATCACAAGTAGGCAGAGAGGCAGGCAGAGAGAGTGAGGAGGAAGCAGGCTCCCTGCTGAGCAGAGAGTCTGATGCAGGACTTGATCCCAGGACCCTGAGATCATGACCTGAGCCGAAGGCAGTGGCTTAACCCACTGAGCCACCCAGGCACCCTGTATGTCTACTCTTAAGTGAGTAGCACACGGCCTTTTTTTTTTAAAGTAGTCTCTACACTCAGCATGGGGTTCTAACTTATGACCATGAGATCAAGAGTCGTATACTCCTCCAACTGAGCCAGCCAGATGCTCCAGCAGCACACCATCTTGATAACAACTGTAGCTTTATAGTAAGTCTTAGAATCAGATGATGTAAGTCCTTTTCCTTTGTATTTATCAAAATTATTTTGGATATCCTAGGTCGTTTGCATTTTCATACAAAGCTTAGAATCAGTTTGTCAGCTTCTGCAAAAAAGCTTGCTAGGATTTTGATTGGTATTTGTATCTATAGATTAGTTCAGAAAGAACTGACATCCTAACAGGATTGAGTTTTCTGATCCATGAACATGGTATATCTCTCCATTTATTTAGGTCTTCCTCAGTTTCTCATCAGCAGTCTTTAGTGTTCAGCATACAACTCTTGTACACATTCCATTAGATTTATTCATAAGTATTTCATGGTTTTTAGCAGTATTGTAAATGATTGTTTTTTTAATTTCCAGGAGAGCAATTTTGACCCTGAAGTTAATTTTTTTCGTCTTTACTCATATTGAGATGTAATTGACACACATCCTTGCATAAGTTTAAGAAATACAGCATAATGGTTTGATTTACATTTGTTGTGAAATAACTACTGCAGTAAGCATAAGTTAGCATCTGTCATCTCATATAGGTACAATAAAAAGAAACAAATTTTGTTATGATCAGAACTCTTAATATTTATTCTCTTAACTTTCCCATATATCACACAGCAGTGTTAACTATAGTCACCATTTTGTACATTACATCCCTAGTACTTATAACTGGAAATATCTGTTTTTGAAGTGATTCGTTTTTTGTATTCATGGAATTTTTGTTGTTGCCAACCTTTTATTATTAATTTTTAATTTTAAAGTTTCTTTGTGGCCCATATAGGAATACTTCTTAAAAATACAGTTTGACCTTTGAACAACATGTGTTTGAAATCTTATACATGGATTTTTTTTAATAAATACTATACAATACTGCAAATATATTTTCCCTATGACTTTCTTAGTAACGCTTTCCTTTCTCTAAGTTAATTTATTATAAGTATGTTATACATATAAGTATGTTATACATATAACCTCCAAAATATGTGTTAACTAACTGTTTATGTTTAATGGGTAAGGATTCCAGTTAGCAATAGTCTATTAGTAATTAAGTTTTGGGGGAGTCCAAAGTTATATACAGATTTTCAACTGTACAGGGAGTTGGCACCCTAACCCCTATGTAATTCAAGGGTTAGCTATCGTTCAAAGGTCAGCTGTAGTTTGAAGAAATTGAAAAGAAGGTATATTTTCTATATAATTATATCACATATGTTATATGTAATATAACATGTTGGTAAATATGTACTATATAATGTGTTATATATTATGTGTATGTATTATATTAATATTGTATATTACTAATATTATTTCAATATAAAGTTATGTTGAATCTACTTTATTGATGATAGTACTCACATATGCTGTCTTAAATTAGTTTTTTTCTATTTTTGATCTGTGAGGTTTTGATGTTTATTAGCATCTCCTACCAGTTTGTATTTAGCCATTTTAATTTAGAAATGTTAATACTCTCTTTTTCACAAATAGAACTCTTACTAATATGAAGGAATCCTCTCTTCCTGTTTTAAGGTTTTTGCCTCAGATTCTTTATGTATCATTAACATTGTTACATGTTTATTTTTGTTTGCATGTATTTATTAGATCTGCCGATTTTATTATCCTTAACCTTTCTCTGTCATTTAGGTTTCATCCTTATAAATAGCATCCAGTTAGAGTTACCTCCTTAGACTTAATCTGAGTCTTTTTAAATAGTTAACCTAGCTTATTTGCATTTACTGATATACCTGATGGTTCTTACTTCTTCCTCCATTAACTTTGTGCTGTTTTTATACATTCTTTGTGTTTCCTTTCTTCCATTACTTCCCTTTGTTACCTTGATTGTTTTCTTTATTCTTTTACTCTCTGGTAAATTAAAAAAATTTACATGCTAATTAAACTTTTGTTTTTACTTTACCTTTCTCTATACTCAGTGTATATTAATCTAGGAGTTTGAGTATCTCTATTAAGCCTGAATAGTGTGGCCCTTGAAATAGTGTGGCCACAAATGTTAGTAGATCTGAACCTCCTCTTTTCTTCTGCCCTTCACTCTTTTCTCCCCTTATATCTTATTAAAATAATCTACAATTTAACGATCAATTGTCTTTTTTTTTTTTTTAGTGCTATGCAGTGGTTTCTTCTTTGTGATAAATTTTGTCATAATATATGCACTGAACTTCATAACCACATTAATGGTGACTTAAATGTTAAATGTTCTTTTGATTTCACAGCTTACTAGTATTTCTTTTTTTTTTTTTTTCTTTTAAGATTTTGTTTTTATTTGACAGATAAAGATCACAAGTAGGGAGAGAGACAGGCAGAGAGAGAGGGGGAAACGGGCTCCCTGCCTAGCAGAGAGCCTGATGCGGGGCTCCATCCCAGGACCCTGAGATCATGACTTGAGCTAAAGGCAGAGGCTTAACCCACTGAGCCACCCTTACTAATATTTCTTCATTAAACCACATCTTCTCTTGAGTTTTTTATTCTGATTTATCTTTTCTGTAACTTTTTTCCTTTGGTTAATTCTAATTGAAAAAAAAAGATTTTTTAATATTTGCCTCTCTCACAAAGAATTTTTTTGTGTACCTGTAACCTGAGCATATTGATCTTATTTAAATAGATGTGGTCAAATAATCATTACTTCAGAACCTAGATATATTTTTGAAAATATTGAAATAGAGCAGAGGAAAACAGTGCTAATGATAAAACCTTAACAAGATAATAGTTTTTTTATTTCAAATTTGAATTCAACTCACAGTTACCAAGAGTAATTATTTTTCTTCTAAAGTTCCTTCCTTCTTCCTTCCTTCCTCTCAGGCAGTCTTATCCACCGCTAATTGATCTTTGAGTTTTGGTGTTTCAAGAGTAATTTTGTCTTTTTCATTGCTACTTTTACGGTGTTTTGGTAGGCATTATAATTTCCATGTGGAATTATATCTTCTAGATTTAAAGAAAATACTTTGATTCAGAATGTTAAAAACCCAAAATGAAGGCCTAATATAGTACATTATTATTAAAGTAGTCAAAAACAGAGTAACTTCAAAGGAACAAAAATATTTTCTCATGTATTTATAGTTTTGTTTGAATTTTTTTATGCCTTACATAAATATGCATTTCAGTTGGTGATAATTTATATCAATAGTTTATATTATTCTGATGTTGTAGTCTTATCTGAAGAAGTTGATTTATACAACCTGTCTGTTCCAAAGTGAAAGATTATCTGCTCTGGATATTTTCAAAGACATAATTTTATTTTTGGCTTTGTATCTCCGGAGAGTTCTGTTTTGTACCTTACCTAAGACTAGGAGGAATGACAAGTTAAGCCTAAGAATTAGTTCTTTTAATCACCTTTTTCTTTGTGGGTTAGTACAATGGAAACAGAAAATTTAGGGGGGTTATATTTCTGACAGAGTACTTTTAAACATAACATTTTTCTGTACCTTAAAGATTATAAGCTTTTTGCTATGCCTTTCTAGAACGCATCCCTGGTGGCCAGTCCATTCTAGGGTAGAGGAGAAGCCCCTATTTAGGAACTGACCCAGAAAACAGTAATTCAGGACAGAGCTTCAGTTGAACAGTGAGGTAAGCCAGCCTGGAGAGAGAAATGCAGACCAAATAGTCAGTGAGAAAGAACATGGTAGTGAGTGAGAAAGGGGGCTGTATTTGGAGAGTTCGATTTTCCCTTTTTATGAATATAAAAAGTGGACCTGGTAAGACAGTTTTGTAATAGATCATGTTCTTGGAACAGAAATGAGCCAGATTTCCTCGTTGAAACAGGATTGACATGCTATCTCTGGGGAACTTTGTGATGTGCTCTGTTAAGCTAACTGATATGAATTAACAAACCTTGAAATCAGTATGTATTTACTGAGAACATTTTAGGTACCCAATACTGCTGAGTGACAAGAAATTAGAAGATAACATGGTAAATGATTTTATCAAAAATTTCTCTAACAACTTTCTCTCAATTTTTTAAATGGTAAAATTCTTTTTGCTTTTTAAAAATTATTAATACTGTTATCATAAATGTCTCACGTACGCTTTCTCGATTATCCCAAAAGGTTAAATATCTCTTAATACACAGAACACTCTATGACATAATTTTGAATACTTACAAATACAAGACATAGTCCTTAACTTCTGGGGCTATTTGGCTGAGGATTTTATTCCTAAATATAAGCTAATTAACAGCATAAGGCAGGATAATTTCAGCAGTAAGACATAGGTAAATGGAAATGGCTTAAGTATTTGAATAAATAAATAAGACTATGATATTACTTAAACACAATCACTCTTTTAAAAACTGCTTTCTTTTGCACTTCAAAACCAGCCTCTGTGTCTGCATTTCTTTCTTTGCCCTTCACTCTTTCTTTAATACACTGGCCTTTACATCTGTTCCGTTACTTTTGCTTAGGCATTTCACACGACACCAGTGTTCTTAGTGCTAAATCCAGAGGCTTGTCTGCCATTGTCATCTTTCCTTTTAGTGTGCTTGTACTGTGAGCCTTACCCATTCTCTGGTTTCTTTGCACTAAACGGTCCTCTCTCATTTCTTCCACTGCCAGAACTGCATCCTGTCTTGACTCCCCATTGCCCCTTCTCTTCAAAATTGCGTCTTTGAGTTGAGTCTAGCTGCTTCCGCCCATTTACTCTCGGCAGCTCTGATGCCGTCCCCTCCCATCAGTGTGGGTGTTCTCCAGCAATCTGGTCCCTCCCTGCGCTTCTGAACTGCTCTTCTGGGCAGTAGCTTGTGGGGCTTGCAAAGCCCTTTGACTCTCAGGAGCTTTTCCCCTTGTATTTTATTTTAAAAGTATTTTTTGTGCCCACATGTTCATGTGTCAGAACTCAAAAGCTGCAAAAAGATATATATCATCAAGTATTTCCCACTTACTTTTCTGCCATCCACTTACTCCTTTGCCCAGTGGCAAACCAATGCCTAATTTCTTACACATTTTTCCAGAGATGTTTTATATGAAAACAACAGTTCTGCAGGGTGTCTGGGTAGCTTAGCCAGTTAAGTGTCCGTCCAGCTTGTGATTTCCGCTCAGGTCATGATCTCTTGGGTCACGCACTTAAACCGTGTCAGGCTTCGCACTTAGTGGGAGTCTGCTTAAGGTTCTCTTCCCTCTGTCTCTCCCCACTCACACACTTTCTCTCTCAAATAAATAAACCTTTAAAAAAAAAAAAGAAAAGAAAGAAAGAAAACAATTCTGTATAAATCTTTACCCCCATTTTATAGACAAAGAAGTTGAGACTCAGGGATTTCAGTCATCGGCATTGGCTCAGATCACAGAGATGGTCCGTGGCAGACCCAGAATTCTGATGTGAGTCTTCCAGTTAAAAATCTCTGACATGTCAGATTCCAAATGCCTGGTAGATATTTCTTCTCGGATTTCATATTTTTTCCTATTTCTGTCCTTCCTCTGAAATTAGCTTATCCCCATAATTCTCAGTCTTCATAAATAGAATCAACATTTTCTGGTCATCACGTTTGAAATTTTGTAATAGCCACTGAGTCCTTCTTGTTGATTCCCTCATAGGTCGTTAGTTTCAAAATGCCTCTCATGTTCACCCTCTACTCTCCATGCTGAGCCTTAAACTGTAGCTCAGGCCATTGTCCATCAACGCCTGCCTGGATTACTGCCCTGGGCTGTAGGTTGGCTACTTGGCCCTCACCTGTTTATCTTCCCTCACGCTTTCAGTAATGTTATTCCTCTCTAGTGGTGTCCTTTTTCCTTTCCCATTAAGCTTAAATTACTCTGCCTAACTTCCAGGGTCATCTTTAATTTGGCCTAATCTTCCCTATTCAGTGTTTCTCTCTCTTAGCCTTCATCCCTTTTGGACATATCTCTTGTTAGGCCACAAGTAAATACTCCATATTCGGGGGTGTTAATTTAGCGGGGCAGTTATATGACATGTCCCAAGAGTAGATGTGCAGGATAAGGCAAGAGTCACCGGAGCACGTATCCATAGTTGTCGTTACTGAAAGAAATATGAGCATCTTGTTTCTGGTAATTCTTCAGACCGCATTAGTCAGGAGTAGAGTGGATGATCCGAAATGGGGGAGAAGAGACAGTACATTCACTTACATACAAAATAGATTGCCATTCTCTGTTATTTAAAAAAAAAACAAAACATATAATATTTGTATCTCTACATGAAACAAAGTATAGTGGATGTTCTGCTTGTGTGGACTGAATAGTACATAATTTCCAATGGGCTTAATAAAAAAAAATTAGTCATGAGGGACGCCTGGGTGGCTCAGTCAGTTACGCATCTGCCTTTGGCATCCTGCGATCGAGTCCTATATCAGACTTCTACTCAGCAGGGAGCCTGCTTCTCCCTCTGCCTGCCACTCCCTCTGTGCTTGTTCTCTCACTTTTTCTCTCTCACTCTCTCTCTGGAAATAAATTTTTTAAAAAAGCAAAGCACATTAAAAAAAAAATCAGTCATGATGACTTTTTTAAAAATAGACTTTATTCTTCAGAATGGGTGTAGATTTACAGAAAAATAGAAAGGTTGGTACAGAGGGTTGCTGCACATCCCACACCCAATTTCTCCTGTCGTTGGCCTTTGACATTAGTGTAGCAACATGTGTTAAAATTAATAAACCAGTGGTGGTACATCATTATTATTAATCAAAGTTCATCCTTTGTTCTGGTTGCTTTAGTTTTTTACTTAGGGTCCTTTTTCGATTCCAGGATCCCATCTAGGAAACTGCATTATATTTCGCTAACAAGTCTCCTGATAGTCTTCTTGGCTGTGGCAGTTTGACTGTAGTTTTTTATTATGGGCAAAAAGATGGATTTTTCTAAAAGCTGGAACACTTAAAACAAGTGGACAGTTTTAAGGTGTTTCAACTTCTGTGTTCCCTTTTCTTCTGTTTTCCAGGCGCTCTGTGAATGTGCCCTCCAGACTCCTTATGACAGCCTGAAACTCGGGATGCTGTCTGTCCTTTCCACACTGTCGGGGACCATTGCCATCAAACATTACTTCAGCATAGCTTCAGGTAAGGAGAAGAAAGGAGAGGACATATGGATAATGTGCTTTTCTCCTGTTGATGGTTCTGGTGGTTTCTTCTGTAAAGCCTTAGAATCCAGAACAGTTTCAGTCTTGTACTCTGTTTATATGCCAGTGACTTATCTGCGAATGATTTCTTCACTAATGCCTGTGGTCATAACATTTTGCATCCTCGATCACAATTCAAGGGTATTTTCTTTTCTAGATTTGCCCTGTTTTGAATTATATGTACATGAGACAATATTTTCGAGGCTACTTAACGTAGCTTGTTTGCTTTGGTATGTCTCTGAGTCAAAGTGCCCTTTGGATTTAAGTACATTTCAAAGGCCAGATGGTGGCGAATTTTAAAAGCAAATGTCACAAGCCTTCTTTTAGGTGTATGTTATCCCTTTGGAAAACGATTAAAATAAAACTTTACCCCAGTTCGATAACACTTTCCTGGTTGCCCGTTACGGATGGGTTAGCTTCCAAGTGCCTTTATTACACTTGATCTTCGCCAAAAGGCCGAGAAGCGATCAAAGTGCCTTTGTTAATGTCCAGCGAGGAGCTTGCCTACCTAACAGACACGGCTGAAGTGTTCTGTTTTGTTTTAATGTGGGTTTTGTGGGCTCTCTATTGCTTCCTGTTTTAGTCCATTAATTTGAATTGAGGTAGTTAAACAACTGCAGTGTCCCTTTGTCCTTTCTTTGGCTTCACAGCATGTGAGCTTGCTGGGTAAAGGGAATTCCCTCTCTCTGTTTAAGGCCTGATAGGAAGATGAAAAGACCTGGTACTCTGTTTGCCAGGCCTCCCTGCCAGCGAGGGTGCCACGTGTGGCCTGGACTCAGCTGCCATGTCATACCACAGGCTGAACTGAGAGCCAGTAATGATAAGAAGTAGGGAAGTGGGAGACTTCATTCTAGTGCTAGAGCAGTGACTGGGGCCGCACGTTTCCGGGGCCTCCTGTAGCGGTGGGCATCTGCTCTGTCACGGAACCTCTGGCAGTGACATGGCGGAATCAGCACAGTGGTGGTAGTGCCTTCACTGAACTAGTTCTGTGCGTGGTTTGGGCTGTGATCTCGGTCGCTTTTCCTGTCATTTTCTGAACTTAGTTTTCTAGCCTTTCCAGTAATTCTGTGAGGTATTTCTGTGTCATTTATCTACTGCTTTGCAATAAGTCACCTCAAAACTTAGTGGCTTAAGGGACACATCAGTGGCTCAGTCGGTTAAGCATCTGTCTTCAGCTCCTGTCATGATCCTAGGGTCCTGGGACTGAGTCCCACATCAGGCTTCTTGCTCAGAGGAGAGCCTGCTGCTCCCTCTCCCTCTGCCACTCCCCCACTTGTGCACTTTCTCTCTAACAAATAAATAAATAAACTATTAAAAAAACAAAACCAAACTTAGTGCCTTAAAACCATCACCGTTATATTTGCTCTGATTCTGCATATCATCAATTTTGACTGATCTCAGCTGGGTCCTTCTCCCAATCTCACGTGGGCTTTTACTTGTAAGACTGCAGTCATCTGGAACCTTGACCATTCTGGATGGTCTAGGGGGTCTCATTCACCAGCTGGAGGTTGGAAATCTTCCAGCAGAGCACCTTGGTTCTCCTCCTCCTGACTCAGCAGGCTGCCTTGGCCTTGTTTATGTCATGGTCTCAGGATTCTAGCAGCACTCAAACAAAAAAACCAGCGGCCCATGAGCACTTCTTAGTCTTTTGCTTGCACATTTCTTAATGTCTCAATAGCCAGAGCAAGTGACATGGCCAAGAAAATTGCACTGCAAAGGGGCATGCCTACAAGGCACGGGATGTATTATCACAGCCCTTTTTATCAACAATCTATCATATACCCATTGTACTTTTGAAGAATAAATTCTGCATAAATCAGTCAGTCTCATTTTCTCAGCTTATAGTTACTATCCTTGACTGATGTCCTTTAAAAGAAGCTGCAGGAGTTATTAATTATATCTTATAATTTATAAGTGTCTTCCCAAGGAAAGTCCCACTGCTTCTGTACAAGTAGCCTTTCAAGTAAAGCACATTGAAAGTTTATAAGTATTAAAATTCAGGCTTACAGGGCACCTGGGTGGCTCAGTGGGTTAAAGCCTCTGCCTTTGGCTCGGGTCATGATCTCAGGGTCCTGGGATCGAGTTCCGCATCGGGCTCTCTGCTCCGCAGGGAGCCTGCTTCCTCCCCTCTCTCTCTCTGCCTGCCTTTCTGCCTACTTGTGATAGCTCTCTCTCTGTCAAATAAATAAAATCTTTAAAAAAAAAAAAATTGAGGCTTACAAAGTTTCAACGATATGTCCAAAGTCACATGCTTAATGACATGCCTTAGTCTAGACCTGAACCCAAAGGTTCTAACCCAGTGTTCTTTTTTATACTAAACGGGCCTAGAAGCAGAATGACTTTCTTTTTCTTTATTTTCTAATTCCAGAGTCATTTGCAAACCTTTGTCAGGTTGTAATATTCAAGCACTCTTGAGCTTTGTCCTTTTATTGAATTTTAAATTTTATTAAATTGCAGTTTGTATATGGAATTAAGCAAAAGGCTTAAATAACCAGACTAGGTAATGTTCACAAGAAATGAAAGTCAAGGATTTTCCAAAATTAGATTTTCCCTTAGGCAAAAGTGTGTTTTCATTGATTTGATTTTTTCAATATAAGCAAGATCATTTATAAGACAAACTTAAATTTAGTGTCTAAATTATCTCTAACAAATGTCTCTTAAGCATATAAGTTGTTCAGTATTACACATACCTTAGAAAAATGCCCTTCCCCCAAAAACCCCACTAAAATACTTTACCAGTCCGTCAGATTGGCACATTCAGAAGTTTGATAACATGCTTTTTTGACAGTGATAGCTGAACAGCCATTCATTCATTGCTGGTGGGGTTGTGAATTATTAAATGTCTGCATAGGTGATTTGGAAGTATTCATCAAAATTATCAATGACCCAGAAATTCCAGTTCTAGGAGTTGAACCTACTAGTATAGTCACACACTTGAGAAATGACAGAGGTATAAGGTTATTCATAGCATCATAGTATGTAATATCAAAACATTGTCCATCAGCAGAGATGTAGTAGAATAAAAAGAAATCCATCAATAGGGATCTCATTAAAGAAATTATGATATACAACTACAATAGAAGTCAGTATAATTTATTAAAGAATATACGGCATGGAATAATCTACATGATATGTTTAGAGGGCAATAAAGAAAGATATAAAACTGTGGAAAAAGGAAAAAGAAATTTAGAATGTGTGCTTGCAAATATACAGACTCTGGAATAATACACAAGATGCTGATAACATTGGGTGCATGAGGAAGACTTCTCACTCCCTGACTTTTCTAGCTTTTTCTACTATTTATTGAACCTTTAGAACCAGGTGAATTTATCTGAGTAAATAATTTTTAAATAAAATTAAAAATAGTTTTGTCCCTAAAACAGTAAACATAAAAAAATGCTGCAAAATATATTTTTAAAGACAGAATATTGGCTACTATCTACTTACTGTGATTATGTGTGAATTTTAAAATTTTGAATTTTTCTGATTTTTTTTCCAAATTTTCTATGTTGAGTCTTCTTAGAAAGAAAGAAAAATGCATGTTGCAAAACATGTTTGTAAATCTATTAATGAGTCTACATTGTCCAGAGCACACAGGCAAGACAAAGAATGGAGGAAATATAATTTCTGCAGTCTTGAGAAAGCTTTTCTAATATTTTTCCTATTTTAAAAACACGAGGTTTACCTTAGCTAATACTTTCATGTTAAACTGGAAAACACATGTCCCCCACTGCCTGGGATGGTCTTGGCTTATGCCTGTTTTAATTAGGAATTAGATCCCCTTCAGCCTCAAAAAATATGTTCATCAGTATTTCCATTTCCATCCTACTGAACAAAAATACAGGTAAAAATTACTGTGCATATCTCGGTTTTTTAAATCTGCTTTAAAAATTCTAATTTGTAAATTGAGTAATTACAGAATTGATTGTTCTTGCCACTCACCTTTGAAACCCTCTTCTTGATTGTGTTAACTGTAATATGTATCTGTAAAATGTTTTAAGTGAAATGACATACTTTCTGTGCTGGATGTACCAAAGGAAAACTTAATTTTTTTTTTAGCTTTTATGAGAATATTACAAATAAGAAGTATCAAAAATGAAAAAAAAAAATATGTTCATCTTTGGTGTGAGAGACAAGGTTGAAATCGATGGTAGTCGTGGCAAAATAAGCAAGAATGGAAGAAGGAAAGCAGGAACAAGAGACTCTGCTAAAAGGCTGAAAAGCTTTAATCTCCTGATTCTTCTTAAAGTTCATTCACTTATACCTGAGAGCTTCTCTACTATAAATACAAATGTTCACAACGTAAACATTACATTACAGAATTTCAAGTGTGAATTTTGAAAGTTGTACAGGGACACCTGGGTGGCTCAGGGATTAAGCCTCTGCCTTCTGCCCAGGTCATGATCCCGGGGTGGGCTCTCTGCTCAGCAGGGTGTCTTCTTCCTCCCCTGCTCAGTCCTGTGTGCAGACTCTCTGTCCATCCCGCTCTCAAATAAATAAAATCTTTTTTTAAATATTTTATTTATTTATTTGATAGAGATCACAAGTAGGCAGAGAGGCAGGCAGAGAGAGAGGGAAGAAGCAGGCTCCCTGCCGAGCAGAGAGCCCGATGTGGGGCTCCATCCCAGGACCCTGCGATCATGACCTGAGCTGAAGGCAGAGGCTTTAAGCCACTGAGCCACCCAGGCACCCCTAAATTAAATCTTTTAAAAAATAAAAATAAAAAGTTGCAATTTATATCATAGAACTTGAGGTATAAAGCACAGGGCACAACTAATACATTTTGTGATCTCACGGGCAAGATGCTTAAAATCCTAGTTATGCCCTACCCCTACCCCTGGGCTTCAATTTCTTCTGTAAAAATACGGCATTGAATCACGTGATCCCAGAATCCTTTCCAGTTCTAAAATCATTAATTTTGGGGGCCGCTGGCTGGCTCAGGCAGTTAAGCATCTGCCTTCGGCTCAGTTCATGATCCTGGCGTCCCGGGATCGAGCCCCACATTGGGCTCCCTGCTCAGCAGAGAGCCTGCTCCTTACCCTGCTTATGCTCTTTCTCACGCACGCTCTCTCTCAAATACATAAACTCTTTTATAAATAAATAAATAAATAAAATCATGAATTCTGTGTAAACCCTTTGCAATATAACTATCTGCCAGCCATTGAGGTGGGAAAAGCAAACTTAAAATTTTTACTTCTCATTTTCTTTCCTCTCTTGAAGGTAAGTTTTATCTGATAAGAGGCCTAAAAGTGACATCCATTTTAATGAGAATCCGTTTGCACTCCCAAGATACAGTCTTTAGTTTTTTTTGGCTTTGCTATGTTCATTGGTCAGTTTTTGTTAATATTTTGTGGGAAAGTCCTATATTATTTTAGATCCTAATCAGTATAGACTATTAAGACATCCCCTATTCTAAGTTCCTTGACAGAAGAAATAGGAATGATGGTTTATGTGGCTGACGGAGTAAAAGTAGATGGAGTACAGATTTTCTCTTGAAAATGAGTACAATGAACCTATACATTGAACTGCTTTTGAACTTTGTAAATGAGTTAAGTCTGTGCTACTTTTCCCTTCTTGTTTAGGAAATGTGGGTTCTGCCCCCAGATCCTCTGACTTGGTCAGATTAGCCCAAGAGTGCTGTTACCATAATAACAGGGGCATTGCAGCTCATGGAGTACGAGTCCTAACTAACATAACAGTCTCTTGTCAAGAAAAAGGTAAGTTTGATCAGGACGGATACTGTGTATAAACTTTTGGATTGAAGTTTGAGTGGAATGTGTGTGTGTGTGTGTGTGTGTGTGTGTGTGTGTAATCCCTCCTTTTTAGCACATACGCTCTTATCTACTGGTTGTCTCCTAAAGTCTTAGAGCAGGTTTTCTCAAAACTACTTAATCCTATGAAAAATAAAAGTATATATATATGAGGGCCTTGGGATTGGGATTGGGAAATGGAAAGGTTTCATGGAGTGTTGCCCATTTCCTCCCAGTGCTTCACTTTGCACGCATGGTGCTATGCGTAGGGAGCGCTTATGAGTGCCCTGTGGTGTGAAAATTGGTTCACATGTACAAAAACCTGGAAAATTAAAAAATACCTTAAGTTATCAAGGGGCTTAAGTAACAAATAGTTTGACCTAGGGGCAAATGAATTAACAGAGTAATATGAATTAAATTTGCCTAGAATTTGTCTCTAGGTATTTAAAACATCAAGCTGATTTGCGTAATTTAGGATGTGAATAGAAAATAATGCTTATATTTTATTGTATTCCTAATATTTTTGACCTAAAGGCTTGAATACGTTCAAGCTGGTATTCAAAAACAGAAATGCATTTGGATGTTTCTTCTGTTCCGGTGTTCATTTTGATCTCCATTAAGGATCATAAGTGGGGAATCTTATCCCCACAGACATCAGCACTACTTATTCCTAGTACCTGTTTTTTTTCTAGCACTCTGACCTTCTCTAGACTTAACACTGTCAAGTCCTACACTAACTCAGGTGACATTTCTTTAAAATTGTTCTTGAAATGCTCATTCTTATTTGAATAATTAAACCTGTTTTATTTTTGATATAGTAATGAGTATTTTCTACCATGTAACATAGAAAACTGTGTGTTCTCAAAACTCATATATATTGACGTTAATATGGTTAATATATTCAGAATTTTCTAGAACTTCTAGAGAAATGTTAGCCCTAAGGTAGTAGAAAGATGCTATAGGACTGCTATTACATAGAGACACCTTAAGGGATTTGTTCTTTGTGATCTGACTTAAAACATTAATAAGGTTATGCAGGGTTTTCATTACTTCCTAAAAGGGTTTCAGTTTTCATTAGAAGGTTACACTATAGGTGAAAGTGAACAAGCATAATTTATGTCTAGTTAGGAAGATTAAAAATTTATATCTTGTTAGGAAGATTTATGTCTGGTTAGGAAGGTAATACATGGTTTGCTGTTCCTAGTATTTTCCTCATCTAAGCTGGGGACACTATTTTCACTTATGTTTTATTTATACCTTTGTGGCTTTAGCTCTTGATTTAATGTGGGTATACATACCTTTTATTTTAATATTAGTTTTGGGTGTACAACATAATGATTTGATATTTGCATATATTGTGAAATGATCACCACAGTCTAGTTTAACATCAGTCACCATACATAGTTATAAAATTATTTTCTTGTGATGAAAACTTTCAAGATCTACTCTCTTAACTTTCAAATATGAGTTACAGATTTATGAATCGTACTTGCCATGCTATGTTCATTTTATAACCAGAAGTTTGCACCTCTCAACTCCTTTCTCCCAGTTTGCCTACCACCTGCTTCTGGCAATGACCAGTCTGTTCTCTATACCTTGAACTCAGTTTTTATTTGCTTGTATGTTTTAGATTCCTCATGTAGGTGAAATCATATGGTATATGTCATCTTCTTGTCTGACTTATTTCACTCAGCATAATGCCTTCAAGATCGATCCATGTTGTCTCAAATGGCAGGTTTTCCTTCTTTCTATGGCTAAGTAATAATCCTTTGTGTATCAGTACCACATTTTCTTGATCCATTCACCCACTGGTGGACTCCTAAGTTGTTTCCATATCTTGGCAATTACAAATAATGCTGTAACGAACATGGGGTTGTGTATGTCTTTGTGAGTTAGTATTTTCGTCTTCTTTGGGCAGATACCCGGAAGTGGAATTGCTGGGTCATATGGCAGTTCTGTGTTTAGTTTTCTGGGGAGCCTCTACACCGTCTTCCATAGCAGCTGCCTCATTTTGCATCCGCACCATCAGTGCACAAGGTTCCCTTTTCTCCACATCCTTGCCGGCTTGTTACTTCTTGTCTTTTTGATAATAGCCGTTCTAACAGGTATGAGGTGATACCTCGTGGTCGTTTTGATTTGCATTTCCCTGGTGATGGGTGATGTTGAGCATTTTTTCATGTACCTATTGGCATTTGGAGATCTTCTTCAGAAAAATGTCTCTTTGGGTCCTCTGCCCAGTTTTTAATTGGATGGATTTTTTTTTTTTGCTATTGACTCATATGAGTTCTTTATATATTTGGGGTATTAACCCGTACCAGATACATGATTTGCAAATATTTTCTTCCATTTTCATTTTGTTGATGGTTTCCTTTGCTGTGCAGAAGCCTTTTAGTTTGATAAAATGTATATATTTTTGGAATCGTCAGTAAAGTAGTGGAAAAACAGAAGTCCGAAGATAGCCTTTACATTTCAGAAGTAATGGCACATGTACTTTTTCAAGAAGGTTAGCTTTACACATGACATAGTTTCTTGTATCTTCGACTCCTTAATGTTTTCTCCTTCTAAGTGCATGTGTATGTGTATTTAATCTTCTCTCCTTGACCGCTGTAAACCGTAGTGTTTTTTTTCTAGACCTTTTGGCACTGGAACAGGATGCTGTCTTTGGCCTGGAATCCCTTCTGGTACTTTGTAGTCAAGATGATAGTCCAGGTGCTCAAGCCACATTAAAGGTGAAAATATCACTTATTTTAATATAATGCCTATTTTTATTGAATAAACTAGGGATTGGCAATCTCTCTGTAAAGGACCAGATAGTAAATATTTTAAGTTTTATAGGCTGTATACTCTTTGTCACAACTACTCAATTCTGCAGTTGTAGGACAAAGCAGCCGTTGGCAGTGGGTCAAGGGAACATATAGGCAGCGTGGTGGTGTGGGAGTAAAACTTCATTATAAAACGAAGCCGGAGTTGGCCAAAGGGCAGTGCTTTGTCAACCCCAGCTCAAACAAACATTTACCCTTGATCTTCACTTTCCAAACTATCCCATTGACCGTTGTTTTTCCAAAGGATAGACAAAGTAAAAATCTGAGCTTTGGCCTGAGTCAACAGTGTTTATTAAGTTGTAGTAAATACATATGAAAGTTCTGGACAATATAAACCAAAGGGAAATGGGCAGAGCTCCTGTACTTTACGAAGTTCATAATCTGAGGTGACACTGACAGGAGATATTTAAGATTTATTATAATATTTTTATTATATTTAAAATACTAGAGATATTTAAGACTTTAAGAAATGAAATGAGATTACTCTTATTGGAGTGAGATATGAAATATAATTTGTAATCGTAAAAAATTAAGAAGAGTGGGATTAGTGTGATTTGAAGGAAGTCATAACTTCGTTTTAGCATGTTAAAGGAAGGTTTGATGTCATACTGATGAAGAGTAAAGATATTAAGACCATTAAATAAAAACTGGTAAGAGGTGGGAAGTAGGCAATATGTGTTTGGCAAGTGATTCATCCCCAGAATCCCTTTGGAATCATAATACATTTACTTAAAAATTTAAAAAAGAGAAAGAGAGAAGGAAAACAAACCAGATCCTTTCCTCACCAATTGTAGGTGTCATGAAACACTGGACTCTGCGCAGTGGGACATACATAGATGGTCATGGGGTCCCGGTGTCAGAGCGGTTCCCCATCTGGAGGATACTGACGTTTATCTGAAGGACTAGAGTAGGAAGCAGAATGCACTAAGTTCCTTGGTAGTACAAACAGAAGTGCAGTTCTAACGAGAGGACAGTTGGGAGTGATGCCTTTCAACTGAGGATAATAGCGAAGATTTGTAAAGGAGATGTCATCTGAGTGAAGTCTTGGAAGATGGCGTAGAATTTCAGCATTGAGGAAAGACGATTTCAACCCAGGGGAACCACTGTCACAAAAGGCATGAAAACAGAAATGTACTTGTTTTGTTGGAAGAATTTGTGAATAATCCACTGTGGCTAGATGACGTAAACTATAAGACTAGAAAAATAGTTTGCAGCGCTGTCATGGAGGATTTCAGACATCATGCCAAGGAACTTTGTTTTGTTTCTGTAGGTAGTGAGGAGATATTAAAATTTTAAAGTAATGGGCATGCTGTGACCTTCTTTGTAATTGTAATTTAAATGTGTCTATTATATGCCGAACTTTGTTGACAACTTGAATATGTATATACATTTCTTTCCTTCCTTACAAAAACGCATCTAGTGGAATTTCCCCCCTTTACTACTCATGAGGGGATTAAGACCCAGAAAGATAAAATAACTTGTCGAAAGCTATCTAGTTAATCAAGGGCAAGCTGATCTTTAACTCTGGATCAGTCAGATTCTGAAGACATCATTATGTCTTCATAATTTAACCTGAAAGCTACATAGCTGTAGTGTGAAGGGTGGGCCTTTCTTTTTAAGAGACTGGAATTAGGAAGAGATTTATATGTGGTAGAGAGAATGGAAAGGACGTGGATATTGAAGACTGGACAAAAGCGGAAATGACTAGAGGTAGCCGTCAGTTGGCTATGTAAAAGTGAGAGAACTTCTGGTTTCTAGTTCTGATGGCTGGGATATTAGCTGATGCCATTAATTGGCATCTGGTTCTAAAGCCAGTTGGTTTTTTTTTAAATTTCAGATGAGAAGTAAGAAAATTAGAAGCTTATTCCCTAGCTCTTTGTGCTTAAGAGTCACTTGGGACACCTTTTTGACTTCAAACTATCAATAACTCAAACACTTAAAAAAAAAAAAAAGCTAATTCATTAAGTTTTGAATAGGTAGTGTCTGAGAATCTATATTTTTACTAACATCATGGGTGATGCTGGCATAGGTAAGTTTACAAACCATATTGTAGAAGCAATTTTTGAAAAGCCGTGGAAGTGCAGGATGGTGCAGTCCCATCTGGCATGTATTTTGCCTCTTCACCATTGTGATTTTCTCTTCAAGTCTTTTTATTTTTTTTAATAGTTTTAGATTGAAATGAGTGGTTAGTATACAGTCCTGACTTACTTTCATTTTAAACATGGTGCATTTTTAGATTTTAGTAAGATTCAATATGCCATGTGTTCCTTATGAAGGAAAATGTTATGCCTACAAAAAGACCTTTCCTTGATTTTTCCTAATAACTGTACAGAGTTCTTTCTTTAAAGCTTCAGTTAATACCTTCAGGGTATAACTGGTCCATTTTCTATTCAATGTGCAGATTGCTCTAAATTGTATGGTGAAGTTGGCCAAGGGCAGGCCTCATCTTAGCCAGTCGGTGGTTGAGACCTTGTTGACCCAGCTGCATAGTGCCCAGGATGCTGCCCGGATCCTGATGTGCCATTGCCTGGCGGCTATTGCCATGCAGCTGCCAGTGCTGGGTGACGGCATGCTTGGGGACCTCATGGAACTCTACAAGGTGATCGGACGATCAGCCACAGACAAACAACAAGAACTTCTGGTAAAGAGCCACTTTTTGAACCTACTGGGATTGAATAGATCTGGTTTAGTGGGAATTACTTTAGGAATTCAGAACTGTTTCATTTTACTTAAAAAGATTAAAGTAATTGGGATATTTGGGTGGCACAGTCGATTAGGCATTTGACTCTCGATTTTGGCCCAGGTTATGATCTCGGGGTCATGAAATCAAGCCCTCTGTCAGGCACCAAGCTCATTGCTCAGTCTGCTTGAGATTCTCTGCTTCTCCCTCTGCCCCTCCCCATACTCACTCTCTCAAATAAGCAAATCTTTAAAAAAAAAAAGACGACTACTAAGGGGATTGTGTATGATCAAGAGTATGCTGAAGTCAGAATAAAACTGGAACCATGAGCTTTTGACTGTTTCCACCTTTGATTTACAAGGTTCTGTTTAGTTCACATCTAAAACTGCCTTATTCCTAAGCCCTGTCAAGCCGGGTTAGTGTATAAAGTGAAAATAAAATTTTTTCTTTCTTGTACAAAGCAACTAATGAACTAAACCCTGTTTTATACTTTCAAAAATGTAAGTTATAAAGACCTAACAATTGACAGCTACCATAAATTAGCCCAAATTGCTTTTTTTCCAATTCAAGACCTCTTTAGCTGTTAGAATCCAGTTTAGATTTCCGGATAGTCCTGGGGCTAGGAAAGGTGTGTGCTTAGAAACAGAAGGCTCAAAAGCTGTATAATAATGTTTGGTTGAAAGTTCTCCAAGGCTGAGAGTAGGTTTCATTCTAAATAAGCAGAAATGAGATATAAGCCTTAAGGTGGCCACTCCATATTGTGGTCATCCGAATGTAGGGCTTGCAGGAAAACGAAAGGAGAGTTCTTCCTCAAGCCCGTTTTGTATTTTATCCTCCAGGGGGCGTTGTATAAAAGAGTGCTCCCATCTCATTCCTGTCTTGAAAGGTTGCCCTGATGACCAAGTGGCAGTGGTCATGGGAATGACATCATACAGTTTTCACAATATATATGGACCTTTGTATGTATCAGCCTCAGAATCCTATTAAGTTTATTTCTTTTGGTTTTTTTATTGAAATGGCATTTTATTGAAGTTTATTTTTTATTGAAACGGCATTTTCAACTAGTATTCTTTATCCCCCTTTTCTTAGTACTGTTATAAACAGTTTTAAATTGTGAAACATAATATTCAAAAAACATAAGGAATAATATGAAAACATTTGCATCCATCACCTAGCTTAAAGGGAAAAATGTCCCCAGTCTAGTTAAATCGTACCTTCCTATCCACCTCCCTTACTGTATCTTCTTCCTTCTTCCAGAGGTAACCGCTATCCTGAATTTGATGTTCATCTTTCCCATGCATGTTTTACATTTACTAGCTTAGAATATATCCTAAGTAATAAGCAGTATTATTTTGCATATCTTTAACTTTATATAAATGTTTCCTTGCTACATGAAATCTTTTGCATGCTGTCTGTCTTTGCCTATTTTGTGTGAATCATCTAGACAGAGAAGTGTACCTCTAGTTTACCCATTTCTCTACTATAAAATATTTTATCGTGTGATTATATCATAATTTATGTACCTATATTTATGGGCATTGTTTCTAATTATTTCCTATTGTAAACAATGTTCTGAGCAATGGAGTAAATTGTTTAGTGGCCTCAAAGTAGAAAATTAATAAATGTCAAAGGAAAACAAATTTGATGGGCTCTAGTTTTTGTCGCATTTTGGGTAAAGTCATCTGTGACATTGGATAAAATTACATGTTTCCTTTATTTCTCTTACTTCTCGCTCAATGTTAGGTGAGTTTGGCCACTGTGATTTTTGTGGCCAGTCAGAAAGCACTATCTGCTGAAGTAAAGGCAGTAATTAAGCAGCAGCTTGAAAGTGTCTCCAATGGATGGACTGTTTACCGAATCGCCAGACAAGCATCCAGAATGGTACGTGTTATCCTTCTCTAGGACCCAGGTTGGTGAAAATGGCAAACCTTAGATTGTGTGATTCTTACCCCTAGTCAAAACTGCAAATAAATACAGAACTATGTTTTAGTCATGGGATTGAAAGATGATAGTAAAAGAACCTAGTTCTTAACTTTTCTCACTTCACAATGGTATGTGTATTGTTATGGGACAAGTTCTACAGGATTCCAAAAATATGAGCTCTTTCTGGCTGAAGGTTATAGTGCCACTTCGTTTTGCCCTATGCTCTCATATCCACAGTTGCCTCCCACCCGCCACTTCTGTCCTCAAATATCAGAACCCCACATCTTTCTTCCCCACTCTCCCCAGCTTAGTCATTTTTACACGGGGACGGGGGCACGTTTTGGTATGCTGTTCCTTTCTCAGCCATGTGGAAAGCCTACCAATTTTTATTTTGTTTGAGAGGAAATACAGAGCTTGGGTAATATAGAAATCCTTCGGTTATAAGTCCACATAGCAAAGTTTGGGAAGCATTATTCTAGGTATTGTAATGCATGTTCTCGTTTTACCTGGTTCTCAGATAGTGGGGGAGCTGTATTGGCAGGACCGTTCTTTGTTATACCCAACACCCCCAAGCGTCCAGGTGCTGCGGGGTACTTAGCATCCCTGGCCCCCAGGCCTTCCGTGGCACTCACATTCCTCCCACCAGCTTCCCTCCCCAGTCATTCAGGAGGCAGGGGCGGTGCTTCTGCTTCTGATAATCACTTGCGGGAACTTGCTGGATTTCCCCGCCCATCCCAGCCCCACTAACTAGCTCATACAGAGTGACATACACTACGTGTTCACACTTTCTGTAGTTTGAACTAAAATTCTAGACTTGAGTTATAGTGAATTCCATTTATTTTCTCTTTGGAACTGTTTTAGAAAAGAACTAAAGGCATTCTGTTACATAAAAGCAGCTCAGCATATTTTCTCTGAAGAAATACTTAGACCGAGTCTTTAAAAATTACATAATATGAGGAATGGTTGTTAAAATGTATCCAAGCATTTGAGTTTGTCTTTCAGCTGCCTCATCAGCTAATTCAAGTATAAGAACCTCATCATGTGCCCACCCCGTCCTTTTCAGGGTAACCATGACATGGCCCGAGAGCTTTATCAGAGTTTGCTGACTCAGGTTGCCTCGGAACATTTCTACTTCTGGCTGAATAGTCTGAAGGAGTTCTCACATGCAGAACAGTGCCTCACCGGGTTGCAGGAGGAGAACTATAGTTCAGCACTTTCTTGCATTGCTGAGTCTTTAAAATTCTACCACAAAGGGATTGCTTCCCTAACAGTAAGTCCTCTTGATTCTCCTTTGGTGATGATGACTTGCATGAGAAAGGTCTTGCCTTTTTTTGTGGGTTATTCTGTTTGAACTACCTGGACAAATCCGCTGATAAGTATATTTAACAATATTAAATAATAGGACGTGGTGATAAATCCTTAACCCTTCCCCCACTTTTTCATATTCGTAAATTGATGAAAGTTTATCGTTTTATTTTTATCAACTAACAGGTCCACATATGAGGTGGATTACTGAATCCATGCAGAAAGGTTAGGTAGAAGATAGGATGTTCCCTTTCCAGATTCCTGTTTATAAGAGGTATTGGGTCCCATCATATGTAAGCCCCACCACAACCCATTTCATGCCTGGCCGCTACTCACTAAGAAGCTAGAGTTTTTGTAGATAAAGAAGTTGTCAAGGATGCTAGTGTCCCTCTTTTTACCGCTCTGTGATATCCTCCTATTCTCAATTAACAGTCAGCCAGCTACTATTCTTGTTTTCTCTGCCAGGAGACCAAAGGGTTGCAAGAAGGGTAGACCTACATTAACATTTCTTATGTTTCCTTGGAATTAGTTATATTCTGAAGTAAGAACCTACCAAGATGAGCATTTTCTGTATTAATGCAAAGATTTATTTTCCCCTTTAAAGTAGAGTTTATGGGGCGCCTGGGTGGCTTACTTGTTAAGCATCTGCCTTTGGCTCAGATCATTATCCCAGGGACCTGGGATCCAGCCCCGCATCAGGCTCCCTGCCCAGTGGGGAAGCCTGCTTCTCCCCCTCAAACTACCCCCTGCTTGTGTTCCCTCTCTTTCTGTCTCTCTCTCTGATAAATAAATAAAATCTATAAATAAATAAATGAATAAATGGAGTAATGACACCTTCATTTAAAAAAAAAAGAGTTTATATAATCAACATTAAACATTTTATAAGTATTGTCACACAGCTTTTAAAATTGTGTATATTTAGATGGAACCATAAAACTTTTGGTACCTGTTTATATGCATTTATCCCATAATCTAAAATATTTTTAGTGGTGGCCATCCCAAAAGAAGTGCTCTGAAGTAGAATAAAGAATAAACAGATGTCACAAAAGAGACAATATTCAGAATGCCGTTGGTTCGTATCTTTGAAGTGTAATTTTTTTTTTTGGCTAGGACTGATCAGCTGCTATTTTAAAACAGGAGCATAGGAATGGCTTCTCTCCATCTTAAAGGGTAGCATTGACTATTGTGATTCTTTCCTCTTGATTATTCTGGGAAAAGAGTGTTGCTGCCTACATCAGGCTAATAAATGCCTCAGAAAATCAAAAGGTACAATTATTGGTTGCAATCAGTAGAATTATTTCATTTTCTAGATCACGTGGAGCAGAAAATTGTTATCATTCAGTACAGTAGATGGTTGGAGCTCTGAAACAAGCCCGTAGAGCAGTGAAGCAGATAGAATTAGAATTATGAAAACCCTGTTGCATATTTAATAGTGTTCTAATGATTTGTGTGGTATGTGTATTAATGAGGCTTGGCAGTGATTAAAGACTGAATTCTGACATAGAAAGAAAGTACTCAGTTGACAGAAGTCTCTTGTCTTGATCTCTCTTCTGCTGTTAACATATTATGACCTAAGGCAGGTGACTGGGCCTTACATCATCTCCTTTTGAAACGGAATTCTTTTATTCAGCAGACTATAAGCACTTACTGTGTTCCAGACACTGCTTTGGGGGGGGGGGGGGGAGACTAGGATAGAGAGGAAAGCAGTATGATTGTTACAGTCATTTGGAACTTATGACATTTCTGATTGTACTATACTATAAGGGTCTTTTAAATCATTTTTTTAAGGGTCTTTTAATCATTCATTTGGCAAGTATGGATTTGCAGTAGCCTTGTGTCTTTGTAACTGAGAAGATATGAGCATGGACTGACCTTCTACTCCTGCCCCATGAATGACCCAACGTGAGATTGTACAGCTGCGAGAATTCTGCTTTTTACCTGCTTCAGCCAAAGTAAACAGAAGTTCAGGTTCTGTGCTTATGGGGGCCCCAGAGTAACACTGGGTGTCTAATCTCCCGACAGTAATTAATGATAGAGTTACCTTGCTTCTTAAGAATAGATATTGTGAAAGGTATTTTAGTTTTCTGTGCTGTGTAACAAATCACCACAAAATTAGCAACCTAAGACAACACCCACCCCCCTCTTTTATTTGAAAGAGAAGGAAGAGAGAGCAGGGGAGCACAGGAGCAGGGGGAGGAGCAGAGGGAGACGGACAAGCAAGACCACGCTGAGCACAGAGCACGTCATGACGCTGCATCCCACGACCCTGAGATCGGGACCTGAGCTGAAATCCAGAGTCCAGTGCTTAACTGACTGAGCCACCCAGGTGCCGCAGACAGCCCCCATTTATTATTTCATAGTGTCCTCCTGAGCCAGAGGTCCAGGCGTGGCTTAGCTGGGTCCTCTGCTCACCTTGTCAGAGATGCGGTCACAGCGTCATCTGGGGCCAGTCTTGTCTGAGGCTCAAGGACATGCAGGGTCCTCTTCTGAACTCATGTTGGCAGAATTTATTTCCTCACAGCTTCAGAGTTTGTGGAAGCTTCAAGGCCTGCAGGAAAATCTCTCCTTCAAGACTGTCTTCCAATGGGTTCACCTGATTAGGAGAGATTGAGCCAGAAAAATCTCCCTTTTGATTGATACAAAGTCACTTCATTAAGGATCTAAATTATATCCCCTAATTCATCACCTTTGCTGTATTCCATTGGTTAGAAACAAGTTACAGGTGTCATCCGCTTTCAGATTACTGAAGATGTGGATACCGGGGGATGTGAATCAGAGGAACCATCTTAGCATTCTGCCTATCGTGGTGGATTGCTAATTGTATTTATTTTATTTTATTTTTTAAAAGATTTTATTTATTTGAGAGAGAGCTGGGAGTGGGGGAGGGCAGGTATGTAGGCCCAGAGGAATAAGCAGACCCCCACCGAGCGCAGAGTCCTTCCTAGGGCTCGATCCCAGGACCCCGAGATCATGACTGAGCCGAAGTCAGATGCTTAACTGAGCCACCCACGTGCCCCATTTTTATTCATTTTAAAATAGTAAATATGTAGGACATCTCCATATATAGTGTAGAGGGTATATTAAAAAAATACAACAAATATCCAAGTATACCTAGTATCTTTAGGAAATGGGGCATGACCATTGCCTCTAAAACCCATGCATATTCCTCCTTGTTTGTCTTCCATTTCCTACCGCACAAAGGTAATCACCATCCTGCATCTTGTGCACCGTTCCCTTGCCTCTCTTTATAATTTTAACATGCATTTTTAGAACTCTGAACAAGGTACTGTTTTATGTTGTTTTTGATTTCTATATAAAAGAATCATATTTTTCTTCAACTTGCTTTAATTATCTAAATTATGTTCTCAAGATTCATTTTTCGTGTTGCATGAAGCTGTAGGTCAGTTTTACTGCTGTTTATTCTTCCATTATTTAAATATACATCAGTGTATTTGCCCATTCTAGTGTTGATGGAAGTTTTAATTTTCCCAGGTTTTTGCTATTCAAAACAGTACTGGTATGACCATTCTTGTACATATCTTTTGATACACATATGTAAAGCTTTTTCTAGGACATTGATGCTCAACGGGGTATGATTCTGCCCTTCCAGAGGACATTTGGCAATGTCTAGAGACATTTTTGGTTATCATGATTTGTCGTGGCGTTACTGGCATTTAGTGGGTACAGGCCAGAGATGCTGCTAAATGCCCAGCAAGTGCAGGACCATTCCCCTCACCCAAGAATTACTCGGTTCAACATGTAACTGGTATACTGAGAGTGAAAACCCTTCTCTAGGGCAGTAGACCTCAATCAAAGCCGTTTATCTGTTTCTTGCTCCAATTTAGAAGTGTGTCGGGGTGTCTCTCTTCGTCACAGGGTAAGGGGGACTGCTATTGGCTTTAATGTTGGATGTCTCATTGGAGAAGTTGTCTAATTTGGGTTAGTGGCTAAAGATGCTTCATCTCCTGAAATGCCCAGGACACTCCTGTGTCTGCTAAGAGACACTGCTCTGTATACTACCTGGGAGTGGAATGGCAAGGTTACGTCCACCCCAGTTGACTAGCTAATGCCAGGCGGCTTTCTACAGTGGTTTACAAATTTATACCCCTCCCAGCAGTAGGTAAGAGTTCCTGCCACTCCCCATTTACCCCCTCACTTGCTGTGTTATAGACATTCTGACTGACATTTCTCAAATTACTAATTCAATTAAACAGTTTATTTATTTATTAGATATAATTGACATAAAACATAGTGGTTTCAGGTATACAGCACTGTGATCCAGTATTTGTAGATATTGTGAGTTGATCACTACAATAAGTCTAGTTAATATCTGCCACCATACATAGTTAGAAAAGATTTTTATGCTGAGGACTTTTAAGATCCACTCTCTTGGCGCCTTTCAGACATTTACTACAGGATTAACTATATTCATATACTATATACTACATCCCCATGATCTGTTTATTTTATAGCTGGAAGTTTTTAGTTTTGACCCCCTTCACCCATTTCACCCACCCACCATCTCCCCTCTCCCCTTCCCCCCTACCCCACCACTTCTGGCCACCTCAGATCTGCTCTCTATCTATGAGCTTGGAGTTTTTTGGTTTTTTATTCCACATATAAGTGAGATCACACGGATTTTGTCTTTGTCTGAACTTGCCATAATGTCCTCAAGTCCATCTGTGTTGTGGCAGAAGGCAAAGTTTCACTGTTTTATGGCTGAATAATACTTCATTGCATATACATACCACATTGTCTCTCTCCATTCATCGTTGATCAACACTTAGGTTGTTTCCATACCTATTGTGAATAATGCTGCAGCGAACCTGGGGATGTGTATGTCTTTCAGAGAATGGTTTTTATTCTTCAGATAAATACCCAGATGCGGAATTGCTGGATCACTGGATCATGAGGTAGTTCTGTTTTCAGTTTTCTGAGGAACCTCCATACTCCTCAGGGGCTGCCAGCAGTGCGCCGGAGTTCCCTTTGCTCCACATTCTCGACAATGCTTACTTGTTCTTGTCTTTTTGATGATGGCCTTTCTAACAGGATAGGGCTGTGATTTGCATTTCCCTGATGATTATTGATCTTGAGCATCTTTTCATGTACCTGTTGGCTATCTTTATGTCTTGGGGAAAAAACTCTAGTCAGATCTAGCGCTAATTTTATAATCAGATTGCTGTTTGTTTTTTTGTTGTTGAGTTAGTAGGAGTTCTTTACATTTTTTGGATAGTAGCCCCTTATCAGATAAAGGACTTACAAATATTTTCTCTTATTCAATAGTTGCTTTTTCATTTTCTTGAAATAGTTAAACATTTTTTTTTCATTTTGGCCGTTTGTATTTTGGCTTTTTTCTGTTAACTGAAGTTTTTTCATTTTCCTAGCAGATTGTTTGTCTTATTGATTTAAATTTTTATTTTATTCATTTATTTGACAGAGATCACAAGTAGGCAGAGAGGCAGGCAGAGAGAGGAAGGGAAGCAGGCTCCCTGCGGAGCAGAGAGCCCAGTGCGGGACTCAATCCCAGGTCCCTGGGTCATGACCTGAGCGGAAGGCAGAGGCTTTAACCAATGAGCCACCCAGGCGCCCCTGTCTTGATGATTTATACGAGTTCCTTATGTGATACTCTTGATGACTGACTATTCAAGCAATCTGTTTATCCGTTTTCATCACTGGGGAACATTTGGGTTATTTCCAGGTTGGGACTATTCAGAGTAATTTGTGAACTCTCTTAACGCACATCTTTTGGTATAAGTGCTCATTTCTTCTGGATGGTAGTGCTGTGTCATGACATACACTTGGGTTCAGCTTTGATAAATACTTTGATAAATACTGCCAAAAGTTGCCCATAAAGACTGCCAAAAACTGCCCACTTGGCAGTTTCCAGCTTACACTCTTACTATTATGAATGCCTTTTGGGGTTCATAGTGCTTCTTGAATCTGTGGCTTGATAACTTTGATCAGTTTTGAAACATATGGTCGTTGTCTCTAGCTATTGCTTCTGTCCCTTTCTTGCTCATTTGGGACTCCAAATACTGTGATGTTAACTCTCTGTACCATGTCTCTTTTATCTCTTACATTCTCTTCTGCCTCTACCATCTTTTTATCTCTCTATTCTTTTTTTTTTAAGATTTTTTTTTTATTTGACAGAGAGCTCACAAGTAGGCAGATAGGGGGAAGCAGGCTCCCTGCTGAGCAGAGAACCTGATGTGGGGCTCGATCCCAGGACCCCGAGACTAGGACTTGAGCCAAAGGCAGAGGCTTAACCCACTGAGCCACCCAGGTGCCCTTATCTCTCTATTCTTAACTCTAATTTTTTTTCTTTTCTTCTGACTTAATTTCCACTTCAGTAATTCTTTTTTTTTTTTTTTTTTAAGATTTATTTATTTATTTTAAGTGGGCGGGGGCAGAGGGAGAGAGAGAATCTCAAGCAAACTCTACTTTGAGCTCAGAGCCTGTTGTGGGGCTCATGGGGCTAGACTCTTGAGATCATGACCTGAGCCAAAACTGAGAGTCGACGCTTAACTGATGGAGACATCCAGACACTCCCCACTTTAATAACTTACATTGTGTCTAATCTGCTGTCAAACCCATTCATTAAGTTCTTAATTTCACTTATTGTGGGGGTTTTTCAGTTCCAGAATTTCCATTTGGTTATTTTATATTTTCCAGTTCTCTGCCAGGATTCTCTGTCCTGTCATTTAATTTCTTTTAGCATATTAATCCTAGTTATTTTAAAATTTGTATCTTATGTTCTGTTTTCTGGATCTACTGTGGTTTGTATCTTTGACTTTTTTCCCCCCAACTTGCTTTGGAGAATTTTGTCTTTCTTGTGTGCTTTGTTATTTTTTTAATTTGGTTTTGGACAATGTGGATGAAAATTATAGTGATTACATCATCCAGAACCTTATGTATCTTCTTTTGCCTTTGGCAGGCAGTTAGGCTAAGATCCAACCAAGTACTGAACTGATTTAAGCAAGGCTTCAGTCTTGGGAGGGCCAGTGTGTTTTTGGGCTCTCCTGACTCCTAGGACGCAGCCCTTTGAGGTTATAGCCAAAAGTCTGAAGTGCTTCCTCAGCCTCCCTCCTCGTCTTAAGAGACTGCTGAAACTTCTGCTCAGCTTCTCAGACTCTCAGGAGCAGCTTTCAAGTTAGCAAACATCTCAAGGGAGAAAATGTCACCAAATGTCAGTCTTACCTCCTTGCATTTCCTATCTTACCATGATTTTTGGCTTCGAAATCCTTTTTGCCTTAATAAGCTCTTCAGTGCTTTCAAATTTATGTTCTTAATATTGTCAACAGTTTTCACAGCTGTTGTTAGTAGGAGGGCTGGTTTAAAATGGTCTAGTCCACGATTGCTTGGCTTATTCTTTCAAAATCTGCGATTATACTAAGTAAAATGAGCCAGTTGCAAGAAGGCAAATACTATGTGATTCCACTTTTATGAGATATCTCAAGAAGTCAGATTTATAGTAACAAAAGTAGAATGATGGTTATCGGTTTACATTATGGTTTACTCTTGGTTGGTGTGTGTTCTTTCCCACTGTGTGTGCTCGAACACACACACACACACACACTTTTTTTTAACTGAGCTCATCAGGTAAATTTCTTTTTAGCCATGTTGATTTCTTTAGGTAGCTCCATTTAGAAAAATGGATATGTACTACAAGTCAGAAGTTCCGTGCAATAGCATCATAAGCATGTCTAACAAAGATTTAACTTTGGGGCGCCTGGGTGGCTCAGTCAGTTTAGCATCCATCTCTTGATTCAGCTCAGGTGGTGATCTCAAGGTCATGAGACCCAGCCCTGCATCAAGCCCTGCATCAGGCTCTGCTCTCAGTGGCAGTCTACTTGAGATTCTCTCTCTCTCTCTGGTCCTGCCCCCCACTTGCATGCATACGCTCACACTCTCTCCCTCAAATAATAATAAATAAATCTTGAGGGGGGGAAAAAGGATTTAACTTTATATGTTTAGAGGAAAAGAAAGAACGAACGAACAAGAAAAAAATGGAAGGAAAGGGGAAAATAGTTATTTAAATAATGGGGAAGCAAAATAGCAATCCAAATAGTAGGGGTAGTTCTTCTCAATTAGCTGATAACCCAGAACAAGCATTAGGGAGAGCTCTGAGTTTGTTGCTCCTTCACCTGCCTGTGTTGAATTCATTGAAAATAATTCCTCCCTGAGAAAGTTCAAGGATGATTCTGATCACATACGGGTTTTGTTTGACCTGCTAACCTTAGATTTCCAACCTGTGTTTACACTTTAGCTTCAATACAAAGAAAAGTAAATAATATCCTTTTTATTTCTCATTGGCATTATTCATAACAGCCATAATCTAAACTTTATTTCTTAGACATTTTCTTCTACAGACATTATTACATTTCAAAGTCTTCGATAGGACAAATCTATCTCCTCCATGTTCTTTTGAACACGTGTACTCTCTCTAGCCTTGCTTTCCTTCAGTATTACACGATCAAGACGCACAGTCACTTTCAGAGTTTCCCTCTTACGTCATCAATAAGATACTCAAAAATAAATCCAGAGTTGCAGTAAATCTCCCTCATTATAACTACATCTTGCTTCTCTTTCAGTTTTGTAGTGTGTGTTAGGACAAGACAGCCGGGTTTTTTGTCTGGTCGGATGGTCTGTAGTGTATTTATACAACAGTCCTGTATACACCTCCTTGTATCCCTGACCGTTGTAAAGTCACTGACAAGCAATAAAGTAAAAATAGCGAGTAGCAGCTTACAGGGCAGAAGAGGGGCAGTCTACCTTCTTAGAAGAGCAATTAAATCTCCAAGGAATTAAAAGCAATTAGAAGCAATTAAAGTGTTCTCTTTAATCTCCTGGTCTGTGCTGTTTCATGACTAGAACAGGCATCCTGAAAGTGTGAAAATCACAGAATTCAGTATTTCGAATACAATTATTACCTCTAGCTCATACAACTGTATTTATGTGTAGCATATATATATATGAGATATATATATATATATATATATATATATATATATATATATATATCATCGGGGGCTTTGTAATTTGAGAAGGATACTAGAGCAGGTGTATGTTCTTATAAAGGATATAGGGAGTAGCTAATTATTTCGCAGAGTAAAATATGGGTGCTACCAAATAACACAACTTACCATAAGGTCAATATGTGGTACTTGGCCAAATGGTAATACCATAACCAACTTCTGGAAACCCAAATGGCCTTGCTCTCCGGCTAAAAGAATAGTGTTAAGTAGCATTTGAGGCGCAAAGGGCATCAGCATGCTTTAAGCTCGTCCTGCAGGAGAAGAAAATTGTTTTCACCATTTCCATTTATGTTAGTTCAGCAGATTTTTGGTACACCTTTTGTTGAAAGCACCATGCTAGGATCTCTGCTGGAGTAGTTGCTGAGTAGATAAAGGTGGTCCTAGCTCTCTGCCACACCAGCTTGACTTACATTCCTTGCCCCGTCGGCCTAGCTGATGCTGCTCTTTGCTATCCCAGACTCAGCCCTGGCGCCTCTCCTCCTCGCTGAAACTTATTTGTGCGTTATAAGCTGTTCTTCCTTGGTAGCCTCTCTGTGTGTGTGTCTGCTCAGAAATTCTTTTTAAAATTAATCTGGGCTCAAAGTGGAAAACTACAGCCATGAGGCAACACGTGACTGTCAACCACTGTATTTCTCCCGTCCTTAGATTTCTTTCCTCCCCACTCCCAGCTTTGAAAAATCCTGTCAGTGATTCCAGTGATGAGAATTTCAGGTTAGAAAGGTAGGAAGCTGGTGATGAAGGGGATTTTGGAAGACTGATGATGTCCTTGAAGTGTCCCTCAAATGATTTCTTACTGGTGATAATCTAGCCAACCCAGGTGCCGTGGGGTCTTCGCGAGTGTAGGGCGTAAGGAACCTGAATATGGATGAGACATAGTCTTTCACAGCTGATGCTAATAAGTTTTTCTTTCTAATACTTCGTTGTTTCTCTTATAATTAGGTGTTTATCCATCCGTGTTAGAGCTACTGCTCTTTTTCACAGACGGTGACGAATACTTTGTATGGTACCATCTGGCTGTTCTATTTACTTTTGTCTTATATTTATCTTTTTTTCCCCCCAGGCTGCCAGTACACCACTGAATCCTTTAAGTTTTCAGTGTGAATTTGTAAAACTCAGGATTGACCTTCTACAAGCCTTCTCTCAACTTATCTGTACTTGTAATAGCCTCAAGACAAGCCCCCCACCGGCAATTGCCACAACAATTGCCATGACCTTAGGGAATGACCTTCAGAGGTGCGGTCGCATCTCCAATCAGGTGTGTCTTCACTTTATTTTCTGTGCAGTTTTTATTTACACTTTAGAGGTTTTTGAGGTTAGTCGTGAGATGAAAAATCCTGGAATTTCAAAATCAGCTGCTTGACTAATGGACATTAACCATCAGATGCTTAACTCATCTGTATTGCCAAAAATAGCCTTGATGTTTTATTAGAATGACAAAATGACTGATGATGTCTCACTGGATTCTACATATTTATAACTATTTTCATTGTTTTAGTGTTTTAATTGAAACTAAAAAAAGCAGGGCTTTTTGTTTCTGTGTGTCATGTGTATTATTACTATAATTTTGTGAATCTTTAGAATTTCATTTCCCATCTTAATTTTATTTAACAAAGTTTATAAGCATGAATGGAATGGAAATGGGAAGCATTGAACTACTTTTTGGATTTGATTGTTTGAGGATAGTTTTTTTTTTTTTATGTTTGGTTTCTGTGGTATATCATTGTATAATAATGATAGCATGTTCCTTGTAATTGATCTTTTCCCTCTTTTTAGATGAAACAGTCCATGGAAGAATTCCGAAGCCTTGCTTCTCGATATGGGGATCTCTATCAGGCGTCTTTTGATGCTGATTCGGCAACATTGAGGAATGTGGAACTGTATCCTAAGCTGCTTCAGTGTTTCTCGTTCTCTGGAAGTATTCTTTTAAACGTAGAGTAAATGCTCTAGATATGCTTAACTGAAAATATGTATGTTTAGATAAGCCTATAAATTTATTATAATTAATAACTTCTCTTTTGAAATCTAGTATGAGTGGTTTAATTAATTTTACTTTTTAACTTCAACCAGACTTTTTTTAAAAAGTGGGTGACTCCGTGGTCATCTTTCTCCACCACTAGGACGAGCCTCCCAAACCCAGGTCCCACCAGTGTTGCATTCTTTGTGCTCGCTTGATCTACACCAGAGAAGGCAACACATTTTCCCACCAGAAAACCATTCTCTCTTTTGTTACCTCTGTCTTCTTCATGGTTCCTGTCACCTTCCATTCGTGATCTCTAGGTGCAGTCGTCACTCTGGTTTCTTAAGTCCTCCTCTTTGAGTTCTTCATATTTTATTAGCAGCCTCAAATCCTTTTTGAAAGGAGAGAAGAGATACATTGTTTTTAAGTTGTGGAAACTATCAATCAGTAGTTGTCTAACTATCAATCACTTTAGTCTCTAAGTAAAAACCTAGCGAATGCTATGGACCCTTTCCTCTACAGAATGCATTTCTGCACACCCGGCACATTTACATCGTCCCCGGAGGGTTACCAGATCCCTGGAGCCCCCAGCTTCAGAATCTCTGGGGTAACTTCAGACCATTTTTATCGTCGTTGCTTTTAACTTTTATCACTGAAACTCCTCCATCGGAGCAGAGGAAAAGAGTTTCTGTGATTGAATCACGGAGCCTGCTGCTTGGTTCCCCCTTCCCACATTAGGCAGCCTCTGAAGTAGAATTTAAAAATCACTATTATAAACAACATATATCCCTTAAAAAGGAAAAAGAAATCATGAAGTCTCAAACTACTTGATTTGATAATATATGGTTTTCATAACTAAAAATATAGTCTGCATTTTTTTTTTTTTTTTTTTTTAGATATTTATTTATTTATCTGACAGAGAGAGAGATCACAAGTAGTCAGGCAGGCAGATAGAGAGAGGAGGAAGCAGGCTTCCTGCCGAGCAGAGAGCCCGATGTGGGGCTCGATCCCAGGACTCTGGGATCATGACCTGAGCTGAAGGCAGAGGCTTCAACCCACTGAGCCACCAGGTGCCCCTATAGTCTGCATTTTGACTTGATATTCTGGTAATATAAAATCTACGTGGATTTCGCTGTTTTCTTGTATAACCTTAACACTAACCCAGACAGCAGCAGAGCTGTTTACTGATATCTCATGCAATAGAAGCCCTGATTTTGGACCCAGAATCAGCAAGGTATTTCTAATAATAGTTTACATTAAAGTATATTTTCCAGTGTTACATTACCTAGTCATCACAACATGTGTTTTAGAAGAAGTATTGTATGTATTTTGGGAGAGGTTTTATGGAAGAACAGAGAAGAGGGACTTTGTTACTATTTGCCTGAGGTCACACACCTAGTGACAAAACTTGTTTTTTCTGATTCCATGGCTTATTTACCTCTGCCTTTTTTTTTTTTTTTTTTTTAAAGATTTTTTTATTTATTTTAGAGAGAAGGGAGAAAGGGTCTCAAACAGACTCCCCCACCAAGTGTGGACCCTGAGACGAGGCTCAATCTCAGGACTCCCGAGATCCAGACCTGAGCTGAAATCAAGAGTAGGACACTTAACTGACTGAGCCACCCAGGTGCCCCACTGCCCCTTGTTTTTAAAACATTGACTTGGAAAAAATAGCTGGGAAGAAATTCTTTGAATTTGAATATTTTATTCTTTTATACTATAACTAAATTTTGGTGTGAAAAATTGGGTTAATAATTAAGCTTGAATTTTTTATTCTTTGATTTCTTAAAAAGATATTCTTGTTTTGCTTTATTAATATTCTTTTCTCCTTTCCTATTAACTAATTATTCAAAAATTTTTTTTTTTTTTAAAGATTTTATTTATTTATTTGACAGACAGAGATCACAAGTAGGCAGAGATACAGGCAGAGAGGCAGGCAGAGAAGGGGAAGCAGGCCCCCTGCTGAGCAGAGAGCCCGATGTGGGGCTCGATCCCAAGACCCTGAGATCATGACCTGAGCCGAAGGCAGAGGATTAACCCACTGAGCCACCCAGGCGCCCCTCAAAATATTTTATTAAAGAATGATCCTTTTTTTTTCCCATTACAATTCTGTTTTGGAATGTGCATTTTCAACTGTCTATAATCCAGTTTAGTAAGGCCCGTGGTTCCAAGGTCAGCTTTCTCAAAGAGAATATAATCAACAAACCAGAGATTTCTCTACCCTAAAGCATTGACTCATAATTTCTTTTCAGGACAATAGGAGGATCCTTGCTTCTGTTTTAAAGTTCTGCCTACTCTCAGACTAGGCCACTTGGCTATCTTTGTCTGCATTCAGCCAGTCCATTTTAATATAATATTTGCTTATTTTTCCTTTTATCCTGTTTTCATCAGTGTTCATTTTCTCTCCAGACTTGCAGTGCTTATTTAAAAACAAAACAAAACCAAAAAACCCTTCTTTTAAGTTTTAAAATGTTCTTAAACCTCCATGTACTTTATAGAATCCTTGCCAGTTAATTGATGCTTCAAGGATCACACCATTTCTACTGTGACATACTCAATTACTTCTTAGCACCCAGATGTCATTGTACTATTGATTGGCTTAATAAGTATAAATAAGTGTTTTTCTTGACTGACTTTTTACCGGATTGGGTGCATAGTCAGCAGGGATGCGGTGAAGGGAGTTCCCCCGCCAGCTTACACTTGCTGCTCTCTCACTCTCAGTGCTTCCTGCCACCTTTCTTCACTCCTCTCCTTCCCCTCTCATCCTCCAAACCTGTTCCCTTAGCCTCTGCCCTTCATAGCAGGGAAAAACTGGAGAGGAAAGCTTGCACCTTGAAGGAATGTTCTTTGGGTTTCGTCCTCAATAGTATACAACCCCAGAGTGTGGCGGATTCCTTCTAAAACTTCTGTTCTTGATGTTATATTCTGCACTTTCCAAATAAATACTAGCAGCTAAGAAACCTCAAGAGTGAGGCATAATGTTAATATTTCACTAATCTGTCCATCTTTTTCATAGCCTGGGAGCTTTTTGAGGGGAAGAGACCTTGTTTTCTTATCTCTGGCACCTAACATCGTGCCTAAGCCAGTAACAATAAATAAGGATTAGGACAGGGCAAATGTTTATAATTATGAATATGATTGCCTCATCCCAACCTTTTAGAATTATCAAAAAGAAGTTGTCCATTGCATTTTTCTACTGTAGCTTTTTATTTGCTCTGTATGCTTCCTTTGTGCTTAATCTTTGCGTTACTGCCTAAAAGGTAAGGGAACAATTTGCAACGGTGACACAGTAACTAAAACCTGGATAAAACATATACATTAACTCTTTTCCGATGATGTTGGGCAATAGGAAACTCAGGAATGTAATCCTTCAGAGGAGGGAAATAAGTAAGGTAAACCCTACAGGAGTCTTCACGTTCCTCTCCCTGGAGGCACTTTTTAGACTGCCTCTCAGGGAGGAGTAACCAAAGCAGAACCTGGCGGTCTTGCTTAGTTGAAGAGATAGGGATCAGGGTTCAAGGAACCAGAAGAAGCCAGATTTTGCAGGACAGAATACAGGAGAGAGGAAGACGCTTTCCCAGGAAAGAGTTCCAGAAATTTCACAGGCTACGAATCTTCTTCGGCTGAATGCTAAGGTACACATACGTAAGGTGCAACTCCGCAAGGCCAGGCAAAAAACTACAAGGGAAAGAATAATTACAAGGAAGCTGTAAGCTGAACAGAGCTCATACATGTAAGCTCACACATACTATAAGCTCCCAGAGCCCACACATGTCTGAGAAATGTTCGAGTTCCAACTAGCCAAATGGAGAGACCTTTTTAAACACTGAGAGCATTCAGAAGAAACACCAGAAGGGTCAAGAAGACATAATTCTAAATATTTATGTACAAAGTAACAGATCTTCCAAATATATGAAGCAAAAACTGAAAAATAAAAAAAGCAAAGCAGAATTGAAAGAAAAATAAATCCATGATTACAAAGTTCCCAACATTTCCCTCTGAACAATTGATAGGACAACTTGTCAGAAAATTTCTTACGATATGGAAGACTTTAACAACACCACCAGTTATTTTGATTTAATTGACATGTATTTACCAACAGCAGCACACCTGTTCTTTTCAAGTGCATTTAGAACATTTAATGAGATAAACCACATGCTAGGATAGAAAGCAAATCTCAAATTTTAAAGCATTGAAATCATATAGAATATGTTATCTGACAAATTAGAATGGACTAACAAAGATGATCTCTAGAAAATCCCCACATATTTAGAATTAAATAAGACTACTGAATAACCCAGTTGGTCAAGAAATCAGAAGGGAAATTAGAAAATATGTTAAGCTGAATGAAAATGAGAAAACCACCTATCAAAACTCGTGGGATGCAGCTAAAGCAGAGCTTAGAGAGAAATTGATAGCTTTAGATGTTTTTATTTTGTTTTATAACAGAAAAAGAAAGTTTAAAATCAGTGATCTAAATTTCTGCCTTACCTGAATCTAGAAAAAGAAAGCAAATTAAGCTCAAAATAATTTGAATGAAAGAAATAACAAAAATATAAACAATAATCAGTGCGTGAGAAATAAATAGTGAGAAAACCAGTGAAATTCAAGTCTGGTTCTTTGAAAAGATCAATAAAACTCATAATACTAGCTAGTCTGAGCAGTAAAGGAACATGAATTACCAATATCAGAAGTCAAGTAAGAGTACCAATCCAAATCCTGTAGCTATTAAAAGCCATAATGAGGGAATAACAATAGCTCTTCATGAACACAGGTATAAAGATCTTTAAAAAAGCATGTAGAAATTGAATCCAGGAATATACAAAAGATAGTACATCAAGACCAAGTAGGTTTTATCCCAGGAATACCAGGTTAACAATAGAAGATCAAACAGTGTAACTCACCATATTGCAGAATAAAGGAGAAAAGCTGAAGTGGAGGACTTAACAAACAGTTCAAGTTTTACTATAAAGCTATAGTGATTAAGACAATGCAGTATTGGCTTGATTGTAGAATAATAGAGAGCCCAAAATATGGAGAGACCACTGACATATGTAAACATTTGATTTTTGACCATGGTACCAAGATAATTCAATAGGGAAAGGATAATTTTTTTCAATGAGTGATGCTAGGATAGCTAGTTTATCTATATGGGGGGACAGAAAGTCTTGACCTTGCCTCACGCCATACAGAAAAATTAACTCTGAATATATCATAGACCAAAATATAAAAAATAAAACTGTAAACTTTCTGGAAGACTACCTTGGAGAAAGTCTTCATAACCTGGAGGTCAGTAGAGATTTCTTGGGATACAAATAGCAGTTACCAGAAGATAAAAATTTGCTAAATTGAACTTCAATTTTTAAATTTCTGCTGTTTGGAGATGCCATTAAGAAAATGAAAAGACAGGTCACAGATGGGGAGAAAATATTATCAAATATATTCTATCAGAGGACTTATATTCAGGATATTATATTCAGGATACAACCCAAGATAATGCAGTTTTTACAAATTGACAGATTTGTACAGATGTTTCAAAAAAGGAGATCTGCTAATGTCCGATAAGCAAACAATGCTTAACATCATTAGGCATATGAGAAATGCAAATTAAAATCACAATGAGATACCTCCGAACACCCAATAAAATGGCTAAAATTAAAAAGACCTTCAGTATCCAGTATTAGGGTGTGGAGGAGCTTGACTTCCTACCATTTGGGGAATACAAAATGATTCAGCTCAGCCACTTTGGGAAACTGTTGGCAGTTATCGTATGACAAGTACATATTTCCACGTAGAAATGTAATGTAAAATTTCATTGCAGCTTAATTTGTAATAACAGAAACTGTAAAGATCCAGATGCCGCTCAACGGGTGAATGGATAAACTCATACGTCCATTACATCCATACGATGGAATACTACTCAGCAATAAAGATGAACAACCTATTGATATATGCAAAACACATGAATGACACTCAAAAACATGCTGTGAAGGAAACCAGACACAAAATACTGCATGCTTTGGGATTCTTTTTATATGAAATAACAGGAAACATCCCATTTATAGTGATAGAAAACACACCTATGGTTGCCTTGGGTCAGAAGTGGGAATTGACTAGAAGGGGTAGGTGTGTTCCTAAGCTTTTATAACCTATATCTCAACAAAGTATATTTTTTAAGTAAATGAATCTTTATAGGTAGGGCAGTGTATTCTGAATTTAGACCCTCTTAGTAGCAGATGTAAAAGACTTAAATTTCTTTATGCTTTGTGTGTAGAGTTTTTCTTAGAGTCATATAAATGAGGTTCAGGTCTTGTCTTATTGGAGCTTGAGGTACAGTACAGAGCAGGGAGCAAAGCTTTGGATCCAGGCAGTTATGAACATGATGAATCCTTTAGCATTCACTGTAGCTGTAGAAACATGTGCCTAGAATTTCATCTCCCTGAGCCACATGTGCGTGGACTACAGGTAATTAAGGATGCCTGTCTCCTGGAGTGCTTGTGACAGTTATAGGGAATAACCTGTATAAGGTATCTAGGGGCAGTCCCTTCATGGTGCTTTTTAATACACACAGTAGGTGTTAAAAGGGTAATAAGAGAAGAATAAGAACAGTCTGATGCCCGGTGTGGCTGAATTACCTATATTGCGTTTGCAAGTATTCCCGTGGAAGTTTAGTTAGAACACAAAAGCTTTGCTTTCTTTTCTCACTTAGAAATACTTTCAGAAATACTTTTTGGGGTGTGAGGCAGTAGAGGAAGAAGGAGGAAATCTAGGTCAAACTTTCCCAGCGTGTTCTATGTGCTCACTTTCCCCTGAACAGTCCCACACCATCCCTGTCTGTTCTGGATTCGTGCCATCTCCACAGCCCTGAGCGCCCACCCCACTTCTCTCCACATCCTATCTGACCTGCTTGCTCAGTGGTTTGTTCAGGATCCATCTCTTCCATGGCATTCCCCACTCCCCCCACATCCTGATCTTTTATTTATATATCTTCACTGGTTATGGGGCTTTAGCCTGCGGGCTTTATGCTGCTGGTTACCTTTTCAAATGTCTTGGGTCTCCTTCACCTCATGGCAGAGGCAAGGGTTAAGTATTTTTCTACTACCTAACAACCAAAGTGATTAGCCTTACATAATTTGAAGTCAGGTCTGGGTGTACTTACTAGTTACGTGACTGAAAGCAAATCACTTAACATTTTCAAGCCTCAGTTGGCTCATCTGTAAAATGGGAACAGCAGTGCCTACGTCGTTATTTTACCAAATAAATGAGAATATGTAGAAAGTGTCTAACATGTTTAGACATTAAGATGGTGACTCTTTTGGTTGATTAATTGCTACTGATGTGACCTCAGTTTCCAGGAATCTGGGTCTGCTGGAGCTGCGCATGCGGACAGCGAATATGAGCGGAGAATGATGTCTGTGTACAATCGCGTCTTGGAGGAAGTGGACTCACTCGATCGGAAATGCACCCCTGTTTCTTACATGGCAAGTAACGTTTGTTTCATTGAGTTTTTATGACGCAGACGTGGGTTTTTATCCAACTCGGGCACTTTCTAACCCTGTGACTTCAGTCAGTTCACCTGTCTGCTGGTTTTTTCCATGCCGGTTTTGTAACAAACAGGGCTCCTCTCATACCTGGCTCTCAGCGTCGCCGTCCATGGCGGTGCTTGGCACCTCTGCAGCCGCTGCGCACTTAGAGGAATGGGTCAAATCTCCTCCCGCAGAACACAGAGAAGACTTCTTCCCCTCTCCCGCCCCTTTTTAACAGTTTAGCTGAAATTGCAATAGTTGTCAACCCTGGCTACACACTAGAATCACTTTGGAACCTTTTTAAAAAAATACGTCAGTGCCCAGGCCGCACTCCAGATCAGTTAACTCTGAATCCTTGCAGTTGAGGGCCAGACGTTAGTATGTTTCAAGACTCCCAGGTGATGCTGTCCTGCCACGGGGTTGAGAACCACAGGCCCGTGAAACAAAGAACGGGGCTCATTGTCTACCTGGCGATGAATCACTTCTGCCAGGGGATGCCACCGATGTCCTTTGGCGCACTGCTTCCCCTTTGGCCTGCTGAATCTCTGCAGCCTTGGGGCGTGGGGAGCTCTTGTTCCTTCTTCAGTCTTTTCCACCACAGGACAGACTGACGCACACTCACCCAGATTTTCTCCTCCCTGTCTGGGCATTCCCCCGTGTCTTAAGTCAGCTCGGGCTCCTATACGAAAATCCCTCTAGACTGGATGGCTTGAACAATAGACACTTCTTTCTCCTAATTGTGGGGGCTGGAAAGTCCAGAATCAAGGTGGCAGCCGGTCTGGTCTTGGTGAGAACCCTCTGCCCTCTTCCACCCGTTCCCCCTTCTCACTGTGCCCTCAGACCAGGGAGACAAAGGGAGCTCTGGTCACTTTTTTTCTTCTAAGGACAGTAATCCCATCATGGGGCCCCACCTCTAATTACCAACACACTGGGAGCTAAGACTTCAAAATAAGAGTTGGGAGAATACAGAAGTTCGGTCCCTAAGACCAGGTCTCGGGACTCACACCCTGGGGATTTGTCCCGCTCTGCTGGATGCTGATATCCCCCCGTAGCTTCTTCTGGCTCCTGCGCTTCTCGCTCTGTCCTCTCACCTTTTATCAGGTGTGTAAGAAGAAATTGACAAGGTGTGTTGCAGAAGAGTTAGATCAGATTTCAGGACAGGAACTTTCCTGGACATACCGCTTTCCACATACGATGGTCAATACATATTTGCTGAACTGAATCAACAGGGGTAGTTTGACATTGAGATTTGGTTGCTAAGGGACAGAGTAAAGATAATCTTTGAAGGAGATAAACACATCTGTGCAAGACATTGATTAAATATCACAAAATACAAAGGCTGGAAAATGCCAGATTCAACAAAGAAGAGAGTGCTGGTGTCTGCTAGTCCTCTCCTGCTGGTTTACTAACCATAGCATGGGACTTCGGGTCTCCAGACGCTTCCTGTATGGTCATCTGCTGCTGATGTGGAGGTGTGCCCCAGGTGCCTGCGGCCCGAGGCCATCCACACTGTCCCTGTAATTGTAAAATCTGCATCCATTCTTTTGAAAGAGAGAATGGTGCCTTTTTGCCAGGGAATAGCCTAAGGTCACTTGTGGTCCGCTTTAGTCCATCCTTGAAAGAGGTGTCTCTCTTGGCATCAGACTTCCACCCCTCGTAGGATGTCCCTGCAAGTGCTTCCCAGATCCCTTGTTGCAGGAGGATGAATAATGTTGAGTTGGCAGTTAAACCTGAAGAAAGAGACACAACGTGTTGGAATCTATGTTGTGGTTTTCTCAAGTAACAGATCTGCCATTATTATGGACCTATTGGACACAAAGTGTTCAGCACCGTAAAACCAGTAAGGGTGGGACAGGAGCTTGGAAGGGCAGGCCGCAGGGTAGAGCGGTTCTCACCCTGAGGTGCTTTGGGGCTGCTGATGGGGAAGTAGACTGAGGAGGGGAGGGTTGACCAACTGGAATAGTTCTGGGTTCCCCAGAGTAACATGTGTTCTGACGGCGCTGTAGTTTTTCATCTGCTAAGCTGGTGAATTGTTGATGAAATAGAACCAAATAGAACCAAATAGTCATTGAACGAAGAGACAACCTAGGTTCTAGTTCCAGCTTGTCCCCTTGCCGTCTGGGTGACCTGTGTCATCAGCAAAATTGAGGATTGGCCTGGGTGACCTCTGTAGTATCTCTGACGGTGCCACGGGTGATACTCATCTCCACTCATCAAGTTGGATACAGTAAATAGGCACATTTTATGTACCTGTGTCAGCCGTACCTCAATAAAGTGGTTTTAAATAGATAAATGTGTGTAATATCTTAGAACTCTTAAACGCTAGTTGTATAACTCCGTTTACTAAGTCTCAAAGGATTCATTGTGTGATTCTCTTCTTCAGCTTTTCTGGGAGTTTCAAAACTCAGTTAAGTTTGTGAAATGGATTTTTGAAGTAAGGTCCTCTTACTGAAATTTCAGAGTTCTGTGGAGTTGAACTGTATAGTTGTTCTTACTCAGAATTCCAATAAGTTTCCACCATCGCTCATTCTCCGGGGACCCCTGGCCACAAGGACAGGGAAGCCACCCTCTGGATATGGGAGGGAAGAACAAGGCAGCAAGGCTCCCTGTGGGGTTTGGTGTTAGGCCTCAGATATCAGTGTGCTGGCTTCCTTATCATATGTTCTCGATCCTACTTTACCGTAAGAAAGTGACCCTATATTATAGTATCTAAGCTAATTATATAATACTATACCTAATAGCTCTAATGCTACAGAAATGCACAATATGTGCATTATTTGGCCTGCAAGATTTTCTCCTACATTTCACTTTTTATTAAATGTACTTAAAAATAAAGTAAAAATTGGGACGCCTGGGTGGCTCAGTTGGTTGGACGACTGCCTTCGGCTCAGGTCATGATCCTGGATTCCGGGGATCGAGTCCCCGCATTGGGCTCCTAGCTCCATGGGGAGTCTGCTTCTCTCTCTGACCGTCTCCTCGCTCATGCTCTCTCTCACTGTCTCTCTCTCAAATAAATAAATAAAATATTTTTAAAAATAATAAATAAATAAATAAAAATAAAGTAAAAATCTGCAGTTGTACTCCTTGACATGAATGATTTGGCAAACATTTGGGTGTTCTGCCCGTTTCCTGATGGGTATGTACCTTTGCAATATTCTTCAAAAGACCATTTGTACTTTTTAAACTTCTTCCTGAAAGTACCATTTGTTGATGAAATTTGGAAATTTATTTTCATTTGACTTAGTTTCTTTTTTCCCTCCCAGCATACAGCATGCCTCTGCGATGCCATCATTTCCTTGCTGAAAGTTCCTCTTTCGTTTCAGAGATATTTTTTCCAGAAACTGCAGTCTACCAGCATCAAGGTAACGCTACCAAAATACAGAGGTTAATATAGATTAAAAACCCAGTTACCTTCTGGAATACATGGGCTATAGCTCAGCTTCAGGATCTTACCTTTGGTTTTGATAAAACGGGCACCCTTTAGTTAAAAGTTTTTTATACCTTTATCAAGTGGTTTGGTGAAGGTAATGGGATTTGGGAGTTAAGCCCTTTCCTTCCTTACGCGCCAGTGCCCTGCGGGCGGGGTAGACAGGGATTTAGCTACCTGCAGCTCTGCCCCTTGTCTCCAAGAATAATTTGAGAGGTTTTCTTTCTTTTTTTTTTAAATATATTTTTTAAATTATTTATTTATCTATTTATTTATTTTTATTTACTTGACAGACAGAGATCATAAGTAGGCAGAGAGAGGGAGGGGGAAGCAGGCTCCCTGCTGAGCAGAGAGCCCAGGGCTGGATCCCAGGACCTGGAGATCAGGACCTGAGCCGAAAGCAGACTTAACAGACTGAGCCACGCAGGCATCCGGATAGGTTTTCCTCACCGTCCTCAAGGATCTTGAGCTGAGTTCGCGTCTGATTGGGCTCTTCAGACTCTATTTAGAATAATTCGGTCTGGCAAAATGTTACCAGTCCTACCTCCAGAGCGCTTTTGTCTGTGAGTATCACGTTTTGAGGGGCTGGCCAATGAGAAGAGCTAGTATTTGAAAATATTTGAGCCACTCCAAATTCAAAAGCTCTTTTTGATTCAGAGAATGGAATTGTTGGAAGAGGTGGAAAACTAGCCTCCAGGAGATTTCCTGAATTATCCCTCTGTCAGTAAATGTCTTCATTGCACTTTTGCATATCCTTTTGAATGCTTCTGGTTGTAAATAACAGAGTATTACATCTCAGAATGACCTGGGTAATAAGGAAAATTGATTCTCTTAGATAAGAGGTCTTCGGGTAGGATGTGCGTGGGGTTGACTGACACAGTGTTCAGCATCGTCAAAAAGACCCACCTCTTCCATCTTTTCATTCAGCAGAGTTTGGGCTTTCTGTAATTTAAAGGTATTTGGGATTTTTAATACGTTCTTAAATAAAAACTAATGAGAAGTTAAAATGTCATTTGGTTCATTTGTGCAAATTGACTTTTATCCCACTGTGACTTGATCGTACATGTAATTCTTGAATTTTAAATTCACTTGCCCTTGAATTTAGCCTTTCTAACATTATGTAAGACCAAAGAGACAGCAGCTAGATAAGAAAATTTACATAGCGCATTTTCCTGCTAGAATTGGTTCATTGTCAAAGAAATGCCCCACTGCAGAAACGGGGAAGACTAGGGCCTTCACTGTTTTCTGTTACCCTCACACAAAACTGGGGTTTGGGGTAGAAGACACAGTGGTATTTAGCAGTGACATTAGGGAGAAGGAACCCTTGACCTGAAAGGTGCATTTGTTTGGTTGTCCCAGCGGTCAGGTCCTTAGCTGTGTAACGCTGTATGTAACCTGTAGACAAAAATCAGCACAAGCATTTGCTGGAAGAAAGCTTGCTCTTGCTTGTGAGCATTGATCTTCCTGTTGGTCTTCCAGCTGGCTCTGTCACCATCGCCCCGCAACCCTGCAGAGCCCATCGCTGTCCAGAATAACCAGCAGCTGGCGCTAAAGGTAGAGGGAGTGGTTCAACACGGATCTAAACCAGGACTATTCCGCAAAATTCAGTCCGTCTGTCTGAATGTTTCTTCCACACTACAGAGTAAATCCGGACAAGACTACAAGGTAATTTAGAAAAGAGGCACAGTTGTGATGTGGATTTTATCACCTCATTCATGGAAGTTTTCCAGTCATTTTCATGGTTAAGCAGATTGCAATGAAACCTCCAAAGGGGAGACATGTGGACATAAATTAAAAGCACATATTGGGGTTTGAGGGGCTGATAAATAATACGTCTCTTTTCTCTGCTTGAACCAGTTGATAGAGAGCATCCAGGCAGACAGAGATTAAAATATGAGTCTTACTGTTCAGTGATGGGAAAACCTAGCTCAGGTGCCTGGCAACCAGGAGCTTCTCGCCTTGTACCTCTGAATTGAATTTTCCCACCCAGCCTCAGCCTCTGCACATAAGAGCCTGCCCCTGTAAAATCAACGGCAGGGAGGAGCATCCTGATGTCAAGAGAAGGGAAAGAGAAGGTCTTAGCTCCCCATGCTCAGTTCTTACCCAAAACCTTAGCAGTCAGTAGAATTCACCTCCTCCCCTGGAGACCAGTGTTGTCCATCTCATGAAAAGTCCCTCCACATGACGGGGAAACATCAAGAGTGGGGAATTAGTGCCTCCCTAATTCCCCTCCCCCCAAAACACACATCTAATTATTTCTCTCTATTTTAAGTGGATATTAGCATTCTCTAAAGAAAAGAAGTACACAGCATTGACAGACAACGGTCAGATAAAGTACAATCTTAAAGGTGTAACTCTAGGAATTTGCTGTTTTGACAGAGCATGATGTAGATAACCATAAGTCATGCTTGCTTTGTTATCCAAGGCCAAGGTGCTAAATACTATGGCATACCAGTATTCCAAATGCAGAACACTCCTTCCTTTAGCCATCTCTTTCTAGTTCTTTGGTGGTTTATTCGCAGAAAATATAGCAAGGGAACAAGTACACAATTGTATGAACAGAGTTGTTCAAATGCCCAGATTGCTTATGTCCAGGTTTACTGTGGGCATACTTGAACTGAGCTCCATAATAAGGAAGGGAATATTAGTAAAGATATAAAAAGAGAACATTTTATTCTCTTTGGTGGTTTTGGTGGTTTCAGGCTAAAAAGCCACGAGAAGGTGTGGTTTTTTCTTTGGTAACTTTCTCTCCCTTCTTTGCCAGCACTGATAAGGCTCAGGCTTCATTCTTTTGCTCTCTTCGACGCCTGTAACACAGATTGTGGTGCCCTATGTAGCCCCATGTAGCAAAGATGTGATGAATGATGAAAAAAGTCACTTCCTGTATGTAGAGTCCAAGTGTTGTGTTTGGGCGATCCTTATTGTCATGGAAGGTCGTGGTGAGAATTTACCTAATTAACCTACCCGTGTCTGCAGCTGTCACCTCATTTAGGGTTGCAAGAACAGTGATTCTCTTTTTTTCTTGTATACAGTGATTTCTACTGTTAAGAAAATACCATTCAAGCCAGTCTTTTGCTTATTAACTTACCTCTTGAGGCATTGTGTAAAGTCAGGAAGCCAGTAGAATAAATCATACGGTACAAGGTTCGTCATGTTATTTGCAGTGAGTTTTCCACTAGAAATCATCACCTATTCAGTGATCAGGTTGCTTAGGCCTATTTCTGGTCCTTTTAAGGAAGTTCCTGGCTGGTAGGCATATTCTTTAGGGACATAAAAACCCTACAGAAGTTGTACAAACAAAACAGGGCCTATAAATAATTCTAAGATCTCGAATTGGTCAGTGACTTCATCTCATCAACGTTATAAGTGAATGTCTCTCTGGAAAACTGACCTCATGATATGCTCATTTAGTCACAGAGCTTTGGGGCATGTTTATGTCATTGATTGTGCAACAAAAACACACACATAACCTAGAGCAATCCGGTCAAATAGTCATTAGGGTTACCTTTATATGCGTTCCAGAATCAGTATCTTTCTTGGCATGCTTCACCTTGGGTACAGGTCAGGGTGTACCAGCAGGTGCTACTCTGTTCCTTGAAGGCCAGAGACATGGGTGTCTACCTAAGTAAGTGAACAGGCCCATGAACTTGTGTTTTATGATACATTGTGCCTCCAGTCTGAATAAGATACTGACTATTAGGTAAGCACAGCACAAGTTCTAGAAATGTGTGAAAGGAGGTAGGAAAGATTGCATCACTGAAGCAGTGTCAGATCAGGCTAGGTAAGAGGAAGAACTCTAACTTGTATTTAACTAGTGTTGGGTTCTTTTTCAGTGTCTTAGATTTTAAACTCCCTGAAAGAGGTGATTACACCCTGTTTCCTCAGAATCTGTCTTCACAGACAGATTGGGGTGGAGTAAGCAAGAGTAGGAAAGCAAAATTTTCTCTCCCACTGTCTTAGGGTCTCCACCCAGGCCCAAGACTAAACTGACTTTGAGGCAGATGAACATAAGAAAGGTATACACATTTCTTCGAATGGTACACGGACATGGGAATCTTGTCCCATGGGACAGTGGAAACCCAAAGAAGGGGACAATTTCCATTGGGACAATGGAAACCCAAAGAAGTGACCAGAGCAGAAAGCTTATGTGAATTTCAGACAAAGAAAGGGTAAATTTGTGAAGACAGAAGACGAAAGGGTTGAGGGGCAGTAAGCCAGGGAAGTGACTGGGAGCGAGGCGGGGAAGAGCAGGGGTGGAGGTTGGGGGCACCTGGGGGAGGTAGGGGTCATGGGAGTTTATTTGTGGGGTGCATTTCAGCGTTGACTGCCAGCTTCTAGTGATGAGGATGTTCTCCTCTTCTTGGTACCGAGAACGGCACCTTTCTCATAGCAGATTTTATGGCCTGTTTGAGGTAAAAATGGAGAGGTCAGAGCCATTCCTCCATCTGCTGTTTTTCCAGTGCCTTTAGCTTGAAATAATGTGCCAGTGCAGCATATTATGAGGTGGCATGTCCAGAGCTCCTTCACAGGGAAGAAAGGGCGGCATATGGGGGTGGGGAAGCAGGGGGAGAGGCTCGTTCTACTCAGTGATAGTGAGGGCAGGATCGCTTAATACTCAAGAGTGTCCGCTCTGGAGTTAGCCTGTCTGGGTTCAGATGCCATCCTCACCTCTCATCAGCTGTGTGACCTTGGAGAAATTACGTAACCTCTCTGCCTCAGTTTCCTCATCTATAAGGCAAGGGTAAAAATGGTACCTAAACCTCTTGGTTGTTTGCAGGGATTAAGTAAGTACTTGGTATGGGGCTTGGCTCACAGTAAGCACTGAGCGAATATTAGCTATTATTATCATTTAACAATTTTTTTCATTCCAGATACCCATCGACAATATGACCAATGAGATGGAGCAGAGGGTTGAACCTCATAACGATTACTTCAGTACTCAGTTTCTGTTGAACTTTGCCATCCTTGGAACACACAACATTACAGTGGAATCTTCCGTGAAAGACGCCAATGGTATTGTGTGGAAGACAGGTCCCAGAACTACCATATTTGTAAAATCCTTGGAAGACCCTTATTCCCAGCAAATTCGCCTACAGCAGCAGCAAGCCCAGCAGCCATTACAACAGCAGCAACAACGAAATGCCTACTCTCGGTTTTAGCCACATGAAGGATGCGCTCCTGGCTTTCTAGGAATCATTCAAATGGGCAAAAACAATTTGACTTTTCATATGGATTCAGATATAAAAGTTAGAATATGGAGTTTGTTTATTCATCGCTTTCTATAATGTAATACTCGGGGCGGGGGGAAGAAAGAGGTTTATTTTTCTTTAGAAACTTAATTTGAGAAATAACTGGGCTCCTCGCCAACAAGATTTTTTGTCCTTGTTCCTTCTTAAACCAAGTCCCTTATCATCTGTTTGACATTTTCATTGTTTTATTTTTGTTTTTCTGTTGCTGAGCCTCATCTTTCTTGTTCAAGAAAAGTCGTGTGTTGGGATCACTGAGTTAATGGATTTGACTCCCCGTGCATCAAAATACATCAACTCACCACCTGGCACAGACCTCTCACTCTGAGCCAGGCGTCGGGAAGTTCTAACCGGTCAATACAAAGTTGACCTGCGGCCACAGAAAACGAGTTCTCCCCTGGATGGACTTCACTGTGTCCCCCGAAATCCATTTTCTGGATTTTGAGAGCATGCAGTCTCGCCGAATTGAAACATCCTGCTATATTATTTCAACTACTTACCTGTCTTTTCTATGCTAATGCAATCTTAATTTATTGATTTAGTATTTTATTGACCCCCCCAAAACAGCTAACAATTACATGCAAAAATTGGAGATTAATCATTTGTTTTTTCTAGTATGTATGTGGTTTTATTTATAGTGTAGACTTTTTACACTATTTCCAAGAGTGAAAAAACTCACATTTACTATCTTAATGTTTTAAATTAGAAGAGCAGATCTTTTGATAGGTTTGGTTTCTTCTTGGCAAGTTATGTAATTCTAGAGTTGATAGTCTAGAAAGAACAGCCTCTTTGTAACACAACCTCGATTAGTTGGGATGCTCAGGGAATAGAAGTTTTCTGGTTAGTCAGAAAACCCCTTTTTTTCAATTTCAATACTGGTTGAAAACCATTCTAAAATATAATAGTAATAAACTTTCTTATCTTAACACGGTATACTAGATGTAATTTACCTGTTCATTCTCATTTGGATCATTCAGTGCTTGGGATCATGGTTTTCTAAACATCAGGGATCACAGGGCTGCACACGATGATGATACGGACAGTTTGGGCTGTAAGCAGATCTTAGGATGAAGCAGGGCACATTCCCTGGAGGCTTTCTTTTTAAATAAATCTCTCATTTTCTTTGCTTCTGTTTTGCCTTTTTCTTTCTTTAAAGTCAACATTAGCTCAAAGGAAAAAAAAAATGAATTAGTTTTTCTTTTTTCCTTGTCATGTTGCCTCCAGTGGTGAGAAGTGGTTGGCAACTCAGATTCCTCTGAGATTGCTGGGCTCCATGAGCTCTTGTCCCAGCAAAACACCCTCTGCTGCCATTGGCCAGAACACGGTCATAAAACATGGAAGTCCACAGAGTCCGCTGAGGATGACATCCCTTTAAATGCAGCCCAGTTGTACACAGTGCACGATATGGACAGCTGTGACAGCATCTGGAAACATGGGCCCAAGGAGGAATTGCCAACATGGTGCGGAGGAGGTATGCAGGACCCCTTTCCTGCTCACCAGGCATGGAAAAAACTGGACCAGAAAGCACAGGTTGTACTCTGATGAATTAACTCTGTGACCCCGGGCAAGTTACTTTATCTCTCTAGAGTAGTTTCTTTGTAAAATGACTGAATTAGACAGGATCTCTTGACTCCAATCTAGAGTTTTATCGGGTGACTAAAAGACCAAAAAAAGAGCTCTTAAATGGGGGGTGGGGGGGTACATTTTTTAAAAATTCAGTATCTGTTTTCAGAATGAAATTTTATAATGTCGATTTCAGGTTTCTGGTACTGTTTTAAGACAGAATTCCCAAGAAAAGAAGCAAATCTTGTAAACCACCAATTCTCCCCCAGTTCCCTTTGAGACCTTCCCAGATTTTATGTTCTTAAAAGACGTTTTTGATAGCTACAGTTATAAACTCTTTGACTTGGTGTTCTGGATGGCTCCTGGCACAAACTTGGAAAGGAATTATTAATAAAAATAAATCCAAGTAGTTCAGAGTAGGAAAATAACTCCTGAAGGGGGAAAAAAAGAAAAAGGCTATTTTAATTGAGTATGTCATTAGATCCAGGATTGGAACTCTGATTTTATGTTTGGTATAATGTCTACTGCATTCTTGGCATCAGCTGCTAAGCAATTATTTGAGGTAAAGGGAAATTACATTTATAATTTCAACACTACAGTAATGAATGAAAAGAAAAAGAAATACTCAGGGAAAGATGAAGGAAAGAAAGACATACTGATCGTGAAGTGAACATGTCCCCTGAACTTAGAGATACGGATCATAAAAGGGGTTGGCTGATTGATTCCAGAAGACGGGGCTAATTTTTCTCAGTGTTTAGCAGCTTTGCAATATAGCCTGGTGGCTCAGAGCACAGCCGCTGGAGCCACACTGTCTGGATCCAAATCCAAGCTCTAACTCTGTGACCTTGGGCAAGCGACTTGATATCTCTATGCCTCAATTTCCTTATTCCTAAAATTAGGAAAGGCGTGAGGATTAAGTGAGGTGATACATGGAAAGCATTTAACATGCTCCTTGCACATAGTAAACAGATACAGGAGCTTGCTGGCATTGTTACTATTATATCCTTCCTAATACCGTTTTTCACAGGGTTAGGTTAATTCTTAATGGTGGCATTTTATTTATTCACAATAAAAGGTACTGCTAGTCCGCTACTAAACACACATTTTAGCTATCTTCCTCTCATTTCCGATTTGGGTATGTCAAATAATAACAAAATTAACATAATGTTGACCAATACAAAATGGAATTTCTGTCTACAACCAGTATCATAAATCCTATTAAAATATTTAATACCTATGTACATAGAAAATTATGAAAATACTTTCTAAAGCTGCTGATGGTCTTCAGTAGTGATAGTGATAGTACATTAACTATTTAGAAATTAAAGTACTGTTCTATTCCCGTTTAGCCTAAGAGATCTTGTGATATGACCTTTGTAGCTCAGATTAACCGAGGTGGCAGATAATGTGCAACGGGAAACACTAAGTCACTTTTCACATAATGTATGGTTCCCAGAAGAACCAAACAACCAAACCAAGATCCTCAGACTAGGGTCCCAGAGATGTCAGTTTAAGTTCTATATTTAAAAGACTCACTTGCCGTGGATCCTTAGATCAGTCCCTTGGTCCTCCTTGCCAGTAGCTGCCAGCCTTGAGAATAAGAGGGTCCTGCCACTTGTTACGTAGCATATATGCAGCACTTGTCCGAGAGAACTTTATGTGATGGTGGCAATGTCCTAAGTCTGACTGGCCAATATAGCCACTAGCCCTGCGTAGCTATTGTGTGTCTAAAATATGGCTAATGTGACTGAATCTTTTATTTACTTGTAGTTCAGTTAAACTTAAATAGACTTGGATGGCTACCCCCTGCAGAATTAGGACAGTGCAAGAGTGAGAAGAAATGAGATTCACTACTCCCTTAGGACCTAGGTAACCTTAAATAGATTTCTAGATAAGACATCTGCATTGGAATTCTTTGATTCACCAAAGGGTTCATTTGAAAGACTGTAAATGACAAGGAAGGTATTTGGGGTTTGTGGGTTTGCTTTGCTTCCAGTAATAACTCTGTTGCTCAACCAAACACCTGACCTGTTCTTTCTGTAATTCACCCTTGGATTTAGCCTTTGACAGTCACCAACATGACTGTCCAAAAGTCCGATAAATGGGCTTAGATCTCTCAACAGCCGGAGGTTACAGGAGGTTACGGTCTTCCTTACCATTGCTTGCCCGAGAACATAGAGACCTGTAACACCATGGGCGGAGTATTTTATTGGCTTGGCTGGAGGGAGGCCATTATTACTCTGTACTATCTCCCGGTCTAAAGTATTCATTCTATGAGTAGTTTAATTTGTAATTGCCACTGGGATTTAAACAGAATGAGTCATAGTTTTCTCCTTAAATAGTGTACCAAGACTGGAAGCCATTGATACCCACTTTCTAATGAAGAATGCTAAGTGATATAAATTTACTTTTTTCAAGTCTACCGCAGGTACAAAGCATTTTTCAGTCTTTATCTTTTCCCTTATCTTCCTGCTTATTTGCTAATCTCTCCCGAAGCAATTCTGTCCTGCACAGTCAAGTTTGTTGTGCAATAATTGTTCTCTGTTTAGATCTGGTTAAAGATTGAAACATGGTAAAATGAGTTTGGGGATTATCTTCCTGTCAGGTCCTGTCTACAAGGTCTAGCTTTTGTCTTATAATACTTAGCGGACAAACTGAGACTAAAAATATTTTAATTGTTTATAGAGAATTATTTTTAGCAAATTATAAAGGTGAAATAGTACACATTCACTTGGTATTAGAAAATCAATCAGTCAGCAAAATGAACATCTCCTCTACCCTCAAAAGACATGATGGGTTAAAATCAGTTTTACAGAGGAAAAGTATTCTCTACTTCACCTTTTGGTTTTCTGGGGAGATTTCCTTTGTGGATTTTGATGAAGCTTATTTATGGCTATGAAGCAAAAATATTTCAAATAGAAAACTAAGACAACATAGAGCTAAATTAGACTGAAGAATTTTGAGAAGGTATCCATGTTTCCGAGGCCATGGAAGGTGAGAATAGGCCATGCTGCCTCAAGTCCCGCCTCCCCCCCAGCAGTGAAGGTAATGATGCCTTTTGCCTGTGTCCTCTCACTCGGAGATGAGCAAAGTGATGACAAAGGGTTAACACCTGCAGCCCCCACCTTGCGTTCCCCTCCCCACCCTCACACACCAGGCAAAGGCAGATACCATGTGATTAGGAGAGTCCGGTCTGGAGCCCCCACCACACGCGCGTGGACGCATGCGGACTGTACACATACAATGGACAAGAGTCGATGAGAAACCTATTGTGCAAATGCAAGTGAGGGAGAAGGCTCCCCGCTCTGAGCCCCACACAGTGCCGGGCTCCGAGCTGGGGTGGGAAATGCAAAAGGAATCTTGACAGGGAGATCCCTCGGGCAACGTGTCGTCTACTGACAGGAAAAGGGGAAAAAAAAAAAAAAAAAACTTGTACAGAATGTGGAGAGAGCTTTATAAAAGCTATTGACAGAGCCCAAAATATGCCATTTCTGAAATTCTAATAGCATCTGCCCTTGTACATAACAGGCCAGGCTCTTAGGTAATTAGAAAATGGCCATCATTTGGCATTTCCTCCTTTTGCAGCACTCGGAAGAGCAAGTGTTCCTTCCTTCTCAGAGGGCCTCTAATCAGGGACAATTGGGCACCTACTTCTTGGAAGCCAGAGAGGAACAAAAGAGCATTTGGAAAAAAAAGATACACCCCTGAAGTGTGAAGTCAACATTGGGCCTTGAGGAGATAGGAGCTTACACTCCAAAAGAATTAAATATTGTCTCACGTTGCAGAAGCTACTGCTGCTTCTAGCCAGGCCGCTGGATGATACAAACCTCCAATGTCACATTTCAAGGTATCAGGGCCTTGGGGAGAAATGACTGTAATCACAGAATCACTTAAGCAACATCAGATCTATCCTACTTAGTGGTTACAGCGTCCCCTGGGATGCTCAAAAGCATATTAGCCCGGCTAGAATCGTCTCTCAGGGAGTGAGCTCATCAGGAATCTCTCCTTGAGGGCCCTTGACACAGGAGAGGGCCCGTGAGTCTATCCTAAGCCCTACCTCTCCCTCCTTCCTCCCCCGAGCAGCTGACCAGGAGAAGCTGACGGAAAGCACTTTTCCTTCACCCTGAGCTCTAGCCGTACCTCAGCAGACACCACGGGGCTCTGTGCTCAGTCAGCAGCATCCGTCTGAGTTACCGCTCGTGAGTCTGGACAGATTCCCCAGACCTGCACCCAAGGTACAGCTAACAAGGACACAATTTTAAAAACGGATGACGCTTTTTATTCATTCACCAAATATTTATTGGAACACATGCGCTGTGTCAGGAGCCGAGGGCGCAGTGCCGGACAAGCTCCTTGGGCTGGTAGCCATTTGCTTGTGCACAGGAACTTGGGAGGCAGCTTCCGAGGTGGCAGATCATCGGCTCCAGGAAAGCAGGAGAAGAAGGGGTTTGGACAGGACTGTCCAGGCTAGAGTCACTGCTGTTTGCAGTGTGGCCCTTCAAGAAAGCGCTCAGCCTGACCCCTGGCCCTTTTGTGTCTACCATCTTCACAGGACACCAAGTGCTTCCTTATTCCCAACCTGAACCCCTTACAGCAACGGACCCCCTGCCTCAGTTCCCTGTGCTTGAGGGAAATGGAAAACTCCCCAAAACCATGGTCATAGGGAAACCACTCTGTTCCCAGCACAGTCTCCCTTGACCCCAGCCGTGCCACACTGAAAAGCGCTTCCGTCGCTCCAGGCCGGGCAGAAACATCCTCGCCGTGACTCCTCCAAGCAGGTGTGACAGATGGAATCCCTCCATGATCAGCAGCAAGCCCAGCCTCACATACAGCGGTCTGCGGCCTGACCTCCGACGGAGGCACACATGTGGACAGATGGTGGCGAAAGTCATCTTGTGCCTTCCATGGGAAGAGACAACTCGCTCCACTGTCCCACGCCCCACACCAACCCCCCGCCTCTTCGGAGTCTCTTGTTTCCTAACATCTCACAGAGATGAGAAGATGAGATAAGAAGCCTTGGCTTCTTCCATCTGTGAAATGGGGCTAAGGACTCTCCTGCTGAAGAGTCGTGAGCTGAATGTCATCGTGTCTGCACCAAGCCTGCTGCTTCGCAAGGACCCACCAGTTGTCGGTTGTCTTCTGCCTCTGTGGTGGGGTGGCCAGCGCGACCTGGTGGCCCAGGGGATGGCAGGAAAAGAAACCTCAGCCTCGAGAAATCATGATGTCTCAGACCATCTCTGCCTTAAAGGAAGATGCTGTCCCCAGGCGTCTGAGGACCTGAAGGTACTAGAATGTGTTAGACTCACAAGCAATGTATTACTCTCTTGGGAGGGGAGCAGTCACATTCACCAGCGTCCCTGTCAGCACCATCTTTGAGCGCCACCTCCCAGCGGTGGGGGGTGGGGGAGGCAGTGAGGGGAGAACAAAACACAAGTGTCACCAGCGCAGTGAGCCAACCCAGGCTTCTCTGTCATTCTTTCTGAGTTACTCAGCATCTGCATAAGAAGCGGGCTTATAGCCAACCTCCATCCCTGCCCTCAGATCTATTGGCCACAAGCCCCTCAATTCAGTGGACACTTTCTACATAACTATTTTCCCACTGATGAGACTTAACCATTTTCCCCCAAATGCAGAATACGAGGTAAGGAGACTTAAAATGGAGACCTTTAGGTTGGCTAGAAGGAAGAACTTAGTGAACTGTGAAAATAATGAAGGACAGGGGCTTTTGGACCCTGTGGGCTGTGCTGTCCGACCACAGGGGTGCGTTTGCCAACGGCCTCTCTGGAGGCAGAGGGATGGACTGTCTGACCTCTCGGCCCCATTCCCTCAGCGGGAGCTCCTGCCCGAGGCAGGCTCCCTGGGTGAGGGCTCTGCCTGGGAGAGGGGGTGCGGCCTTTCTCCCCACCACACACACACACACACACACACACACACACGCACACACACACATGGCCCCCAGACAGGGCTCAGGCAGTGCGGCTGCAGACATTATCCAGTAACCCTGCCTGACTTGTGGCCTTAGAGCCCACGCCTCTGGCCGTGGCCCAGAAAGACAAGGGAACAGAGAAGCCGGGGCAGGGGTGCGGGGTCCGGCCTGCCGGCTGAGAAGAGAGTGCTGGTGAAGAGGTTCAGTTTCCTCTCACCTTCTGAGTGTGTGTCTGTGTGTGTGTTTGAGATAAGTGTCCAGGCAGGGACAGGCGCTGTCCTTCGCAGTGTTCCCTCCGGCCCGTCCCACCACCTTCCGCCTTCACAGCCTCATTATGTCTTCCGGGATGTCACCTTCGCTTCCTCTTTTCCATGCTGCCCATTTCTGTGTCCTCTGAGCAATCCTTCCTTCCCAACTCACTCTCATCTGGTCCAAAAAAAAAAATTTTTTTTTTTTTTTACGATTTATTTATTTATTTATTATTTGACAGAGTGAGAGATCACAAGTAGGCAGAGCAGCAGGCAGAGAGAGAGAGAAGCAGGCTCCCCGCTGAGCAGAGAGGCGGATGCAGGGCTCCATCCCAGGACTCTGGGATCATGACCCAAGCCGAAGGCAGAGGCCCAACCCACTGAGCCACCCAGGTGCCCCTGGTCCAAAACTTTTTATTCCGACTGGGTCCCCGAAACAGCTTGAATTCTTCAAGGTATCATTGAAGACCCTCCCCAGGGAGACGCCAGCCTAGCAGCCCCACGGGCCTCACCCCTCCCCACACTTCGGCGCACATCCCAGTCTGTGGGAAAACTAGCTTCCGGACATCCCCGGAGCTCCGTCTGCACATTCTCACCGTCATGGCTTTGTTCATGTTTTCCCTCCACTTGACTCCTTCTCTCTCCATCACGGCAATGTCTGTCCATCCCTCCCATGCTCAGATTCTCCAGCCAGACACAGGAGTCAGGATTCCTACCTGGCCAGTATTGTACTCATCTGGTGTGAAGCAATCAGGCTGCCTGGCCCTTGGGGTCAGCGTGAAGGTGGACGCATGGTGGCTAATGTGACTGTGTCCCACTGATGAGAACAAATGACTCCCTCCCCTCCCCCACCCTCCATTGGCCTCTGGCTCTTCTCCGGCCTCCGGCACTGGTTCTTTACACCCCTGCATAGAGCGGCCCTATCTGACCCGCCGGCTGACCCCATGTTCGCCTTGGCGACGAGAGTTGTGGAGCGTGCTTTCTCCTGTTCTGAGCTCTGAGCAGTGTAATGGTGGCAGCCCAGCCTACTGGCATAGCGAGACCCAGCGGAGGCCCAGAGCAGAGCTCAGGCTTCAATCCGAGGCCTGACGCAAGAGGGAATGGACCAGTACCTCGAGCTTGCAAGGAATAAAAGAAAAATAAATGTTTCTGAGAGACAGCGCTCAAGCCAGTGGCTGGCAGGGCATGGGGTGGTGGGAGGAGCCGGGAGGGGCCGGTGGAGAGGGAGAGAATCCTAAGCAGCCTCCACGCCCAGCACGGATCCCGACACGGAGCTCCATCTCCCAACCCTGAGATCATGACCTGAGCCAAAATCAGGAGTCAGACGTTTAACCAACTGAGCCACCCGGTGCCCTGAAAAAAAGTTTTTAAAAGACCCTTTCGGTTCCCCTGCCCATCCCCCTCCCTCCCCTTTCTCTCTCTCTGCCTGTCTTCCAGGGACTGACTGAGTGCTTGTCACAGGCAGGGCCCCACAGCAGGAGGGCCTGTGCTCTCAGCAAGCTTTTGGGGGCTGGTGGTCATCTATGTCAGGGTGATAAGGGTTTGTCCACAGGGCTGAGGGCTAGCTGAGGGGCCAGCATGGCACGGAGGGAAGACCGAGCAGCACACTGCATTATTTTTCTCATTGGCGGAGGAGGTATTTCAGTGCTGTGGGAGGTGAAGGGGACGATGGAAGGAACCCAGGGAGAAAAGGCCAGGAGAGGAAGCCAGAGGTGGCCTTTGGTTTCCTACCACTCCAGTCCAGCCTGACCCCAGAGCCCACGGCTCGTTAGACTCACACAGTTCAAGTCGGATGCTTTCACTCCTGTACCCGTCGTCCACTAGATGGCTGGGCAGCTCACACTTCCCCCTCACACCTCCATGTGCTTTTCCCAGAGTTTACTCCACACGCTTGGGACAACAGGACCTTGCTCTAGGTGGCTGGCCCTGGCACAGGTAACATCCAGGGCCATCCGAAGCCAGTTTTTTTTTGCTACAGAGAAGAAGACAACCCAGCTGAGCTCCTGCCCAAGGTGCCCTGAGCTGCCCTTGTGTCTTACAACACAGTGAAATGTTTACCGTTGTGCTTCTCTTTTGGACACTCCCCAGTACATAATCTCTCCCTAGTCCACAATGCCCTGAGGAGTGGAGGGGTAACACTAACAATCGGCCAAAGGAAGATATCAAGAATAAAAAGAGACGGAGTGTGGGCTACAAAAGTAGACAGAACAACAGGAAAGCCCGGGCCACTTTTGACAGTGGTTCCCTGAACCCCATGCATTTCACACGTCCAGGCCTCTGCACACACTTGGCCTTCAGCACGCAATGTTCTCCCTACAGCTCTGCCTCGCAAGTTCAGTCTGTCTCTAAAGATTTACCCACGTGGAAAGTCCTTCTCTCCAAAAACCTTTCCCCGAAAGCCCGACAGAGCTGGATGCTGCCCCAGCCTTCTGGTCTCCTCTCTGTTACAGCACTCAGCTTCTTACAGCTCCCCACTTATCTGTCTCCTCCTCTGTCTAGGCTGTAAACATCCAAAGGAGGGGATTTGAAGTTCATCTTTGCATTCCTGGTGCCTGGCACATAGAAGGCAGTCAATCAAGTTTACGGACTTTAAGAACTCAAATGACCGGGGCTCCCAGGTGGTTCAGTGGGTTAAAGCCTCTGCCTTCAACTCAGGTCATGATCTCAGTGTCCTGGGATGGAGCCCCACATCAGGCTCTCTCTGCTCAGCAGGGAGCCTGCTTCCCTTCTCTCTCTCTCTGCCTACTTGTGATCTCTGTCTGTCAAATAAATAAATAACATCTTAAAAAAAAAAAGGAAAAAAAAAAGAATTAAAATGACCTAGCCATGACAGCTTCTGGCCTTGGGAGCTTAGCCATGGAGAACAGATTATAAACCCAAGAGCTCATGCCCAGCCAGCAGGCACTTCCAGTTTTCAGTCCTCAACTCAATAGATCAGAGGCCCAGGGGACCCTAAGCCGACTGAAAGGGCCTGTCACCCCCACCATGCCCTCGGGCAGCCTGACAAGAGTGTAGTCTCTGCTGCAGTGACAGGCTTCCTAAACGAGCAGCGTGACCCAGGCCCTCCACTCTCTGGTGGGGGCCGGACCTGGCCTTGGAACCTTTGTGACCAAGGTGAGGCTCTGTCATCCCTGTCCCTGGGCTTTCGTATCTCCGTCTGCCATGTGGCGGCGAGTCTTAATTAGAAAGCTCTTAGAGATTCCTGAAAGGACTGTCACTGTACAGCTGCACAAAGGATATTATGTCACAGAAGTGTAAGAGCACAGCAAATAATGGAAACCAGGAATAATAAGGGCACTTATTCCCAGAAGCACATTGATTTAAACCACAAAAGCTCCTTGGAACACGGCTTGAGCATTGTAAAAGCCTAAGCCATCAACAACCCCTGTGGGAGGGGAGCCCATGCCAGGCGGCTGCTGGAGAGTTCATTTGGTTGCTGTTGGCAGGCCAGTTTGGTCCCTCAGGTGTTCTCGCGTCGGTGACATTTCCCTGCTGTAGTGAGCCCAGCCTACTGGCTGGATTCTGGAGAGAAACAACCATTACTTGCACAACCCTGGTATAGAGATGCAGAGAACTGGCCTTAGCACAGTTCAGTTGACTTTTCCTTCTATGTATGATGAACATGGGTCTCCAGATAATGGAGACTCCGTCACCGCTTCTGCTTCTAAAATCTACGTTGTACCAATACCATCTGGTCACACCTTGACCCCAGCTGTTGCTACCCTGGTCAGTAACTTTGGGAAACCACCGGATGCATTGTATCCGCGGAAAATAAAGCCTCTCTGCCTACTTGTGATCTTTCTCTCTGTCAAATAAATAAAATCTTAAAAAAAAAAAAAAAAGTATAGGGCGCCTGGGTGGCTCAGTGGGTCAAAGCCTCTGCCTTCAGCTCAGGTCATGATCCCAGGGTCGTGGGATCGAGTCCCGCATTGGGATCTCTGCTCAGCAGGGAGCCTGCTTCCCCCTCTCCTCTGCCTGCCTCTCTGCCTACTTGTGATCTCTGTCAAATAAATGAATAATAATCTTCAAAAACAAAAAAGTACATTTATCAAATGTGGTTTAATATGACAAAAATCAGAAACAATATAATGATTTATCAATAGGAATTGATCAAATTACACAAACTCCATAAAATAAAATTATATGTAACTATTAAGATTGATGAGGGTGATGTACATTTTTGATGGCCATGGACATATGTTCGCTATAGATCCTTGAGTAAAAAAAAGTCAGGTTATGAAACAGTATGGTTTTTCTTTAAAGATTTTATTTATTTGCGAGAGAGAGAGAGAGAGAGAGAGAGTGTGTGTGTGTGTGTGTGTGTGTGTGTACACGAGCAGAGGGAGGGGCAGACTCCCCGCTGACCAGAAGCCTAACACTCCCAGGATGCTGGAATCATGACCCGAGCCTAAGGCAGATGCTTAACCAACAGAGCCCCACCCAAGCGCTCCTCTTTTTTTTTTTTTTTTTTTAAAAGATTAATTTCATTTATTTTGAAGAGAGAGAAAGAGAGTGAGCTGGGGGAAGAACAGAGGGAGAGAGAGAGTCTCAAGCAGACTCCATGCTGGATGCAGAGCCCAACTTGAAACTCCATCCCACCACCCTAAGGTCATGACCTGAGCCAAAACTAAGAGTTGGACATTAACCAACTGAGCCACCCAGACATCTCTGATCTCATGTTCTTAAAACTATGTATTTTCAAATACAGGTGCATAAGTGAGAGTCTGGGAAGACTATCAAAATATTAATAAGGTGGGGGTGCCTGGGTGGTTCCGTGGATCAGGTAGCTGACTTTGATTTTGGCTCAGGTCATGATCTCAAGGTCCTGGGATCTGGCCCTGCAGTGGGATCCACACTCAGAGTAGAGTCTGCTTGAGGATTCTCTCTCTCTCTTTCTCTCTCCTTCTGCCCCTCCCCCCTCAAATAAGTAAATCTTTTAAAAATATTAATAAGGTGGCTTTTTCTAAATGGTACATGAAATTCCTTTTAAAAAATGAAAAGTTTTTTTGTTGTTGTTGTTGTTTTTTGTTTTTTAAGTAGGCCACAGTACAGAAACAAATTCATCTCAGCTGCTGACTTTCCAAGACACGACAAAGAGGCATGGAAAAAGAACTTAAGAATATATTTTCTTACCACTGAAATCCTAAAACGTGAATGGAACTCCCCCAAAGTGCAAGGCCTGCTTACATCACGGACATATTTAGTGTAGCAAATACAAGTTTACAAAAACATTTTTTAAGCTCTCTGGGTCTTCTCTCCTCTCCTCTGTCCAAACGCTTTCTGAGATTTTACAGCAGGGAAGGCGCTTGAATGTTTAAGATCTTCAGCTGCAGCCACACTTGCGTATGTGTCAACATTCCATGGCTGTTTACCAGAGCAAGGCCGCCCGGAGGGCAGGAACGAGGCACTGGCCGAGGGTCACCTGATGTGAGGTGCAGGGGGGTGGGTTTCTACACCCCGAATGCTCTTAGCTTCTGGGACTCCAGCCTTGGCTCTGCGCCCTTCCCCACCTCACCAAGACCATCCCCCGGTCCTTCTGGAAGGACTTTAGGTGGCCAGTACAGGCCATTGACAGCCTCTTCAGACAGGAGACTATTTACCTGGAAGCACTCACCGAAGGACTCTAGCAACCATTTCCTCGGGGGCAAGACGTCACACTCCACACCTACTGCCTTCTGTTCAGGTTCCTAACCCTGCTTATTCTCAGCTCTTTCCAGAGCCTCTCCACTCTCTGTGTCTCTAAAGCTGGTTTGAAAGCTCAGCATGTCAGTCTGGCCCCTGGAGAGGGGGTGCTTGATGTGTACCCACAAATGTCAGGCCCCCGTTTCTCTCTGCACCTTTTCCTAACTGTGTGTCTGCTGTGGGGTTCCAGAGCTGGGACATGGGCGGGAGGCCTGAGGGCAGAGAACGGCACTAATGTCTTTCACAGGAATTTCTCCATTCACCTTGTTGTCGTTGTTGTTAAAGCACATGTACTCCTCTCAGGGGTACTTGCTTCCTAAATCATAACACAATGTCTCAACACAAAGACAGATAAATGAAAAGCACAAGTAGAGTTTTAATATTGTTTGCCCCAGAAACATGCAAATTTGTTGTTTTTGTCGATATAGTCAATCAAATTCATTCAACTACAGCAACGTTCGTTGAGTGCCTGAAGAGGGTCAGGGATGGTTAGGCCTGTGAGAAATACGAAGGTTAAGTTCATTCTTGCCTCCCACAGGCTTCTAAAAGAACTCGAAATATGACATAAAATACAAGCTTTTATTGTATTTTATTGTAATAGCATGGAGGTGCAGAAAGCAACAGGGGGCAAAGATTAATTCACTTCCAGATTCTATATGTTTATTCCTGAGAACCACCGACTTTTCTGATTCTGTGTGTGTGTGTGTGTGTGTGTGTGTGTGTGTGTGTGTGTATGGACTTCCCCTCCAGAGGGTCTGCCATTAATAGGCCTGCCTCCCCCAGACAAGCTCTTTTCTTTGTCTCTATATTTCAAATTCCAAATTCCTGGAAGAGAGAACCTGAGCGGGTCATAGCATAAATAATGGTGGCCTGGACCCCCCAAGAGTTGCGGTGAGCATGTGTGTTTGAAGAGGGTTGGGGTGTTGGGGTCCATTATCAAAGGAACAAGACTGAGACAAAGTGAAAGTTTTGTAGAGCTTTATTCTATGCCAAGCGTTAGAAGTCAGACTGACCGGCCAGGGCCACCTCCAAAGAGAGCGACCCTTTCCTGATCTCGCAGGCTGGTTTTATAGAGCATAACTGCAGACCCAAGGTACGTGACTTCTATTGTTAAGGCGTTTACTCCCGGAATCGATACCCAGAACCATACCAGGAACTACTGGGGCGTTTATTCCTGGAATGAAGTCCGTGGATGTAAACAACAATATGGCTACCTTGGCAATATGGAGTTGCTCTGGCTAAGCAGGCCCTAATAGTTAAACAGGTTTTAACATTAAATTGGCCCTAACAGGGGGAGGTTGAACTGTACCCAGAGAAGAGCAACTGAGCAGATAGCCAACCCAGCGTATGTCTACAACAATTCTGAAATGTGTAATATCCTTTCTTAGAAGAGTGTCTTCAAGTCACTAAAATGTGAAATGCAAAAGGCACAGACGTGACCAAATATTGCCTTCATAGTTTACATTGGTTTATAAATTCCATATTTCCCTCCCCGATGGTAAAAAGGATCATGTAAGCTCACTGTCCTGTGATCGTACAGTCAGATGTCTAGGTGCTTTTTCCCATAAAGTGTGCTACCCTTAGGTACTATATTAGGTACTGTAAGAATCACATATCCCGATTCTAAGTCATTCACTTAGGAAACTACATACTACAACTACATACTGGTACAAAGTGACTTTGCTTGAGGAATCTACAGCCTAGGGTAGGAATCCATGATACATGGTATCAAAGTGATAGAAGCCATAAGAAATTAAAATCCATCTTGTCTTTTAACTCCTTGCCTGTCCTAGAGAGTACATGCAAGAAATACCAATTTCCAAATACGTAAGTTTCCTTAACTGGGTCATAGTTGGCCACTCCAGCAGCAGGCCCAGGAGCAAATATTCATTGCAAGTCTACACTGTGCACAGCCTGCGTTATACTTTTGGGGACATCAGAGAAAAGTACTTGGGGAAAAGCTGACAGTCTCCTGCAAGAGATGGGTGCATGGACTAGCGGCTCCAGAATTTCCGTACAGGAAGGACTTAGGCCCCTTGTTAGTTGGAAAGGGGAGGCCTTGGGGGACCCAGCTTGCTGTGTTTGCACAGAATTTCCTGGAAACATCAAATGTTCACGACAAAATAAGAGGTGAGTGTGGGAGTGGGATGAGGTGCTGAGGGAGTTGAAGAGGGGTTGGCTAAAGCCTCCCAACCCTGCTCCTGAAATCAGCACTAGGCCTAGGTAAAACTGCATCCTACCTGTAGGCAAGGAATATTGAAACATGCAACAAGGAAACATGCAAACAAGAGTTAGGCAACATGACCTCTGGTACCAGCTTTACCCCCTAATGACTAGGGCAAGTCATTTTCCTCTCTGGGCTGCAGCTGGGCTCTGCTGTTTTATCCATGATAACCCATGGACAGGGAGGACAGATGGGGACATGTGTGACATGTAGCAGAACCAAACAGTCCTTTTTTTTTTAAGATTTATTTATTTATGTATCTGAGAGAGAGTATACACGAGCAAGGGGGGAGAGGCAGAGGGAGAAGGAGAAGCAGACTCCCCACTGAGCAGGGAGCCCGATATGGGACTCAATCCCAGGATCCTGGGATCATGACCTGAGCTGAAGGCAGATGCTTAACTGAGTGAGCCCGCAGGTGCCCAGAACTCTTGTCAAGAGTTGTTAAAGTTAAAGGCCATTGCTCACCTATTAAGAAATCCAACCTTGATTTTAATGGCTGGGCATAATTCACCCAGGAGCCCAAATACCCAGAGAAGTCGTACTATGGGGAATGTATGTAGACAAGAAAAGGAAGAGGAGAGAATAACTAAATCTGCATGACTGGAAGAGAATTGCAGTGTTGAATCATAAATTTACCCAACCAACCACTTATACGTGATGATATATGATATATAATATGACATATGTGCCAGCATGATATAATACTTTGGCTTCCAATTCCCTTCTTACCAGAAAGCTAGAAAACACCCCTAAACAAGTATGACTGAGGGGCAGGTATCGAGGTCTAGGGTTATACATGGCAAGAGAACAGAGGTTGCAGTCTCTCCGTGTCTGGCATCCCAGATCTTACCAGCTGTGCCACTTGAGATCCATGACTTGAAACTGCTGGACCTCAAGTCCCTCATCTGTAAATTCGAGGTAGCACAGCCTAGCTCACAGAGTTGTTGCGAAGATTACAAGTTACCACGGCACACACTAGATGTTCAGTGCTGGTCTTCTCTCCCATTTTCCAAGTTCTCCCATGATTCCCTTGCTGTTCACATCTCATGTCAACTGGAAAACAGTATCCTTTTTAAAATTTAGGATGCCTAACTCTATATGAAGAAACTTCTGCTGGCTGGACACTTGTTCCAGCTCTTGGACAGAGCCCCAACAGCGGCACAAACCACCATCCCCTGCCTCTGTCTGCAGTGATGGCATGGTGCTACATGGCCACAGGGCCCCAGCTGGAAGGCTTGACGGAGCCAGAGGGAGCCACCGGAATTAAGGATAACCCCTAAGGTTGCTTCAGGTCTAAGATACCACGTTTTAAATTTTTAAATTTTTAAAATTTTTCTCCGTTCACTTCATCGACCCAGGTAGGCTCGCGGAGGCCTAGAGAGGCCAGCTGGGCAGGGATTAGGAGTTCTGGCCTTTGAGCCATTATCACAAAGCTGGAAGAGACCTTGAGCCCATCCCAGTGGAAAAGGCAGACCCACTCATGCAGGGTTCAATGAGCCAACGGCATGCCATGTTGATTTTTTTAAAAGATTCCTTGGTAATTTTCAACTCAAACAGTTTTTAATATGTTAATTCATTTTATAAATATGTATTTGGCATTTACTATAGAAACCACACAGTACCCATTAAAGCTTCCATTTCCTCTTCTAACGACATCTCCTACGTGGAAATCAGGAGTGGGAGGCTCTGGGCAGGACACCCCGACATTTGCCTTAGCTGGATGCCAGTGAGTGTAAACTCTCCAGGTAGTCTGCTGTCTTGTGACTAGAATGGAGAGCAGGAAGTAGTGTGAAGCTGAGTCAGACAGAGGTCAGAGGGAAATGTGGCTTGAGACAGCAAATAACACAATGGTAAGGTGAGCAGGAATGGGGTCGGATCCGCCCACAAAGCCATGGAGGAGATGTGAAAAGAAGAAGGGGATATAGTGACCAGACAGGAGGAGAATTACAGAGGTAGAAGGATTGAGTGTGGGCATGAAGCAAAGAAAGGAAGCAGGAAGCTTCTGTGTCTGGGTCCACCCAATACCACTTGTATGAGTCAGAATTAAACTCTGGAAGCAGAACTACTGTGAGTATTACAGAATACGGAATTTAATATATTAGCTCTTTCACAAATGGGGCAGATGCTGGGGAAGCAAGTATCTGGAAGGAGTTGTTGAAAGATCACAGAAGTCACAACAAGCACCAGTGGGGCCCAACGAAGTGGAATTTACAGAAAATAAGGCAGGTCCCGCTGTGAAATGGGGTCACCCAGGGATCCTAGTGAAGAATCTTTAGAAGAATGTTGGCTGGCTCTTTGCAGCTACTGTCTCTGTGAGTTCGCCACAAAGTGTCTGAGAGCGGGCTGGCAGTCCCAGAGAGCGGGGAAGAGTGGGGACACACAGAAGACCGGCTGCATCTCTCGGCACCTCACCAGCCCCAGCCAACAGTGGCCGTCAGGGCATGATGGTGGCTCCTTCGTGGCTGTCTTCCATATCTCAGGCCGCTTCCTTTCAGACCACTCTGACCAGGGTCATCATGGACAAGGGGTGCTGGGAAGCATAATTCCCAGCATAACCAAGGTGACCACCCAGCAATTCCACACTCTGATCAAAGACACAGGAATGCGCTCCTTTCTGAGACTCTCAGACCTTCACATTTTCAAACTTTCAAAAAAGTACACGGTAGAGAGGAATGTCCAAGTGTTTCTGTTCAGGATTCTGGGTTGCAAGTGACAGAGATTCTAAAACAAATAGACTTACATAAAAAAAAAAAAAGAGGCTTTGCGGGGGGAAATCTTGGGGCAGCTCAAAGAATCAAAAGAACAGTTGCCAGATAATGCTGGGACAGTCAGACAAAACAGACCCCATAAAAACATCCTCTCTTTCCTGGTTTTGTTTTCTCTCTCTCACAGCCTCATTGCTGCACGGCGGCCTCATCCTTTCCACCGTTTTCCCGAGGCAGCTCTGGTGTCACAGTCACATAGCAACTTTACCAGAAAGGAAAGATAGTTTCCCCACCAGCTTCATTTTTTAAAATCCTTGATTATTTTTTTAAAATCAGTCCTTGGATAATCCCCGATTATCCAATTGCCACGGACAGGTGAGTACAATGTTATTTTGGGTAAGCCAGGTCACAGGTCTACACCTGTGGCCCCAGAGAAACAGGCCTGTGTACTCTGATGAGCAGCCCAGAACCACATGGAGAAAGAAAGGAGTTCTCCCAAGGAAGGAAGCTCCCTCCCCAGAAGAGCGAAAAGAGGTGTCAGGCAGACAAAAGTAACAAGTGTCTATCTTTGTGTCTCAGGGACTGAATGAAATGTTCCCCCAAATTCATTCTTCACAGGATCATGTTCTTTAATATGATAGCCACTGCAGCAAGGTTCTGACCACACTCCACTGGTATTCCAAGCTACAAGGAAGGACATACTTTGTGAGGGTGATTATCAGGTGATAACAATCATCTCAGAGACCTAGTGATTGAACAGTTCGCTCAGAGCCATTCAATTACTTACAAAGGGGAACTAGGACGCTGACAGTATATCCCCAGGGAATGCATTAGCAGTCTGGTTTATAGATCGCCCTGTGGAGATTTGGGCTACCATGAATCCATTTTCCAGGTCTTAATCAGATGGTTTTCCTGGACCTGAAAGAACAGACCAGGGCCAGGGTGCTTACTCAGAGGCATTACTTGGAATCTGACTTCAGCATGGAGGCGGGTTGAGATGATTCATAGTGGGGGGGGGGGAGCGCATGTGTACTTCAAGGTAAAAGAAGTGTCATTGTAGCAATAGATATCTTTTCTGGGAGGAGGAAACGGATCTGAGATTAGGGTTTGGGGTGCTCTGAAAAAGAATTTCTTTTTAAGTTTTTATTTATTTTTGAGAGAGAGAGAAATCGTGAGCACAAGAGGTGGGGGAGGAGCAGAGGGAGAAGCAGACCCCCGGGTGAGTAGGGAGCCAGATGCAGAACTCAATCCCAGCACTTTGGGATCATGATCTGAGCTGAAGGCAGAAGCTTAACCGACTGAGCCACCCAGGTGCCCAAAGGTAGGCAATTTCATTGTTCCTTAGGTTGTCCTTTAGCTAGCCACCTGAATCAGATAATCTAAGACTACTTTTTGGCTAATAATGTCATTTATTTTTACTCTCCTATTTGTCTTTTATACTTTGTCCGTGGTTTCCACACTTAGAGATGCATCAAAATCATTCTTGAAGCTTTTCAAAAAGTTCCCAGGCACTGGGTCCCAGCCCCAAGGCCCCCCTACTCCCCATCTCAAATTCCATGGAGGATTCCAGGGCACAGGCAGGATGTAAAACAGCTCCCCATGCTGCAGAATGCTCTCCATCTTTCACAAAGATTTTGAAACCCCAGGCAAGGCAAGGCTGGGAGAGAATATGGTAGTTAAATGGCTTTTTAAAGGTCAGAATATAGTAGTTAAATGGCATTTTTAAGGTCATTGTAAGGGCTGGAACCAGGTGGGCTGGAACCTAGATTCTTTTGTTTCTGGGGCCCATCAAAAAGGGTACCTAGGGCTTGGTCTTGACCCCCTAACTATGGAGGAGCAGCAGGTAAGAGACTAATAAGGATAGGTCCATTTCTGTATGTATTCAATCAAAGTAATACTCTTAGGTAGTATCCAGAAACAAGCACCTCCCACAGGCAAAGCCTTCCCAAATGTACCATCTGTGGAGTCCTTTTTTCTTTTCCTGCTCTGGCAAATACTGATGTGCCACCTTTGGAAAGCTGCTTGGCCTCACTGTTTCTTGGTTTTCTCATCTATACAATGAGAATGTTGGATTTGGGTTCCTTCTGCTCTTATCCTAGATTGTTATATCTTTTTTTTTTTTTTTTTTTTTTAAGATTTTACTTATTTGAGAGAGAGAGAGCAGGAGAGAAAGCACAAGCAGGGAAGTGGGGAAGAGGGAGAGGGAGAAGCAGACTCCCCACCTAGCAGGGAGCCTGGGATCATGACCTGGCTGAAGGCAGATGCTTAACCAGTGGAGCCAACCAGGTGCCCTAGATTGTTACAGGTTTTCAGTGAAGAGCCTTTGGACATGATGTGATTGTAAAAGGCTAAGAAGAGCTATTTTCTTAATGTCTGTTGATATCTTGTCCTTGTCCATTGGACAAAGCCTTTTATGTTGTAATACAGTATAAGAACAAGCTTAAAATCTGATGAACGCGGGCACCTGGGTGGCTCAGTGGGTTAAAGCCTCTGCCTTCATCTCTGGTCCCAGGGTCCCAGGATGGGGCCCCCGCATAGGGCTTTCTGCTCAGCAGGGAGCCTGCTTCTCCTCTCTCTCTCTCTCTCTCTCTCTCTGCCTACTTGTGATCTCTGTTGTCAAATAAATAAATAACTTTTAAAATCTTTTTTAAAAAAATCTGGTGAACGCTGGAAAAGATGCGTTATGACTCAGTCTCATTCAAGTGAAAAAATGAAGATGATTGACAGGATAGAGAGGGGGAAGGGTGCAGAACAGAAAGCAGGGAAGCTATAAATCCATGAAGAGGAGTGGGGTGTTAGGGCTGGAAGTGATAAAAGAGACGGGTGGCAGCAGCAAATGTGGCTGATTTATTCCTGTTTATTTCCTGACATAGGTAGGTCCTAGATGGATTATTGGATGGCAGTTTAAACTCTGACCCCTTACTTTTGCCCTCACCCTCCTGAAAGACCTCAAGCTTCTTCCCCCTCAGATTTATCCACTACCGCAAACCCAACAACCATGAAATAGACATGCGTGTGTTAAATGAACAAAACATTTATATTGGCCCTCGCCAGAGCTCAAGGAGGACCCCAAAGGCTAAGAAGGGAATACAAAGAGAGACACCAACCCGTAAGAATGGTGTCAGAAAGGTCAAAGCCCCTACAAAGGTTGGGGGGAGATTGCCACGGCAGTGTTCACAAATGAGAAAGAGACAGAAGAGCCATTCAGTTCCTAAGTGCTTGCTCTCCTGGTACCATTGGAGACATGGCCAAGTCTCTGAATATCCAGGCAGAGCTCAGGGTCTGGCACACAGTAGGAGCACAATAAAAGTCTGTTCAACGAATGGAGAATAAATGGGAGAAGGACGAAGGGGAGAGCGCTCTTGAACAGAGACCCCAGGATGTTTGGAAAGATAATGAGGGAAGAATCTGTGCTATCAAATCAATCCAGATCAAGAGCAAAAGGTCACTGTAGTAATCAGCTCCTTAAGAAATAGAGTGAGATGGAGATTGGGCAAGTGATGAGCTGAAACAGGCAGAGGGAGGAACTGAACTAAGAGGCAGACACAACACAAATCTCCAGTCCATCCCAAGGCCGGCTCACCCTGGAGGCTAGAGACGAGAGGGCGTGGTCTTCGTATTTCCTCATCAGCCAGTCATCGGATGCAGGTACACTACTGGAGATGTGACCTTGGATTAGCTGTGAACTGTCAGCAGCCAGCACTCCCAAGAGCTGAGGGAATGAGTGACTCAGTCTTGAAGAAGGGATGTGTGGGCCCACACAGCACCCTCTAAATAACCTAACCTCCTCATTCTACAGGTGAAAAAAGTCTAGAGATGAAACTGGCTAAGAACAGAGCCAGGACATGCATCACAGTGATAAACAGTCTTCCTACATTGTACATGAGATTTGGGAAGGGATTTCATATTGATAAGAAGGAGGAAGGGAGGTTAGGTTCAATGGCTCCCAAATCATGTGCTGCTATTAGAATGCAGATTCCTGGGCCCCATCTTCAGAGAGTCTCTTACTGGAGGGTCTGGGTCAAGGCCTGAGAATCTGCAATTTTAACAAGTGCCACGTGATTTTATGTGGCACATCTCCCAGGCTGAGCTTGGGAACGAGCAGCTGAGACAATGAAACATTGGTGAATAATCTATACTTAAAGAATATTGTTAAGTGATGTTTCTGGAAGGAGATCTCAGCTGGGTCCAAGGCGGCTCACTGTCGAACTCTGATCTTTTCAACAAATTCTATCGACTTGAAGACTTTAGGAGGATATATATCCAATTAAGAGAGTCCTGCAACGGCAAGAGATTGTTAATACTTTGATGGGTGATCGCATTGAGATTTCAACAGATTCCAACATGTGGCCCTTAAGTATGATTTTGTAGACTGATAATTATTGACATTGAAAGTTGCTTATAATATCTAAAATGAGAGAAAACAGCAGAGAGGCAGTGGGGTATGATGGATTAGAGCACAGACTCTGGAACCTAACGGACTTCATGGGCTCAAATCTCAGCCTATCGCTTACTCACCCTGCGGCCCAGAGCAAGTTTCTTACTTCCCTGTGTCTCAGTTTCCTCATCTGTAAAATGGGAACGGTAGTATATAAGTCAGTACTTGCCTCATAGGATTATTGTGAGGATTATGTGGGTAAACATGTATAAAGGATTAATAACCTTGTCTAGAAAATGCTGTAGAAACATCTGTTGTCATCATGTGTAATTGTTTATCTATTGTTGTTGTAAAAAACTACCCCCAAACTTAGCGGTTTCAAATGAGAATTTATTATGCCTTGCTTGGTGGATCGTTGTGCATTACTTGGTACTGGCTGAGGGTCTAGGCTCATTGAAAGGTCCAAAAGGACTGCATTCACGTAGTTGATAGCTGATACTGGCTACCATCTGGGAGCTCTGTGGTGTTTTCAGTCACAGGCCACAGTGGATCCTCTCCGTGTGGCTGGTTAGGCTTCTGCACGTGGTGGTTGGGCTCCAAGGAGAATCTTCCAAGAGATAAAGGCAGAAGCTGAGATCTCCTAAGGCCCGCCTTGGCGGTTACCCAGCCACTACCCCATCTACATTCTATGGGTTAAAACCAGACTCGGGCCCAGCCCAGACCCCAAGATACCACCCATCAATGAGAGGAGCCACGGGAATTAGCAGCCATCTTTACCCTACCATAGAGGTTTAACCCCATGTTTGTCAAAGTATGCATACACTTGGGTGTTTATGCACAGAAAATGATGGCTGGAAGAGTACATACCAAAATGTAAACAACACTTATTATCTTTAAGAGGAAGGGTTAACATATGATGATTTTTTTCTTATTTATCCTTTCTATGTTTTGCTTTTTTCTCCCCGGATTTTCCATAATAATGTATGCTACATTTATTTAAAAGAGTAATTTCCATAAATTGAAAAAATAGATGGAGATTTAAAAACTAATATGAGCCGGGCGCCTGGGTGGCTCAGTGGGTTAAGCCACTGCCTTTGGCTTAGGTGGTGATCTCAGGGTCCTGGGATCGAGTCCCAAGTCGGGCTTTCTGCTCGGCGGGGAGCCTGCTTCCCTCTCTCTCTCTCTCTCTCTGCCTGCCTCTCTGCCTACTTGTGATCTCTCTCAGTCAAATAAATAAATAAAATCTTTAAAAAAAAAACAACTAATATAAGCCAAAATTGTGGTAGTTCAGTCAAGAGAAGAAGGAGGAGGAGGAGAAGGAGAAAAGAGGAAAGGAAGGAAGGAAGGAATGAAAGAAAGAAAGAGAGAGAAAGAAAAAGAAAGGAAGGCACTAGCTTAAATATACACAGCCTTAGTAAAACCATAGCAGCTAGATCCTAGAACAAAGGTCCTAATCCCGCTCTCCTCAGCAATCAAACCACACTGGAGTGTTACATGCAGTGCTGGATTCTGAATTCTAAGAAAGATTCACAAAGGGAAACAATACATCAAGATGTGAAAGGGAAGCCAAAGGTCTATAAACTGTTTCTTTTGGAGAAGGATTTAAGGATACTTGGGTTGAAAAGAAGAGGCTTAGTGGGGTGATGATACAGTGAACTGGGCCCTCACTCCAGATGCAGGAGAGTCGCCATGGGAAGAAGCATTAGTTCTGGTCCTACAGAAGCAGGAACATTTAATGGAAGTGACACAAAGGCAGATGTGAGATTCTTCGTGCAAAGAACTTTCTAAGTTGTAAAAGAATAAAGCTGGAATGAGCTTCCTAGGAAGGCAATAAGTTCCCTGTTCAAGCACAGACCAGAGGCCATGTCTCAGAGCTCCTCCTGCCTTGAGGAGCTGTCTGACCTAGAATCCCTACCAATTCCCTTCCAAATTCCAGGCTGTATGACAAGTCGGCTCACATGGGAGAGGAAATAAAACACATGACCATTTACTTATTTAGGAAACTTCAGCCTTATCCTGGCTGAAGGCAATGGCCCCAAATGAAGGAGTTCTTGACATTCCTCTAACGAGTCTATAATATTGATGTTGCACTTGCTATGAAAACTTGATAAGTCAACAAAGCACCAAGCGAGCCCTGGATGCATAGCAATGTCCAGGGCATGAAGACGTGGTCTCTTGGACCACAGGCTTGAAGTTTAATAAAGAGGAAAGACATAAAAACCACATAGATTTAACATTCCTAAATAGAGTCGTTACAGATGAGTACCTGTGGGGAGTGGCAGGGACCCCAAATCCCCAAATGTAAATGATTGATTTGTAACAGCGAAGACAGCTTGGGGCGGGGGGAACTTTAATTTGTCACTAAGAGGTGAGAAATAAGAGACTGGGTATGGGGGGAGGCCAAGGAAGAGAGGCCTCTCCCCGTATCTTTACATTCATGTGATCCCCTCTGGTGGAGGACAGAAGGCTGCATGCCTGACTCTTGGGTTAGGCTTCCCTAAAAATAGGTCACATTCTATCCTTATCAACTAATGTAATTATAACCACCTCCATTTACTAAGGACCTACTATATGGTAGTTGCTTCACATATATTAGCTCATCGAATCAATTCTATAACCAGGTAAAGCAATGACTATAATTTTCAGGGATTGGGGCCCAAGGATATGAGGAGTCATGGCTAGCCTCCTTTGGGGTGCTTGCCTAACTCCCATGAACCCTGTGTTTCCTCAGCACCTGTGTGTTCAGCATGAACTCTGCTCTCCTGTCCTACTCCGAGTCTGAACCCTCCCCCAGGCATCTGGAACTGTGTGCAAAGAGATGCAGGCTTTCTAAGAACTGGGAGCTGTAACATAGAAACAAGGATATCGTGGGTGGTCATCTTCTATTATGGTGAGACAGAGAGCAGGATAGACAGACAGACAGACAGGGAAATCAGGTGCCCAAAGAGAAAGAGGGAGAGTGCATCACACAATTCCTGGGGATAGTCACCCATTTTCCTGGTCCTATTCCTTCCTGGGACCTGGATGCCTTCCTGCCCTCTAAGATGAAGGGACAGCCCTGTATCTTTATGTCACATTGGCCCTTTTCACTTATGCTGGCTTGAAGGTCTATTACTTGCAACCAAGAAGTCGTTAACTGGTACAACTATTTTGTCCAGTTACTGAAGGAGCCAGGCTTCCAACTTGGGTTCATCCACGGGGATCTCCCAGCTCCTTCCGCTCTGCCCCAGAGTGGCGGTGTTGGAGTCACACTTCCTCAAAGAAGGTTGGGTGGGACAGTTTGCTCTCTGGTTCCAGGTGGTTTCTGCACCAATGGGGTGTCATCTGTCTGATAACCAGCTCCCCTCATGAGGGCCAGGGGCCGCCCCCCAGCAGTCCCACTGGCTCATACAGGTAGGAGCTCCCGTCATCACATCGTCCCCAGAACGCGCACCTTTCATAAAGCTGTCGCTTTCTGGGTTTTAACGGCATATCCGGGGAAACAGATGCTTTGGGAACTTGGATTTCTGAGGCCCCAGGGGCTACCTCAGCCCTTCAGACCCTGTGCTTGCTCCCCGCACGCTGCTGCTTTCACCCTTCCTACCCTTTCTGGAAAGCCTCTTCTTGGCTCTACCACAGACTTCCTACCTCTTTGGAAACACCTGAACCTTGTACTGCTGTCTGTGATAGTTCTGATGACACCTTCCTGCTTCATTGGCCAGGTGGCTGGTCTCCTGCATCTAGCTGTGGGGGCAGGGTCTGTGTCCTCTTTGTCTTTGTGTCCCCAGTCCCCGTAACCACAGATGGCCCATGGTTTGTGCTCTGTACTTGTGAAGAGAATGACTGAATGAATAAACTCATCTTTAAACAAACTCATTTCTTTCCTAGACTCATTTCAGTCACGGTCTCTTCGTGCTGACCTACTGACTATGTTGTGTTTTACTTCACGAATACTGTGTCTTTTAAGACAATTTTTCCCTCCCTGGTTGATCTTTGTCCACCAGAAGGGCTGTGAAGCAAAAGCCTTCCTCCCACTCTCCTCATCCCCAGCACAAGGCTTTACAATGGGTTCAATTTGTGGGAGGTTGTGTTTTGTGTTTGTGTTACAGAGCTCAAAATAATGATCCACAGGGAGTTCCTCAGATGGCGAGTTTTTACTGTCCTGTCCTTTCCCCCTCTTCTGCTGTGGGCTCAGGCCCTCTCCTGACAGTGGACAAAGTTCAATACTGGGCTTTGGATTCAACATGAATGACCTTTGGCTTAGGCAGCCCAGACAGGAATTCACTCAAACATCCAGAAATAGAGACATCTGTTTAATTCCCCATTGAACCTGGAAAAATCCATCACATCACATTCCTGAACTTTCCAACGGGACTGAACAGAACACACATGAACCTGAGTGGCCATTGGGAGATCACATCTGTCCCCGCCAGGGGGGAAATGGCTGCATGCAGCGCGGTGGGTGGTCTCCCCTCAGGGGGGCCATGTGCACCTGCCTGCGCCCCCAGCTGCCGCAGCTCCGACAGGCTGTGGTCCCCTTCCAGGACAAGGCAGAGACAGTGACTTCTGAAGATGGAACTGGAGCAGACAGTTATTGAGGCTAGACAGGAGAGCAGGATGAGAAGAAGCTGGGCAGCCAGGAGAGGGCTTAGGGAGTAGGAAGAAGCTTGTCGGGGGGTTACACTGACAACCATGGTGTTCAGGGTTTACTGCCTCAGTGGGCAATCCTGAACGCTTCTGTGGTGCCCCTGCCTTGCCCTCTGAGTCTTTGGGTTCTCCGGGAGGCCACGGCCCCCTCTGCCATTAGCGATCACACCACCTTCTTTCGGGGGAGCCAGGACAGCCCCTGGAGAGAAATTAACACGACAGAAGTGAGGACAACTGATAGCCAAGTAGGGAAACTGCCCACTTTATACCAGGCACTATTGTAGGCTCTTCATTTCTCTTTCTTCCTTTCTCCCTTTCTTTCCCTCTGTCTTTCTTTTCTAAGAGCCTACCTATGAAATTTTAGACATCTTCAATTAGTACTAATGAGCCCTGTACAGTTAATTTCCTTTTGCTACATCTGGCTTGCTGGAAATTATTTAAAATCTCAAGGCCCCACTGTTTCAGCAAGATGCTTGTGACACTGTTCAGCTTTCCAGCTAATAATCTACATGAGAGGAGAATTCCCTTCTGTATTTCTGATCTTTCCTGTGGCTCTGATTTTACGATCAATATCTGTAATTTCATTCTATTCTCAGAGCAGAAAAGTAACTTGAAGACTTGAGATGGAAATCTGGGGGATAGTAGAACTGACTGCCGAAGTCTGCTCTTTGCTTTATGCTTGTCACTTCTCCTGGCCTTCCTGATGTTATGGCCAAGTGGCTAAATGCCTTCCAAAGAAATGTGAGCAGAAGCGCAGTGTGCCACCGCCCAGCCTGTACCTTAAGACCAGGGTGTGCCTCCTCTTTGTTCTTTCCCCTCTTCCCACACACTGGGGTCCAATAAGGTCATGACTTCACCTTGACCCTGCAGACAACATCAAGGCCAAGGAGATGGAGAAGCAAGATGGAAGAAACTTGGATCCCTAATGTCAGGTGCAGCAGAGCCCCTCACTGCCTGGAAACTCAGCCTGGACTGCTACCTGAGAAAGAACTAAACTGTTCTTAAATCTGTCTTCTTTAAGGTGCAAGATTATTGAGGGGTCTCTTTGTTAGAGCAACCTACCCAGACCCTAACTGAAACAAAAATTTGTGTCCAAAGTATAGCATTGCTGTTATAAAAAACCCCAAATATGTGGCATTGGCTTATCAGTTGGGAGGTAAGAAAATTATTATGGTTTACTAGAAAGCCAGTGTCCTTGCTATCATGAGGTTAAAACATTTGACAAGACCGTTACATGCGATTATTTGAAAGACCAATTGCCTAAGCCCCTGACTCCAGAGGAAGCAGTTGCATAAAACCATGTTGTTAGTGTTTGCTGGCTGCTCCTTCCTGCTTTTTAGTAAGATATTACAGCAAAGTTCTGGCAAAAATCGGTCAGATTGCCAAGTACCCAGAAATATGGATCCAGAAATACAGATCTTGACAGAGTTAGAAAAGTCAATTTCTTCTCTACCCAAAATCAGAGGAGATGACTATAGCTGTCCAGAGCAGTTTCCAAAGGTCAAGTAAAACTTCTCAGCTGAACTAAGAGGCAGGCCTGTGGCAAAGATGAGGGTTGAAGGATTTGCCCTGAAGTCTGTCATTTCAGATGGACTCAAGACAGACACCGTTGAAATGAGAGAGTGAGTTACTGGTTGATCAAGGTAGTAAAGAAATAAAGCAGCTTTACAAACTATGTTCAGAAAAGAGCTTTGGGAGTGGTGACTGATTCATGAAACTGACTGAGGCTTTCTCAGTTCTTAGGCACTTACATTGCCAAAGAAATTAAAAGTCTCATTCAAAAAAAAAAAAAAAAAGTCTTTAAGACATAAAGAATCCCTGGCCTTGAGCCCTAACATCTGCACCAGCAGGAAGCCAGATGTGAAATTTGCATGGCTCCAAAGGGGGCTTAATCCAGAGTCCACTTCAAATGTTGCAAGAAGGCAAAGCCAGCAGCCATGAAGGACAACGCACATTCCCCTTTTACACTCTACCACCTCCTGCCAGCTTGGGATTAACCATGGTGTTGCATGTAGCCATTGGTCATTCATTTTCATTGCCAAATAGTATTTCATTGTAAGAATAAACCATAATTTAGTCATTCGTTTCTGGATATTTAGGCTGTTTCCATTGGTTGCTATCATGTTATGAACCTTCTCTTACGTATCTCTTGGTACACATGTGGACAGATTTCTCTAGGGAATATTCTTAGGAAAGCAATTAGTGGGTCATTAGGTTCTCAATAAGGCCAAACTCTTTCATAGTAATTGTGCCAGTTATAGTCCTTCCTGCAGTGTATTTGTGTTCCCTTTGTTTGATACCCTTGTCTACATGTTATTTTTGTGTTAATTTGTGTTTTTGGATATTCCGATTTTGCCTAACTGGTAGAGGTATAATGTTGTCGTTGGGGTTTAATTCACATTTCCTAATTATTAATGAGGCTGGATATCTTTTCATATTATTTATTGGCCATTTGGATTTTCCCTTTTGTGCCTATTCAAAACTTTTGGATAGAGCTATTGGGTTGTCCATCTCTTTCACATTTAATTTTAAGAATTCTTTTAGATAACAATCATTACATAATGTTGCAAATATTTTCTCCCACTATGGAGCTCACCTTTATACTCACTCTCTGGTCTCTTGGTGATCAGAAGTACTTAATTTTAATGAAAGCTTAATTTTTTAATTCCTCAGTCTGTATCTCTCTATCTATGGTTCATATTCAGAATCTCTGAGAAATGATCTAATTAGTTGCCCAAGCACAGTATACCATAATATGACTGGGTGATACTCTAATGCCTTTCCATTTCCTAGGTTCTAGGCAGCCTATAGATGTTTGTGTTAGATCAGTGCCTATCTCTGGCCCTATTTACTCTCCCTAAGGTAAGGGAGTGCCATATAAAACAACGAATGAGGGGTGCCTGGCGGGCTCAGTTGGAAGAGCATATGACCTTTACCTCAGGTTGTGAGTTTGAGCCCCACGTTGGCTGGGTCTAGAGATCACTTAAATAAACTTAAAAGAATAAAACAATAAATGATGGGGACAAGTGGAAATTAGACAAAGCTAGTTAACAACGACAACTTACCCTAAAAGGTGATTTGAAGATGGCTGATTGATTAGATGATGGTGATTACAAAGTTAGCACTGGGAAGTAATAAACTTAAAACTTCATGGAAGTATGTTGAAATAACGACAATTGCAATCTAACACATGCCAGACCAGAGTCTCTATAGAAAAGGAGAGTCAATGAGTTCAGATTTGCCAGTGTTCATCAAGGAATTTCCAAGATAGAGCAGGACGGGATACACAACATTCTTGTCACTTCAGGAGCTGTTTCAGTTTTAGAAGATAATTATTTGGGACACCTGGGTGGTTCAGTCAATTAAGCACCCAACTCTTGGTTTTGGCTCAGGTCATGATCTCAGAGGGGGTTCTGAGATCAGCCAGGCCTGTGGCTCCGTGTTCCGTGTGGAATCTGCTTGAGATTCTTTCTCTTCCTCTCCCTGTCCCTTCCCCCCACCTCTCTAAGAAATAAAAATTTAAAAACCAGCTATTCAAACCAGAAGCTTAGATGAGGAGGGGAGCTGATAGGGACTCGTAGGAGGAACACTGCTCTGCAAACAAGATCTAGACAGTCAGAAGGGAACCATACTAGAAGCATGGGTTTAGCCAACCCAGCAAGCATTTATTGAGTGTCTGCTAGACGACAGATACTGTGGAGGATACAGAGATAAGTTGATAAGAAGATCAATATCCTGTACCATTTAGGCCTGGTTACGCTGCAAGTCCCAGAGAACTAGGCTCCAATGTAATGAGCAACTTTTTTCTTTGGCTCATGTATATAGAAGTTCAGAAGTTCAGTGTAATTCAGTGTGGCTCCTGGGTCACCTGCCCTCTGTGTCCTGATCTCACCTTCAGGTCAGCTTCCCCCTTTGCAGTACAGCTCTTCTAGACACCAGAGCTTCCCAAAGAGAGGAAAGCTTTTTACCAAGGTTCCTTTAGAGAAGCAAAGATGCTCCCCCGCCCCCCATCACCCCGCCCAAAAGCACCCAGCAAAGTTCATCTCATTTTTCATTGGCCCAACTGGGTCACATGCTCCTCCCAAAACCAATGCCCTATGAGAGAACTGTCCTGCACTGATCCATTCAGAAACAAACGCTAGCCTAAACCAATGGTCTTTGCAAGCGACCTGCGATTCCGTCCAGGCAATAAAACCCCGTCTTTTTAGCAGAGGTGAAGGCGAGGCGCTGGAGGCGCTGGAGGCGGAGTTATCCTTCCCCAAAGGTAATGGGCCAGAGAGTTAATACCTGAGGAAAAACCAGGTTACTTCGGAGAAATGGCGCCAAGGATGCTTCGCCATCTTGCAGTCTCAATCTGCGAGTTTAAGGCAGAAGAAGGGGTGTCACCTGCTCATCATGAAAAGTGACAGGAGAGACACAAAGTGCTATGGGAGACTAGAGAAGGCCACTAACGGCACCCGAGGGTTCAAGGAGCTGCGTCACGACAGACGCCAAGGGGGTCGGATCCAGCGCCCAGGAGGGCAAGTGATGTTCTGAGGAGGGAGGCGGGAAATTAGTTCGATTGATGGTAACAGTCAAAATCTGAATGAAAACGGGGAAAATATAGTTGGAAGCTCCTCAAGAAAAAGCCGTGTAGACATCCTCCTCCGGAGTACTCGGGGCCGCGTTCTGAGGAAGCCGGAGACCAGGTGCTGCTGTGAGGCATCGCAGGGCAGCAGGGGTGGTGCGTGTGACGCGCTGGTACTCGGTGACCTCTCAGGGTCCTGTCTGTCTCTGGTCCAGACCTATAAATAGAGCAGCAGCCAAGGTCGCTGAGGGCTTCGTGGGCGTCACTCTCCGCCGCGTGCCTGACAGGCATTGGCTGGTTCCAGCTTCACAGCCGCGCCCCAGAGGGAGTTTCCCCTGAGACGCGCGAAGAAACTGAGGCACAAAAAGCTGCAGAGTTCTCCTGAGGAAATGGTTAAATGGGAATGAGCAAAAACCCACAAACCAAAAACGAGTCAGTCTTGACGATGTCCAGATAGAAAGTCCGCACTTAACCACAGGGCACGGGACTGTTCCCCGGGCCCTACCGGCTGAAACTTGAAACTTGAGAGGGGCAACGCGGGCTTTAGAAACAATGAGAAAAATTACCTTTGTTTTGTGACCTTTAAACCTCTGTGTCAAAACATTTAAAAATTCTCTGTCGGTTGTAAATGTATTGAGAAATGGGGAAAAAAATAGTAAAGCTGATGTTTATTTAGTACACCGCAATTTCAGACATTAGACACGTTGGAAATAAAAGTATTTTATTTCTGAGGCGCCTGGGCGGCTCAGTCAGTTAAGCCATGGACTCTTGACTTCCTCTCAGGTCATGATCTCAGGGTCATGAGCTGGAACTCCTTTTCAGGCCCTGCGCTCAAAAGGGAGTTTGCTGGAGATTCTCTCTCTCGCCCTCTCCCTCATCCCCGCCCCCCAATAAAGTATTTTATTTCTTTGTAGAAGAATAAATCAAGAGTAGTTTGAACAGTGCTTGCCTTCTCCTCACATCACATATGATACAGACAGCATTTTTCCTTTTTTTAATTTTAATTTTATTTATTTATTATTTGACAGACAGAGATCACAAGCAGGCAGAGAGGCAGGGAGAGAGAGAGGAGGAAGCAGACTCCCTGCTGAGCAGAGAGCCCGATGCAGGGCTTGATCCCAGGATCCTGGAATTATGTATGACCTGAGCCGAAGGCAGAGGCTTTAACCCACTGAGCCACCCAGACGCCCAAAACAGCATTTTTCTAATGCCTGGGCTAGCTGTCATATTTCTTTCTAAGTTTGGATCAGCTTCCAATGTCTTATCATTTGAACTTTCAAAGTTGTGAAACTCCTCCAAGAGTGCCTTCAATACGAAAATTTTTCCTGCTGTCCCTTCCTCTCAGATGCCATCATCCTTTTCGTCACAACCCCTTATGTCCCTGCCTTTGCCTTCCCTGAGTTCCTCTGGTTCTATCTGCAGTCCCGAATGGTGACACTGCCAACATCTCCACGGTTGGCTGTCCCTCTAGAATTCCATTTCCATTCAGCTCGAATTTCACTTTTCACTTGCAATGTTACTGCTTTTCATTTCTCTGGTGCATTTTCACTTCTGTTGGCCAAGTTTCTCTTTTGATTATCCGTTTCTCTAAAATGGCCTATGGGTTTATTCCTGGGGGACAAGGAGGCAACCCAGCACCTGCCTTCCTGTCTGCTTGTGAGCAACAGATAGGCAGTGACCGATAACCAACCGATGGTCTTGAAGAGCAGGGATGTGACAGATCACTGTGCGTGATGTGCGTTGGGTTTTTATGCAGGGATCTGGTCACTGAAGAGCTGGCCAGGGAGCTGGTGCTGTATGTAATTACTCATGGTGAATATACTGCAGGAACTGAAATTTGAACCGTGTTGTGGAGGGGCTGTTGTTACCCAACGAAACCCTGGCAACTGCAATCCATGCGTATCAGAGCCATGCATAGTGAGGACTGCTTGTACGTGCGAGGCAGGGCAACTACATAATAAAGCTCCACATATCCATCATCTAGCGTCAACAGTTATGAACTTGTGATCAACCTCATTTTCTGCAAGACTGCACTCCCTGCCTTATTTTGAAGAAAATCCCAGGCATTTGATCATTCCATACCTAAATATTTCTATTTGTAATTCAAAATGGCATTGGAACTTGAGCTCTTAACAATTATACTCTATAGCTTCCCGGGAAAGGGAGTAGACCAAGAGAAATGGAGTAACACATGAACTGTATTTGCTTTTTTCATCTTGACAACAGCCTTGTGAAATATTACTGTCTTCATTTTTTCCGATGAGGAAACTGAGGCACAGAGGAGCTAAATCACTTGTCCAAGATCATACAGTGAGTGAGAAACTGAGTCAGGCTTTATATTCCGATCTCCTAATTCCACATCCTATCTTCTTTTCTGTACAGCACAACTGTCTGGGAGGGTGTCCTGAAACTCTCTTCATCGACTTTCTCCTGTGCCCAACCTCCTGTCAGCCCCCAGCCATGGCCAAGAACTCAGGAAACCATAGATCACCTCCTTCTCTCTGAAACCCCCTGGGTGTATGCTTCCAGTGGAAAACACAGACAATCAGCAAGGACTCAGGACAAATCCCGGTGCAGATGTTGACTTTTCCCAATCCCGGGGACATGGTTTCCACTGGCACTGAATCATCCCAGGGCCAACTTGCTACATGCTCAGGAGCCTTGGTCCATCAACAACCCTTCCTCCACAGGTGTCTTCTCTGTGACAGACTCAAAGCAAAGCCTCAGGAAGCGGGTTACTGGAGGGAAACATGATAGGCCCTCCAGCCCCAGGCCTCATCTGAGACTGAGTTAAGCCACTCTCTGCTTCAGGCTTGGACACTTCAGCTCTTGAAGGCAGCACTCCCTGTGCTGAGCCTCTGGCAAGGGAAGGAACACCGCCTTAAGTCCTCTGCTACGGTGGCAACAGCAGAGCAGAGAAAAAGCAGGAGGAGGGGAAGGAGGAGAACAAGAAAAAGAAACCCGGCCAATCTGTGTGTTGGCACCCATCAGAATTAGGGGCAGGGTTCTAATTCTGATGGGATCCCTTAAGCACCAAGATGGTAGGCCTTATCATAGCCTCTCTGCTCACTTTTCCTTTCTCGACTACTACAGCTTTCTGATTTTCCTTCTATTCCAAAATAAAAGCATATTTTCTCTCTGGCTTTCCAAGGGAGCTAAGCCAGGTAGCTTGCCAACAGTCCCAGAAGTAACTTCGGGTGTGGCTGGGACAAAAGTACATAAGAAAGGAGGTAGGAGACACCAAGAACAGAGGGATGGGAAGTTGCCAAAAAAAAGGAAGACACGGCCAGGCTCATTGGAGCATCTATTTTGGTACCTGGTCCTGTTGCCTTACATATAGCATCCTGCTGATTGAAATAGATGGTTGATATTTTGTCTGACCAAGTTCAGCTCCCCCAACCTCAATTCTTATTTTTGGTAACAGCATTTAGAAAGACCCTTTCCTTTGGGGATTTCCTCTCCCCCTGCACCAGAATCTCCTGGTGGGCCAATACAAACCCCTCCCGCCCTCCCACAAAGGTGGGCATACAACCCAGATATGGCTAATCAGAGACTTCTTTGGGCTTATGTATACTGATATGGAGAAAGAACTATCCTCTTTCCCTCTGGGTTGCTAAACAGAAATTAATGAAAACAAAGTTATTTACAACCATTGCCCCCACTTGTATGGAGGAAGCTCATTTATAGTAGGATAAAATGAGGGCAATCACAGAAAACAACAGAGTTGATTGTGTGTGTGTGTGTGTGTGTGTGTGTGAGTGAGAGAGAGAGAGAGAAAAGAGAATGATTGAGATAGGGATCTTTTTTTTTTTTTTAAGATTTTATTTATTTATTTGACAGAGAGAGAGAGAGAGAGAGAGAGATCACAAACAGGCAGAGAGGCAAGCAGAGGGGGAGGGGGAAGCGGGCTCCCCGCTGAGCAGAGAGCCGGATGTGGAGATAGGGATCTTTATCTGGCCTTTGCCCATCCATCTATCTGTTTATGAGTAAAGATTGGGAAGTCATCAGAAACTACTTTAGTCTCTGGATTAAATCATAATGTAAACTATCTTTGCGTACCACTACTTGTCCAAAAATCATTTATTTCGTCAATCACTGGTGGAGCCAAGATTCACTCCAGGTTTCCCAGTCCTCTGGTTCTGTGGCTGGCCCTCTGCCAATCTGCCTCCTAAAGATGGGTAAAACCTGGTCCTGCCCCAAAGAAACAAAGTCTGTGAGGATGTTAGATCTTTCTAAACCACTACAAAGCCCAACACAACACTGTAACAGATACAAATAAAATTCAGTGGGTCCACAGGGGGGTAAATATTTGAAACCACGATGGTGCCTCAAGTCAGCCCAGGGCCAACTCTGGAGGATTCCTGAATACTTGGATGCCCAAAGGAACCCTAAAGTAAGTCTGCCTCCTCAGGTCACTTTGGACCTTCACGGACACTGGGCATTTACTGATGTGCAACCAGCAGTTACCACTGCCCTGAACAGAAACTTAACTTCTTTGAACTGTGGCCCGTACATGCAGAGCTCAGCATTGTCTGTGACTCTGCCAATCATATGTACAGTTTACAGTTACCCTGAAACCTTTGCTCTGAAGTTTGCCCCATCCCACGCCCAGTCACTACTCTGCTGCCTGGTCAGTACAGCTGCATTACTTCCTGCTACAACCACAGTGAGCGTGCGGCTGAGTAGAGTTTGGAGAAAGGTAAGTGTGGATATTTATTTTTCAGGCATTTACCGAGGGAAATGAATGTGCATATGCCATTTACAAGCTATTTGCAAAATGTGCAGTAAATGTAGAGTCTAAAGAGTCTAAAGCGGTGGTTTTCAACCTTTTCTTTTTCCTCCTTCAATTTATGTTGGGCAAAATAGTCCATAGCCCAATAACCCTTTCCTTTCCCATGTACTAATGGAAAAATAATTCAAGAATATTATTGAGGGGCCATTGCAAGGTATATTTTGGGAGATTAAGTGTACATGTGCTTTACCAGTTGGGACATAAAGGATTCATATTTAAATTGCAATGCATAATTGTCTTTATGTGTAATTACTGGAAAATTAAAAGTCAAAAAATACAGTTGGAGCAAATATGCAACACTGGTTATTTTAACCAAACAAATCACAACTAACTTGATAGTGATGAAGCTAAGTTAACAGCAAATTATAATTAAAAGTCAGAATGGCCACACTTGAAGACATTGACTCACACATGGTGACACAGAGGAATGACAAAGCGCCATCCGGAGAATGTCATCCAGAGAATGTGGGCGAGGTTCCACCAGAACTTTCCCTGGAAGCCAGACTTCTTGGAGGAATATTAAATTAGAATCCTCAATAAAATCTTGTAACTCATTGATTCTGGTTTGTGAATTCCAAATTATATTAACCTTTTATAATTCCCTTAGCATGCTATTAGTAAATAGGTCTTAGAGGTCCATAAAAGTGAGCATATGGATTTGTAAATAGTTTGTCCCAAAGGACTAAAGAGAAAACTAAATTTCTTGGGTCAGTTTGAGGCCTATCAGGTGTGCCTTGAGTAGCCTTTGAGAACCACTGGGTGGAAGGTTCTGGAACACAAATGAATTGCTATTTGCAGGAGACTTAGACCAAGGCAGGAGTGAGATATGAGAGGCAGGGTCATTTATTCCAACCTTCTTGCCTTCTACAATAAGAGTTATGCCAAGACCTCAGGAGAAAGCAGAGCATTTCAACCTGACACGGCTAGTTGAGTTAGCTTGGAGGTCAATATGATTTGGAAATTTTCACTCTAGTTAATTAAAAAGAGCAACCTCCTCAAAGCCATGAAAATGGATGTTGGCAACTCACAGAGTTATGCTATTTTATTTGTGACTAAAAATTAAATGAAGGAAAAATTAGAAGTAGTCTGCCAGAAAACCTGGCAGGACCGGTCTCCAGAGGAGACAATGCATTGTTTTTCTACCTCAGAAAAGAATATTTCATAATTGTAGCACTTTCAACCTTTCAGAATACTTTTCCACGTTACCTAATCTTTAGTGAGGAGGTGTAATTTCTGAGGTGACCGGAGGGTTTGCAGCTCCCGACCTCTTTATTTCCCCTTTTCTCACTATTCTCATTCCTTCTTGGATTCACATTACCTCTTAATCTATCCTACTCTCTTGTTATTTCTGCCTGGTTTCTTAGCTTTAGCAGCTTGCCCAGGCCTTGCTTAGTCTGGATTTTTCAGGGTTTCTCAGAGTTAAAGAGGTGACTAATCCTGGAATCAAAATCTAGTTCAACCTAGATTTGTCAGGTCCTTTAAAAAAAATTCCTTTTGGATTTTCAAGTGAGTCAAGTAGAACCTTTCATGTAATGTGCCTTCAGTCCTGGATAGATGATCCTAGATAATTAGGCTTATGAATTGCAAGTGATCATGGATGGCGCGGGTCGTCTTGCACCTTTAGCCTTCGAGCTGGTCAGCACCAGCTTCCATGTATCTTGGTGGTGGTATGCGAAGTTCAGTAATTTGGGGGGTGTTGTGTGTAGACCTGTGTCCTTCCCCTCCCACTGTCACCACAATTCATATGTTGGACCTTTATCCCCAGTACTTCAGAATGTAGCCTTATTTGGAGACTGGGTCTTTAAAGAGGTAATCAAGTTAAAATGAGGGTATAAGGGGCACCTGGGTGGCTCAGTGGGTTAAAGCCTCTGCCTTCAGCTCAGGTCATCATCCCAGGGTCCTGGGATCGAGCCCCTCATCGGGCTCTCTGCTCAGTGGGGAACCTGCTTCCTCCTCTCTCTCTCTGCCTGCCTCTCTGCCTACTTATGATTTGTCTGTCAAATAAATAAATTAAAATCTTAAAAAAAAAAATGAGGATATAAGGGTGCCCCCCTGCCAGTATGATTGGGGTCATCATGAAAACAAGAAATCTGGACACAGAGACAGACTCAGATAGAGGGATGGCGAGGCTGAGATGTGAGAAGGCAGCCATCTACAAGCCAAGGAGAGAGGCCAAGAGCAGCTTCCATGAGAGCCCTCGGGAGGAGCCAGCCCAGCCGACGTGATCTAGCCCCCAGAACTATGAGACAATACATTTCTATTGTTTAAGCCATTAAGTGGTGCTTTTTATGGCAGCCCTAGCAAACTATCACAGGGAGCAACAGAGACCAGAAGACTAATTTTGCCCACCTCTTCGTGGGATTATTTTAAGATTTGAATCAGCTAATAGATGCAAGAGCGCTTTGAAATAGTTAAAATCACAATGAAGATGTGATTGGTAAAAACAGAGTAGCACTCCCTAGCTACCCTATTTAAAACTACCATTTTTCAAAGTCACCCGTTTAGGGTACCTGAGTGGCTCAGTTGATTAAGTGGCTGCTTTTGGCTCAAGTCATGATCCCAGAGTCCTGGGATGGAGCCCCACATGGGGCTCCCTGCTCAGTGGGGAGTCTGCTTCTCCCTCTCCTTCTGCCCCTCCCCCTGCTTGTGCTCTCTGCACTCATGGAGGAGTCTCCTTGAGTTTCTCTCTCTCTCCCTCTCCCTCTTCCCCCCCCCCCTTTGTCAAATAAATAATAAAATCTTAAAAAAAAAGTCACCCCTTACATGCAATTTATTTTTCTCTGTATAACTCTTAGCACCTTATGACATAGTATATATTTTACTTATTTGATTATAGTCTTTTTCTTCCCACAAGTATGAACTTTCTATTTTGTTCATTGCTGTCTCCCCAGCACCTAGAACTTGGCCTGGCATGTGGCAGGTCTCCAAACATACTTGTTGGATGAATCATAAATGAATATTCCCATCCACTCATCTTCATCAAGCTACTGCTGACTAATCCTTTAAGACGAAGGAGGAGGCGTCTCCTCCCTTAGGAAATCTCCCAAGGTCATTCTCCTCGTCCTTAGTCTGGGCCTCCTTGTCCATCCTCTTAAATGGGTAATTCCATCACCCTGACCACATCATACTTCCACACTCCCTCACTGTGTGTTCTTGAAGGTAGGATCCACTAAAATGTATGTATCCTGTATCCCAAGAAGATAGCTCTGAACCTGAACCTTAGTGGGCTCTCCATACCTGATTGTTGAATGAGCAGGTAACTGGGGAGAGAGGGAAGGGCAGAGAAGGTTCCAAATTGGCTCACTAGGATAGCACATACTGGTGAGGTTGTGGAGAAAAGGGAACCTTCGAGCACTGCTGGTGAGAACGTAATTTGGTGCAGCCACTATGGAAAACATTATGAAGGATCCTCAAGAAATTACAAATAGAACTACCATATCATCCAGTAAGCCCATTCCTGGATATATATCCAATGGAGATGATATCACTATCTTGGAGAGACATCTATTTTCTCCTGTTCATTGTAGCTTCATTTACAATAACTAAGATATGAAAACAACATTTTAAGTATCCATCTATGGATGTATGGATAATGAAGATATTGTGTGTGTGTGTATGTGTGTGTGTGTGTCTAATTATTCTTATGTATATATATCATATATGTATATAATGAAATACTACTCAGTCATAAAAAAGAAAGAAATCTTGCCATTTGTAACAACACGGTTGAACCTAGAGGGTGTTATGCTAAGTGAAATAATTTGGTCAGAGAAAGACAAATATTGCATGTTCTCACTTGTATGTAGAACCTAAAAAAACCAAACTCACAGAGACAGAGAGTATGGGGTCTGAGGACTGGGGAAGGTGAGTAGACATTGGCCAGAGTACAAACTTACAGCTCTAAAATGAAGAAGTGGTGACTATGGTTAACAAAATTGTATTTTATATTTGAAAGTTGCTAGGCGACGAAATCTGCAATGTTCTTACCACAGTCACAACAACAAAATGGTAATGATGTGAGGCAATAGATGTGCTAACTAATCTTGTGGTGATCATCCCGTAATATGCATATGGATCAAATCATCGCATGATGCACCTTAAACTTAACACAATGTTGTATTCCAATTACATCTTAATAAAGCTGGCGGGGGGGGGGATCAGAAAAAAGAAGAAGGAGCTCACTAGGGTGTGGACCTTGTAGCCTAGGCTGTACCCACAAGCAGTCAACAGTAGTGAGCCCCCCCCAAAAATGCCACCCTCACGTGCTGTTTGGGGGGCCCCAGAGAAGACAACAAGTTAACTGTGACATGGGCCATGAGGAGGGCCTCATGGATTTGAAATAAAAGAAATTATATTAAAATCAGTTAAGCAGAATAGAGCTATGCAAAGCCACTTCAAAGACCAAAAAATAAAAGTCTCCGGGAAACACAAAATAGAAGTCCTGTCTGATGAATATATGAACATAACAGAACAGAATTAATTCCCCTGGGACTGGAATGAGGGGTGGGAGTTGCCAACCTGGAACGTCTAGTTAGGAAAGGAAGAACTGAGGGGCCTTTGTCCGCTGAACCTGGCTTAGAGTACTGGGACTGGGGATGAAGGTATCAGCCTTTCCTGGGATGTTTTTGATGGAACTAGACCCCAGAAGTAGGGGGAGGGCCCTCCTGGGAATGGAAGAGCTGGGTGTGAGCTTCAGGGAGTGCCAAGGTGGGGCTCCAACATAATAGAGTGATTGAGGGTAAGAGTCTTCTGTCTCTGGGAAGCCTGGTGTTGCTGTTTGCCTTTGAAAAGGAAAAAAGTACAGCAGAGAAAAATCTATGAAGGTCATGGTACTCTGGATGAAGAATTAAGGATCTCAAGTTGTAAAGAAGGACAAAAGGCATCATGCTTGCCAGATTAACCCATCTTTGGGGTTTCAAGATCCAGGAAATGATAGTCATCATTTGGTCTGTTCATTCATTCATTCAAACGTTTTCAAGTCAGCCTTGCTGCTTGATGGTTGGGGATATAAAAGTCAATGTTAACATGTAGTCCAACTGTAAACTTTAACCTCCTGGATCTGTGTAATCCAGAAGCCAGTTCAAACAAGTGTCCTCTGGCTTCCCCCCAAGGGTTAGGAAGGGCAGCCACAGCAAGAAGGACCACAAAGCTAATCAAACAGAACAGAAGGCTGTTAGAAGAGTAAAATGCCAACCCACCAGGGGATCTGCCTTACAACCTCTTGCTGGGAACGTTGACTGGGACCCATTAGAACAGAAATACAGCCCCAATTAGGCTATAAGCATTGCCTCTAATAAGCACTTAGCCAAAATTATCATTGAGCTAAACAAGGGAGGGTTTTAGATCTTTCTAAAATGTCTGCAGAATCACTGGAATAGGTTGTTGACTTTTTTCATCAGCAGTGAGAATTTCACCAGGGTGCCAGAAACCAAGTAGACTTACATGTTGCCTCTCCTGATTGCCCCTGAGGCCTGCTCACCTAAAGCAGAAAGATTAAAATGAGCCTGGGCTACACTTCTCTCATTTTAAAAATAAACAAACATTCTCTGGATTTTAAAACGTGAATTTCCTCAGGAAACACTTCACAGAAGGAATTCTTAGATTGCATATAATTTGTATTCTTTGTCAATTCTATGAATATTTTGCATATTAGAGACAAGAAGATATTCAGTGTTTACTTTGGATCCAAAGGGAGAGGGAAATAGATGGTCCTTGTCCAATTTTTGTGCAAGTCATCATCCATGTCCCATCCATCCGAAGGCTGTTCAGCGCTGTGCTGAGTACCAGGGAGATGGAGCAGGATGTAAGAGGAAGGGGGATACAAAGAATTTGACAACTCGTCCTCAGTAAGCTTCCTGTCTCAAAGGGGTATTGTCCGTTGGGTTTCCTGGGTCGGAGATGGAGATTGAGGAGCCGGAAGTTTATCAGGGAGTGTCCTCAAGAACAACACCTGTGTAGGATTTGGCAAAAGGGGGAGCTGAACTGGAATATGGTCCCACAGGAGCTCTGAAGCGGAGATGGCCCTTCAGAGAGGTCCAGAATTAAGACAGGGGAGATGCGTCTTTGTACGATGTCGTTGGGTGCAGGTTTCCTCCCTGGGAGGGAGAGTAAGCTTGGATGAGAGGATTCCCTTTGCAGGAAGAAATTTCCTGGGGAGGGACTCAGCAATGAGCTTGCAGCAGGCAACATCCCCAGAAGCTGGAAGGATTTATGCCCTGGCTCTGTCGGGTGGGGATCTGGGTGGTGCACTGCAGTGTCCATGATGAGGGGGAATAACACCGTCATGCAAAGTGCGGTGTGACGCCATGTTGCTGTAATGAAGGTACTGATGCATTGGGACGAGTACTCAGGAGGTGGAGGGATCCCATCTGATGGGGGAAAAGGAAAGCTTCCTAAGGCAGTTGGTCTCTGAGTCTGTGCAAGTCCCCCACCCTTGCTTTAGAAGAGCAAAAGTGATGGACTTGCACATTGCATTGCCAGCTGCTGGCGAAGGAGAGGAGAGCAGATGAGAGAAGATAAGAGACCCATAATTGTCTCCTTCCCCAGCACTTCCAGAGTTGCGGTCCCAATGACCAATCACTTCCAGCTCCAATATAGTGCTCTAAGGTTAGAAAGCCCCTGACAGCCCTGGGAGCACTGCCCCCAGGGGCCTTGCAGATACATTGGCTTACTGCCCCAGGGACTGGTTTACCTGCCCCAGCCATCCCTGGTCAGGTCCCGACAATCCCAGTTTGGTCCAGGTCACCTGAGAATTCTGAGTCTACATGACACTTTGCTGAGACAGCACCTTCCATTTTCAATTGTTTGGGTTCCTATGAAGCCAGGTTGTGTCAGGGCTAGTGAACTTAGCTGCCTTCCTGGGATCAGAGCAGATGGAGAAAGTATATGTGGGTCCACTCTCTGGCAAATCAATGGATATCACTATTCGTTTTGAGATTTATCCTCCTGTTTAAGATGCCTCCAGGCTGAAGGAAACAGCTTTTCCCTGGATTTACCCTCCAATCAGCAACATGTCCCCTTGTCCACTCTATAATTCTGCTGTTACGCCCTTTAAATTCTCTATCACAGGGAAGGCAAAAACCTGCTTAGAAGCTGAAAAATGGATTCGGTCCCAGGGCTTTGCATGAATCTGTATACTCCAACACACAACATTCTGTGTCGAGGTTTAAAAACATTACTTCAAGTAGGCAAAATTAAATAAAGCAAAGCACTCTAACCCTTCTGCGGGTAGGACCTCATTTTCCTAAGCGATAAAATATAGAGATTGGTCTTACTCAATAATTCTTATTTGTTAGGACCCCGCCATTCTAAGAGCCACTGAATTATAATGACCTGAAACAGCTGGCCAAGATTCAAGAAAGTCCTTTCTGTCGGCTTCTGCTTCTGACCTTGCATGGAGACTACCAACCCAAGACAGATGCTTCAAGCCCCTACTGAGTGAAGACAATTCTGCTCCCTGAGCCCCCTGTCCCCTCTCTCATTTTCGTTTATTAAGCTGAATCACCTACCATGCCAGAACAGACAGCCCACTCAAACCGGTTTCTTGGCGTTCTTCTGGGTTGGGCTTCCTGGGCCACGGTTAATAACTGTCCGGTCTGGGGTCAACCAGCCAGGCCTGGGACCAGTGGGAACATAGGGATCCCAGCCTGCAGGTGATCAGGAATGTTCAGGTTTGCCTTCAGTGCTTGGTCCCAATCACTAGATGATTGGACTAGATGACTGGGCCTGCTGGTGTTCTTTCTTCAGGTGTCCAAAGAGGGAGTGGAGCCAATCCAACATCTAGGCTGATGCTATAGGCTTGATCTCTTCCTCTGTCTCTTGCGTTCCCTCCTCCCTGCCACCATGCCCAGGTTTAGGCTCTGGTGACCTCTAACCAGACAATTGCAAGGGCTTCCCTACGGTCCTTCGGGTTTTGCGTGGTGCACTACAAACTGCACACTGCTATGCCTCACTCATGCCGTTATGGCCCTCAGTGACTTTCAGTGACTCTTGACTTCCTCTCCCAAATTAAGCATGCATTCTGCTCCTGAGTTTTGCAGCTGCGTTCTCCACCACTTGATTTCCTATCTCTAATTATCCAGCCAAATTTAATGCTGGATTGTTGGGGCGCCTGGGTGGCTCAGTTGGTTAAGTGCCCACTCTCGGTTTCCGCTCAGTCCTGATCTCAGGGTCATGAGATCAAGCCCCAGGTAATGCTTCATGCGCAGTGAGGAGTCTGCTCAAGACTCTTTCCCCTCCATCTCCCTCCCCCTGTTCTTCTTTCTCTGCTCACAGATGCACCTGCACACACATTCTCTCTCTCTCTCTTTTTTAAAAAGGTTCCATTTATTATTTATTTGACAGACAGAGATCACTAGTAGGCAGAGAGGCAGGCAGAGAGAGAGAGGAAGGGAAGCAGGCTCGCCGCTGAGCAGAGAGCCCGATATGGGGCTTGATCCCAGGACCCTGGGATCATGACCTGAGCCGAAGGCAGAGGCCTTAACTCACTGAGCCACACAGGCACGCCCCCCTCTCTTTTAAATAAATAAACAAAATCTTCTAAAAAAGCAAAACAAAACAAAACAAAACCCAGGGGCACCTGGGTGGCTCAGTGGGTTGAAGCCTCTGCCTTTGGCTCAGGTCATGATCCCAGGGTCCTGAGATCGAGCTCCACATCGGGCTCTTTGCTCAGCAGGGAGCCTACTTCTCCCCCGCCAAACCCCACCTGCCTCTCTGCCTACTTGTGATTTCTATCAAATAAATAAATCAAATCTTAAAAAAAAAAAAAACCCAAACCCAAACCAAAAAACCCATTGGATTGTTTTCCAAACTTATTCTAATTATTTCCCTACCTCTACTTAAATTGTTCTTTCATCTATAATGTCTTCCTTTCTCATCTTCCATTTCTTTCTCCTTCAGATTTCTTCTTTTACTTTAAGCCATGCCCCTTATGAACATATATAAGCAATTCTGACCAAAATTTTAGCAAATCAAATCTAATACTATAAAAGTATAATAATACATCATGACCAAATAGGGTTTATCCCAGGAATGTAAGGTTGGTTTGGCATTCAAAAATCAACCATTGGGGGCATCTGGGTGGCTCTGTGGGTTAAGCCTCTGCCTTCAGCCCAGGTCATGATCTCAGGGTCCTGAGATCGAGCCCCATATTGGGCTCTCTGCTCAACGGGGAGCCTGCTTCCCCCTCTCTCTCTGCCTGCTGCTCTGCCTACTTGTGATCTCTCTCCCTCTGTCAAAAAAGAAAAAAAAATCAACCATTGTAATCCCGTGTATTTGTTCCCTGGTGTTGTGTAAAAAATCATCCCAAACTTAGCAGTTGAAAATGATGCAAATTTATTATCTCACAGTTTCCAAAAATCAGAAATCCAAGTACGGCAGAACTCAATTCTCTGCTCAGGGTCTTGTTGGGCTGAGGCCAAGGAGTTGGCCGTGGCATGGTTCTCATGTGGGGCTTGGGGTTCTTTTCCAAGCACGGGATAGACCTCTTTCTGTGGTCTGTTTTATTTTAGAAATATTTGCATCTTGGCCTTATCCCCACCACATCCCCTGCCCTGAAGGCAGCAACTATCTTCATCATCTCGGTGTTATGGAATTGAAATACAAAACGAAGTCTGCTGGTACTTTCCTTTTCTGCTTGAGCATTTTGTAACAGAGAATAAAGAGAGAGTCATTTCACTTTATGTATTTCTATCATTTTGCCACAGACCTTGTCTGCATTCCTCCCATTTGGCAGTACTTTTCCCAGTCTGATAGTCAGCATTTCCAGCAGCTGCTGGGCATGGCTTTCAATTAAATATGGCCATCTGTGAAAGCCACGTTGCCACATAGCCCATTACTCTTACCGTGCAAGAGAGATGGTGAAGGGAGCAACAATTACTATTACTTACATACAGTCTGATGGGCACTTTTTTTTTCTTACCTGAACAGGGGTCTACCCTATCTAGATTAAACTTTCATTTTAGGAAAATTCATCAAATTGAACTAGATACATACATATCTGAGAAAGTGGAACAAATACCCAACTACTGTCCTTTGACACATACTCCAAAATGGTTCTGTAGTACCTCTCCCCCACCGCCCTCAGCTGTATCTACTTTGAGACATTTTCTCATTTTCATTTCTAAGTGTTGGGGGTAGGCAGGGAGCTACAGGGACCCTCACTCCTTTCTCTCATAGAGAGCTCTAGCTGGATGAAGCCAGTCAGTCCAGGAGGTTCAGGTATGCAATGGTAGTTAACTTCCCAGCCTTTGGAGCCCAACTGTGTGGGGTTGAGACTCAGGATGTTTCTTAATATTTGTTCCTCAGTTTCCTCATCTGTAAAATGGGAACAATAGCAATACTAATAGGGCTTACTCAGAAACTGAAGGAATTCATTCATTTAGAACAATGACTGGCACACGGCAAGTACTCGGTAGTAAAGGTTAGCTATTATTTTCTCTGGAAGTGTTGTTGGCAACCCCTTTTGTATACTCATATTAATTGAGAAGATTTTGAAAAATGCTGATGCTCAAAGACTCATCCTAGATCAGGGCTTCTCACTTGCAACACCATTGACATTTTTGGTCAGATAATTCTTTGTTGTGGGGCTGTCCTGTGTTTTGCAGGCTGTTTTACAGCAATCTGGCATTTACCCATTGATGCCAAGAGCAAACCTCTCCCCATTCTCAGTTGTGATGACTAAAAATGTCTCTAGATATTGCTAGATATCCACTGGGCCGAAAAATTTTACCTCAGCTGAGATCTACTGCCCCAGATCAATGAAATCAGTCTCTGGAGATGAGGTTTGGATATGGGTCTTCCCAAGGGCAGATCCAGGTTTTGTTGGGACTGAGACTTATAAAATTTGGTGGTCACTCTTCTAGAAAAATAATACAAATGTAAAAATAAGATACAGAAGCGAATATTATTTAGAATGAGGAAAAGAAATTACAACAAAATACTTGTGTCTTAGAGATTCATATTCCTTTCTTTTGAGATCACTGTAGGCAATTTACCAGCATAAAATTCTTTTTGACAACAACCTGGCTTTCTCTCGTCATCTAGGATGCTCTGTACCACCTAGTGCTAACAGACATCCTAAAGTGTAAGCACTTGAACAAGCTTTATGGGAAATCTACCTCCAGGTCTTCCCTTGCTGCAGCATACTGCTTTGGATGGAGGCCAACTGGGCACAGTAGGCACAAGGCCCACAAAGCCTGGTACTTTAATCACAATTTCAGAAAACTTGGCACTTGGAGGTAGGTTGGGGGTGGGCAGGGAGCACAGTGAGAGGAGATTGTGATTGCAGCAAAAGCTCAAAGTCTGGAGAACCATGACCCTAACCATGAAATGTGTAGTTCCAACTGGGCTGACCTTTGATTTGCAGTCTCAGCACTGAGGTCAGGGGCAGGATCTGTGTCAAGATTCAGGACTAAGGGTGGTGTGGGTCAAGCACTAAGAGAGGTATGCCTCACAGATCAGCCCAATCACCCTCCATGCATTCCTCGGGTACACTGAGTCTGGGGACTTCCCAGAAACCAAAGGAATAGGGTGATGGGCAGGTCACACAGGCACCCAGAAGCCATGACTAGGGAGCCAGACTCTAGGTCTTAGAGGGCGGATTTGCTTCTCAGCTCCATGAGATGAGGTTATGAGGGCAGACTCAGCCTGCAAATACTGAAATCTACTATAGACTGAATGCTTGTGTGTTCCCCTACCCACCGCCCCTCAAATTCATCCTAGTCCCTAATGTGATGATATTGGGGAGGGGAACCTTTGGGAGGTTAGTGGAGTCCTCAAGAATGGGATTAGTGCTCTTACAAAGGAGACCTCAGAGAGCAACCTAGCCCTTCCATCATCATGGTGAGAACATAGTGAGAAGACGGCTTGTCTATGAACCAGGAAGCAGGCTCTCACCAGACACTCACGCTGCCGGCCCCTTGATCTTGGACTTCCCAGCCTCTAGAATTGTGAGAAACAAGTTCCCGTTGTTTATAAGCCATCTTGTCTTTGGTACTCTGTTATAGCAGCTGAGATAAACTAAGACAAACTCCCTGCCTCGGTTAGGATGGGCTCCAGATCTGAGTATGAGAAGCAGCAGCTAGACTGGGTCTAGGAGTGCACTGTGATTTCCTAGGACCCGGAGAGGTGGGGAAGAAGGAGAGGAGGAGAAGAGGAGTAGGAGGAGGAAGGGGAGATGAAACAGATGCTAAAGGTGGTTTGCTTTTGAGGGAATTCAGTATCAACTGTTCATACTTTTGAATGTTAATCTCCATCAAAATACTATTAATAATTGATCAAGTAATATCCTATAAATATCTGTATAACTACCTCACAGGATTGTTTCAAGGCTACTATTAATATTTAAGAAGGCATGATACCTTTTTAATACCTAGGTAGTATTTAAATCTACTTCAGAGCTGTAGCGAGAAATAAAGATAAGTATAAAACATGCCTGACACATAAATGATATTTAGGAAATAGTGATTATTACTGAGACTAGGAATTACAAATCCATGCTCCAACTCTGGAATCAAACAAACTAGAGTTCATGTGTGCTTAAGCAAATCATTTAAAGTCACGGAACCTCGGTTTCCTCGTCTATCAATCAGGAAATAGTTTCTACTTCACAGGGAGCTCTGAAGAGGAAATGTGTTAATGGTATGATATTTAGCATTGTGCTTGTCATATAGTAAATGCTGAGTAAACATTAGTTATTATATTGTTTTATAAGGCCCTTATCATTACGTTTTCGCTCGGTTTGTCCTTGATGGCATCATTTATGCTGTTTCCTTGCTCAGGATGACACATTTCATCCCCCTCTGCCAACCTGCAACCCCCTTTTGGAATATCAGTGCTTTTGAAATTCTGAAATCTACTTGGAAGAATTCCTTTCTTCTGATCCTCATCAAATCTACTTTCATTATTTTTTCCCCCCTTAAATTCTCTAGGTTGGCTGTCTTTGCCATTCTTATTTTAATGTAGGACATTCTTGATCTACAACCCATTATTCAAATCCAGCATGTCTTATGACTTGGAAACTCTTTGTTCCATCACAGTCATGCCCTTGACCATAACAGGACACTAGACTCATGTCCACAGCAGTTGTTTGGTCCACCCTCCCCCTTCCCTTTCCTTAATCCCTCCATCACTATGTCCATTACAGTGAGTGAGAACCCAACATTCTTTTCACATTATCTTAGTGGTACCTTTCACCAGTTACTCAATGGCCTTCTCTCACCTGTGGCTGCATTCTACTTTGTTGTCCAGTCCTTCTCATGGCCTATTTTCTTTCTGTGTGTCCTCCTCTTTGCATTTTCCACTGATTAAAATGTTGGTGCCACTCACTAAACTCCAGCTTCCAAATCAAAGAATATGCTTAGTGACTTGGCTAGCAAAAAGGTGTAAGTACACTATATTATATATAATGATTATGTTCCCATTAGCTATGAATTGAGTTTTTGCCCGTAAAATTTTACTTTAGATATCCCTGGAGAGTTAACTATTTCCCATTGTAAATCCATTTGTAAAGCGCGTAATTACCCATTAATTTATGTTTTTGTACATAAAAAATGTGAAAAGGTCGATATAGTGTCATTTGGGATGAATATAGTATTCATTTGGGATTCTATCTCTAGGAAGAGTTTATAAAGATCATAGGTATCAGACCTACTTAAAAGTTCAAAGAAGCCCTGCAACTTGCAGCTTTTTTGGTCCCTTAGCCATAATTTTTAAAGTGATAATGTGTGAAAAATAAATACACTTCTGGGTAACCTAATGAAGCAGTCATATTCATTTATGTCTGTTCTCTTTCCAGAATCTCACTAAAAAGATAAAGGGGGGGATTTTAAAAAAATACAGGGATGCCTGGGTGACTCAGTTGGTTAAGTGCCCAACTCTTGATTTCAGCTCTGATCATGATCTCAGAGCCGCGAGATCGAGCCCTGCCTCATGCTCCCTGCAGGGTGTAGAAACTACCTCTCTCTAACTCTCCTTCTGCACCCGCCCCCCCCCCCCAATGTTTCACTCGCTCTCCCTCCAAAAAAAATTAAAAAATTAAAAAATTGGAGCATCTGGCTGGCTGAGTCAGTAGAGCAATGAGATTCTTGATTGTGAGGTTGTGAGTTTTGGCCTCACAGTGGGGATACAGCTTACTTAACGATAAATAAAATAAACATCTTTTTAAAAAAGATACAAATCCACAAGGAAAAAGAGAACAAGTATGGAGACCAGAGCAAATGAGAGATGTCAACAACATTTTGGAAGATGGAAACTGACTAGGTGATGTTAAGGGACTTAGTAGAGAGGAAGTCCAAGATAATGCAATTAGACAAGAAAAAAATGCCAGTCAAAATCTCAGCAAGTTATCTTGTAGATAGCAAAAATCTGAGTCTATATTTACATAGAGAGACAAAAGACCCAGAATAATCAACTCAATGTTGAAGGAAAAGAATAAAGTCAAAGTACTGACACTACACAACTTTAAGACTTATTTTACAGCTATGGAAATCAAGACAGTGAAGCATAGGTTAAAAAAAAAAGTTAGATCAATGAAACAGAATAGACAGTGCAGACATAGACTCACATAAATATCATCAATTGATCTTTGATGAAGGAGTAAAGATGGTACAATGGAACAAAGATAGATTCTTCCATAAATGGTGCTAGAACAATAGGACATCTATGTAGAGAAAAATGAATCTAGACATAGACCTTACAACTTTCACAAAAATTAATCAAAATAGATAAAAGACCTCAAGGTAAAACACAAAACTCTAAAATTTCTAGAAGATAATATGGGAGAGAATCTGGATGACCTTGGGTTGGATGATGACTTCTTAGACACAATGCAAAAGGCACCATGCATGGAAGAAATAAGTGATAAGCTGGGCTTCATTAAAACTAAAAAATTTCTGCTCTATGAATGCCAGTGTAAAGAGAAAGAGAAGAACAAGCCAGAGGGGGAGATAATATTTGCAAACAACACGTCTGATAAAGGATTGCTATAAAAAAACTCAGCAAAAAAAAAAAAAAAAGGCAAAAAATCCAATGAAAAATTGGGCAAAAGATGTGAACAGATACCTCACGAAGTAGATATGCAGATGGAAAGTAAGCATATGAAAAGATAACGCTCATGTGCATTGGGGATTTGCATATTAAAACAATAATGAAATGCCACTAATAACTATTAGAGGGACCACAGTCCAAAACACTGACAGCACCAAATGCTGTTGAGGATGTGGATAAATGGGAATTCTCATTCAGGGCTGGTAAGAATGTAAAATGGCATAGCTGCTTTGAAAGACAGTTTGACATTTTCTTAAAACTAAACACATTCTCACTGTACAATCCAGAAATCATGATCCTTGGTATTTACTGAAAAGGGTTGTACTCCCGGAGACGCATGAAACCCTATACATGGATATTTATAGAAATTTTATTCAGAATTGTCCTAACTTGGAAGCAACTGAAATGTCCTTCAGTAGGTGAATCAATAAACTGTGGTACATTTAGACAATTCTGGAATATTACTTAGCACTAAAAAGAAATGAACTATCAAGTCATGGAGTTTTCCCCCATGGAGGAAACTTAAACATGTGTGACTAAGTGAAAGAAACCAATCTGAAAAGGCTACATATATACTGTGTAATTCCAGTTAAACTATGTGGATAATAAAAAGATGAGTGTTGCCAGGAGTTGGGAAGAGGGAGGAATGCATAGGGAGAGCACAGGGGATTTTTATGCCCAAGTGAAACTCTTCTGTGTGATCCTACAAGGGTGGGTACATGCCATTATACATTTACCAAAATGCACTGAAGATACAACACCAAGAGTGAATCCCAGTGTCAACTATGGACTTTGGAGGACAATGGTGTGTCAACATAATTTCATCTATATAATAAAACAAAGGTACCACCTTGGTGTATGATATTGATACCGTAGGAGGAGGTATATGTGTGAGCGGAGGGGTTATACAGAAACTCTCTGTACTTCCTGCTCAACTTTGCTGAAACCTAAACCTGCTCAAAAAAATTGAGCTTGTTTGGGTGCCTGGGTGGCTCAGTGGGTTAAAGCCTCTGCTTTCGGCTCAGGTCATGATCCCAGGGTCCTGGGATCGAGCCCCGCATCGGGCTCTCTGCTTGGCGGGGAGCCTGCTTCCTCCTCTCTCTGAATGCCTCTCTGCCTACTTGTAATCTCTGTCTGTCAAATAAATAGATAAAATCTTTAAAAAAAAAAAAAAAAAAAAATTGAGCTTGTTTGGGTGCCTGGGTGGCTCAGTGGGTTAGGCCTCTGCCTTCAGCTCAGGTCATGATCTCAGGTTCTTGGGATCAAGCCCCGCATAGGGCTCTCTGCTCAGCATGGAGCCTGCTTCCCCCTCTCTGCCTGCCTCTCTGCCTACTTGTGATCTCTCTCTCTCCCTCTCTGTCAAATAAATAAAAAAAAAATATTTTTAAAAATTAAGCTTGTTTATTAAGTAAATAAATAAGGACAACTTGCACATCTGAGAATACATAAAACGTTAATTAGTCTTTAGTATAGCATCTATTTTGACACTTACCTCTTTTTTCCTAATGCGGAGTTATTGAAATGAATAATGTCTTTTTCAGACCTTGAAGCTCAAGGGAAAGAGTCTTTCTAATGCTAAATGCCAGCTCCGCCCATCTTTTCTCCTCTTTCTCTTTGGGGGCTTTATTCATAATGTTACTCTCCAATGTTAAAGGCATTTTCCAATCAATCCTAACATCCCAGAAAACCCCTTATAAACCAAATAATTTTCATGAGGAGAACACATAAATAAATTGCAGGAATTCATGCCACATGATCATTAACATGAATGCTTAAAAATGTGTATTTAGGGCGCCTGGGTGGCACAGTGGGTTAAAGCCTCTGCCTTCCGCCCAGGTCATGATCCCACGGCCTGGGATCGAGTCCCTCATTGGGCTCTCTGCTCAGCAGGGAGCTTGCTTCCCTTCTCCTCTCTCTGACTGCTTGTGATCTCTGTCAAATAAATAAATAAAATCTTTTTAAAAAATGTGTATTTAGACATTGTGTATTAGACCAACTTTTGCTAGAAATGCTAGGTCTTGAAAACATGTTTGGTGGCAGCACCAAGTTGTACATATTTACATATAACATAGTATTTTTGTATTCAATTATATGATTTATATTTGTAATGACATTATTTATGCAAAGTATAAAAACACAATAATAGTAATCTACGGAGAGGAAGAAGGAGGGGAGGTGAGAGGCAGGCAAGAACACGGGGACTTCAACTGTATTTTCAAAATTTTTGGAAGAATCTGTTACGATACGTCCAGTTTGCTCCTGAAGGGCCCTGCGGGGTAAAAGTCCCTCGGGTTTCCTGGCCATTTTCGAAGGTGCTGCTCTCATTTGACCTGAAGCTGCCCTTTCAATGTTGAGAAACAGGCCTAATTCTGGCATTCTGAAATTTGTGAATTGAGGTTGCTCACTCTATCTTTACCATTGCATTTTATTGGCATTACCTGTAAACAGTAGATTTAAGAGTTCATTTAGACCCAAGACTAAATCCTTGTTCCATTGCTTGTTAGTAGTTTGCTGCCAAGTGAGTTATGTAATTCTGTTTCCTTGTCTGTAGAAACATTCCTCTCCGGTTGTTGTGAGATGTTACGTGGCGGCTGACATGCGGCTGATCTCAAGAAATGCCGGCTTTTTATTTTTTATTTTTAAAATTTATTTTATTTCCTTATTTCTTTTAAAGATTTTATTAATTAATTAATTAATTTATTTATTTATTTGACAGAGAGAGAGATCACTAGTAGGCAGAGCACCAGGCAGACGGAGAGGGGGAAGCAGGCTCCCCACCAAGCAGAAAGCCTGATAGGCTCGATCCCAGGACCCTGAGACCATGACCTGAGCTGAAGGCAGAGGCTTAACCCACTGAGCCACCCAGGCACCCTACTTATTTATTTTTTAAAGATTTGTTTATTTATTTTAGAGAAAGAGAGAGAATGTGGGGGAAGGGCAGAGAGAGGGAGAAAGAGAAAGAGAAACTCAAGGAGACTCCTTGCTGAGTGCAGAGCCTGATGTGGGGCTGACATCAGAACCTGAGCTGAAACCAAGGCTACAATGCTTAACCAACTATGTCACCAGCGTCACAAGATATGCCAGCCTTTTAAAGACTAACATCATCTTCCATCAGTAATAAAACAGCAGTTACAGTTCATGCCTCATGTTTTAGAGGTAATGGAAGAATAAGTGAGCATTTCCAAGCACACCACCAAAGAGGAAGCTGATATGTCATTGTAAAATGTGTGATGCCAGAAATTAAGTTTTCTCCACTAGCCCCAAACTACCACCAAGAGCATGGGTGCATCTAGTTATGTTACGTGATACATCATTTAGATCATCCGCATTAACCACAGAATAGAAGTCATGATCCAGAGTTACTACCAGTGAAAATAGGTGGGGGTTGGGGGGCACCTGGCTAGCTTACTTACTAGAGTACAGGGCTCTGTGGCTTTTGATCTCAGGTTCACGAGTTCAAGCCCCTTGTTGGGCATAGAGCTTACTTTAAAAAAAAAAAAAATCAAAGCAATGGGGAGTAGAGGTAGGAAATTGTGTAACTTCAACATAAAGATATGTTGTGGTTTTGAAGGTAATAGTAGTGTGTTGAATATGTGACCTCCTGAGCTACCAAGGCAATGGACAGAGAAGTCCCGTAACAAATCCACAATCAGAAAATTCAGAATAGTATCCATCCTGAGTCCTTGTCTGACCACTTCAGGTTCTGAGGCCTCTTGGAACGGACGGTGGTTGCTCAAGTATTTCTCAAAGTGAGGTCTGTCTCGCCAATAAGAAGCAATCGGGTATCGTGTGTCACCTCCGGAGGAGATGTTCTGAAAAGGACACCTCACTTATGTAGGATTCTAGCCAAAAATAGATAACCCAAATCTAATCACTAGAAAACATTAGCCAAAGCCACAATAAGGGATGTTCTATTAAATAATTGGCTTGTGTTCTTTAAAAAAAAAAAAAAAGTCAATGTCATAAAGTAAAGATAGGCACTGTTCTGGATTGCAGGCACAGGCACTGTTCTGGATTGCAGGAGACAAAAGACATGTCACTCATAATGCAGTATGTACTGGATTGGATCCTGTATGGGGAGAAAAAGATATGAGAAAATGCATATTGGGGCAAACTGATGAAATTGGAATATGGACTGTTTATTAGATAAATGTATCCAATCAATGTTGAGTTTCCTGAATTTGATAACTGACCAGTGCTTATGTAAAGAGAATATTCTTTTTATTTTTTAAGGATTTTATTGGCTTATTTTCAGGGAGAGAGAGAGAGCACACAAGCAGCGGGAGGAACAGGCAGAGGGAGAAGCAGCCTCCCTGCTGAGCAAGGAGCCTGACTGGGGACCAGATCCAGGACCCTGGGATCATGACCTGAGCCAAAGGCAGACACTTAGTCCACCAAGACACACAGGTGTCCCTGTAAAGAGAATATTCTTATTTTTAGGAAATACACACTGAAGTTTTAAGGAGTAAAGAGGTATGATGTACAACCTACTCTCAAATGATTTAGAAAAAAATTTTCTAGAGACAAATAGAGAAAAAAGAGAGTGATATAGTAAATGTAGCAAAATAAAAATTGACGAATCTTTGTAAAGCATGAGTTCTTTCTGCTATTTTTGCAGCTTTTCTCTAAATTTGAAATGATATCAAAATGAAAGGTAATTTTATTTTTTTATTTATTTTAAGATTTTATTTATTTGAGAGAGAGAGAGAGAGAGAGAGAGAGAATGAGCAGAGGGAGGGGCAGAGGGAAAAGGAGAAGCAGAGTCCCCTCCAAGCAGGGAGCCCCACTTGGGACTGGATCCCAGGACCTCGAGATCATGACCTGAGCTGAAGGCAGCTTCTGAGCCGACTCAGCCATCCAGGTGCCTGCGAAACGAAAGGTAATTTTCAAAAGTGCCCGCAGATCACCTGCGTCAGGATGCTGCCATATAGCTGTTGCTAATGAGGCTGACTCCTGGGCCCTGCCACTGACTACTGAAGCAGAAAGTCTGGGGGTAGAGTCTGGGAATTTTCATTAAAAAAAATTATTCTTGGTGATGGCTATCTATATTAACATCCGAAAACCACTGGAGTGGGCTTAAAATAATTTTCTTAGCTTAATTAGCCCAATGCCTGACGAAGAATATTCCTCACCCTCCTCCTAACAGCTAAAGCATAGAGTGTGCTTATCGTATGGTAAGGACTATATATATTTTCTTCAATTCTCACCATCATTTCTATGAACTACTATGTGCTCATTTTACAGAGGGTGTAAAAGGTTAGAAAGAGTAGGTAAATGGCCAAGGTCTTGTGCTGTGATGAGATGGAGCCAGGATTTGAATCGAAGGACAAACTGACTTGAGGGCCACACTCTTGCCACCAGGCTCTCGAGCCCAGCTGGGAAAACACATGTTCAGATTATAGGCTTTGACTATCATAAAACTGACATGGTGTTTGTCTCTTACAAAGTCAGTCCTTAATTGCATATTAAGGAAGGAAGCAACGAGGCAGCTACAGCAATGAGCGTTATGATAAGGCCTGGAATTTCCCCTGCCAGTTCTCCATCCCCGTGACCAAGCCGGGGCCCTGTGATTGAGATAAGGCCACAGCCGGTTTGCTCTTCTAGATCATTACTGATTTTCCCATGCATTTTGCAGATCAGGCACCAGGCCAGATAAGGTCTGGATATACGTTCATCAACGATAGATCCACTCTAAGTGTGAGAGGGTTTCCTCAGTGAAGTGAAATGTCATAGTAACGTGTAACCAGGAAAAGAATTATAGATGACACCAAAGAAAAGCCTAGACTAAAAAGAAGTAGGCATTTCCCAAGGAAAGGGCTTAGCTAGTGCTGTCTCCTCTGGTCCAGGGCACTGCTACCCTCCTGAGACTCTGTCCTCTGTAGAGGGAACAGCCAGTCTACAGAAGCAAGCCTGGAGAAGTCGTTGGACCCTCCCTGATTCCTGAAAGTTAACTCTTTAATATCACTGCTAAGAGGTGGGCTAACAACTGCTCTTCTAATTCCAGAGGCCGAGGAGGTCTTTCAACTAAATCATGCTGCCTTCTGAATGAAAAAGATAAATACTGACAGTTTTTCGCCATCATGATCTCATGTGTTTTTATAGGCTGAGAAGTGCAACCCTTGTGGTTAAAAAAAAAAACACCACCACCAAAACAAAACCAAAACTGTGCTTTTCAGTTGCCTTAGTTGAAATGCAATGTGTAAAGAATTAGTAGTGAATTTTGTTGTTGAGAGACTTATCTTTTCTAACTAGAAAAATGAAACATTCTCAGCAAAAAACACATCACTAATTTGAAGGGATTGAAGAACCACCGCCAGCTTAGTCCTGTCACTGTGTAGTCGTTGTAGTCCTGAAGAACCTTCAGGTGACAGGTGACATGATCTTATACACTGAGAATCCTGAATCCACACAAAGAAAGTATTACAGCTAATAAATGAGTTCATCAAGGTCACAGGATACAAGGTTAGTATATAAAAAATGTTGTCCATACACTTGCAATAAAAAAATCTGAAAATGAAATTAGGAAATCAATTCTATTTACAACAGCATAAAACCTATACTCTGAAAACTACAAAATATTGTTGAAAGTGATTAAAGATCTAAACAAATAAAAAGACTTCAAATTCCGACCCTCCCCAGGACACTGTGGATGCAACACAATCCTTATCTAAATCCCAGTTGGTTTTGTTTTGTTTTTAGAAAGCAACAAGCTGATCCTAAAATTCGTATGGAACTATTCAAGGGACCCAAAAATAACTAAAACAATCTCGAAATAGAAGAGTGAAGATGGGAGAGTCACACTTCCTTATTTCAAAACTTACTACAAAGCCATAGTTATCAAAACAAGATGGTACTAGCGTAAGTTAAGACATATAGATCAAGGCCCTCTCCTCTCCCGGAGATGGCGTGTGCTCGCCCATTGATATCTGTGTACTCGGAAAAGGGGGAATCATCTGGCATAAATGTTACTTTGCCTGCTGTGTTCAAGGTTCCCATTCGACCGGATAATGTGAACTTTGTTCACACCAACTTGTGCAAAAACAATAGACAGCCATATGCTGTCAGTGAATTAGCAGATCATCAAACCAGTGCTGAGTCTTGGGGTACTGGCAGAGCTGTGGCTCGAATTCCCAGAGTTCGAGGTGGTGGGACTCACCGTTCTGGCCAGGGTGCCTTTGGAAATATGTGTCGTGGGGGCCGCATGTTTGCACCCACCAAAACCTGGCACCGTTGGCATCGCAGAGTGAACATGACACAGAAGCGATATGCCATTTGCTCTGCCCTGGCTGCCTTGGCCTTACCAGCGCTGGTCATGTCTAAAGGTCATCGTTATCAAGGAAGTTCCTGAACTTCCTTTGGTGGTTGAAGATAAAGTTGAAGGCTACAAGAAGACCAAGGAGGCTGTTTTGCTTCTTAAAAAATTTAAAGCCCGGAATGATATCAAAAAGGTCTATGCCTCTCAGCCAATGAGAGCTGGCAAGGGCAAAATGAGAAACCGCTGTCGAATCCAGCGCAAGGACCCTGCATCATCTACAATGAAGACAATGGAATCATCAAGGTCTTCAGAAACATTCCTGGAATTACTTTACTTAATGTAAGCAAACTGAACATTTTGAAACTTGCTCCTGGTGGGCATGTGGGACGTTTCTGCATTTGGACTGAAAGTGCGTTCCGCAAGTTAGACGATCTTTATGGCACTTGGCGTAAGGCTGCCTCCCTCAAGAGTAATTACAACCTTCCCACGCATAAGATGCTTAATACAGACCTTAGCAGAATCTTGGAAAGTCCAGAGATCCAAAGAGCCCTCCGAGCACCACGCAAGAAGATTCATCGCAGGGTCCTGAAGAAGAATCCACTGAAGAACCTGAGAATCATGTTGAAACTAAGCCCCTATGCAAAGACCATGCGCCGGAACACCATTCTTCGCCAGGCCAAGAATCACAAACTCCGGATGGATAAGGCGGCGGCAGCCTTAGAAGCCAAATCAGATGAGAAGGGAGTTCCAGGCAAGAAGCCTGTGGTAGGGAAGAAAGGAAAGAAGGCTGTTAGTGTGAAGAAGCAGAAGAAACCTGTGGTGGGGAAAAAGACTGCAGCTTCCAAGAAACCAGCGGCTGATAAGAAGCCTGCAGAAAAGAAACCCACTACAGAGAAGCCTGCTGCCTAAAAACTTAACGTTTATTCATAAAAGTCAAATAATTTTGGACAGCTAATTTTGAATGAAGACATGATCAAAGCCAAAAAAAAAAAAAAAAAAAAAAAGAAAGACATATAGATCAATAGATATCATTGAAGGATTGAAGGCCCGGAAATACACCCTCACATTTATGGTCAGTCGATTCTGAAAAGGGCACCAGCCTCCTCCAATGGAGGAAAAATAGTCTGGGGCAACTGGATAGTCACATGCAAAAGAATGAGGGTGGACCCTCACCTCACACCTCATACAAAAATCGGCTCAAACTGTAAAACTTAAATTCTTGGAAGAAAACATGGGTGTAAATCTTTGAGATCTTGGATTAAGCCACGGTTTCTTAGATATGACACCAAAAGCACAAGCATCAACAATAACAACAAATAGTTGAGTTAGATATCATCAATATTAGATATTTTGGGAGACTCCTGGGTGGCTCAGTGGGTTAAGCCCCTGCCTTCGGCTCTGGTCATGATCTCAGGGTCCTGGGATCGAGCCCCATATCGGGCTCTCTGCTCAGCAGGGAGCCTGCTTCCCCCTCTCTCTCTGCCTGCTTGTGATCTGTCTGTCAAATAAATAAACAAAATCTTTAAAAATATTAGAAATTTTTGCTGCTGTACCATCAAGAAGAGAAAAGAAAACCCACAGAATGGTAGAGAATACTTGCAAATCATCTATCTGGTAAGGTCCTAATGTATTTAGGCTATGTAAAGCACTTTTATAACCCAACTCTAAAAAGACAACCCGAAGTAAAAAGGTTAAAGTGTCTGAATAGATACTTTTCCAGAGAAAATATACAAATGGCCAATAAGCATATGAAAAGATAGTCAATATCATCTTTTTTTTTTTTTTAAAGAGAGAGAGAGAGAGCGAGCACATGAGTAGAGGGAGGGGCCGAGGAGAGGGAAAGAGAATCTTAAGCAGCTCATACATACCCAGCATGGAACCTGAAGCAGGGCTTGATCTCACAACCCTGAGATCACGACCTAAGCTGAATCAAAAGTTGGACGCTTAACCAACTGAACCGCCCGGGCACCCCAAGATAATCAGGATCATTAAATATCAGGAAAATGTAAATCAAAACCACAATGAGATATCATTTTACACCCATTAGGATGCCTGTAAGCAAAAAGAGGGAGAATAGCAAGTGTTGATGAGAATATAGAGAAATTGGACCCCTTATTGGGATGGGAAATGGTGTAGCCATTTTGAGAAATGGCTTGGTAGTTCCTCAAAAGGTTAAATGTAGAGTTACCTTATGATCCAGCAATTCCACTCCTAGGACTATGACCAAGAGAACAGAAAACATATTGCACAGGAATGGTCCTAGCAGCATAATTCATAATAGCCCCAAAGCGGAAGCAACCCCAACATCAGCCAGCTAATGAATCGGTAAATAAAATGTGTTGTACCAACACCATAGACTAGTATTGGACGATAGAAACAAATGCAGTTCCAATCCATTCCACAACATGGAGGAACCTTGAAAACATTATGCTAAGTGATAAAATCCAAACACAAAAGGCCATAGTGTGTTGACTCCATTTATATAAAATGTCTAGAATGGGTCGATCCATAGAGACATAAAAAAGAAGAGCAGTTTCCTAGGGCTGAGGAGTTTGGGGAGAAATGATGGAATGATTGCTAGTGGATATAGGGTTTCTTGTTGGACTCATGAAAATGTTTTAAAACCGATTTTGGTGATAGCGGCACAATTCCACGAATATACTGAAAACCGTTCAACACTTTAAATGGGTGAATTATGTGGTATGAGAATTGTATATCAATAAAGCTGTTTTACATCTATATGTGCATATATATCTATATATTTATACCTGCGTATTTATAGCCACTTACTTATAAAGAACCTCAGGTCTATTGTTGTTGGTTTTTTTCCCTTTCCTCTCAGTAAGAAGAATTGCTCATACGGCTCGTCACTACTTAGAAGTTCAATGTCTTAAAAATAGTCACACAAAATGAGGAAATTCCTAGTAACTCTTTCCCTTAATGTGCCTAAGAAATGTGAATTAAAACTTCTCCAGATCAAAAGCACTAGAAGGTGGCTGCAGACAGGTTTCCAGCTGGGGGACAAAGAGTCAGGCAGGAGACAGTCCCTTCTGCTGGGCCCAAGGGAAGAGAACGCAGATCAGAAGTTTAAGGTGAGGAGGGTATTGTATTTGAAGTGAAACAGATGGGCTGGAAGCAGATCAGGGATATTCAAAAGGATTTCCAAGTGTGCCAGTCTTCTGTACTGGGCATTGTGACTTTTTTCCACTGAGTCCAATATTGTCAGTCTGGGTTGGACAAAAAAAAATGGATTTTCATGGCCATCCCTGGTTTTGTGGGATGGTGTAATAAAAAGACTATGGGAAAGGCAAGTTGAAGGTCCCAGTGGGAATGATAAATGAGGTGAGAGATACCCAGAGAGAGAGTGCACTGGGGTCAAAGGTGGGGTGGGGAGTTCCAAGTTGGGAAGAATGGACAGAGCCGGAAGGACAGATGGTCATGATCAGAGGCCAGAATATTGGAGATTAATTGTCATAACTGAAGCAGTTCTGGGTGGTTACAAGGCTCAAGGAGAGCCCGAGAGTGGGTTGCTGGTGGGCGGGTGCTACGGAATCCCTAAATTTGCATTCTTGGAGCTGCTAGATGTTGGGGCAGTGTTTTAGCTTTTCTGACTGAATCAGTTATTTTCAGGAATGGGGGCAGAATTTATTGCTACCTTTAAAAGAGAGAAGCATGCCTGCCTCGGCCACACACGCAGTTGGCTCCCCAAATTGCCTAAACTCATCCTGGTCACCTTTGGAAGATTTTCAGAATTATTTCATTAACCTCATTTTTAGTGCTTTTGTAATGAAATGAATTTAAGCTAAAATTGCTAAATATCGCAGAGTAAAATAATTGGGCTCCTATGGGTATAATTTAGTAATATTAGGATATGCTAATTATTACTTTGCAAAGAAAACATTTATGTACTTTACAGATATAAAAAGAAGTTCCTGCAGGTTTATTAGAGACTTTAGATTAAACATAAATGGGAGAAAGACAGCAGAGCTGTGTTTAAGTATAAATTTTCATTCTGTATCATCAAGCTTTCTTCATCATTGTTTGTTTGGCTCATAATCCTAATTTCTAAAGCCATCAGTTCTTTTTATGGTACAAAAAGGAGAACAGCCATGAAGAAGTTTTACATATTGTTTGCTCTTGCTACTAAAAAGAAGCAACATCTTGCAAAGAATGTTAAAATTATCATAAAACCACAATGACAACTCTAAGTAAATAATACTTTGCTTTGCTATCTGCAGTTTAGAAATATGAGTTAAGAGAGAAGGGGAGGTGGGGAATTAAAAAAATATATGAATTAAGAAATGAGACAGAAACAAATGATCATTTGGAAATACTGTGAGAGGCACAGTTCCACACCGATAAAAAGCTAGATAAGTAGTTCATGGTAACTATTAGAAGACTTTTCAGTAGGAGGAAAACATTTTAGAGCTGCAGGAGTTCCTGGCTTCATTTATGGCAAGTCTATTTGAGGTGAGGTGTGGCTGGTAGTCTATAAAGAAGATTGTTTTCCTTGCGGAACATGTGGATTGGAGGTGATTTAAATGGCCTTTGCTTAAGGCAGCAAGTTAAGGAGCCGTAATTTGTTCTTTAGAAACTTTGATTCTTATAACAAAGGCCCAGACCAGACAGTTTATACTTGGGGTGGGTTGATATTCTCTGGGTCTATCCTAGTGTTTCAGTGATTAGCACAATACTGTTTGACTAGTCAGATTTGGAACTTGAAGCCCAGTTTCACTTTTACACTTGAGTTGATCCACATGGTCTTGGAAATAGCATTTCCAGCCTCTCACCATGCCCTGCCAACTTTTCCTCCTAAATTTCTCTCAAATGCATCTTCTCAACAGCCATCACCCTAGCCCAAGCTACTGTCTGTCCACTCTTGCCTGGATACTCCCATAATCTAGCTGGTCTTTCAGTTCCAGTCCTAGTTTCCTATGCCTAGTTTTCCACCCAGCAGCTCAGTGCATGAGCCTTAGAAAAAATTAGACCCTGTATCTACTAGGGTGATGACCCCAGATGGCTTTCCTTGGTGTCTAATGTGAGGAAGATGTCATTTTACATCCTGCTGAAGTCACCGTTACCGTACTTTGGACTTTTCCATCATGCAGAGCCAAACCTGATTCTAATGAATGAAACATGTGCTTGAAAGTCAAGAATGCAAATTAGGCCTTGGGCGCCATCTTGATTTTCATCTCTTACAAGACCCAATAGATTAGTTAGCTAATCTGCCTAAGCCTTTCACTTCTCACCTGTGAAATCGAGATAACATTCCTCAAGGGTGGTTCTGAGGAGCAAATTAGATCAACTATATAAAGTATCCATCCAGCACAATACACTCTCAATAAATGGTTTTTTTTTCACTTTTTTTTTGTTTGTTTTGTTTTTTAACCTTTTTATTTTTTTATTTTTATTTTTATTTTTATTTTTTTACATTTGGGGGCATTTCAGTGGTCCAGTATGGGACACGTAAGAGCTGTGGACATTCGGAGTTATCTGTGTCTAGAAGATTCATATGGCAGTGGAGCTCATGGTTTGGAAGGCGAATAGACTAGAAACAGGAACATGCTTCCAAAACCTCAAATCTAGCTGATGACAATTTCGGTGGAACTGAAGCAGCTGCTTATTGGGCCCGTTTCTGTCCCAGGTGCATTTCGAGGGTTAAAGCCACAATGATAAAGAACACACATGATCCGTACACTGTCAGAGTTTACAACCTGGTATGAAATTCGGACATTAAACTACTAATGAGCGGTTCAATGACAAATGGTGATGAAGTGCTACGAAGGGAAGGAACAGAATGTTCAGAGACCTTGTGCTGGGGGCGTTGTGGGGGATGCTAATGTAATAAGGTAGGATTAAGCTGAGATAGGAAAGATGAACCTAATTTGACCAAGTGAAGGGCAGCAGAAAGTACCTTCCCCCAGGGAAATGAAAGGCCAAAACCCTGAGGTGGAAAGGCACACAATGGGTTCTTGTAAATACTTGGGTTTGTAAGGGAACGCCTTGGACAAGCTGGAGAGGGAGGCAAGATGTCAGTCCTATAGGGCCTTATCAGCCATGATAAAGGGTTTTAGTATCAGGATGACATTTTTCCAAAATACCTACTCTATTTCAATGTCTCCCACACGTGCCTAAGAAAAAGAGTCATCTGGGGGCTCTTTATAATTTTTATTTTTGTTTAAGATTTTACTTATTTATTTGACAGAGAGAGACACAGCGAGAGAGGGAACACAAGCAGGGGGAGTGGGAGAGGGAAAAGCAGGCTTCCCGCTGAGCGGGGAGCCTGATATGGGGCTTGATCCCAGGACCCTGGAATCAAGGCCTGGACCGAAGGCAGAATTTTAACCCCCAGGGGCTCTCTTTAATTCCAGATTTTAGTGTATATAAAATCTGCTGGGGAGAACAAACTGGCAGTTGAATGTCATTTAATTCAATGTAACATGGATTTACTGAAACTTTACCAAAGCCTCATATAAGAATTTAAACTATATAATTAATATCACTTGAATGGCACTTCATTTTTTAAAATCTCATACTTGAAGAGGTAGCATTATAGCATCGTTCCTTTGCCCATAGCTCCGTTTAATCTGTAGTGCTTAAAACAGGAACTTGCGTCTATGAGACGATACAACAGGAAGCCAAAGGATAAGATATTCTTTATTTACAGTTCCCAATTTACCATCGGGTAATATTTCAAGAGAATGTTTATAAGTCTGTGTTTCCCCATAGAAATAATATTCTGGGAGAGAAGGAATAGGGGCAGGGCCTGCCAGCCTTCAAGGTGACAGAGAGTGGAACTGTAGCTCTAGAGCCTGTTGGTGGCTGTGTTAGGAGGGAGAAGCTGGTCCAGGACCCACCCCCCCCCCCAGCCTGACTCTAAGTTTTCTCAAGGCGTGGCCAACAGCTGATTCCAGAGAATTTTTAAAATTATTTTTTTTCTAGGGCAATTTATCAAACAATTCATGTGCACAGAAAAAATTTTCTACTCGTAAAATTTGTTTCTTTTCACCGTAAGTGTACTCCTAAGTCACCTTCATCTGTTCTACCCATACCCCTACCCCCTTCCCCTCTAGTAGCCATCAGTTCTCTGTAGCTGAGTCTATTTCTTGGTTTGCCTCTGTTTTTCCCTCTGCTCATTTGTTTTATTTCTTAACATATGAGTGAAAGCACATGGTAATTTTTTCTCTGACTTCTTTCACTAAACATAGTACCCTATGCCCTCTAGATCCATCCATGTTGTTGCAAATGGCAAGATTTCATTCTTTCTTATGACTGAGTAATATTCCTGTGTGTGTGCGCACGCTTGTGTGTGTGTGTATAGCACACTTTGTCCATTCCTCTATTGATGAACACTTGAGCTGCTTCCATAGTTTGGCTGTCATAAATAATGGTTCCAGACAATTTAGAACTCCACTTTGGTTTATACTTTGGAGATAAAGTTTGAAAGAAACAGAGGATTTAAAAGGGTGTTTTATAAAATGTTTCTTAATGACATTTCAAGAGGAAACCACTTGCAAGGAAATTCTTTGCTTACCCTTCTTACTTCTTTCAACCAATAAGTACCTGCCTATCTCAAGGGGTTATTGCTAGCCGCCAACAAGAAGTGTATGTGTGTGTGTGTGTGTGTGTGTGTGAGAGAGAGAGAGAGAGAGAGATTGGGGGGGGCAGGGCAGCTTTGTTGACTGCAAAGCAGTGGAGGAATGCAAGGTGCCATGATTTTCATTACAGCAGGGTCTCAGCCAACAGGCCCAATCCCCAAGAGGATAAACCAACTTTGAACACACAGCTCGAATATGAGCACAGTGAAAATGTCTGCTCAAACCCTTTAAGATTTAAGCTGATTTGAATCACAGAAAGAGCCAAGCTATACCGCAGAAGGCTTGGATAAGAATGGGAAATCTAACCCTGGTAAGGACAAGTAATAAGATTTAAAGGAAACATTAAACACATTATCAGCTCTAAATGGCTTGTTAACCTCTGATGTATCAGATCATCAGGGACCAGGTACAGCAGAGAGAGGTGGGGTGGGTAGGGAATTTGGATCTCTGTCACCTGGCTAAGGGACTGCTTGAGGACCCACGGGTCAATAGATCACATAGGGTCACTAGCCATCTGCCAGGACCGAGTCACTTTCTGGGATACAGACTTTGGGTGCTAAAATCATGAAAGCCCTGGGTCAACGAGGAGGAACTGGTCCCCCTAAGGCCACCCCAGCTCTGTTTCTTTCCTTTTTTTTTTTTTTTAAAAGATTTTATTTATTCATTTGACAGAGATCACACAAGTAGGCAGAGAGGCAGGCAGAGAAAGAGAAGCAGGCCTCCTGATGCGGGGCTCCATCCCAGGACCCTGGGATCATGACCTGAGCCGAAAGCAGAGGCTTTAACCCACTGAGCCACCTAGGCGCCGCACCCCCCAGCTCTGTTTCTGATACACTCTATGAAGAACAGTCCACGTCACTTCTCCACACCTCCTCTCTTCTGTACATAAATGCAATTATCCTGCCTTCCTCTTCTACAGAGTAATTCTTCTTCCTTATCAAACATCACTAAATTCTGCTACCCCAAAACCAGAATGGAGATGTGCCAGTGGATTTTTTTTTTAATTTGTGGGAACACCCAGAAACACAGGATACTTATGAGATCAAAGGTTCCAGAACAACTTAGGAGTTTATTGTCAATAGTAGGTCTTGAAGCTGTGAAGGGAATCTAAAGATGAGATTCGGTGGGGTGTCCTGAGGATGGAGGTGAGGGGAGAGAAATGGAGAAGGTAATTCAGAGCAGCTAGTCAGGATACTGTTTCCAGAAAGAAGCAGTGCTGGGAAAGTCTGTGGACAGAGTCCCAGGAAATTGCCCAGCTGGAATTCGGGTAACTGTGAAGGAAGAAGTCTTATGTGGGAACTAACGGGAACCCAGACCCTGAGAAGATTCAGCTTCTTGGAGGATCTAAAGAGGCTGAGGAAAGTGGATCTTGTTTTTAACAGGAGGTTAGAGCGTGGAAGAAGAGAATGATGGAAAGGATGTAGCTACCGAGTGAACAGCAGATAAAGAGGTAAGACAGAGCAGCTGGAATCTGTCTGCAGTCTGAGTTAGAGCTCCATCAAACTATGCGCCCAGAACTTCTCGACTCTGGACAGTTCATAGGCTGAGATCTTGAACTGGAGGTTCCTAACTGGGCACTTAATGGTGTCTTTACACAGCAACGAGCATTCAGAAGGGATGTGCAAAAGCAAAGAATTCAGTCAGAACTGTGAGGAGCTCTGTCTAAACGCAGTAGTTATTCAGAGAAGGGGTTCTGGAATCCTGGACAAGAAGACAGGCTTCCTGTGGGTTAAAAGATGGCCTGAAAGAAAGAAGGATGACATTCCTGGTGTGAGGTATCACGGCCAAAGTGAAGCTATGGAACACGCCCATTTAAAAACAGAGGAGGCTGGTTGGGAAGTAAATGAGAACTGAAGTAGAGTTTGACAATGTTTCCCAACCTTTGACTTTATGGCACTCATTGAAAACGGTCATAATAGAGTAGGGTAGAGGAAAGCAGCCCTTAGCAGCACCGGGCTTTGCCTCGTGAACCTCACTAAAACCCACGGTGTACACAACCTATTGACTGATAAAGTCTAGAATGAGTGAGGAATTGGGTAGTGCAGGCCCCGAAGTTTACCAGATGGAAATATTCAGAGTAGATTTGTTCCCAGGTGGGGAAACCATGTCAAAGCTGGAACAGGAAAATGCAATGTTAAATATGGCACTTTCAGAAAAACATGATGATCACATTGTCCAAGAAGCATGGAAATAGGTGATGGTTTGCGAAAAGAGAGAGGATGCTATTTTAAGAATAAAAGAAGTTATTATTCTTTTGTATCATTAGGGATTCAGTTGAGGTACTTCTAGTCACCGAATATTATTGAAACAATCATGCTGCAAAGATTGAAATACTTTTAAAATGAAGTATGAGCAATATTATTTCTTCTGCCTTGGTTTGGGTGATAGTGATGATGTCACCATTCAAGGTATCCTGCATGTCAATTTAAAAAAATAATTTAATCTGAATAAATTAGACAAATATTGAATTTAAAAATTCATTTCCTGGATGCCTGGCTGGCTCAGTCCATGGAGCGTGTGACTCTTGATGTAAGGGTTGTGGGTTTGAGCCTCACCTTAGGTGTAGAAATGACCTGAAAATAAAATCTTTAAAAAAAATTCGTTTCCTACCATCTAGAAGGCAGTAAGCTAGACACCAGGGAATGAGAGAGACAGCTGATGTGGAACTCCTAATCTCAGCAGAGAACCTGAAATATAAAACAGCCAGCTTCATTGCAAGGCAGTGAGCACGCAGGTGAAAGCATATGTATGAGGAAGAGGTAATGAATTCTGGAGCAGTGGGAGAGTCTTTGATATCTTAGCTGGAGCCCAAGGGATGAATATAATCAAATAGACACAGAGAAGGGAAAAGCTGGAACAAAGAACGCATGAACTTGAATGTGTGAGGTTACACCAAGCGTCCTTTGAAGACGGTGACTCCCTTAGTGTGAGGAGCAGAATCGAGCGCGGGGGCACGAATCAGGGGAGGGGTGAGGAGGGAGGGGTAAGAGGTGAGACCGGAAAAGAGTAGCATCTTCTGAAACTTCTCTCGGTGGAGAAGAGCTTTTCCACTGGTCTCTCCTAAAGAGACACTGTAGTGTGTGGACAGGAGCATGGACTCTGGAGCCTTTCTGGTCTCAGCTCTGCCACTTGCTGGCTGGGCCACCTAGGGCAGATTGTCTAATCTCTCCATCTGTGAGATATGCCTAACGATACGGTCCTCATAATGTCTTCGTGAAGACTGAATGAGTTAACGCAGGCAAACCATTGAGAACAGGGCCCAGAATGTTGAAAGTCATCAATACAGGTCAGCCGTCATTACCATTTTAACATAATCAGCAATAAGGTCATTATTTTGGTTCTGTTAGGAAAATGCAATTTTAAATCTGAATTTGTCTCTCTTTTTAAAAAAGATTTATTTGAGAGAGAGAGAGAGCATGAGTTCGAGTGCACAGGTCAGGCGAGGAGCAGAGGGGGCAGGAGAGAGAGAATCTCAAGCAGACTCCCGGCTGAGCAGAGCCCAAGGCGGGGGTTGATCTCAGGACCCTGAGATCATGCCTGAGCCAAAGTCTAGACTAAGACTCCCAACAGACTGAGTCACCCAGGCGCCCCTGTACTTGTCTTATTCATAGATGTACCACATGACTTCATAGGTTTTGTCAGGGGAGGAACTTGCTGAAGTAGCCTTCTCCACATATCTTACAAGAATACTCATCTACTACAGTGCCTGATAATCACCATTGCAGGGATGTTAGACTCGGGATTTTAGGAGATCCTTTATAAAGTGTTCATCCTGTAGGAAGAGGAGGTCCCTTATAAAGTGTTCATCCTGTAGGAAGCAAGAGCTTGGCATGGATTAGTCTACTGCACTAGGTAGGAAAGACAGGGCTAACTCAAGGAAATGCAATGTTGGACAGTTAAGAAAGAAGGTTCTAGCTTAGAGAATCTAGTGGGAGAGTGGGGGTCTTAGGTCAGGTCTTTAGTGCCCTTTGGAAACTAGGGATCATTTTAGTATTAAGGGGGGAAAAGGGAAATCAGTTGAAAAGGAGAGGGGTGGAGAGAAGAGAGAATTATTTACTTCACAGTATTGTTTAGGGTCAACCTTGTTAATAAAATGTAGCTGAAATGACTTAAATGAAGCGACAGTCAAGTCTCGATGATTTGACCCAACTTTTCTAAAAAGTATTGAGGCTATAAGCCTTCATACATTTTATATAAAATGATTACTGACACTAATATAAAATTAAAAAATTATGTTAAATATATGTTTATATGTTTACATATTTACTATATAATATATATTTATTATGTATTATATACTTTTCATATATTTACATACATTTATAATATACACATTTCCCTTATATATTTTACATATTTATTATATATTTATTTATATACATATATATTTATAATATATATATTTCCCTTTTTGTTTGAAGTTAAAGCCGACTAGCAGTCAGAATTTGACTTTTGGGTGCTAATTTCTGGTTTGCAACTATTTTTAGTGATGGGGGGGTAGTTGGGCTAGCTCACTGCACACTTATAGCTCTGCTGAGGGGGTTTTCCCCTAGACAGGAACTAGATCTCTGAAGCTCTAGCACAGAGATCGGCCCAGGTAGGTGAAATGTTTTTGTAATTGCCATGAGGAAAAAGAGAGGGCCCAGGGGATTCTTCTGCCCAAGGGAGCTCCATCCTGGTTATAATCTGATTAGTTAATGTGTATTCCACCAGATGGGTGAAATCAAACCTTCTAAGGTATTGTGGTTACAATGTTTTAAAATGTCTGGAAACTCCTGGAAATGTGAGAAGTCATCTTTCTTTTTCAAAGGACCATCTTCTTGTGGTTCACATGTGGGCTTTTGAAACTGAAACTCCAACACGCCTGTGGCTGTAGGGTGGAGTCTGTTTTCCCTCCCCCCCCCCCAGCGTTGGGGTGCACATGAAGGCTGTCAAATGCTTGACTTGATTAATGTTTGCGTTTTGATAAACAGAGCTCTAAGGTAGCAGGAACCTATTAAAGACTGTCCTTGATTTCTTCAGTTCTCTTTGAAAGACCTGGCCTTCTCAAGCTTGTTAGTGTCATTGAAATCATTTATACATGAGTCTGCCTGGACTGTTTTGGAAATGAGCTCCAACAACAACAAAAAATCTCAGGAGGGTACCTAAGTGGGTTGAAAGATGGTGGGGCCAAAACATTATATAGATACACATTGTATATCTAAGATGAGATACTACAAATTAAGCATCATTGAAATTGCTCCTTGAAGTCAGCTTAAATGCAGAGTCTTACCCATTGTAGGTACTGAGTTGTCTTTTTTTTTTTTTTTTTAATTTATTTATTTATTAATTGAGAGGGAGAGAAAGAGCATGGGCAGAGGGAGAGGCAGAGAGAGAGACTCTTCAGCAGCTACCCTGCTGAGTGTGGAGCCCGTCAAAGGGCTCAATCCCACAACTGGAGATCATGACCCGAGAGTTGAATGCTCACCTGACTGAACCTCCCAGGCTCCCCAGTACTGAATTGTCTTGAAACTGAATGTGCCGCAGTCATCAAGAAAGTTAAAAAGATAAGCTCCTTCATTGGCCCTGGGCAACCAATCAAAACAAAACAAAAGACCAGGTCATATCTACACTTGGACTATGGTATCTTGCTTTGTTTGCTTAACTTCAAGAAAAGTCTAATGAGATAGGAGCCAGTCAAGAGGAGAACAGGTAAAATAATCAAAATTGGGGCTTCCATATCCCTTTCACAAGGAGGTACTTAAATAGTGTAAAGCAGTGTAAGCAGTAAAGGATGATGTTATGGCTGAACTGTGTCTCCCTAAAGCTCATATATTGAAGCCCCAACCCTCAGTACCTCAGAATGAGACTGCATTTGGAGACAGGTTCTCTGAGGAGGTAATTAAGTTAAAATAGGAGTCCTGAGGGTGGGCCCTCACCCAATGTGATTAGTGTCCTTATAAGTAGAGATGAAGATACACAGGAAGAGACAGACGTTAGACACATGCACACACACCATCAACCATGTTAAGACATAGCGAGTGGGCAGCCATCTACAAGCTAGGGAAAGAGGCCTCAGGAGAAAACAATCCTGTTGGGAAGGAACTTCCTTAGAGGCTCCAGAGAGAGGGCGACGCTGCCGACACCTTGATCATAACCGTCCAGCCTCCAGAACTGCGAGAAAATAAATTTCTGATGTTTAAGCCACTCAGTCTGTGGTACATGGTTACAGCAGCCAAAGCTGACTAACATAGATGATAACAGATATGATCAAATAATTTAAAATTAGGAAAGGTCTAGGGGAAATATGTGATTATCTTAGGATACCTCTATGTCAGGTTTTCTTAAAGCAAGTTCTATATACTACCCATATCAGAATTACCGATGATATTTTTTAAAAAGCAGGCTCCCCGGCTCCTCTGGGAGTACTAAAATGTTCTGGTAGGAGACAATCTATCTTTTCAGTAGACATCCCGAGGGGTGTTTTGTACGCTAACATTTGAGACCCACTGTGGAAGGTGCTGTTCAACCTCTGGCCCTTCTCTGGGCCTGGCTGGTTAGTACTAAATACAGCTCAGGAGAGCGCTGGTCGGTCTGGTGCTGTGGCAGCGGCACACTGGCCCAGGAGCCAGGTACAAACCCCACTGTACAGTCTTTCTATATGTCAGCCAGTGTTTACCAGCATTTGGGGGAATCCTGAAGGGGACAGAGCAAATAGAATCCATGTGCCATACCCGTCTTACTCACTTAAAAATATAATGATATATAAAGAAGAACCTATACAACTCGACACCAAGAAAACAAACAATCCAATTAAAAAATGAGCAGGGGACATAAATAGACATTTTTCCAAAGAAGACATCCAGACTTCCAGGGACACTGAAAAGATGCTCAACATCACGAATCATCAGGGAAATGCAAATCAAAACAACGATTCAGCAATTCCACTACTAGGTATTTACCCAAAGAAAACAAAGAAGCTAATTCAAAAAGATATACCCACCCTATGTTTATTACAGCATTGTTCATAATAGCCAGATATGGAAGCAACCCAAGTGTCCATCCACAGATGAATGGATAAAGAAGATGTGGGGCAAGCGCATGCGCGTACACACACACACACACACACACAGAGGAATATTACTCAGCCATAAAAAGAATGAAATCTTACCATTTTCAACAGCATGGATGGATCTAGAGGGAATAGTGCTAAGTGAAATAAATCCTCCAGAGAAAGATAAACACCATACAATTTCACTTATACGTGGAATTTAAGAAACAAAGCAAAGGAACAAAGAAAAAAATATATAAACCAAGGAAGAGCTTCTTAACTATCGAGAACAAACTGGGGGGTTCCTGATAGGAGGTGGGTAGGAGGATGGGTAAAATAAGTGAAAGGGACTAAGAATATACAGAATTGATCAATCATTATATTGCGCACCTATAATTAATATAACACTTTATGTTAACTATACTTAAATTTTAAAAAAGAATATGATGGCATCTTTTAAACAACAACCTACCGTACCTATATTATTTCTCTCATGAGATTTATTTACGGACGCTATTACCTTGATACCTAAATTCTCAAAGAAAATACAAAAAACTGGAAAGAGCATATCTAACTTTTCTATTGGTACACGTTAGTTAAAATTATATGGAAAGTTCTCTGATAGGGCCTGCACCTTTTTATGCCCCACGCGGTTAAAATATAATATTAGTGAAGGAGGTAAATAACATCTATAAATAAAAACAAATTAATAATAAATGGAAAGGAATCTAATCAATTGGTTCTGCCAGGCTCTGTGCTTTCATGCATCTCCTCATCGCCAGGGCGAATGGGAATAGAAAGCATTCTTTCATATGGCATAAAAGTGAATTCTCTCTCTTTCACCTGCAGACCAACAAGCTAATTAAAGAGAGAGAGAGAGAGTTAAATAGTTGAGAGTCCAAAGCAAATACAGTAACAAATATCCTCAAAATAGACAGAATAGGTGCCATTCTGATTTATTAAACACGTTAGTTCACTAGGGACATGTAAAAACGGCCCCTGACCCCATTTACAAATTTGATGAAGGGATATAAGATTTTATGCGGTTTTTAAAAAACTGAAATGTAGGTAGGCCATTTGAGAATGTTCAGGTGAGCAGGTCATTGAGTTATTTGTCTGTTATCCTTACGGGGGGTCAGCGTTTGAAACAGAATGCAGCTCCAGGGTCCGGGAGTGACCAGGTCCGTCCAGGGATACCTATGGCCACTATTTTTGTTACTTAACGGCACTTAATGGCAGGCGCTGCCTCAGTGCTTTTCCCTGCTCAATTAACTAAGTGTCAGTGTCTCTGTGTAGACCACCCATTCCCACTGGAGTCCTTTTTTTTTTTTTTTTTCTTTAGGGGGATGGGGATGGGGACATAGATGGGGAATTGGAATTTTCATTCATGTTCTGGGTGCTCTCCAGAAAGAAGAATTCTGGCACTGAAAATGAATTGATTTTAAACTCTAGACCTTAATCCTCTGGGGAGGTTCAGAAGAGATGCCGTGAGAACAACTGGGCTTCGTTAGGAAAGAAAAGAGGACACCCAGCCTTCAAGGAGCCGGCTTCCCAGTCTGGGCACCGATCGGTTTGTCAGAGGAGGCAGAGCCCTAACAATGAGAACCGGCTGTGTTGGCTGAAGGGGGCTCTCGGTTTGGACCGCGGCGCTCCTCGTGCGCGGTAAGGCTCGCCGCTCATTGCCGGGCCCTTCTGAGCCGCCCTCTTCCTGGGAACTAGGTTCGGCGAGGTCCCGCCGGCCTAGGGACCAGGCGACCCCAAGGGCCTGACCCGCGGACGAGCGGGATCCGGGACGCGGGCGGCGGCCGCGGCGCCTTCATTAGAGGGCGCTCTGGGGGCAGCTCCGCCGCAGTGTCGGCTCGCGCCGCTTCCTCCCGCTGCCCCTCCGCGCCACCCCAGCGAACGCGGCCGGGCCCGGGGGGACGAGTCTCGGCGCCGCCGGGGACCGGGCGCGGGCCGCGCCGCAGCCGGAGCGGAGTCGGGCCCCGCCGCCGCCTCCTTCCGCCGGCCCCGCCGCCGGCCATGCATTCTTCCGGCTCCTCTGGCTCCCGCAGCCCGCGCTGGGGCCCGGCCAGCCCGAGGTAACCTCCGGCTCGGCGGGCGCAGGCCCCGGGGCTGCGGCGGCGGCGCCGGGCCCGGAGAGGTGCGGAGGGGGCGGGGAAGGGGTGTCGTCGCCGTGCGGCCCGGGGAGGAGGAGGCGGCGGCGGCGGCGGCGGCGGCATGAGGGACGAGGGCGCGGTAGGCCCCGAGGAGGAGGCGGGGGCGTGGGGCATCCGCCCGCCTCCCCGGACCCGCCCCGGTGACAGGTCCGGCCTCTGAGTCCCCGCCGTCCCTCTGTCCGCAGGCAGCCGCGAGGGGAGTAGGGCGCCCGCGCGCCCGCTCGCGCCGCGCCTCGGCCGCCACCGCGTCCATGACCGCGACCCCTCGGCCGGGGACACCCGCCGCCGCCGCCGCCGCCGCCGCCGCCGCGCAGCACCGCGCCCCGGGCCGCCAGCCCCCGGCCCCGCTCGCCCCCGCGCTCCACAGCCCGCCGTCCGCACCCGCCGAGGTGAGCCCGGCGCGCGGGCCGCCCCCGCCGCCGCGACCCCTTACCGGGGCGGCGGAAACCGCTGCGGGCGCCCCTCGTCCCCCCGCCCCCCCCCCCCCCAGCACTGCCGTCGCCTCTTCCTCCGCGCCTCTTCCATCACCCCTCGCTCGTCTGCCCTCTGCTCGGGGACTTCATTCTCCTCATCCGTGGCCCCGGTGCCTTCACCTCCTCTGGCTTTTGCTCCCCTCCCCCTACTCCCGTCCTTCCTCCTTTCGCCGGGTGAGCCCCTACTTTCTTCCTCTCGCCTCTCTGCCCTCTCTTCTAGGCCCCTCTCCCTTTTTCCCCTAAAAAAAGGGGGTGGGTGGGCAAAAACCCCTTTGCCGCAAACGAACACTGTTGGCACAACTCTCTGCTAATGCGAGAGAGCTTTCTAAGGCACGACCGATGTCCGGGAATGGGGGTGGTGCGGGTACCCAGGTTCTCATAGCTGGGAAAGGGGCTCGGGTCCCTGCAACAGCCTTCTGTCACTCGTGTCGTCAGTTTGGGGAGGCTGAGGCTGTCTGAAGCAAGTGGGTCTGTTTGTCTTCCTGAAAGTGCCCACAGCAGACTGCGGTGAGGCGCGGTGCGGGCACGGCCGCTGATTAGTTAATGGGAATAGTATTATCATTTGCTAAATATATTATGACATACCCTGTGCCTCTGCGAACAGCTCCCTTGACCTTGTGCGGCTCCTCCTCCCTCGCTCTCTGTCCCCCTCTGGAATTTCCCGGAGAGATCACCGAGGTACTACACCGGGAAGGCTTAGATCCTCGGTTTTCCTGGTGGTTTTGTGCTGGAGGCGGATTTCTGTGTTGGTGACTATGTGGATGTGTATAATCCATTTTCCTTTTTAAATGAATGTTTCTTTCACCTCAGAAAGACAGGACGGACGCCAATGTGAGCATGGCTGTGACTTTGGAAGAAGCTCCGTGGCTGGGCTGGATCTTGGTGAAAGCCCTGATGAGGTTTGCCTTCATGGTCGCCAACAACCTGGTTGCTATTTCATCCTACATCTGCTATGTAATTATACTTCAGCCCCTTCGACTGCTGGACAGTAAGCGGTTCTGGTATATTGAAGGAATCATGTATAAATGGCTTTTAGGAATGGTGGCTTCTTGGGGATGGTATGCTGGATATACAGGTAAGAGCGTGAGCACTTTTGTTTAATGCGTATGAAACAATTTGTAATGTTATGCTTAAGTCAGGAGCCATGATTAAATATATATTACACTTTGGGTTGAAAGATGCTTTGCTGCTTTGGCTTGTAAAAAAAAAAAAATAGAAAACAATTCTGTTGAGTTTTTTTTCAGAATCCCAATTTAGGAAGGATGATATTTTCAGATGCGTAATTTCATAGTTATATACTGATAAATCTGTTAAACAATATGTTTTTAATGTGCTTGACATTTATCAAAACCCGTTTGCCAAAACTCACCTAGAGAAATAGGAGTGGGTTATATAGGACTTGAGGGCTTATAAAATGAAATAACATATTTAGCCCATAAATATAGTAGGAATTTAGAAGAAGGACTGAGCCATATTTGTACTGAGATAGTTTAGTAAGTTTTTTCATTTAATGTCATATTGTACTGTGTTAACACCTTAAGTCAAGCAAAACATGGCTTTCTTTTCTCTTACGTATGTTTCTTTTGTTTACTGGAATCTATATTTTAATCTCATAAATCTGTATGAGACTTAAATATAAGAATTAAGTTTTATCTATGTTAATTTATATTCTGAGTGTCTTTAAGTAGATTTATATTTCTGCCTTTAAATTGCATTTTGGGGAACAGGAATAATGCTCTTCTGAAGTGGACTTTTAAAGAACTAAATGAGAAGTAGTGTTTATTTTTATTTTCTGTTTAGAAGCCTTCCATGCTTTGAGAACTTGGGCCTCTGCTGTGAAAATTCTGTGTTGTTCATTACATTTATTTGACTTTTTTCCCCTAAGAATTAAGATGATGAGAAAAAAAAAAAAAGCATTGAGGTTTCTAGCACTTGTCTTAGACATTGAGGCTTTTATCATAGAATTTTATAATTGATAGCTTCCATGCCGCAGATGCTGCGGTCAGTGGAGTCTGTAGAACATAGCTTGGAAGAGTGAGGAGGGTACGAGGCTACTCCTCAGGGTCAAACAGTGTGGCAGTTCCCATTTTAAATTCTGTCTCCTTCTTTCCTGCCCAGGCTGCATCTGTAGATTTTATCTATGCACAGAAGAAAAGGACTGACAATGCTTGGGTTTTATGGAGTCTAACAGACTCTTGCTAGGTCAGAGTGCTCGTATTTGCCCTAGATGGAGCATTTTTTTTCTTTTGGCAAAGCTGTTTGTTATTCTGCAAGACCCAAAGCTCCCAGGCTACTGTATGCATTGCTCTGGGTCTCATTGAGACCCTGATACTCTTTGGATAGAGTAGGTGAGCTTCTAAGTCCTTTTTTAAGACCTTGTGGTGGTAGTGGTAGTGGTAGAGGAAAAAAAATGAAGTCTTAGCTATGATGCTGAATTCTTACCTGAGTTACACTGCTATCTTAGAATTGCTTTGCTCTGTATAGTTTAAGTATCCCCAAATACGGTATGTGGTACTAGTGACTTTGCTCTGCATGTAACGTACTCCTTTGCTGGTTTTAAATCAACTCACAGTATTTTTAGATAAAGTTCTGGAAGTTCATTCTACTTAAACACAATGAAATAGTGAAATGCTTGTGCTCGTGCGTGTGGTTTATTTGTGTATAGACTATAGCATGATGAAAAGCTGAACAACATTCAGCATTGACCTTGAGACTATACTGAATGCAGTGATGCTGCTTGAAGTTAGTTATTCTTTGGCCACAGCATGGCCGCAACGCATTTCTGAGCATATTTTCTTGCGTTGTCTTTCCCTCGCTGACTATGGAACTGCACAGTTTTCTCTTGCCACCTGCTTGGAAAGTGGTCTTGGCATGATCTGCATATTTTGGTCTTTCTGAAGCATCTGTTCTCTTCAGGCTACTGCATTCTGACCACTTAAATAGAGAATATTTTAGTGTTTATATTTTAATTGGTTTTCCTATAGGTGGTGGTCATGGTCATGGCCTGATCACAAGGGAACGCAATCATGAGGTCAAACAAATGTAGGAAAGACTTTTGTGGAAAGCCACAGCTGGGTTAAAGAAGCAACACAAGCAGGGGCTGATGAGCAGATGCATCCATGAGAGAGCCTAGAAGGTTAAATTAGCGTTTGGTCTGGATTATGTGTTCCATTTCTTCCCTTTGTATCAAGAGGAAGATGGGTTTCAGTTTTTTCCCTTCCCCTCTGCTTAAGTTTCACAGATGGAAAATTGAACATTGCCAGAGGAATTGTGCTCAGCAGATCTGGGATGTTCATGTTTTGAACATTTCAACAGCCAAACTGTGGAAAACCACTTCTGAGGAAAACTTAATTAATTAAATGTTAATTGGGAAGCTAAAAATTGAATATTGATATTGAATATCATTTTTTCAAATTGTGATATTCAGTCTGAGGCAAGTCAGTTAGCTAGCTCTGCTGCTTACATTGATTCCCTAATCTACGCTACCCTATATGGTAGGTACTTAGCCAAATGCTGCTGTTTAAATTTTAATTAATTAAAATGAAATAAAATTTAAAATACACTTTCTCAGTCGCACCAGTCACCTTTCCAGTGCTCGGTCCTGGGTGGCTAGTGGCTATTGTGCTGGAGAGCACAGACAGAACGCTTCCATTGCCACAGAAAGTTCTATTGGGCAAGTCTAACAAATAGTATGCCTTTCTCCTTTTTCTTCGGACTTTATCTTTATAAAAAGGATATTTTTCTAAACACGTTTCTCTTGAGAAGACAGGAAGGCTTATTAAAGCTTTTTTAAAAAAAATTGTCTTTTATAAAATGTCACAAAAACGAGTCCTATAAACTCAGACTTGCTTCTTGGATGGAGAATGGTGAGGCTAGTCAGCCCAAGACCTTGAACGACTATTCTTATACTTGGTGTTTTCAGAGCTGGAGTACTGCCTGTGGACCTAGAACATGGAGAAAGGGCTTTTCTGGTCTTGCTGCCTGTTTGTGACTTTCCAGGGGAACACAATTTTTGAAAGAATTCTGGTGACATTAGGGTTTTCATCTCTAGCTTGCTATTAGGTAATGGTGACTGCTGCTGCCACATTTCCTTTCATGGCAAGTGTTGTACAAACATCTCATGTTGAGGAAAATTTGTGTACTGCCTTTGCCCTAATATTTCAGAGAGCGAACCAAAAGACATACTAATGTAACTAATGATCCATTTCTGCATGTTTTATTCAGATCTGGGATAAATCATTATACTTTTCTCCCCTCAACTGAAGTGAGGACTGGCAAATTTCAGAGAGAGATTTTTTTTTTTAAGTAAAATATGTTTAAAATAGTTTATTTTGACCTTCATTCACTTATCTTAATAAATTCATTGTTTCTCATCCAAACACATTTCATTAAAGTCTCTTACACAGAATCATTAAAAAAAAAAATTCATTGTAAGTGGAAGCTCTGGAATTTCTATATAGGATAAGAGTCTTTTGGGCCATAGTCTGGCTGGAAAGGAGCTGGGATGTCAGGAGGATGCCACTAGGTTGTTTTTGCCTAGCAAATGCTCTCTCCCTTGAATTGATGGCTTTAGGGAAAGCTGACGGAGATAGGTTTAGCTTCCTCCCATTCCCCAAGTGGCAGCCGTCATGACTGTTAGTCTTTGTCGGTTATTTGAGTCTCTGATAGCGTCTTATTTTTTTATTTTTGTTGTGGTACAAATTCATTGCATGAGAAAAACTATTAGGAATTATATCTGATGTTGAAATCCTAGAGAAAGTTTTAAAAATATATCTCCTAGAGCAGTGTTTTTCCACTTTTGAGTCATAAGCCATTTAGTATCGGGCTGAACATTTAAAAGAAAAATGAAATAGAATAGAGTGAAGATGAAAAGATCATTCATGTGTGTATCTATTAGGGAGTGCTACAGAATGGGTTTTTTACTGTGAGTCCTCTCAACATTTGAAAGACCTTGTTCTAGTGGAAAGAGCACTGCAGTATAGAACTGGGAGTTGCATGGTTTAATCTGGTTTTAACTTTAACATCTCTGCTCCCTGGTGGGGGGTGAGATTCTCAGCTGCTAGCTGCCCAAGAGGCTGGGAGCTCTTTACAGATGGTAATGTGGTCTTTCTAACCCTAGAGCCTAGTCTGTTGCCTGAAGCTCACAGAGGGCCCCTTCCATGTTTCTTGAATGATTGCTTTTTTCTTTCTTGGTCCTAGCTGAGGTGCCTTGGCTGCCTACCTTCCTGAAACATCAGAGAGCAAGGGCACTGCCGTCCGCAGAACACAGACCCTGAACTGGATGGTGTTTTTCACGCATACAAATATATGCATATATATCCATTTCCTACAGTATCACATTTGTTAATTTAACACTCCATTATTGAGCTTTTGTTATGTGTGGGAACAGGTGTCGTGGAGGTCCTGAGGTGCACAAGACATAGATAGAGGCAATCTCTAAGGAGTTCGCAGATGCCTCGGTGGGGAAGTCGGTACACCAACAGCACAAACATCCTGGTAGAATGTTCGTGTAGACATGTAGCATGGGATTAAAGAAGAAGGGCTCCTGATCTCGCATCAGTGGTAGGTGGTAGCCGACAGGGAATAGGGAATTTAGGGACTGAATGACTTTAAATGCCTTTTTTTTCCCCATTAGGGAGATACTTCTCTGTTGGGCTAACTGGATAATCGGTAATTATAATAGATTTAAAAAGACTTTTGCATAATATGTCAGTTTAAACTCTGGATCTTCATGATGGTAATATGAGCTAAGTATAAGCCAGGCAGGGTCCTGAAGATTTCAGGCACTAAATGCTCACAATAGGCTCACCAGGTTGGTGTAATAACAATACCTTCCTTTTGTTATTGGTTTTGAAATTCAAACACCCAGCATCACAGTTAACTTCTTGAGCGCTGAGTTGATGTTGCCATAGGCAGAGTCATTATTGACCTTTATAGAATATTCCTAGAGTCTCTTCATCTTCCCTACCCATATTGCCCTTTTGTTTCGGAGACATGAAATCTCTTTCCAAAACTACAACACCTGAAAACAATGTCATAGCTAGGGATTTCTGCAGGAGGTTAAGAAAAAGTTTTGCTTCTATTGGTAGTATATTTTTTGACGAAATTGACAAAATATCACTTCCTTGAATCTCTACTCTTACAGAGGACAACATTTCAACTGGGATTTTCATTCTTGAGTGCTTATACTAGATTGCCATCCAAGTGAGGACTTACCTCATGATGTTTTGTCTGTGGCATCATGGACTTGAATCCAGGAAAGGAGTGTTCAGGACAGCGTTTTGATTTTTATATGGAAAAACACCATTCAATGTAAATATCATTTAATGCTTTAAACTCAGCAATCTGGTAGTACTCTAAATTTGATATCTGGTCTTATTTCAAAGATCATATATAATTGAGTAGTTAATTTAGATCAGTTTTTTTAGTACAGAGGATACTCATTCACGCACACATACCCGTATGCACTGTTACGGAAGACCTGAAGCAGTATTTGCAGTGTTTGTAGTGGTTACCACCACAGACGCTGGAGTCCGAAAGAGCTGGGGAAAACACTTCCTACTTTCTTTTTATGTTCGCCTGATATTTCTTTGCCCGTCCTTTTGTTTTTAAACTTTTAAAATTACTTTGATTTAGATGTATGTCTAGTAATCAACATGGAGTTAGGTTTTGCTTTATGAGTAAATTTGGTTTTTTTAAGAACATCTGTTTAATTTTAATTTTCATTATTTATTTATTTGAGAGAGAGAGAAAGAGAAGGCACAATGGGGAGGAGGGGCAGAAGGAGAAGGGGAAGCAGACTCCCTGCTGAGCAGGGAGTCTAATGTGGGACTTGAATCCTGGAATCATGAGCCAAGCCAAAGACCGATGCTTAACCAACTGGGCCACCCAGGTGCTTTATGAGTAAATTTGTAAATCTCTTTGTTTTCATATGAGTTGAATCTATTTACATTTATTCATATGTCAGATTTGCTTTATCTGGGCTCTGGCATTTTATTTTATGTTTTCTGCTCTCTCTCTCTCCCTATATATATATACATACACACACATTTTAGTTCTTTCACTGTGTTGTCTGCTTTTCTTTGCAGTTTTGTTGTGATATTTAGGTAGGTTTGTATTTTAGTCTTGTTGCTTTAAATGATGTTCTTGGTTCTCTGATAGTAACTCTTGGTTCTTTTCAAGGAACAAAGGTAATATTCTGTTTAAATCTTCTCTCTTCCCCTTTTTCTTCTCCATCACCAAATCTTAGTCAATAGCAATAGTAATTATTCATGATAGTATTTGCATTTGTAATATTATATATGCTTGTACTTTAGTACTTGATTTGTGAGCTTTAAGACTATCCACTGACTCCTTACTATCATGTCCAGGTAATCAGTAAGCTTATGACACTTCCTGTTTGCTTTCTCCCAATTTTTTTGTTATTTGCATTTATGCATTTTCAAGGCCTATAATATTTATGTTCTGTTTATCACCCTACCTCCTTCTGTTTTAGTCCTTATTCTTCAGTTAAATATATGTATAATGCTCACCCAAGCACTTTTGCAGTTTTTCCCAGTCATTCTTTGGTTGGCTGAAGTTCATTCTCTAGTAATTTCTCCATAAAGAATCATGGCAATGATATGAGAATATTATTCTTACAAACATGTTTAGAACTTACTTTCTTTTTTACCTTACATTCGAAGGACAGCTTAGCAAGCAATAAAATCCTTGGCTCAGGGGCAGTTGGGTGGCTCAGTCATTAAGCTCCTACCTTTGGCTTGACTCATGATCCCAGAGTCCTGGGGTCGAGGCCCCCATTGGGTTCCCTGCTTGGTGGGAAGCCTGTTTCTCCCTCTACCACTCCCCCTGCTTCTGTTCCCTCTCTTGCTGTGTCTTTCTATGTCAAAATAAATAAAATCTTAAAAAAAAGAAATCCTTGGCTCACCTTTGCCTTAAGTAATATAGGTGTATACAAATGTCTTCTGACCTTAAGTGTTGCTGTGAAGATGTCTGAACCCATCTTGGATTTTTTCCCCATATTAATGATTGGATCTTTTTTGCCTATCTGCCCAAAGGATTCTTTCTCTCTAATATTTAGTAATTTTACTGGGATATGCTGGTATAGGATAAGCTGGCACATGTGTGCCTTTTATTATGTACTTTAAATCTGTTTTTATTTCAGGGAAGTTTTCTTTAATTATATCTTTGAATATTTATGTCATTTGCTTGTTTTGGTTTTCTCTTTTGGCGACCCTGATTTTATGTTTGTTGGATCTCCCTTTGTGTATCTTTTTTAAATCTGTCGTTTTTTCTTCAATCATTTTAAAACTTTTTCATGTGTATATTTGTCTTTAATATCTTCTATGGTGTCTTATGCAATATCTCTTTTCTTTGTTCTCATTTCAGTTTCTTCTTCATTTCTGTGGTGGGTTTGTGTATTCTTCTGTTTCTTTCTTGAGTTCTTCCAGTTCGTGCTTTCACTGTTCCTCTTGTCTAGATATTTCTTCCTTGAGTTCTTATATTTATGCGTGTGGTTGTCTTCATAGTGGTAGTAACTTTACTGATTTTCTTACATTTATTCAAGAATATTTATAGTTTTTATCTTATACATTATAATATTTTTCTAGTGAACATTCTTCTACAGTTAGTACATTGTGCTGCTCATTTTTGCCATTTTTCTTATGGTAAGTGAATGCTGTGCCAGTTACCTTTTTATTCCTTGTACTTTAATGATTTGGATTTTTCTCAGTCAGCTCTTTGTAAGAGGGCCAGGGTAGATTCCAGATTTCTGTCTCAGAGGAAATCTTTTTACATATGGCACCTGGGTGTGCTTCTCTGTGTTGCTACAGGTCCTCTGCTTCTCCAAACCAGACTGAGCCTCGGTGGCTTTTTGCTACCCCTTCTGGACTTCCTACTCCTTCTTTTGTAGCTGTGACTGGAGAGACCCATGCCAGTGTAAACCTCTCTCCTTAAAGAAGTGCATTTTTACTGTTGTTTTTGGAGGTCTGCCACTCCTGGGTAATCCTCATCACATGCCGCATTCTGTCTCGGCTCTTCATTCCCATCGTAGATTGTTTCTGGTAGCGGCCTTATTTGATCTTAGCCCTGATTTTACGTATTTTGGAGTTTTTATATTTTTTTCTCCTAGGTTTGCTTAAAAAAAAAAAGGGGAGTTTTGTAAAGTTTTTTTTTCCCTTCCTCCTTGTTATTATGTGTATTTTTTAGGAAGATTCATATCTGTTAACTCCACCATGTTCATATCAGAAAGTACAACACAACAACACAGGATTTTTCTTCAACTATGTGTTTATAATTCAGATAGTTCTGTCACTATTCTACCATACTACTAGTTGATTATTATAAACTGGAGACCAGTTTTACCACCTCATTCATTTTCTTTTTTTTCTTTTTCTTTTTTTAGTAATCTCAATACCCACCATGGAGCTCAAATCACAACCCCAAGATCAAGAGCCCCATGCCTCTCTGACTGAACCCACTAGGCACTCCCCTAATTAATTTTCTTTAAGGTCTGTCCAAAAGCAAGAAATAGCCTTATCAATTTTTTTTCCTCATAGTGTTTCCCAAACTGTTTTGATTCTTGGACTACTTGTCAGCAGAGTATAGTTAAGGCATCCCCTCTATTTCCCCTTGGCTACAGGAAAAAAGTGTCACCAAAGTGAGCAGAAGTGAGTGACCTTTGGTACTTCAGTAAGGAGTATATGAAATGTAATCCTTTTTTTTTTTTTTAAGATTTTATTTATTTATTTGACAGAGATCACAAGTAGGCAGAGAGGCAGTCAGAGAGAGAGAGGGGAGAGAGCCCATTGAGCAGAGAGCCCAATGCGGGACTCGATCCCAGTACCCTGGGACCATGACCCGAACTGAAAACAGAGGCTTTAACCCACTGAATCACCCAGGTGCCCCTGAAATGTAATCTTAATACTAGATCTGGTCTGTGGATCACCTTGAGAACTTTAAGGGTGACCAGTGCCCCCCCAAACTTTGATAAATACATGTATAGTATATTACATATATTAAATATACTCGATATATGTATAATATATTACATACTAAATATATTATACTATATTTGTAGTTTATTTGTTATAAACTAGTTTCAAGAGTTTCCTTGCAGAGCTTGCAAACTAGTGGCTGTATTCAGCAGCTGACCAGCTTGATTTGGCCTTTGCACTATTTCAGCTTTTTCTCATTAGTTGCCAACATTTCAAAATTAGGGAGATTTCGCAGAACATAAAAAATAAAACCAAAACCTCCTTGAGAAATTCTGGCTGTGCTGGGTCCTCATTCTTGTCTGGCAGAAGTTTTCCCGAGCTAAGTAACAGCCACTTCCTTCGGATGGAGCCTGTGATCTCTAGTGCACCCAAGATATCCCACTGCTTCCTTGTCTTCACTCTGGGCCTGCTTTGCTCATGTGCATTACTTACCTAGACCCCAGAGGCATAGGTAATATTTATTTAAAAAAACTCAAATGACAGTTACTAGTCTGTTTCTGTTAGACATATGATAATTTTGCACTTATATGCCTTACTAGTGCCTATAAGCTCATAAGCTTTACCATTAAAAACTGAAAGTTTGTTAGGGATCTCAGCTGTGGGTTTCGTGTAGCAAAGGCGTGTGATGGAAACTGAAAAATGAAGTGCCATTAGTAGAACATGGTCACAAGGTTTTTCAAATTTCATGTACTATATTACTAACTTGGTGAACTATTTGCTACTATTGTACACTCCTTAATTAGTAGAAGCTTCATTTCTTCTTCTGAATATAATCATATAAAATCTAAATTTTTTTAAAGATTTATTTATTTTAGAGAGAGCAAGTGGGGGAGAGACTCTTCAAGCAGACTCCCTGCTGAGCACGGAGCCCCATGCTTGGCTTGATCTCACCACCCGTGATATGATGACATGAGTGGAAACCAAGAGTCAGCCGCTTAATTGATTGAGCCACTCAACCGCTCCATAAAGTCTACATTATTAAAATTAGTTACTACTCTTTGCTTTTCATGTTTTAAAATATAAAAAACAAAGCAAGCCTAATTGATTTCTATATCTTTAAATTATAGTAAAAACTATTGTAAAAAGCATGCATAAATTTTAATTGTAAGGTTATACTTTTTCTTATGGTTTAATAGCTCTGATGAAGTTTATTAGTATAACACCTTTCCCAGATTTTTTTTCTACTCATTAAACTTTAGGAAACATTATGAATCATGTACATAAGATATTTTTGCATATGCTATTAATTTGAAGCTTGCATTATTTGACACTTTAAGGGGAAAAACATCTGTAAATTTAAATACACCAAGATGTTTCTGAATCATCAGAAGACTATGATCAGTATAGATTTGGTGTTAAGGATCTATAATACATATTTAAATCGAAGTATAATTCACATACCACAAAATTCACTGTATTAAAATGTAAAATTTAGTGGTTTTTAGTGTAGTCACAAGATCATACAACCATCATCACTGACTAATTCCAGGATATTTCATCACCCCCTCAGGAGAAACCCAAACGCATTAGCAGTCACTCCCCATTTTCTCCACCCTTCAACTGACCTTGGCAACCATGAATCTATGTTCTGTCTCTTCGGATTTTCCTATTCTGGACGTTCCATATAAATGGAATTGTATAAAATGTGGTCTTTTGTGTCTGGCTTCTTTCACTGAGCATGTTTTCAGGGTTCATGTTTCAGTACTTCATTCCGGTGTACGGCTCAGTAATACTCCATTGTGTGGGTAGATCACATTGTGTTTATACATTCGTCTGGTGATACACATTTGGGTTGTTTCCACATCTTAGCTATTGCAAACAATGCTGTGAACATTCATGTGCAAGTTTTTGTGTGAACATATGTTTTCAATTCTCCAGGACCTAAGAGTCCAATTGCTGGGCCATATTATAGTTCTGTGTTAACTTTTTGAGGAACTGCCAAATTGTTTTCCTTAGCAGCCGCCCCATGGTACATTCCCACCAACAATGTAGGAGAGTTCCAGGATCTTTGCTCTCTCACTAAAACTTACTATTTTCTAGCCTTTTGTTGTTCTCTTAATTTGGCCATCCTAGTGGATGTGAAGTGGCAGCTCATAGTAGTTTAGATGTGCATTTCTCTAATGACTAATGATATTGAGCATTTTTTTATTTGTTCATTAGCCATTTGTAAATCTTAGGAGAAATGTCTATTCAGATCCTTTTCCCATTTTTAAAATGAGGTTGTGTGTCATCTTATTGTTGAGTTGTAAGTTTCTTTCTATATTCTGTATACTACCCCTATCTTTTTTTTCATGGGTTGATTTCACTGGATGACACTTTTGGTGTCAGATCTAAGAAGTTACTGCCCAATTCAGTATCATGAAGATTGTCACCTTTGTTTTCTTTTGAGTTTAGCTTTTATATTTAGGTCTTTGATCCATTTTGAGTTAATTTTTCTATATGCTATAAGATAAGGGTCCAACCTCATTCTTTGACATGTGGACATCCAATTGTCGTAGCATTTTTTGTTGAAAAGACTGTTCTTCAAACCATAAAAGACTCAATCTCAAAAAACAGACTGAGGGTTGCTGGGGGGAGGGGGACACACGAGGGTGGTGGGGTATGGACATTGGGGAGCGTACGTGCTATGATGAGTGCTGTGAAACGTGTAAACCTGGCGATTCACAGACCTGTACCCCTGGGGATAAAAAAAACCAATATTAACAACAAAAAAAAGAAAAGACTGTTCTTTCCACGTTGAATGGTTTTGGCATCCTTGTGGAGAATCAACTGGGATTAATTGGAGTCAGTATGAATTAATATTCATATTTGGGTTAAGTGACCCCTTACCTCTTTACTGAGAAGATGCTTTGTAGTTAGGTGTTTTGCTAGTAGCTGTCTTAGAAATATGGTTATAAGGAATAACTGTTTCCAGTCTGCTATCTCAAGAAAACAGGACATTAATTGTAGAAGTATCTTGTGTGATAGACCAATCAAATCCTTATCAACTACTTACTGCCAGTTAATAGTTACTAATTTGCAAGATACTGTGCCAGAGAATATGATCTAGGTTATTCCAACCAAAAGGATTTTTGGCATAGTTTTTATTTTTGGTGGATGGGAATAGTTGAGTTTGCTATCAACTGTGTGTCCAAAGTGCACCTGTGAAAAGTTTTCTGAAAAACAGAGATCAGTATGCACATTTTCCCTTAATGTGAGGGTTCCATTTTTAAAGTTAATTTAAATCAGAGAAGAATATTAACTGGAAACCAAATTTATTTTGTAGAATAAAATATAGATTACATCGATAAAGAACAGGGTATCATTTGAATAAGAATTTTGGGCTATTTTTTTATGGGTAGACTGAAATTGCTTTTTGTATGTGAGAGACTGAATTGGGCATTTTATTTTTACTTATTTTAATTTTTATTGAGGTATAATTGGTACAAAGTATTATATTAGTTTCATGTATATAATATGATTCAACAAATTCTATACATTTCTCAGTGACTCACGATAAGGGTAATTTAATATCCTTCACCTATTTTACCCTTTTCTTTCTTTTTTTTTAAAAGATTTTATTTATTTATTTGACAGAGAGAGATCACAAGTAGACAGAGAGGCAGGCAGAGAGAGAGAGAGAGAGAGAGGGAAGCATGCTCCCTGCTGAGCAGAGAGCCCGATGCTGGACTTGATCCCAGGACCCTGAGATCATGACCTGAACCGAAGGCAGTGGCTTAATCCACTGAGCCACTCAGGCACCCCTATTTTACCCTTTTCCCCCAACACCAGGAATCATTTCAAAACTGAAATAATCATTTAAAGCCATTTTAAACCTCAGATAGGTATATACAGATGTATTTTGAACAAGAAATAGATATTGCTAAGTAAGTGTGAGGTTAGAGATAGCATGATGTTAGAAAAAAATATTGACTTTTGAGTAGTAGGAGTTTGGTTCCTGCCGCCATCACTTGCTAATTTTATAACTTTGAGCTAGTTACCTATCTGAGCCTCCATTTCATCATCGGTAAAAGTAGAGGTCCTGTTTATCTTTCGTGAAGCCTTAATATTTAGTGGATAGCATGGTGTTTTGCATTCTATAAAGAATGAATAATATCATCGTTATTATGGTTATAATTATATTAATGCCTAGGAAAACAACTATGTTAACCTCTGGGGAAAGGTATGTCTAAATGAATAAAAGCTAGCCTGGTTAGCTTTTATAGTCTGACAAATACATTTGAGGACACTTAAGCTTAGCTTATGGTATGTAACTCAGTACAGTTCTGCTTTAATCAATTAGTAATTCATCATTAGTCATTTAAGCCATAGTCCAACTAAAATATTAACATCTATGTTTATAAATTACGAAATCTCCAAGCAACTTATGTTTAACTGTCTTCTAATTAATTCAGCCACCTATTCTGATACTAAATATTTGAGTGCCAGCTCTGCCAGGCACTGTGCTGGTGGTGGGGGACAGCGGCAGAATGAACAGCACATCCGTTCTTCTGCGGTTGACATTTCTTGTCGGAAACAACAGGAGTCACATGACCACCGTGTGATCACAATTGGGAAAAGGGGCTCTGAGAGCTAGTAACAGGGGGCTGAATCTGGTAGTTTCAGGTAGTTTCAGGGAGGAATGGCTTCCTTGAGAAACCGAGACTGAGAGCTGAGGAGTAGGTAGGAGTTGGCCTGGTGATGCTGGAGGGGGGCAGCATGTTCAGAGGATGAAGAAGGTTGGTGGCAACAAAGGGAGGGCCAGGTGGGCTGCAACAGGGAGTGAATGAGAGGAGCAGGGGTGGGGGATGAAGAAGAGAGAAAGAAACCAAATCTAGTGAGGTCTTGTAGTGCCCCGTAGGGATTCTGAAGTTTATCCTAAGAGGAAGCCATTGAAGGATTTTACGTCCGGGAATGATGGGCTCAAACTCATACCTATAATTCCAAGCTCTGCCCACTTTGTGGAAATGGATGAGAGGAAAAAAAAAGGAGGGTGTGCAGGGGCTACCTTCGGGAAGTTTCTCGCTTTATCTCAGTGAGGTGACAGTTGCCTTTCTAGCTGATGGCGGTAGAGGTGGAAGGAAGTGAACCAATTGGAGAGTTTTCTAGGAGGAAGGTGGGCAGGACTTTCTGAGTCATGGCCCATAGAGGATGTGGTAGAATGGCAGGGGACAGGGATGACCATGAGGTTTCTGGTGTGACCTGCTGGGTAGACAGAGAAGCTCAGAGAAGAGCAACATTAAGAGGAAAGAGAAAACTTCAGCATAGGACGGATGAGAAGCATCTCAGTGGAGCCCGGCAATAACCACAGACACGCTGTCCAGAACCTAGAGGAGAAACCTGCACTTGGAAGATGAATGGGGAAATTGCCTCCGGTAGGTATTTAAAGCCGGAGCTGGAGGACATCCCCCCGGGAGATTGTAGGTGCCTGTGAGTTCTGAGGCCCAGGATCAGACTGAGGAAATGCCCACATTTGATGTGGGGGGGGGGGGAGTGGGATGCTGGATCTTCTGTGGATCTTCTGAGAACATTAGAGGGGTGGAAGCAGTGCCTCCCCTAGGAGCGTGGTGGCAGAAGTCAACGGTGTTCCAAGGGAGGGGCCGAAGGATTGCTGCTGACAGTTTATGTTTTGTAAGATGAGAGCTGATTTATTAGCCTGCAGCTGCATTTGGCTAGAGCAGCTTCTTGGAGGCGGTAGAAGTGGAAACTGGATTGGAGTGCACCGGAGGTGAATGATGAATGGGATGAGGTCCGATGGAAACGTGAACGTGTGACTCCCCGGAAGTGTGGCTCTGAGAGACGAGGGGCAATAGTTACAAGAGAGAAATTGGGTCAAAAGAAAGCTTTTCAGTTTGGTTTTTTGTTTGTTTGTTTAAACTTTTTGAGATGGAAGAATCTAGATGTTGAACCACTTAGAGTAGGACATGATGAAATCCTGGTCATTTACTTACACGACTCACATATTGAGGAAACTATTCTTAGAGGAGATTGAATGAGGCACCACTTATCAGTTCGATACATTTCGTGGAAAGCACTTAAATGTTGGCTCTGGTGGCAGAGGCAGGCCGTGACGCAGCGCCTGCCTAGTTTGATCCTGTTTTGAACTCTTATTTACCAAGGCGTCTCCTTAGCCTCCTGCCCTCTCTTGTTGATGTGCTTCCTGTTTCCTATTATATAACAAAATTCAACTAAATTTGAAGATCTAATTACTAAGCAATTCGTGAATCGGGCAGCACCCCGTCTAGCAAGTAGAGAGGTGCTCCCATGATTTGTACAAAAACTGAAGGATTTTATAGAAGGTGGAGGGCAAGAAAGCTATTGGCAAAAGAAAAGGATTGTTCCAGGCAAAGCCACTTTCTTGCGGAAAGGCAAGGTGTCTTTTTTTTTTTTTTAAGGCAAAATGTCTTATGCAGATTACCTCATCTTTCTTTGGGGGATGGTGAGGGCCCAAGTGGCACAGGTTAAGACTACAGTTCTGGGGGAAGCTGGAACTACAGTTAGATTGCATATTAAGTACCGGTTTGGGAACTCTATCTAAGTGACAACCACTTTGGGTCTGTGGTTTTGTGTGTGTGCGGTTTTTTGTTTTTGTTTTTGTTTTTAACACCGTCAAATCTGTTCTTCAGTTTCCTTGAAAATTTCTACCTCCTTATCTAAACCCATGACATCCTGAAAGAGGACTTGGGCTGCCCCTGTTTTTGACCTCAAACTTTTCAGTTGGTTTCTTCTTTCCAGCTTGTCTCTTGGCTCAGGCGGAAGATCCTAAGGGCAAAGCGTTCCCATGATGGGGACCAGAACCACCCCCTCAAGCAACAAGGACAGCCCTGAGCCACCAAGACCCCATCCGTGATTGACCCCAAGAGGATGATCAATTTAACCTTCACTGTCGGCCTGCACGTTATCTACCCACCTTTGTCCCATATTTTCCATATAGAAGCCTGGAGTATTTCCAGCCTTTTGGAGACACGAGTCCCCTTTCTTCTCAGTGTTGGCCTCCTGAAATCCATTTCTTTCGTGTCTCACCACCACTCATTTCTCTGCCTTTGTGTTTTGTCAGCGGCAGGTGATGGAAGCTGGTCTGTTTGGGACCCCTCGAGCCAGGCGCTCTTGTTCGCCTTGGACCCCTCGCCCCGCTGCTGGCCTCCACGATCCCTGTACTCCCACTGGTCTAGCTTCCGCTGTTCCTTTCTCTCTGAGCCTCTCCGGCATCCGCTCTGTAATTGTGGTTCCCAACCTTTGGGCTGCAGTGCCCCAGAATTCTCTAGGGGTGGGAATCCATGCACATTAAGTACCGCCTGTGGGTAAATAAATAATATGTCTCGTAAATGTGTGTTAATCTTTTTCAAATATATGTAGCTGCTGTTTTAATTAATAAATCCCTTAAAAGCATTATAGATGTTTTGCTGCTGCTTTTTGTGATGGATATTTTCACTCAGTGGTAAAAGAACTACCGTATAGATACCTGCCGTATTTTTTTTACTTTAAAAAAGACTGTTCATGCTTGAAGTAGTTAGGACTCACTGCCCTCCGACATAAAGCATTCCAAATTCCACTTCACATTTTTCACTGTTGCTTTGCTTTTGCTCTTCCTGTCTCTTTAATTTGTCAGTTGCTTAAGGGCAAGGGTTATAGTTCTTCCTTTCATCTTTCTGTAGTGGTTGGCCAAGCCATAGCCCCTGGGCCAAATCCAGCCCATAACCTGTTTTTGTTTTTTTGGTGTTTTTTGTTGTGTTTTTTTGTTTTTTAAATCTCCAGCTCCTAGTTTTTACAGATGACCATTTGCAGTCAGTCTGATGATAGGAAACACAGTGAACTCCAATTAAATGAAACATGACCCTTCCCAAGAAAAAATTCCATTTTTCTTATTTGTAGGCCCGTATTGCAAAAAGTTGTATTCAGCTTTGTATTTTAAATTTTGCCCATTAAAAAATGTATAGAAATATGTTGGAAAATAAATTTGTCATGTAAATTGCTATGTAATATACTCAATTTTGCCTCTTGGCCTATATAGCCCAAAATTACTGTCTCACCCTTTGCAGAGAGTTTACTGACCCTTGCCTTAGAGTAGTTGTTCCCAAATTTGTCTGCACATCTGAATTATTGGAGGGACTTTATGTATGTATATTTTCCTCTGTCCTGGAGATTGAGTCGGTACATTGGCATGGAACTTGGGAACCTATATTTTTAATAAGCTATATGGTTGTTTAGGAATCACTGACTTCTGGTGCATTTGTAGGGTTAAACTCCCAAGAGCTAATTAAATGGATATTGGATTAGATGCCAGAGACAGCCGATTATTTTCTTATTTCAACATTTATGAACTGTGGGGCCTTTTCCAAGTAATGACTTGTTCTGCAGGTTTTTACACAATTTCTAGTTCATTTGTTTATAGTTTTGCTCTATCCCCTACAGCTGTAATTCCTTTACCTTTTGGGATTTCATGATAACTGCTTTTAGAATCTAATGGAAGTTACATCCCCCTCTCTGAAGTGCTCCCTATATTAATTTTCGATGACTGCTGTAACAGTTTACTTCAGAAGCATGTAAAATAACAGAAATTTACTTGTTCACATTTCTGGAGGCCACAAGTTGAAATCAAGGTGTCAGCAGGGCCCCTCCCTGCAGAGGCACTAGGGACATTCCTTGCCTCTTCCAGCTTTTGGTAGCTGTAGGCATTCCTGGGCTTGTGGCTGTATCACTCCAGTCTCTGCCTCTGGGGCACATTGCTGCCTCCTCTATGTCTTTTCTCTCTGTGTCTTTTATAAGGACATTTGTCATTGATTTAGGGCCATCTGATAATCCAGGGTAAGCTTCTCTCAAGATCCTTAGTTTAATCACATCTTTTACCCTACAGAGTAACATTCACAGGTTCCAGAGATTTGACATGGATACCTTGGGGGTGGACATTTTGGGGCTTACCACAGCACCTTTGCACATGCTCAGTTTTACAGTTTCAAGGGGTTCACAACTCTCTGAAGTCCATATATGGACTCCATAGACTCCAGGTTTGAATTTGCTCAGTGAGAAGCACCTCTGCCTACAGTGTATTCTAGTTATTAGTCCCTATTCTCTCCTTTCTGTCATGCTCTAACGTTCATCATCCTGATCTTGAAATGATGTTGTCTTCTTCTCGTGACCTTAGATTCTTCAATTTAGAGTTCACTTTTTGAGTTAATTTCTCTGCTTCCTTTAGGAATCCTTTATCTTCTGATAAGATTTAACTGTTAAAAGAAAAGCTTTCCACAAGCTTTTTTACTGAATTCTGCAGCAAGGAAACTAACTTCTGGCAAAGCATGTGTAACTAGTAATGCCTCCAGTGAGAAGAGAAGCTTATCCGGAGTACCTGATGTGCCAGGCCTTCTAGCAAGTGCTTTTACGTGCCTTCTTATTAAATCTGAAACCAGCCCTCAGAGGAGGGTCCTATCAGCCCCATTAAGTACTTGAGAACATGAAGACTGGTGGGAGCTAAGTACCTTGTCCAGTGTGGGTGACAGAACTTGCCAGGGACAATGCTGTTTTGATTCTCCCGTGAAAACGTAGCACACCTCTCTTTTAGTTGAATGCTTAGTAATCTCAGTAGACAGGGGCTGTCTATGCTTCGGTTTTCAGGGGCCAGCAGACCTGGATTTCAGTGGGATTTATAGTGCGTACTTATGGCATTACCTTGTTCAATATCTTCTCAGATCCTTAGCTTTAAGTAAGAGTGACACCCAGTTTGTGTGCCTCACGGAGCTGCCGTAGCAACTGAGAGGATAGGAATGAAAGCTCTTCAAAATTGGCAAATTTTACGAATATGTCATATAATTAATTAGTTTCTCATTTGATTATATTTTTAATACTTTCTTCTTTAGCTATCCTAGATTTCAAAGTTTAGGAATATGGTCAAGCCTCACACCAGAGGCTGAATTAGTTCCAACTCTGAATTTCTTTACTTAAGATCTCTTGGGTGCTTGGCTGGTGTGAGTGCTTGTATCTGCTTTCCTCTCTTTCATTTTCAGGGGCATCCCCAATTTAGTCTAGCTCAGCCCCGCTTAAGATATCTACATATGTGATCGCTTTCTGACCAGTTCTGTCTCTTAAGTCAGTTTTTAACTCATTGTGTCTTTGCCATGGGCTTGGTCGGTGGCTCTGAAGACACTCCCTTTCCTCTATCCCCTGTCCCCATTTCTTCCCGCTCTCATTCACGCTTCATTTCTCATTTAGAGATAGTCTCTTATCCAAAGCTAATAACCCATCTCTCTTGCTTCATCTCACTGATCACTGTCTCCTTCTGTCTTTGCCCTTGTCTTCCAGGATATAAAGACACTACACACATTCTCATCCTGAAACAATGCCCCTCATTTAACAACTGCTCTCCTCCATCCCCACGGCCCCTCATTCTTTCCCTCCATCCCACACACTGCCTGTTCCTTTTCCCTGCTGGCTTTCTGTGGTTTATAAGATAATATTCAAAATTCTGGTGCTCTAGCACACTGGCCAAGCCTGCTGCTCAGTCTTGTCTTCTGGTATTCCTTTCCTTTCCTTCTTCCCGTTACCCTGCAAAACGTCCCTTTGTTTGGGTTCCGTTCCTTCCTGCTCGCTCCGGAGGAACCTCCCTCCAGTGTTAACGTCCTCTTTCTTTAACTGTCATAAAAACTCTCACGTTTCCAGTTACACTCCCGAAGTTGGAGGATGTGGTAATCTGGGTCCAGGCTCCCAGATACCAGCAAGACACTGGAGCTGGACCACAGCCGCCCTCTTTTCAGTGGGGCACGCACTGTTTTCACACAGTCCCGCTGCTTCCTCCTCTCAGGATGCCACTTCTCTCACTTTTGTCACCTGCTTGGTGACAAAAAAGGAATTTTCTATCTCCTGGCCTAAATTCTAGTATCTGACTTTCAAAAGTATCTCTGTCATCTGACCTCGTGTTTACAGATATAGCCTTATTTTTCATCCTCAGTACCAGCTGCCTGTTCCAGAAGGTGTCTATCCAGGCAGGCCCTTGTTCCCCCATGTCTTTGGTATCTCCTCCCTTCATGTGTTAGCTCACAATGATTTCTTCATCTCCTACCACCAGAGATGCATATTTTCATCGATAATGCATTATTCCCCAGTGTGTCTTTTATTCTCAATAAGTGAACAAACTTCTTGCGGGCAGAGATCATGTTACAGCCTTTGGAAAGTTTGCTTAAGTGTCATATGGGAGAAAATGTATCTTTTAAATAACTAAATTACAGCTCATTGAGATGCTAGGGAATGAGATGCTGGCATGAGGCTGGGTACATGACAGGTGCAAATGACAAGGAATAGCGGATCCATGATTCTGGTCTCAGGCTCACTCCAGGGCATACATCTGTGGGCTGGAAAGGTGGGCAGAATTGCCTGTGCTATTTAAAATGGTCTCTGTTTCAGTTTTTTTTCATTTCTCATTTCCCTTACCTTGTACTTTTTCTCTCTCTCCTTTTTTTTTTTTTCTTTCTGCCAAGGTCCTGTAGTTGACTTTTATGAGTTAATTTCTTTGTGGTGGAATCCCAGGATACTTCCCCACAGTGTTAGAGCCTGTTTCTCTCTGAAGAGAATAAAACTAGTTGAGTGAATGAATACAGCAGTCAGTGCTTTGGGGGATAGTGAGCAGGAGGTGATGCACATTAATTATACTTACCATCTGTGTGTTTTTCTTTATAACTACTTTGGTCAGGCAAGAAGCAGCCTAAGAGTTCTGTTTCTTGCATTTGATTTGAAATATCTGTAAAGGGAGGGATTTGGGTTCAGATATCTCTAAATTCCTTTCTAATTCTAAACTTCATTAAAATCAAAACCCCTACCATTTTTAATGGTCAGATTCTAAAGCTATTTAGAGCTCTAGTAGCAAAGCAAAGAAGTACCTACATTGCACACTGATTTCCTGGCAATTTGGTGGAATCTTTAGAAGTTAGAATTTCCCTTCTTCCAATTACTCATTTCAGGAACCTGAGGCACGTAGTACTGAATTCTATAGCTTAAACTGTCCCAATGGAATCAAATTAAAGTAGCTTTGATTAAAATTCTGATCTCTGAATTTAGTATAGTGTTCTGTAGGTAACTGAAAGAAGTTATTTAAAAGGTTGAAAAAAACAAAACTGAGCAAATCGAGGACTTTGCAAAGAGTGAAGTACTTTTATTGGAACATACTAGCAAAAGAAGCTTAGGAGGTAAGTCTTAGCTACTTCAGTTCTCAGTGGTTTAACAAAATAAATTTGGACCAGGCTACTTTGGGGGAGAGGTTGTTGATGAATGTGAGAAAATGGACATTTAAGAAACAAATAAGAATGTAGTACCTTAGTAAAACCTTTCATTATTACTTTGTTGTGGGGTTGGTGGGGGGAACTCACTGAATTACAAAAGTAGGAAGTCAATGCCGAAAACTTGGAGAAACAGAACAATATAAAGAAAGTGGAAAAACAAACAAACAAAAAACAAAAACAAAAAAAAAAGAAAAAGAAAGGAGAAAAACCAGAGCAAAAATCATTTGTAGTTCTGCTGTGCTGCAGTAATCACTCTTCTTGGTTATCACATTTCACCCTCTGCCTCTAGCCCCCAGGCAACCCCTGATCTGCTCTCTTTCACTATAACTTTGTCTTTCTGAGAATGTCATATAAATGGAATCTTTTGAGATGGACCTCTTTCTTTCAGCATGCTTATGAAAGTCACCCAAGTTGTTGCATGCATCATTAGAATATTCTTCTTTGTTACTGAGTAGTATTCCATTGAATGGACATACCACAGTCTATATCCATTCAGCTATTAAAGGACATTTGGGTTGTTTCCAGTTTTTATCAATTATGAATAAAGCCAGTATTAATATTCATGTACAGGTTTCTGTGTTATGTAAGTTCCCCTTTGTCTAGAATAGGAGTAAACGAACTATGCCCCATGGGCCACATTTTACTTTTGTTTCTGTAAGGCTCTGTGAGCCAAGGGTGGCTTTTACATTTGTAAACCTTTGTAAAAACCAACAACAAAAGAAGAATATGTAATAGAGACATATGTGGCCTGCAAAGCTTCAAGTATTTACTGTAAGTTTGCTGATCCTTGCTCCAGGTAAATACCCATTTTCCTGTGTCATATGGTAAGTGTATTTTTAACTTTATGGGAAGCTGCCAGACTGTTTCCAGAATGGCTGTACCTTTCTACATTCCCATCAGCAGTATCTCCAAGTTCCAGGTTTTTTTTTTTTTTCTTGCTAAAACTCAGTATTATCAGTATTTTTTATTTTAGTCATTCTAATAAGTGTTTACTGGTTGCTCATCCTGGTTTTAACTTGTATTTCCCTAATCACTAATGATGGTTGAACATCTTTTCATAGTCGTTTGCCATCCTTATATGCTCTTTGGTGAAGAATCCAATTTTTTTTGCCTAGTTTTTAATTGGGTGGCTTATTGTTTTACTGCTAAGTTTTCAAAGTTTTTTATATATTCTGGATACAAAGATACAAATTCTTTGTTGGCTATGTGATTGTATATATTTTCTTCCAGTCTTTTTTATCCCCTTAACAGTATCTCTTGCTGGACAAAAAGGTTAAGTTTTGATGAAATCCAGTTTACTGATTTTTTTTTCTTTTATGGATTGTGCTTTTTATATTATATCATGTCTAGAACACTTTGCTTAGCTTCCGGTCACAGGTGTTCTCCTAAGTTTTCTTCTTAGAAGTTTTGTAGTTCTAAGTTTTACATTTAGCTGTCTGATCCATTTTGAATTAGTTGTATAAGGTATGGGTTGAGATTTCATATTTTTGTAATTTTGTTTGTTGAAAAGACTGTTTTATTTTCCTTCATGAGATTGACTTAGCACCTTTTTCAAAAATCACATAGCCATATTTGTTTGGTCTATTTCTAGCCTCTCTTTTCTCCTCTGTTGATCTTTATGTCTGTCCTTCAGACACCATTTTGATCACTGTAGCTTTTTTTTCTTTTAAGATTTTATTTATTTGACAAAGATCACAAGTAGGCAGAGAGGCAGGCAGAGAGAGAGAGAGGAGGAAGCAGGCTCCCTGCTGAGCAGTGAGCCCGATTTGGGGCTGGATCCCAGAACCCTGGGATCATGACCTGAGCTGAAGGCAGAGAGGCTTAACCCACTGAGCCACCCAGGTGCCCCTTGATTACTGTAGCTTTATAGTGGGTTTAAAATCGGGTAGTGTGATTCCTCCAACTTTATTCTTTTTCAAAGTTATTTTGGCTATTCTAATTTGTTGGTCCTTTATAAATTTTAGAATCCTATTATCTGTATCTGAGAAATTCCTACTGGAATTTTGATTGGAATTACATTATATTCGTAGATTATTTTGTGGGAGGATTAGCTCTTTACTATGTTGAATCTTTGAATCCACAAACATGATATTCATTTCATTTTGGCCTTCTGTGATCTCTTTCATCACTATTTTATAGTTTGTATTTATTTTTTATTTTATTTACTTATTTGACAGAGAGAGAGAGAGATCACAGGTAGGCAGAGAGGCAGACAGAGCGAGATGGGGAAGCAGGTTCCCTACTGAACAGAGAGCCCAATGCAGGGCTTGATCCCAGGACCCTGAGATCATGACCAAAGCTGAAGGCAGAGGCTTAACCCACTGAGCCATCCAGGCTCCCCTACTGTTTCATAGTTTTTAGCATAGATCATATCTATGTGTTTTATTTTACATTGATACCTGAGTATATTTTTTTAACTATTGTAAATGGGATTTAAAATTTTTTTATTTCCTCTTGTTCATTGCTAGTATAAAAAAAGATTGACATTTTGTGTGTTGACTCTATATCCTGCAACTTTATTAAACTCATATTAATAATGAGAGGTTTTTTTGTTTTGTTTCAAATTTTTATTTAAATCTTAGTTAGTTAACATATAGTGTACTATTAGTTTTAGGAGTAGAATTTAGTGGTTCATCACTTAGATATAATACCTAGTACTCATCATAGCAAGTACCCTCCTTAATACTCATCACCCATTTAGCCCATTGGCCACCTACCTCCTTCCATCAACCTTCAGTCTGTTCTCAATAGTTAAGAGTCTCTTAGGCTTTGCTTCCCTCTTTCTTTTTTTTCCCCCCTTCTCATATGTTCATCTGTTTTGTTTCTTGAATTCCACATATGAGTGAAATCATATGGTATTTGTCTTTCTCCGACTTATTTCACTTAGCATAATACACTGTAGTTCCATCCACATCATTGGATGGCAAAATTTCATTCTCTTTGATGGCTGAGTAACATTCCGTTGTGTATATATATATATACCACATCTCCTTTATCCATTCACCAGTTGATGGACATTTGGGCTCTTTCCATAGTTTGGCTATTGTTGCTAATGCTGCTATAAAAATCAGGGTGCATGTACCCTTCAATGAGATCTTTTTGTAGATTAGTTGGGATATTCTACATAGGCAGTCATGCCATTGGAATATGAACAGTTTTATCTCCCTTTCCAACCTGTATGACTTCTTTTCCCTTGCATTATTGAACTGGCTAGGACGTCTGGAATATTGTGAAATAAGAGAGAGGAAATTTGATATTCTTGACCAGTTCTGAATCTTATGGAGGAAGCATTAATATATAATTACTACTAAATAATATGTGAGCTATGGGTTTTGTGTAGAAACACTTTGTTATATTGAAGAAATTCCTTTCTATTCTTAGTTTACTAGGAGTTTTTATTATGAATGGATATTGACATTTGTTAATGTTTTTGTGCATCAATTCATATGTCTTGGTCCATTCAGGCTGCTATAATAAAATATCATAGGTTGGGTGGCTTATGAACAGCATAAATTTCTTGCTTACAGTTCCAAAGAATGAGAGGTTTAAAATCAAGGGGACAGCGTGGTCAACTTCTATTGAAGGCTCTCTCCATCTTTCGTGGCCTTCTCACTGTGCCCTCACATGGTGGAATGGGCTGGGGAACTCTAGGGGATCTCTTATGAGAACACTAATCCCACTCATGACAGCCACACCCTCATGACCTAATTACTTCCCAAAGGCCCCACTGACTATTAGCATCACCTTTGAGGGTTAGGATTTTAACATACAGATTTTAGGGGGACATAGCTGTTCAGACCATAGCAATCTGATCGCACGGTTTTTCTTATTTAGACTGTTAACATGGTGGATTACATTGATCTAATTTTGAACCAACCTTGCATTCCTGTGATAAATCTTACTTGGTTGTGGTGTATACTATTGGATTCCACTTGCTAATATTTGTTGAGGATTTTAATCTGTAATTCTCATTTGTTTTTTTCTGGCTTTGATATCAGAGTAATGCTGGTCTCATAAAATAAAAGAAGTATTCTCTTCTATCTTCTAGAAGAGATTGTTTAAAATTGATGTTCTTTTTCTAAATGTTTAGTAGAATATGCCAATAATACCATCTGGGCTGGAGGAATTACTTTTGGAAATTTTTTACTATAATCATTTTCTTGAGATATACTATTTCAGGTTATTTATTTAATCTTTGATGAGTCTGTTAGTTTGTGGTTTTCAAGGAATTGGTCCTTTCACTCAAATTGTCAAATTTATGTTTGTAAAGTTGCTCATAATATACCTTTAATTTTTTAAATCTTTGTGGTATGCATAGTGATGTCCTTTCTTTCATTTGTGACATTGATAATTTTGGGTGGGTTTTTTGTTTGTTTTTTTTTGGTTAGTTTTGCTAGAGGTTTATAAATTATATTGACTTTTTTTTTTTTTTAAGATTTTTATTTATTTATTTGACAGGCAGAGATCACAAGTAGGCAGAGAGACAGGCAGGGGAGGGAGGAAGCAGGCTCTCCACTGAGCAGAGAGCCTGATGTGGGGCTCGATCCCAGGACCCTGGGATCATGACCTGAGCCGGAAGACAGAGGCTTTAACCCACTGAGCCACCCAGGCGCCCCTATATTGACTTTCTTAAAGAGCTTCTTTTGGTTTCATTGATTTTCTTTCTCTGTTTTCTATTTTATCGATTTCATTGGTTTCTGCTGTTTTGATTCTTTGGAACTCTGTTACCCATTTGGAACTTACTTACATCCATCAAAGTTTTTAGATTTCAGTGGGTTTATTCACTGATTCAAAGAACATATTAAAAAGTCATGTCTTCAAAATCTCTGCATGTGTTTTTCAGTCAGTTTTATCATGGTGTAATTTGCAACAGTAAAATTTACCTCTAATAGTTTATAGCCTGTGAGTTTTTGACATATGCAGTTATATAACCAGCATCACAATCAAGATATACAGCAGTTCTATTACTTGCTAAAATACATTTTTGTGCTTTAACTTACTTGTTTTGGTAACTTAACATTTGTAAATAGAAGCATTTTTACTCTTTGTTTTAAAAAAGTTACCATAGTTTTTAGATCAGAAACCCCATAGCTCTTTGCTCTGTATGCTTATTTATCTAGCACTTTCTATAATAAATAGCAGTACCCAGCATCAGGGATTTAACTAAGCTATAGGACTTACATGTAATAAATTATTATATAGCATTAAAAATAAGGTGGAAGCATATTTGATGATAGCAATTTTATATGATATATTAAATTTCAAATGGTATAACATAATGTTAAGTATCATTCCTTTTTTGCTTTTATATTTATATTCATATTTATATTAAATTTATATACATTTATACACATAGAAAAATCATTGGAAAATATACTACAAAATTTTTAATAGTGTCTTCTTATCTCTGGACAGTGGAATTTTGGGTGACTTTCTTCTATGTGTTGTTTAGTATTATTTTAATTCACTAGAATTACTTCTTCATCATGTTTTTAAGTAATACCTTAAAAGGTAATTTTTCTAGGTTGTATTTGAATTTTATTTTAATTTTTATGATATTAATATTCAGAGATGTTCTTTAATTATGAATATGTAATCTGTTTACTACTGAGCCGTATACTAAAACTGTGTATACTTTCACTTTCCTACACGATGTTTCCCTTAGAATTAGTAATTTTTGTTCTTTGTTCTATTTTTCCTTTGCTTACTTTTCTTTTTTTAAAAAATATTTTATTTATTTATTTATTTATTTATTTGACAGAGAGAGAGACAGAGACAGTGAGAGAGGGAACACAAGCAGGGGAAGTGGGAGAGGGAGAAGCAGGCTTCCTACCAAGCAGGGAGCCCAAAGTAGGGCTCGATTCCAGGACCCTGGGATCATGACCTGAATAGAAGACAGACGCTTGAAGACTGAGCCACTCAGGCGCCCCTTCTTTACTTACTTTTCTATGAAATGATCACTAATTCAACTCCAAACTTCTTGTCAGTTTTAGAGTTCTCAAGTCATTCAGATGCTGTCAGTTTCATCTTTTTGGGCAGTCTCTCTGGGAAACCCCTAACTTACTCCAATTTGGACTGACTATCCAGTAAGTCTAGAATGCAACTAACATCCTGGGACCTCCCTTTCCAGTCATCTGAGAATGCCTTTTGCCTGTCTCCGGATTTGCATTCCCAGTTTCTTACATCATAGTTTTCTCTTTCTTAGTTTATCCCCTTATTTGGCAAGTACATGCCCAGCTTCCTGCAAACAAGAGGTTTGTTTTTTGAGATGTTGCACACCTGAAAATATATGATGGATAGTGTGGTTAGAGAATTCCAGGTTGGAAATAGTTCCTCTTCAGGATTTTGAAACTGTTTAACTGTGCTATCCTTTAACCTTCTGTAGCTGTTTCCCAAGCCAATCTGATTCCTCACCTTTGTTTCCCATTTTTTTCTTCCTGAACATTTGTAGCATCTTCCCTTTGGCTGCATTGTTCTGAAACTTTGAGTATGTATGCCTTGGTGTGGGTATTTTCATCCACTCTCCACTGGTTGCTGGATGTTTCCTGTCAGTCTGGAAATTTGATATCTTTAGATGTTAATTATTTGATTTCTTTTCCTTTGTTCTTTTTTCCCGGAATTTCTATTATTTGAATGTTAGACTTTGTGGAATGGCCCCCTCACATTCAAGTCTTTTCTCTCCTTTATCTTTTTATGTACTTTCCAGATTTCCCCAACTTTACCTCTCAATCTTTCTATTAAGATTTTTATTTTTGCTAACATAATGATTTGCAACAGTCCTTTTTCTTCCCTAAATGTTCCTTTTTTTTTTTTTAAAGCATCTTGTTATTATCCCAGGGTTATATCACCATCATCATCATCATCTCTTACATCAGTGTAATGCTGATCTCTTTCGAAGTTTTCTTTTTCGTGTGTTTGTTCCCTCCAGGTCCTTTATTTTTCTGTTTCTGTCTTTCACATTAAGGGCTTTTTTGGGGTATTTGGTAATAACACATGTCTGTGCTTAAAAAAAAAAATTAACAGTTTATTTAAACTAAAAAACAAAAACAGTTCACCCATTCCCTCTCCCCACTCCCACAACCCTTTGGCAACCACCAGTCTGCTTTCTGTGTCTGTGACCTGGGTGTTTACTTGCTTTTAAAAAAGATACCACATTAAAAAAAGATCAGGGGCGCCTGGGCGGCTCAGTGGGTTAAGCCTCTGCCTTTGGCTCGGCTCATGGTCTCAGGGTCCTGGGATGGAGCCCCCTCGATCTCTCTGCTCTCTTCTCTCTCTGCTCAGCAGGAAGCCTGCTTCCCCCTCTCTCTCTCTGTCTGCCTCTCTGCCTACTTATGATCTCTGTCTGTCAAATAAATAAATAAAATCTTTAAAAAAAAAAAAAAAAGATCATACAGGGCGTCTGGGTGGCTCAGTTGGTTAAGCAACTGCCTTCAGCTCAGGTCATGATCCTGGAGTCCCAGGATCGAGTCCTGCATTGGGCTACCTACTCAGTAGGGAGTCTGCTTCTACCTCTGACCCTCTCCCCTCTCATACTCTCTCTCTCTCTAATTCTCTCTCAAATAAGTAAATAAACCCTTTTTTAAAAAAGATAATACAGTATTTGTCTTTCTCTGACATATTTTTACTTAGCATAAATACCTCAAGGTCTGTCTATGTTGTTACAAATGGCAAGACTTCCCTCTTTTTTATGGCTGAATAATATTCCTCTATGTGTATGTGTATGTGTGTGTGTATGTTTTTTTTATCCATTCATTCATTGATGACCACAGGTTGTTTCCCTATCTTGGCTGATGTCAATACTGCTGCAATGAACATGGAGGTACACATATCTTTTCCAGTTAGTATTTTTCTTTTCTTCAGATAAATGCCTGGAAGTGGTATAGGAAGCTTTTCCTAAATATCTGGGCCCTGCTTCTGGGAGCTAGAATAGGATGGGTAAGAGTAGAAGTCAGTTATGGATTGAGTATCTCTACTAGAGGAGCCCTCTCTCTCATTTCTTTTAGTTAATCTCCATGTTGCGGGTTCTTCCTCACCAGCCAGTGTCCCCTCCACTAATCAGTACCTGCTTTCTCACAGCCATCTTTAGTACATACCCTCAGTTCCTTTCTGTCTTGCCTCATTTGCTCTGCTGTCCCCTAACTTTGGATGAATCCAGTCTGCCTCCAGTGTAGACTATGAATAGCCATAGTTCTTGAGGTATGTGAAATTCTTTCACCTCCTTTTGGTGGGAGGGGTCACTCTTTAATCCTGATTATTCATCTTAGAATACCTGCCATACATGACACAGTAGAAATAATGACTCTTTTACTTAATAGTGATTCCAAAAGTGACTTCAGCTGTCATGTAATCCAGTTACCCAGGACTTCTGTGATTCTATCAATTATATAACATTCATTTTCACTTTATATTTGAGTAGCATTAATAATATCAATATTTCATAAATAAGAAAAATGAAGCACTGAATGGTAAAACAGTTTGTGGCATGAATTTTCAGGCATAATTTTTTTTTTGAACTTAGTAAGGTGAGCTCTTATGGTTATATATTAAGCAGCCTTCCTTCCTCACATTAATTCTGTTTTGTAAATCAGTATAATGGCCTTAGCATCACTGTTTTTAAGGAATTTCGGATGGATTCATATTGTTTTTATTTTCTCTTTGAGCTGTGAACTATCTTGATCAATATTAGTATATAACATTTGGGGGAGATTTATTGATGACATTGACGATATGTTAGAAAGAAAGAGAGAGAAAGTGTGTGTGTGTGTGTGTGTGAGAGAGAGAGAGAGAGAGAGAGAGAGAGAGACTCTTTGGCTTTAGTTTTTAAAAAGAATTTTAAAAATTCAGTTACAACTAGAGGTTTTCTTCCAGATTTTATTCAGCTGTCCTTCATTCTCTTTGGAAATAGTGGACCTGACCTAGTTCTTTTTTGAAAACTCATTTCATAGAACAGCGTGTTAAAATATTTTTGTTCTTCCAATCCAGTACAGTGTAAGAACTGGCAGGCATCCAAAGCTTCTGTTCTTTAACATGCAAATAATTCTATTCCTTGGTTAAGATACTGGCTCCATTATTATACATAGAGGTTCTGGGGAAAGCAAGGTATAAACTGAGGAACATAGCTACTTCATACATAAGATAAATGCTTTTTCTCTATAAGCATTTTTATCTTGGTTTTGTTGGTCATGTGACTTTCTAACAGTAATCTTTGAAGAATGTAATGATAAGATATATATATATATATGAGATATATATCATATATATGATAAAAGAATAGCACAAATATTGGAAACTAAATTTATTGAATAAAATTGAGATTTTACAAAATTCAGCATGACTTTATTACAACATCAGGATAATTTTTTAATAAAAATTTGATTGAGCTACCTTCACTTGTTTGATTCAGTATGCTATGTGAGTCTTAGTAAATTGACACTTAGTTTGAAAATAAATTTTGGTGAAGTTATGGCTGAGAGATAAGAGTATTGGATAACTCTTAATGATTGTACCCTGAAAGGATTAGAGAAATGAACATTAAGAGCCATTTATAATATATAATATTGGATGTCTATTAAAATATTCTAGATGTTTAAAGTACAATACCATTCTTTTACTATATTCTATCAGAAAAAAAACCTATAATTTGGGGGGGAATAGAACAGGAAAGAGAGAAAAGGGATGGGGAAAGTTGGGGTGGGTACGGTATATGCGTTTCAGGGGGCTGCTCTGATATAACAGAGTACCACAAACAGGGTGCCTTTAAATAAGAGAAGTTTGTTCTCTCATAGTTCTGGAGGTTTGAAATCTAAAATCAAGGTGTGGTGGTGGCCATCCATGCTCTCTCTGAAAGCTCTAGGGGAGGATCCTTCCTTGCCTCTGGCTGTTTCTGGTGGTTGTCCTCGGGCCTTGGCTTGTAGATCTGTCACTCCAGCCCCCTGCTCTGTTCTCCCATGGCATTCTCCCTGTGTATCTCAAAAGTTCACATTTCCCTCTTCCTAAAGGACACCTGTGATATTGGACTTAGATGTAGGGCTCACCCTAATCCAGTAAGAGCTCATCTTATATTGATTATCTCTGCAGAGACCCTGTTTTCAGATAAGGTCCCATTTACAGATTTTAGATGGATGTAAATTTGGGGAGGCGGGGAGGAAGCTATTTAAGCCACATCAAAGGGTTCTAAATTCAATTTAAGAGACTGAAGCTAATACACTAGATTTATCTACTTTATGTAAAGCAAACAGGTAGGATATGTTTTATGTAAAACAACAACAACAACTTATTTGCAGTTAAATACACTTACATGCTTTCCCACTGCATAGACCTAGGTATCTAGCATTTTCCATTCATGTGGCAGACATTACATTAAAGGAATATTTGGTTATGAAACCTCTGTTTATATAGATATGGAGCCAGAGACTTTCCACATTACTCTTAGTAGCTCAGTGTTTATAGAACCAAGCTAGACTTCTCTCAAATGTTTTAACTACTATTAGAATAATACTTTTGTTCTTTTTATTATATTTTATTGTTTGCCTTTATTTCCCTTTTTTAAAATTAAAATTAATTAACATATAGTATTAGTTTCAGAAGTAGAGATCAGTGATTCATCAGTCTTGTATAACACCCTGTGGTCATTACATTATGTGCCCTCCTTAGTGTCCATCTCCCAGTTATGCTATCCCCCCAACAACCCTTAGTTTCCTATGATTAAGAGTCTCTTACGGTTTGTCTCCCTCTCTGATTTCGTGTTATTTTATTTTCTCCTCTCTTCTCCTATCCTCCTTTGTTTGTTTCTTAAATTCTACATATGAGTGAGATCCTATGATAATTGTCTTTCTCTGATTAATTTCTTTTGCTTAGCATAATACCTCTAGTTCCATCCATGTTGTTGCAAATTGCAAGATTTCATTTGTTGTGGTGGCTGAGTAATATTCCATTATATATATATACCACATTTTCTTTATCCATTCATTTGTCTGTGGACATCTGGGCTCTTTCCGTTGTTTGGCTATTGTGGACATTGCTGCTATAAACATTGGGGTTCAGGTGCCCTTTGGATCTCTACATCTGCGTCTTTGGGGTAAATACCCAGTAGTGCAGTTGCTGGGTCGTAGGGTAGCTCTATTTTTAACTTCTTGAGGAACCTCCATGCTATTTTCCAGAGTGGCTGCACCAGCTAGCATTCCCACCAACAGTGTTGGAGGGTTCCCCTTTCTCTGCATCCTCGCCAACATCTGTTGTTTCCTGACTTGTTAATGTTAGCTCTTCTGACTGGTGTGAGGTAGTGTCTCATTGTAGTTTTGATTTGTATTTCCCTGATGCGGAGTGGTGGTAAGCATATTTTTATGTGTCTATTGGCCATTGATATGTCTTCTTTGGAGGCATGTCTGCCCATGTCTTCTGCCCATTTCTTGATTGGATTATTTGTTCCTGGGTGTTGAGTTTGTTAAGTTCTTTGTAGATTTTTGGGTACTAGCCCTTTATCTGATAAGACATTTGCAGATATCTTCTCCCATTCTGTGGATTGTCTTTTGGTTTTATTGACTGTTTCCTTTGCTGTGCAAAAGCTTTTTATCTTGATAAAGCCCCACTAGTTCACTTTTGCCCTTGTTTCCCTGGCCTTTGGAGATAGGTCTAGGAAGAAGTTGCTGTGGCTGAAGTCACAGAGGTTGCTGCCTCTGTTCTCTTTGAGGATTTTGATGGATTCCTATCTCACATTTAGGTCTTTCGTCCATTCTGAGTCTATTTTTGTGTGTGGTATAAGGAAATGGTCCAGTTTCATTCTTCTGCTGTCCAATTTTCCCAACACCATTTGTTGAAGAGACTGTGTTTTTTCCATTGGACATTCTTTCCTGCTTTGTCGAAGATTAGTTGACCATAGAGTTGAAGGTCTGTTTCTGGTTCTCTATTCTGTTCCATTTGAGCTACATGTCTGTTTTTGTGCCAGCACCATACTGTCTTGTTGATTACAGCTTTGTAATAGAGCTTGAACTCTGGAATCGTGATGCCACCAGCTTCAGTTTTCTTTTTTAAACATTCCTCTGGCTGTTGGGGTCTTTTCTGGTTCCATACAAATTTTAGGGTTATTTGTTCCAGCTCTGTGGGAAAAAAAATTGATGGTATTTTGATAGGGATTGCACTGAATGTGTAGATTGCTCTCGGTAGCACAGATATTTTAATATTTGTTCTTGCAGTCCAGGAACATGGAATATTTTCCCATTTCTCTTTGTCTTCCTCAATTTCCTTCATGAGTACTTTATAGTTTTCTGAGTACAGATTCTTTGCCTCTTTGGTTAGGTTTATTCCTAGGTATCATATAGTTTTTGGTGCAGTTGTAAATGGAATTGACTCCTTAATTTTTCTTTCTTCTTTCTCATTTTTATTGTATAGAAATGCAACTGACTTTTTCATTTTATATCCACAACACCTAGTAGTGCCTGGAGCTGACTTATTGAATGAGGAATGAATTAATAAAAGAATAGTGTGTGTCTGCATGTATGGATTATCAACAGAAGCATGATGGGGGAACTTCTGTTGAGAAATATATCTCCCTCCATTCTTTTTACTTTATTATATTTCATTTTTTGAGGCCAGGTTGGTGAGCAGGTGGTGTGAGCAGGGTGTCAGAGGGAGAGGAAGGGAGAGAATTTTTTTTTTTTAGATTTTATTTATTAGAGAGAGAGAGCATGCATGAGGGAAAGGGTGTAGGGAGAAGCAGACTCCATGCTGAGCAGGGAATCTCAACTCATGGCTCAATCCCAGGACCCTGGGATCATGACCTGAACCAAAGGCAGCTGCTTAATCAACTTGGCCACCCAGGCACCCTCAGAGGGAGAGAATCTTAAGCAGGCTCCACACCTAGCGCCCAGCACAAGCCTGAAGTGGGTCTTGATTTCATGACCCTGAGATCTTGCTCTGAGCCAAAATCAAGCTCTCATGACCCTGAGATATTGATCTGAGCGGAAATCAAGGGTTGGATGCTTAACCTGCTGAGTCACCCAGGTGCCCCTACCCCATCCTTTTAAAAGCCCAGTTGGTACAGTGTTGTGAATTTTGCTCTTGTTACTTATAGCATATTGTTCCATGTTAGTATACAAATTATATGATTACATAGTATTCCTTTACATAGATATACTTTAATTAGTCTTCTTTTAAAATTTTAATTGTGGTGAAATATACATAACACAAAATTTATCATCTTAACCATTTTTTAAAAGATTTTTTAAAAATTGATTTGAGAGTGAGAGAGCACACATGAGCAGGGGCAGGGGCAAAGGAAGAAGGAGAGAGAGAATCTTGAGCAGACTCCACAGCAGCCTAGAGACCCACAAGGGTTGGGGGGCTTGTTCCCACATCCCATGAGATTATGACGTGAGCTGAAACCAAAGTCAATCGGTCAAGTGACCAAGCCACCCAGGTGTCCCTCCTCTTAACCATTTTTAAATGTATGGTTCAGCATTAAGTACATTCTCATTATTATATAACCAATCTTCAGAACTTTTTCATCTTGCAAAACTGAAACGCTCTACAAATTGAATAGTCCCCCTCCTAGAAACCACCATTGGTTTTCAGTTTCTATGAATTTGAGCTAGTCTTCCTTTTGAGTTGTTTTCCTTTTTAAAAAAATATTTATTTATTTATTTATTTTGGAGAGAGAGCATGAGAGGGAGGGAAGGGCAGAATGCAATGGACAGAGAATCTTAAGCAGGCTCCAAGCTGGGCGTAGAGCCTGACGTGGGGTTCATGAGATCACGATCTGAGCCAGAACCAGGAGTCAGTTGCTTAACCAGCTGCACCACCTAGGCACCCCTTCCTCTTTGCTCTCACAAATAAGGCTACAGTAACCAGTTTTGCATATGTGTCAGTCTGCGCATAAATAAGTGTATCTGTAAGTTGAATTCCTAGAAGTAGAATTTCTGGATAAAAAGATTTCTGCATTTCTCAGTTTTGATATATATTGCCAAATTGACTTCCCAAACTGTTGTACCAATTCATACTCCCCACAGCAATGTATGATACAGCAGCTGTTTAAATATGTTTCAGTAGTTAACTTGTCAGCTGAGCTGAATTGGAGCTTGGGGAAGGAAAGGCCACTGGAAGGAAAAGTTGGTGCTGCTGCATTTTTCAAGGGGCCGGGCTGGGTTCTCTCCCATGGTTCTGCCTCTATTCCTCAAGGATTATTTGACATCCCTTTAGTGTACTTTTATGCTGCATTCAGTTAAAAGAAACTAAAATAAAAAATTTCCTATACTATGTAAGCTGTTTGAGCATTGGTAATAACATTTGAGTGTTGGTAATGATTAGAATACCTCACTTTCCAAAGAGGTCCCACAACTTAATACTGTGTTTAGCCCTGCTGAAAATTTCCTTAATACAAATTTTAAAGTCTTTAAAATCAATGAATGGATGCCTTGCTTAAAGGGGTTTTAACAGAAAGAAGCAATTAGCAGACCCCTTTTCTCATATGAACTCTTATGAGGAGCTCTGCTGTGTTGGGGTGACAGTGAAGGATGGCTGGAAAAGGACGGAGGCTGGGGGAGACAGAGCAGGGGAGCTCCACAACTCCCCATGCCTCTTGCATCCAGAACTATTACAGGCAGGTGGGATGGCTTTTTTCCCTTTAGCTGTGTGTGAGAGGAGTGAACATTAACGTACAATCAGCCTCTCATAATTCATGTCAGACGTTTGAGGAACCCTCGATGCTTTGACTTGTAGAATCCTGATGCTCAAAACTGCCGCTCAGTTATCTTTTTTCTGTGAAGTGCATTTACTGTTAAATGAGATATAACTACACGGAGATACCAGTGTTTTCCTTAGAGTGTACATAATAGGTTCTGGTACGATGACTTTTTGTCTGGAGGTTCTTAATAAGTGTAACATCTTCATTAGTTTCCTTATTTGAAAATGAAAATACTTGCATATATTTGGAATGTTTTCCCATTTTATTATAAAGTAGAATTTGAGGGGCTCTGGAAAGCTTGTTCTAATTGTGATCAATATCAGTAGTTTAGAATTCATTCCCCTAGACTTTTTTTTTACTGTATTAAATAATAAAGTTTATTCCTTCATTAAAAAAGGTGGAATCAGGCTATATATATTGTTTTGTGATTTGCTTTATTTTCTTGATAAGAAGTCCTTTTTGGGTTAGTGTATAGAGATACCCTCTATTCTTTCAGTGGATTCATACTCTTCCATGATATCATAACTTTCTTATTAACTCTCCTGTTGGTGAACATTTAAGTTCCAGTAAACATCCTTTATACATCTGTCTTTGCCTATTGGGACAAATGTTTCTGCGGGTTAATTTCTAAGAAATAAAACTTCTAGATCAAAGGATGAGCATTTTTACATTTTAATGGATGTTTGGGGGCCTTATACAATATTATATCAACAGCCTCATACTTACAGGAAGTAAACTTAGTTCAAAGTTTTAGGTAAGTGATTCTCATCATTGATATGTACCAGTTTGGCTAATATAAGGTTTCTAGTAATGTAAAAATCTTTAAAGTGACAGCTTTGTTGTTCTTCCAGTGATGGAATGGGGGGACGATATTAAAGCCGTTTCACAAGATGAAGCAGTGATGTTGGTGAATCATCAGGCAACAGGGGATGTTTGCACTCTGATGATGTGCCTCCAGGACAAAGGCCTGGTAAGCACCCTGAAGGCAGGCATAGACGCAGGAGGGGGAGGTTGATAAAGAATCTGTTTGAGTATCTTACTATTGTTTGGAACGTAAATTTGAATATCTATGCTTTTCCAAAATTGAGAAAATTTAAAGAAAAAATGGAGAAAAATGAAAAGAAAAAAGATGTATGTATATAATTCTAATTCCAGCTCCAGGACAGGAATGTGGTCTTTCAAAAAAATAACTGGAAGATAATGTGAATGCTATCTCCAGAGAGATGCTTTTGAAAAAGTAACTGAGGTAAAACAGAGTTAAGATGTTCAGATTGGGAGCTGTCTTGAGGTGAAATAGTGGGTTACTGGTTTGAAAAATACAGGCACAAAAAGCAGTATTGTTTAAGATAGAAGAGTCTAGTTGGTCAGTGAATTAGCTGATCTTTATCCAGAAGAAAAATAGGTAAACATTTTGGATTTCCTTTACCAAGCAAATTGAAAGGAAAGATACCAGGCCAGTTTTGTTAGGTGTTGTTAGGCTATGTATGAACTGTTGGTTTCACATGACTTTTGTTGATCACTAAATACATCTATCAAAGGGGTGGGTTTAAAATAAATTCAGTCTTTAGCATTAAAAGAATTATCAGCTTAGAAGATAAAGAGGTTGTATTCATAGAAAACTAAATAAGTAGAAAGTGTATAAATTAGTGGAATTCATATTTATCCTAATAGCAATGAAACCAATAGATGTTTATTAAGTGCTTCATACTCATGGTCAGTAACTATAAGGATTGAACATCAGTCCTTTAAGACTTTGTCCTCTAAAAGGAGCCAATAGTCCAGTGTAGGTGGAGGGAAAGTATAGTGAACGATACTTAATTGCAAAGTGAAAGGTGTTTAGTGGAGGATGAGCTCCCCATGTATGACAGGTATTGAAAACTTTGTAGAGGAGAGAGGACATAAACTTGGCCTGGTTAGAGTTGTGAAGCAAGAAGGCCTTCTTTAGTGAAACAGTCTCGGCCAGAACACCAAGGCAAGACTAAGCCTGATATATTTACGTCCTAGAGATTTTGATTCAGTAAATCCTGGTGTGGGGTCAGAAAATGAGGTAAGAGTAAAGGAAAATGTTTGATTATTGTAAAATCTGTTTTTCATGTCCGTCTGAAAAGCAGAGTCATAATCTTGCTGGAATGTGGAATAAATTCTGTCCTTTCTTATATTCAGAATATTGAATTGTTAAAAGGATATCACTGTATAAATATATTTGCTCTTATATTAATATTCATTACGTGCAGGGCACCTGGGTGGCTCAGTGGGTTAAAGCCACTGTCTTCGGCTCACTGCCTAGGACCCAGGGTCCTAGGATCAAGCCCGGCATCAGGCTCTCTGCTCAGCGGGGAGCCTGCTTCCTCCTCTCTCTCTCTGCCTGCCTCTCTGCTGACTTGTAATCTCTGTCAAATAAATAAATAAAAATCTTTAAAAAAAATTTATCACTTGTGATGTTAAAATTTTGTAAAGACTAGTTTATTTGGTTTTCATCAAAGAGAATCCCCAATTAACATTTTTATTCTTAATGATACAGTATTACATTCGTAGTGAAATTTCTGAAGGTTTATAGTGTCCTTAATTGGTTTTTGAATTTCAAAGAATGATTACAGTGGTCAGTATAAATATGTCCAGCTTAATCATTCTCACCCAAGTTTGGCATGGATGATAACTATATTAACTAGAATATTAGGTAATCTGAAATTCACCAATTATGTGGATAAAAGAAAATTTGTCTTGTTTGTTTGCTTTTGTAAAAAGATTTCTGTTAGTTTGACTTAGGTTAATTTTTCAGTTCAGAGTAATTTTGTTTTTATTTTCAGATAAGTTATACTAAACACTTCTTATAATCTGTTATTAGTGAGTAACTTGGAATCTTGAAGAATTTTTTTAATCTCTTTTCATAAAAGAATAATTGAGAAATATAAAGCTGGAAGCACCATAATCTCTCCCTCCTGCCTAATATGTATAGGGCAATATTAATTTATATTTACCAGTAAAAATGTTCACTTGATTTACTACATACTCTGTGGGTACATTCAAAGAAAGAAGGCTAATGCTAAATTGTGGGTCAATTAAAAAAATACCAGTTTAATGGCTATGTGACTGTAACATAGCTTTTGGAATTCAGGAGACTTCCTGTAGGAGCCTTTCCTGTTAGTGGGGGTCCATTGGCCCGTTGGGAGGACAGCACTCTTGTCCCGAACTGTCCGGGGCATTGCTGGCTGTTTTCCATACCTGTCTGCTATCCACTAAATGCTGGTAGCCCTCCCTAGTCGTCATGACAACCCAAATTGTCCTTACAGATTTCTGAACAGGAGAACCATTGACTTAACTATACTTTCCGAAGGATATAAAGAACATAATCCTTCATGTAATCGTCTCTAGATGTTTTGATATGTAGAAAATCCATGCTTCCAGATAAAGAATAATTGATGTGGGCCAATTCTGTTTCTTGGAATTACCTAACAGAGCTCCGAGTGACAGATCTATGAAATGCTCAGGGTTGCTTCAGACAGCTGGTGTTTACTGACCCTCTTTTAAGGAATATGAAACAAAGGATTAATTGTATTTTCCAAATGTGCTGGTACCTTTTAAAAATAAGTACCTCTGAATTCAGTCATGTCCTTTTATGACAAATTATGATAAAACTAAGAATTTTTATTTCTGTCAAAAGAACTTTATTAGACATATAATAAACATTTATTGACTTGTAACATTTCCCCTAAAATTAGCTAAGATAGAATTACCCATACAAATCTCAGAAGGTAGCTTGGCTGTCTTACTGAAATGAATTGTTTTAGGTGGCCCTTCTAACTGAAGAGTTAAATCCACTGTAAATGTAAGGTGAAACATAAAAGCTCGTGGCTTTAGTGTTGGTATTTTAAACCCAGAAATCAATAAATAGCCGCTAAACTTCCTACTGTGTATAAAGCTCAAGTATTTTATAGGTTAAAACAGCTTGCTTTTTATTTTGTTCTTTGGGACACTTTTCAGCAAATTCCATTTAATTCAAATATCAATTTACTTAAACAGAGTAGTCATCATTACAAAGCAAAACAAGACTGAAAAAAACGAGATGATGGCAATCATTTTATTCTGTATTAATTGCCTTGGGGAATCACTTCTTCACTGGGCACATATCTTTATTTTTTAAAGTGATTTAACATAGTAGAGCTCAGGGGGAAGGAGTTGTGTAGTTGAACTATTTAGTGATGCTGAAAAATTAAGGCAGAAGCATTAATGTTATATTATTTGTCAGCTTTTATCATGTTTTTGCAAAAGCACCAGCGATGTCAGTGCTCATTTTTTTCCTCATATGTAAATTCATATAATTTGGTGCTTCGAGATGAAGTTTACATACGTTATTCCCATAGAAACCAAAGGAGCTCTGTTGCATTCTTTTGATTGAGGCCGTAGCTATTAATGCATTTATTTAAGGATTATAACAAGGAATGCCATTTCCTCAGCAGAGAGGAACAATTACCCACTTTATTAATTAGATCCCAGTTTACACTTTACATTTAATTTTGAAATTTGTTTGAAATAAAGTCTTTTGCTCTTTTTTTAAAAAATATTTTATTTATTTATTTGTCAGAGAGAGAGAGAGAGAGATCACGCAAGCAGGCAGAGGCGGAGAAGGAGGCTCCCTGCAGAGCAAGGAGCCCAATGCGGGACTCCATCCAAGGACTCTGGGATCATGACCTGAGCTGAAGGCAGCGGCCTAACTGACTGAGCCATCCAGGCGTCCCAAGTCTTTTGCTCTTAATACCAGTACTGACTCTTATCAAAAAGGGATACTATTTCTGTGTTTAAGAACTAAGGCACTGTGAATGTTATTATGCTGGTAAAGAATACGGCTTTGCATAAACTAACAAATCTTCTTAACATAATCGTATATATAAATCATTCTATGAAGCAAACTTGAATGTTCTTTTATTTTGGACATTTTTGAACTTTTATAAAATTTAAAATTTTACATTTATAGGATTATAATTTATAATTTTTAATATTTTAGCCCTTAAGGTAAAGTCACATTTTATAAAGCTTTATTAATTAAATTTAGAGCCCTCATTCAATAACTTCATTTTATTGTTTCAAAATAATTTTACAAGTTATATAAGAATCACCAGAGATTTTGTTTAGGGTAGAACAAATCTGTAATCATTAAGTCCAGATTTAAGAAGTCAATTCAGCTTTATTTGTTACACAGTAATATGTATTACCTGAGACCTGAGATTTCAAGACTTGGACTCAAGATCAGTAATTTTTCAGGGAGACTTTGTGCTTTAATTATAGAAATAAACACTGGATTTAAAATATATAGGTTAATTAAGAGGACGCTTAGATGACTATATTTAAAACTTAAAGCCCTGGCTAGACTACAGCAGGTTTCTAATACTTACCATGTAATTATTTCTTGCTTTTAAATATTTTAGGTTGTTGCTCAAATGATGTGGTTGATGGATCATATTTTTAAGTACACAAACTTTGGAATTGTTTCTCTAATTCATGGAGACTTCTTTATAAGACAGGTGAGTAATGAGTTTTCCTTTTTCACAGTGATAGCCCGATCACGTTGATCCTTTATTGTAAACATAGGCCAAAACCAGTTACAATACATAGAGCAAACTCTAGTATCTCAGGGAGCTCTTCCCCTGAATCTTTGTTCCCTGAAACATTTCTTTTGATGTGAATTTGAGTATGCTCAAGCAGTAAAATGGTGACATTGCAGATGTTCTGACCTCTACTCTCCTTCTCACATCTCAACAGTACAATGTTTAGTAAAGATTTATCAAGCCGTTGCCCCATTCTCAACTCTTCTGCTTCTTAGCCATGTGAATAAGGCAACTTGTTTAAACTTTCAAAGTTTCCTCATTTTTCAGATGACAACTGTTAGGGTACCGAGTCAACCACTTCTCAATTAGACAGAGAACACCATACCCTAACACAACAAGAGGCACTGCTGTCATAGGGTGGGGTTTAAATGAAGTAATACACTTGGAGTGTATTACTCATCTATATTTTCTTTATTTTTTTTTAAGATTTTATTTATTTATTTGACAGAGAGAGAGATCACAAGTAAGCAGAGAAGCAGGCAGAGAGAGGGAGGGAAGCAGGCTCCCTGCTGAGCAGAGAGCCCGATGTGGGGCTTGATCCCAGGACCCTGAGATCATGACCTGAGCTGAAGGCAGAGGCTTTAACCCACTGAGCCACTCAGGTGCCCCCCTCGTCATCTATATTTTCACCATTATTTTTGCTAACAAGCCACTATCGCATGATAGAGAAGGTACCTAAATTGCTGGTAGGTAGATGGATAGGTGGGCAGATAGAAGAACATATTTGGGGAATTCATATTAGGAAAAGTGAATCCATCAGATTTTTATGAACTCAGAAAACCTTTAGAGAAAAAATAATTATGAGTTTGATAGAGGAATGTAGATTGAGAATGGGTCCCAGGCATTGGGGACAAGTTTAGTTACTGTAAGAGAAAGAATCACACACTCTTATCAAGTCAGCACTACATTACGGTATTTCCCTGGTATGCCACTGATATCACAGGCTTGATTTTCTCAAAAACTGAAATATGATATGCAAGAGTTTTTAACGTATGGCAGTGCCACATTTATCTGGTATTTATATATGTAGCAGCTTCAGCCTTGCCCATTTAAGTACTTACTGAATAACTGTTGAATCTGGTTAAGTCTCATCAGAGACCACAAGTTCAGAAATAAGCTGGAAGTGTGTAGAGAAACTTCTGAGATGACTGTAGGTGTCACAAAACATATATACTTTACTCCAGATACTTACGTACAGAACATTTTCTTTTCCACATGCTGTGCCCATGATCTAGTTTCTAGGAAACACTCTTGATTCTTCTGAGCAGGAAGACATTGCATGGGGACCTCTGGAGGAAGTGGGAATGGGGATTGGCTACAAGTTTGAGACAAAATGAACGAACAGTGACTAGAACAACATAACAAAGAAATTAGCATAATACATTAGAGCATCACAGTAGGGGAATAAGTAGAAGCAGCCATTGAAGCTTAGCCTTCTAAGGAAAAGCAGAGCCCTTTTCATCAGGAGAGTATGAGGAAATTATCACAGTTTTAACAGTTGACCCTCTGATGACCCTGAGGCATCACTAAGTTATACTAAGTGATCGGTGTACTTTGAGGAGATAAGCGTAGAAAATAAAGTACTCCTAAGCGTAGAAAATAATGTACTCCAAAACATTTTCCTTTTTATTGCAATGTAAAGTTTTACATACTTAAAAAGACTGTATTTCAAAATTACCAGAAATATTGCAAGTTTGTTTCTAAAGAGCAACCCTTCCTCCCCTTCCGAGCCCAATAAGATAGTAATAAAAATCTGTAACATTGTTGGGGGAGAGAGAAAAACTACCATTTTTAAAGAAAGTCTCTTGGACTTTACTACTAGATATTTCCAAGAATATAAAAATGTTTTACATGCAGTCTTGGGAACTTAATAAATAAAGCTTAAGCATGATCAGTTCGATTCAGTAAAATAAATGTCTTACTTGCTTTGCACTGGAGTAATTTAAAGACTAAATGCATACAGATTATTTCGGGGCCTACTATATTTGTGTTGGCTGGAAAATTATTAATGAATCAACTATACTGAAAGGAAGAACCTTTGTAATATTTGTGGGTTTTGGGCTTTCCTACAAATTTTTCTGGATTCCTGTTTCAGTCTCCAAGTCATCTTTCTTCTCTCTCCTTCACACTAAGGTCCTGTCCATTAGAATGCCTTGTTTGCTAGACTTTCCTGAATGTATCCACTTCTCATCAATACACCATAGTCAGATCTCATCACACCCCCTTACCTGGACTGCTGCAATAGTCTGCCGGCTTATCTGCTGGAGTCTTTCTGTCACTGGAGCCATCAGATTTTTTTAAATGTAAATAAGATCATGACCCTCCCTTGTTCAGAACCACCCATTGACTTCTCATCCCAGACTACTTACCAAGGTCAAGGCCCTTCCTCTCTGTCCCCCACGTCTCTCTGCAATTTCCTCTTCTACCACTGTCTCCCTCACTCATCACAAATCAGCCACACTGGCCTTGGTACTGCTCTTTGAATACGTAGCGCTTGTTCCCATCTCCGGGCCTTTTTTCTTTTTGTTCTTGTCCCTTGGAGAACTTTGCCTCTCTTCTCCACTTGACTGGTTCCTTCGCATTACCAGCTCATTGCTCCCAGTTCACCTCCTTGGGGCTGTTCTCTCTGACCTCACTGACCTTCTCTATCCTCTTACTCGTGTTCTTCCTAACACATCACCATCCAAATTTTCACTTTTTAGTTTTCTATCTTTTCTACTCGAGTAACCTCCACAAGGGTCTCTTACTTCTCTGTCTCCAGTGTAGGACGGTGCCTGCCAAGTTATACGCTCTCAGTAAACAGTCACTGAGCTGATGAATGAATGAGTGAACTCTCAGAGGTAATTAGAGCAATTGTCTTGCTCTTGTCTGTAAGCGCTAATCACTTCTTTTTACCGCTGCAGTCAAAGGGGGAAGTGAGTGGGGGGAAATCGTTCTTCTGATCTGTGAATGGGATTTTACTTTAAAAGCTGTTATTTCTATTTAATTTTGTGGCATTTTAATTTCAAATGTGCCTGTACTTATTGTATGTGTGTCTGCCTTCTTAGGGAAAATCTCATCGTGACCAGCAGCTGCTGCTTCTCAAAAAGCACCTAGAAAAGAATTACAGGAGCAGAGACCGAAAATGGATTGTTTTGTTTCCAGAAGGGGGCTTCCTCAGGAAGAGGCGAGAAACAAGTCAAGCGTTTGCCAAAAAAAATAACTTGCCATTTCTTACACATGTCACTCTGCCAAGGATTGGGGCAACAAACATTATCTTGAGTGCGCTTGTAGCACGACAGGAAAATGGAAGTCCAGCAGGAGGAGATGCTAAAGAATTAGGTATGATGGCTTTTAGCACTCTTTTGTTGGAATTCAGGAATTATCTGGAGTTCCAGGAGATAACATAATTGTTCTTTTTATAATTGTAATTTTTGTCAAACAAATAATACCCAGGGAGAAGGTGCAAATTTAATTTTTTAGTGTTTCTATTTACAGAAGTTAGTTCATGCTTACAATAATTTATTCAAGTAATGCAAAATGCACAAAGACAAAGGTGTCTTTCTTTACCCCCACCCACCCTTACTGCTGGCCATTCCCACTGCTGCAGTAAGCTGTAAATATCCTCCTATATTTGTGAAAGTGTAGTTGGGAGTATAGATTCCTAGAAGTGGAATTGCTAGGTTAATGGTACAGGAATAGAAATCCCTAATTTGAAAAGCTAATCATAGATTTGCAAATGCAAATTGTAATAATGAAATTTTTTTTTCATTTATCGAATTTAGAAAGTTTTTTTTAAAAAGATTTTATTTATTTATTTGACAGATCACAGATAGAGAGGCAGACAGGGGGTGGGGGGAAGCAGGCTCCCTGCTGAGCAGAGAGCCTGATGCGGGGCTCCATCCCAGGACCCTGAGATCATAACCTGAGCCAAAGGAGGAGGTTTAACCCACTGAGCCACCCAGGCGCCCCGCATTTTTTTTGTAAGATTTTATTTATTTATTTGACAGACAGAGATCACAAGTAGGCAGAGAGGCAGGCAGAGAGAGAGGGGGAAGCAGGCTCGCTGCCAAGCAGAGAGCCCAATGTGGGGCTCGATCCCAGGACCCTGAGATCATGACCTGAGCCGAGGCAGAGGCTTAACCCACTGAACCACCCAAGTGCCCCCACAGCATTATTTTTAACAGCAAAAATTTGGAATAGCCAGAAGGAAGAACAGGCGGGCCTGTTATCAAATATCCATCCAACACACTACAATACAGCCATTACAAATGATGTTTGTAGAGAGTTTTTATGGCTTGGAGAGTGCTTATTCTCTATCATGTTAATGGAGTGGAAGGAACACACAACTCTTTTTCTTTCTTTTAAGATTTTATTTATTTATTTGACAGAGAGATCACAAGTAGACAGAGAGGCAGGCAGAGAGAGAAAAAGGAGGAAGCAGGCTCCCCGCTGAGCAGAGAGCCCGACGCGGGGGATGGGGGGGGGGGGGGGCTTGATCCCAGAACTCTGGGATCAAGACCTGAGCCAAAGGCAGAGGCTTTAACCCACTGAGCCACCCAGGCGCCCCTGGAACACACAACTCTTGTGAAACCATTGTGAGTTCAAATATGTCAGCAATAAGCAGTGGGAAATGAGTGAAAGGAAAGATCCCAAATGTCAGCAGTGGTTGCTTCTCTGAGTTGTAACATTATGGATGATCTCCCCCCATTTCTGAATACTTCTGTTTTTTTAAACAATGAGTATGTATTACTTTTATGGCGAGAAAAAGCAAACCATAGTCAAAGATGCAGCTGTTTTGGAGATAGCCTGGTGAACTGGGAAGGTTTGCAGAATTTGCACCAACAGCACAAAGACTGTTTTGAACAAGTTTATCAGAGAGACTATAAAATTGGGTAATAAATGATAAATTGAAAAACTGAAAGAAACTCACTAAGCCTGTTTCCTTTAGTAGTATTTTGCTATTAAAAAATATATATATATATTCTTTAGCTAAAGTAAAAATGAAAAGGATTGGCCCTCAGAAATACATGTTTTTAATGATGGTTCGGACCAGACAGAGAGAGAATGCCTGTCCTAAGACTCCACTGAGTTTTCCTTTCATTTTTTTTTTTTTTAAGCAGCTGCTTGGCAGTCAGCTCTCTTAATCTTTCATCATCTATTAAAAAGACAAATTGAAAGAGTCTTTTAATAGAAAAGGAAAGTTCAGAATAGCTTCAGACAGACATGGTGGCAATGTCAGCCAAGCCAAAGCTTGAAGGCAAAGGTCTTCCAAATAGGATTAGTTGCACTAATAAAGACTGCTGCTTTTTAAATAGTTCTGCCCAGTCAGTAATACCCTGTGGTGTTCTAGATCTCAAGGGTAGGGGCTATTGTCATATTGATCACACAATCATGAAGACGTGTTTTTTCTCTTAGAGAGAAATAATTTCTTTTTATAATGAAAGCAGAGTAGCTTCTTGTTTATCTTAACTTGGTTAGAATTTTTACTGTAGCTGCTTAGGAAAAATTATAAGAAGTTTTAGAAAGTTATATATCCCAAAAGTAGTTTCACTTGTCTTTTATCATTTTCTTCTCAGTGTTTTGGTATTTTGTATTTTATTTTCTCTAGTGTTGATATTTACTATTTAGTGTTCTGTTCCATATAAGTACAGAACGTGCCTTGTCTCTTTTAATATATGATCCATATACTGGGGCGCCCAGGGGGCTCAGTAGGTTGAGCATTTGACTTGATCTTGGCTCTGGTCTTGATTTCAGGGTCATGAGTTTGGGGCCCACGCTGGGCCCCACATTGGGCTCCACGCTGGGAGGGGAACCTACTTTAAAAATAAATAAATAAATATACACGCGCACACACACACATATGTATAGGATCCATATATGTATCAAAGTTGTGTCTGATTAAAAGGGATAGTATTTTTTTGTTTATTATATGATTTAATAGATACTCAACTTAACTCTGGTGATTTTTCCCAATAATTTTATTATAAAAATTTTCAAGCATATGTAAAAAATTGAAAGAATTTTATAGTTAATATCCACTAGCTGACCAACTAGATTCTATAATTAAAATTTTACTATATTTGCTTTATTCTGTCTTTTTCTGCCCTTCTATCAATCCATTAGTCCATCTTGTTTGTTTTTTAGTGTAATCAAATAAGTTGCAGACATCAGTATACTTTACTCCTAAACGTTTCAGCATATGTATATCACTGATAGCTTGTGAAATGTGTTTCTTTTTTTTTTTTTTTTAATATTTTATTTATTTATTTGTCATAGAGAGAGAAGCGAGAGCGAGCACAGGCAGACAGAGTGGCAGGCAGAGGCAGAGGGAGAAGCAGGCTCCCTGCCAAGCAAGGAGCCCGATGTGGGACAAGATCCCAGGACGCTGGGATCATGACCTGAGCCGAAGGCAGCCGCTTAACCAACTGAGCCACCCAGGCGTACCGTTAAATGTGTTTCTTTACACATTTACTTTCCTTTGTTCCTTTAGCAGTAGGTTATTTAAACATTTTTTTAAACCTATTTCTGTGGTATCTTTCCCCTTTAGAATATTTCTAAAGTTTTTTAAAGCTTAAGGTCACTTTTTAGTGAAGTAAAGTAAAATATCATTGATTCTTAATGCACATTTAGACTTACATTTTAGAACAGGTTTTATTTTTTTAGAGATCTCTTAAATACTTCAGACAAAGGACAGACTATCACCCAAGTCGGGCTCTCAGCATTCTCTGTGAGGATTCCCTCTCAATTCTTGTTCAACTTTGTACTCCATGCTGGGAATAGAAGCAGGAGGCCAATAACCAAAGTAAACAGAACTTCCCCACAGCCTCTTGATAATTGCAGTTACCTGCCTTACCTACCAAAGAGTGGATGGTTTTACTGCTTTATTTGCATAGAACTCTTGCTAAAGTGGGAGGGTTTTTTTTGTTTGTCTGTGTTAAATAAGAATAGCAACTGACAATCCTATGTCAATAAAATGCTTAATTTGGGGCCTTATTCCAGCATTTATTAATGTCTTCCAGGTATCACAAATCTTGGTGTTTATATTATATTGTATTGTATTTGGCGAATGGATTTATTTTGAGAACTGTTTTTGTTGTTTTTTTTTTTTACTTTTGTAATGTGATACTTTAGCTTCTGACTTTTTCATAGGCTAGGTTTTATGAGCGATAAAATATAACTTAGACCTTGACAGTGCACTGTTGTATTGAATGCTTGAATGGTGCATGTCCAATAAATAATAGTGCTTTGTTATTTGCTTATTTGTTTGAGATTCAGCCATTTCATATAAGGAAATACTTGATACCATCCTAACTGTATCAATGAAACAGTAACACCAGAGTTCATCCTGTTTTCATAAAGCAGAAGATACATCAGTATGCTTTGTTTATACTATATTTTATAAATGGTATAAAAATTGATCCAACTTTGGGGTGCCTGGGTGGCTCAGTGTGTTAAGCCTCTGCCTTCAGCTCAGGTCATAATCCCAGGGTCCTGGGATCAAGCCCAGCATCGGGCTCTCTGCTGAGCAGGGAGCCTGCTTCCCTTCCTCTCTCTCTGCTGGCCTCTCTGCCTCCTTGTGATCTCTGCCTATGAAATAAAGAAATAAAATCTTTAAAAAAAAAAATTGATCCAATTTTAACTTGTTTTTTGCTGTGTCCTCAGGTAGCAAATCGAAAGGCCTCCAATGGATAATAGATACAACTATAGCTTATCCCAAAGCTGAACCTATAGATATTCAGACCTGGATCCTCGGGTACAGGAAACCAACCATCACACATGTACATTACAGGTAAGAATTCTGTGTTAGTAACTCAGTATATACCCAACATAAAGTACTATCTCAGGACAGTGGTTTAATATTAAATTTTTAATCAATCGTGAAAATAGTTGGCTCAAAACCATTCTTATGCTGACTTCTTAATATGAAAATATCATTTGAAGTAGTTATTTTCACTGAGTGATAAAAGTCTCTAAATAAAAACGGCATTCTGGAGGCACTGTCATTACTTGATTGCTTGACACTCTGAACAGAAGTACTAAAGGCAAACATCAGGCATATATGTATATGTATTTTACACATATATATAATATATACATACATATATACTCATTTGGGCTAAGTAGATTTTTATTAATAGAAATGGAATTTGTATTTAAATCATGCAGTTTCCTAAGATTTTCTAAATGATTAAATTGAGAATTTAGTTATGCTTACACTTTAAAATTTTAATGTTTTAATATTTAACATTTTAATATGGCATTTGCATAAACAACAGCAAACATATTTACTGAATATTCTGTACCAGCTTCTTGAGACTTTTTTAATGTAGGTTGCTTTTTAAAAAGATGTTTATAACAAAGTGCCATACTGATGAAGCCTGAATAGACTTGGTCGCTCTATGAGGCATTTATCTTAATTTCCTGGTCAAAGATCTCAACCCTTGGCAACTAGTTACAAAGTGGGTGTTGTGGAAGACTGAGGAATCCCAGACCTGTACCTTGAAACAAATATTACATTTTATGTTAACTTAAAAAAACAAAACAAAGTGAGCAGTTGGTCCCTTACAGGATCACAATTGCCACAAAAGCCCTCAACTCAAGAGGAAAACTACTCAAATTACGTACTCATTAAAAGTAAATAGGTGCATGTTTTCATATGTGTAAACGATCATAATTTTACAAATAGAAGTACAGAGTTGGAAAAATCTGAAACTAAAGTTTTAAGACTTAAATGTTAAAATTTGGGGTTTTGATATGAAAGAGATAACTATCAAATTACAGTTGATTCCGCTGTGTGACTTACATTGCCAGATTGTGAAGGTCATATGTAAGGTAAGAAAGTAATTCTTGGTGACCGCCTGGACTCCATTCCATGTATGTTGTCCATTTTACTTACGTAGCACTTCCTGTGGAAAAAGCAGTATGCTAGGCCCTGCAAGAATTTTTCCACGAAGAGTTTCATTTTCATATCCATGAAACTTATCTAGCCTTCAGTAAATTTTTAAATTGCAATCTATAAATGAAACTCAATTCTGGGGCCCAGGCCCAAAACATACAACTCTGGGGTATATGTTTAAGACACGTGTAGATTGTATTTGCATGGGGTATACATAACTTTACCTAGCACAGCACACCCAAAAGGAACATTAACAAGATAGGCATTTTATTATAGTTGACCCTGCTTTCTTATTTAACCAATAAAAAGAAAACAATTTTAGTTTATAGATGAAAAAAATGCATGGAATCATAAGGGATATAAGAAATTGAAGAAATGTCCACTTTTCACAAAATTATTTTAACAGGAGTAAGTTCAAGGTCTTTAAATTCACTTGAAGCAGGGGTTCTTAACCTGGATGGACCTAAGAATATTTTTTTGCCTTCAAAATTAGGTGTTACTTTAATTTAAATTTTGTTTTAATTTGAGTATAGTGGACACACAGTGTCCCATTAGCTTCAGGTGTACAGCACAGTGATTCAGCTTCTGTTATGCTCACCATGAGTGCAACTGCCATCTGAACTCAGAGAATTTTTTAACCCAGTCTCTGTGCAAAATTTTGTGTACGTCTGCAGTTCTCTGCAGAGAAGTTTCACAGCTTTTGATCTAGTCTCAAAATAGATTAAGGATTTAAAAAAAGAATAAGGACTCCTGATTTAGAGATCAAAACCAAATAGTAGATAAAAGATGTGGAATGGTTAGTTTGATACAGAAAAATACTTCTACTGATCAAATTGAAGCATTTGAGAAATATGTTTGATTATAGAAACTTTATTATTAGACATAGAAATAATGAAGAAAATTCTAAAATATTAGATTAGCAAAGATTAAATCATGATGTAGAATCACATCCTAAAATTTTAATGATAGTACACATTATGCCCACTTATTTATTTATATATACATACTCACATACACACACACTTCCTAGGAGACTTGGGACAGGTAAAGAGATAAACTCTTCTTCACGGAAATTTAATAAGAAGAGTTTGTTTGGAAAAGGAAAGGACTTGTGTTCAGATGGAAAAGGGAGGGGAAATGAAAGGAGCTGGAGAGAAAGAGGGGTCTTGGTATCAGGATCGTTTTGAGGGTTTGCAAGAAGTTTGTGAGAAGGGATGTGGGCCATGACCGTGGCAGCTCCCAGGGATAAATCTCTACTACCCACACTTTGACTCCGTCCCCTCCTGTACTGTTCTAGGCCATCTGGACACCCTGGAAGATAGGAAAGAAAGAATTGTTGTTTGGTTTAGTTGGGCTTTGGGGGGTGCTTCCCCCTACCTACAGTTTTCAATCCCAAAATAAACTGTTTATTGCTTATCTTAGATTTTTCCTGGTAGGAATAGCACCATTGAAATTAAAATAAATTTAAACAAACATGGTACTCCTCACCCATTTTTTTTTTTATTTCCCGTTCTCAGAGAGATTGGTTTTTTTGTTCAAACTCTCCAGTTGTTTGGTTATATTTTTAAAACTTTAAACAAGGATGAGATGTTTCCGATTAGAATAAGAGATTTAAAATGCAACATTGGAAATCATATATACATGAATATGAATAATATAAATGAGGTCAAATCTCTTTCTCTTTTATTTTTATTTATTTTATTTTTATTTTTATTTATTTGACAGGCAGAGATTACAAGTAGGCAGAGAGGCAGGCAGAGAGAGAGAGGAAGCAGGCCTCCCCGCTGAGCAGAGAGCCCGACATAGGGCATGATCCCAGAACCCTGGGATCATGACCTGAGCCAAAGGCAGAGGCTTTAATTCACTGAGCCACCCAGGAGGCGCCCCTCTTTTTCTTTCAATGTGGGGAGGCTGGTAAGAAAAACTGAACAGCACTGACTGGTTCAAGTGGGGAATGGGTGCCCAGAGAGAAAGGAAAAGTGCTCAGGAGACTGTCAAGTTCACTGAAAAATAGTAGTTTTGCTTAATGTTGCCTTATCTTCATCCATAGGCAGATTTTAATGATTATTAATTAATTTTTTTCCTGCAATTAAGCATAATTTACCCAGAACCTTTCTATTAAGCCATATGATGCAATTTTGTTTCATATTATGCAGAAAGTATTTGTTTCTTCTTAGCCCCAGCTGACTTTTTTTTTAATAAAGCGCTCTCTCAGTCTTAGAAAATTTAATTGAAATGATTATCTGGTGATTATGGTGTAGCTGGGCAAGTTGGTACTGTTGCTAGTTTTTTTCAGCATAAGCTAGAGGAGTGTACATGTGAAAGTCAAAAATTAATTACTCTTCTGCTCAGCATTTATCAGATCCCACTTAGAGCACTATATGTATTTTAAAAGAAATAATGCAGTTAGTAGAAGGTTATGAAAATACCAAATATATATAAATCCTGGAACACGAGTACCACTTGAGTGACCATTTTAGATCAAACCAAAGCAAATTTGGTGGTGGTAATAATTAAATGAAACATAATTCTAAGGGAAGCTGCACATTGGAAATAGAAACAGGTTAAGGAAAATTTTAGCAATTCATAAGTACTAAATCTGTAATATGTTTCTGTATATGTGAAGTACTTCTACCATATTTTAGGTAAATTTCACGGAGGGCAGTAACTGTCCTTTCCCGTGGGACACATCTGTGCCTCTGGGTGGCTCGGGTACTCTCAGAACACCGTTACATTCTTGACCATCAGAATGTACTTGGAAAACAATACAGTTGTGATCATTCAACATTACTTAACATTAATCTGTAGTTGGGCCATTTTTTATTTCTTTAATACATTTCTCTTCTTGGAAATTATTGTCAAGGCTGTCAGGTAATCTCCACTCCCTGTTCTGTACCTCATCGGAACATACTGTGACAGGTGTATGGAGATTTCTGAGCAAAAAAAGGCATTTTGGGGGGCACCTGGCTGGTGCCCTGACTGGCATCTGAGATACATGTGATTTTTTATCTTGGGTGATGAGTTAAAGCCCCACATTGGGTGCAGATTACTTAAATAAATAAAAAAAAATTTTTTCCCTGTAGAGTGAATCCAATTATGATATGTTAGTAAAACTAAATGCTTAGAAAACATTTTGTCTTTATTTAAGTAAGAAAAGACTAGATTACCAGAAGGTATAGCAGAATATTCATCCAGATTTTAAGTTTCTATACTGATGCTTAGGAAAAAAGCACAAGAATCCAAAAGCTTACTTGAAGTGTTCTAAAACAAACTCTTTTTTTTCCCCCAATAGCATTGGGAAATTGTCCATTCACTTCTTACTTCTTGGGTTTGTATGTTCATTTTAGGATGTTATATGTTGTATAGGATTTCTGGAAGAGACAAACCCTAAAACTGCAAATATATATGTTACCATATGCTGTAAAGTACTTTTCTAAAATACCACATAAAGGAGAAAGTAAACATTTGTGATGTGGTGTATACTAGATTGTACCTTACAGATAGATAGCATTGTTATCTGTCAAAAGTCAAACTTTTGAGGCAGGTGTTTGGAGCTTATTCCTTAGAAAACTTGGAGTAAGTGGTGATTCAGTACCCAGACCATTTTGCTAATTAAACCCAGCGCATATGGAGCCGCATAGGCAGCCCATCTGAGGATCTTCCTGGCTAGAGGTTGCGCCTGCTTCAGTGAATGCATTGTTTGAGCATCAGATGATACATTGATAAAATGTTTTTAAAAACCACAAAGCACCTTACTAATACAAAATACCATTAGGAAGATATATAAAGTGTGTATGGATTATTGATAAATCCAATGTTAATAATTTACCATTCCCTGCAGATTAATCTTGGGCCACTTAATTAGTTTAAAAGATGGCCTTTCTTATTCCTTATTTCCCGATATTATGTATTGTTTAACTAGGGGAATATGTTTTATTAGTAGGCATACAGCCACACTATTGATTTTTTTCAAAAGCAATGCTTGTTTGTAAAGAGGAACTAAGCCTTAATTATAAGAAACATTTGAGGGGACAACTCTTTCCTCCTACTTTCCCTTTTATATTATTACTGTCACACTGGAAGATAGCTTCTTCCTATTAAAGAAGTAATGGGCATGACGTGCTGCTGTTAAGGACTTAATAGGAAAATTAAACATGATTAGATTTTAACTACAGGGATGGAATGTTTATGAGGATAAAAGCAAAAGTAATCAGTGCCCTTAATATAAATGTCTGCTTTACTCCAGAGTAGGACAGTGAGTTCGAAAAAAATGGTCTTCTTGGGCAGAAGTAGCTTATATTTTTATTTTTAAAATCTTAAATGGGGCACCTGGGTGGCTCAGTGGGGTAAGCCTCTGCCTTCAGCTCAGGTCATGATCTCAGGGTTCGGGGATCGAGCCCCACATGGGGCTCTCTGCTTATCAGGGAACCTGCTTCTCCTTCTCCCTCTGCCTGCCTCTCTACCTACTTGTGATCTCTGTCTCTCAAATAAATAAATAAAATATTAAAAATAAAATAAAATAAAATAAAATCTTAAAGAACGATCTAACCTTGAGTGTAGGTAGTAGCATAGATAGATTACAAAAGTCAGACGTGTTGCTTTCATGTCTTATTTGATTGGAATTTTGGTGATTTTGGAGAAGGCATTCCACTAGGGACTTTGAGCAAGAACTTACTTTCAGTTTTGGAGGGAGGGAACTCATTCAGCAAAGGATTTTTTTAACTAATAATTTTAAAGAAAATAGGCTCACTAGAGGTGCCTGGCTGGCTCAGTCAGTAGAGCATGCGACTCTTGATTTTTAGGGTCGTGAGTTCCTGCCCCACATTGGGTGTAGAGATAACTTAAAAATAAAATCTTAAAAAAAAAAAAAAAAAGTGCTCACTAGCAAGAATGGACAAATGTTGACATTTTAAAATATTTGCTTTAGGATTTTTTATTAATGAAAGAAAACATTTCTTGTGAAGTTAAGTTGCCATTATGTCCCCTCCCAATTCCATCCCCTTCTTTCCCAACCATTGAAGTATCATAATTGGTGTGTAGCCTTCCTGTCCTAATATTTTTATTACACAGATACACTTATAATATATAATATTCTATATGTGTTTTTTTAAATGTAGGTAATCATAGGTGATTTATCATTTTACAACATGTACTTTTCCTCTCTGCATTATTTTCTAGTTTTTTTATCTTTATGTTTCCCTTTCATTCATTTGAACTACTATCACTATTTAACTGTTCTGATGATTGTCACACATCATCAATCCTTTCTCCTATTGTTGGATACCTGTTTTCGCAGTATTTTTGCTTTTATAATAAACAGTGTCACAGTGAATATTTTTATACCTCTTTCACTAAGCATATGCTAGTAAAGTGAGCGTTAAAGTAGGGAATGTGTGTGCCCAGTGTGAAAGTGCTAGATCTTAGGGTGCGTGCATTTTCACCTTTCCTGGTTCTCCCAGTGGTTACATCAGATTACAATCTCATTAGCAGTATATAAGAGATCATCTCTTCCAATATGTCAAAGTCATCACCTTTAACTTTTGCAAATGTGATACATTTGAAATGTTATATCATTATTTATTTATTTATTATTATTTTTTAAAAGATTTTATTTATTTGACAGAGATCACAAGTAGGCAGAGAGGCAGACAGAGAGAGAGGAGGAGGAAGCTGGCTCCCTGCCAAGCAGAGAGCCCGATGCGGGTCTCGATCCCAGGACCCCGAGATCACGACCTGAGCCGAAGGCAGAGACTTAACCCACTGAGCCACCCAGGCACCCTGTTGTATCATTATTTAGTCCTCGGGTTTCATATTTATGAAATGAGTGATAATCCTGTAACCTGATAGTAAGATACATTCCTGTAAAACATAACATTAAGGCAAAGCTAGCGTCTTTATCTAGGTATTCAGTCACTGTTAGAAATCTTACTGGTTCACTTACTGATGTCTGTCGTCCCCCTCTAGAACATAACCTCCTTGGGAGAAGATACTTCGTCTTGTTGACAACTCCCAAAGCAATGCTGGCATATAGCAGAAATTCAGTACTTAACGAATGTGTGAAGGCTAGAGTTTATGCAGTCTAAACATGCACTTTCCAGTGAGAGCAGCCTCTGGCCATGTAGCCATTGAGCTCCTGAGATGTGTCTAGTCTGCTTCCAGATGTTTTGTAAATGTAAAACACACACTGGATTCAACAACTAGTAGGAAAAAGGACTGTAAAATATCTCAATAATTCTTGATGACATGTTGAAGTGATAATATTTTAGATTTGAGGGGTTAAAAGGTTACATTACTTTAACATTATTAGATCTCCTCTGTTACATACTTTGTAAAGTACTAAGTTTATTTTCAAAAATAGAAGTATGCGACCATGGAAAATATTTCATAGAGCATGCTCACTTTAAATTCCTTAATATTTCCTTTTAATATTTGTTCTTATATATGTTTTTAATGTAGCTACAGTATGTATAAAAGTTCATTTGTATTCTACTTTTCCCATATAACTTTTTTAAAAAAAGATTTTATTTATTTGACAGAAAAAGCGAGAGAGCACAAGGAGGGGGACCAGCAGAGGGAGAGGAGAAGCAAGCTCCCCACTGAGCAGGGAGCCCAAGGGCCTGAATCCCAGGACCCTGGGATCATGACCTGAGCCAAAGGCAGATGCTTAACCAACTGAGCCACCCAGGCGCCCTTCCCATATAGCATTTTAATGAACATTGTCCCCATACTATTTATGTACTAGGTGTTAAGATTACAAATTTTATAAGTATTTTAAAATATTATTACAGGGGTGCCTGGGTGGCTCAGTGGGTTAAGCCGCTGCCTTTGGCTCAGGTCATGATCTCAGGGTCCTGGGATTGAGTCCCGCATCGGGCTCTCTGCTCAGCAGGGAGCCTGCTTCCCTCTCTCTCTCTGCCTGCCTCTCCGTCTACTTGTGATCTCTCTCTGTCAAATAAATAAATAAAATCTTTAAAAATATATATATATCATTACAAAGTCTACATTTTTAGTGACTTTCTAATTCCTACTTAGTGTATACATTTAATGACCCATTTCCTCATTAGCCATAGACTTGTCAGGTTTTATTTTTGACTTTTAATGACACCATGCTGAATATATTAGTTCTTACATATAGCTTCCTCCACCCTGTGTTTTAGATTCCTTTATAGTAGATATTTTTAACCTGTTACTTCTGATGTTAGTATTAACATAATACTTCTGATGAGTATTATTAAAACGACATCTGAATGGGAAGAGTGATTGTCAGAGGGATGAGGGCAAACTTATTTTTGAGAAAAATTACCAACACTTAAAAACAATATAATATTTTAAGGGGTGCCTGGGTGGCTCTGTGGGTTAAGCCTCTGCCTTTGGCTCAGGTCATGGTCTCAGGGTCCCAGGATCGAGCCCTGCATCAGGCTCTCTGCTCAGTGGGGAGCCTGCTTCCCTCTTTTCTCTCTCTGCCTGCCTTTCTGACTACTTGTGATCTCTCTCTCCATCAAATAAATAAATAAAAACTTTTAAAAAACCCAATATAATATTTTAGTAATTTTATGCATAATAAACCTAATGTATTTATGATTATTATGTCATTTTAGTTTTCCTTTTTGTTTTTTTCTTACTTCCTAAAACAACAAAATTTTAAAATTCACAATAAACAAAATTTAAAAGTCACAAGTTTTTATACATTTTAGACTATAATTTCAGAAATAGTTTTTCCCTCTTAAACTTTTATTATGGAAAATATCAAACCTGTAAATTCAGCCTCATGTACCTATTTTACTCTGATGGGCAATGTTGTTTTCCCTGTGCTATTTGCCAGATCCTGCTGGACTATTTTGAAGGAAGTCTCAGATACCATATCATTTCATTTGTAAATAATTCATTATATATTCTCTAAAATATAAGAATTCTTTGGCTAAAAATTACATATTATCATACCTAAAAATATTAATAATAGTTCATTAATGCCATCAAATATCTAAACAGTAACCAAATTTTCTGAATTATCTCTTAAATGATTTGTTAAAAACAGTTTGAATTCAGTTAGATTGCAATTAGTCAGTATATCTCTTAAATTTCTTCTTATTTACTGATTCCCTCCTCTTTTTCTTTTCTTTGGAGTTTGTTTTTTAAGGATACCAGATCATTTGCCATGTAGAGTTTGCTACAATTTGATTTTGTCAATTTTATCCTATGTATTCCTCTGCCCCTTCTATTTCCTGTTAATCGGTAGGTAGATACTAAAACTTTATCAGATTGAAGTTTGAATTTGCTTGACAAGAAACACCATAAATGGTGATGCTTACTTCTCAGGAGGCATATAATGTCTGGTTGTCTGTCAGAAGTAGCTTTGGAATGCTGGATTTTTAGTTAAAATTTTCAAAACAGGGGCACCTGGATGGCTCAGTCAGTTAGGCATTGAGTTTTTCCCTCATCCCTCTGATAACTCTTGATCTCTGCTCAGGTCTTGATCTCAAGAGTTCCGAGTTCAAGCCCCACCTCAGGCTTTGCACCCAGCGTGGAGCCTACTTTAAAAATAAATAAATAAAGTAAAATAAATTTCAAAATAAATATATCCTATGCTTTGAGGGGAAAAAAATGGTACTTCCTTATTCATCCCTTTAACCATGAACAATAATGTCAGGAATTTCAATTTTGAATTGGGGCCTCTTCTGGCACTGAACACATAATGAGCATCAGTTTTGCCTGAAAACCCTCCTAATGATCCTATAAGGAGGTCCATTATTTTTTTGTTTTGGTTTTTTTTTGGGGGGGTTCATAGTCTTATATTATTTTGTGAGCCATTAGAAAGGGCTTTCCCCCGTGTCCCACGCTATAAAGGCTTGGTGATGTTCTAAACTTAATTGAAAATGAACTATGGGTCATCCACTGAGATGACTGTTGGTTGTTTTAGTCAGGGTTCTCTTCAGAGAAATAGAGCTGATAGGTTATACAGAGTGATCTGTAAGAGGAAATTCAATTTAGGAACTGGCTTTTGTGATTATGGAGGCCGAGAATTCCCATAGTTTGTGATCTACAAGCTGAAGAACCAGGAAAGCCAATGGTCAACTCAGTCCGAGTCCCATGGTCTGCAAAAGGGAGGGAAGGGGGAGATGATACCTATCTAGTCCCTGTCGGAGTCTGAAAACCCAAGAAGCAGAAGTACTATTGTCCCTAGGTCAGGAGAAGATGGATGTCTTAGCTCCAGTGGAGACAGAAGAGTCACTCTTCTTCCAGTTTTTGTTCTGTTCAGGCACTGAACAGATTGTATGACACCCACCTGCATTGGTGGGAGCAGTCCTCTCAGTCTACTAATTGCAATGTTAATCTCTGCTAGGCATACCTAGAAATAATGTTTCCCAGCTATCTGGGCATTCCTTGGCCCAGTCAAGTTGGCATATAACCATCACAATAGTCTACCTAGTTGACCATCTGTTTACAGAGTTCAGCAATCTTTTTTTTTTTTTTTAATTTAAATTAAATTGTCCAACATAGAGTACATCATGAGTTTCAGATTTGGAGTTCGATGATTCATCAGTTGTGTATCATATCCAGTGCTTGATATAAAATCACTATAGAAAAATCAGTGGTATCCCTTAGCCTGGCAATAAATACAAATATAATTTTTTTTAAAAAAGAGACTATTCTCAGAAGCAAGAAGACTGTAAAATACCTCACAGTAAAATTTAACAAAAAATGTGTCAGACTTGTATGAAGAAAAAAATATAAAACTTCACTGACAAACATAAAAGACCTGAATAAATGTGAAAGAGAGACTGTGCTCATACAGGGGAGGACTCAAAATTAGCAAGATGTCCGTTCTCCCAAATTAATCTATAAATATAACACGATTGCAATTACATTACATACAGGAGGGTTTTTCTGGAAACTTGACAAAATGGTTTTAAAATTCCTTTGAGAGAGTAAAGATAACTGAATACAGAGAAGATAGTTTGAAGATGAAAGAAACAAAGGAATTCTTCCTACCAGATGTCAAGGCTTACTATAATTAAAACAGTGTAGTATGAGGGCAGGATCAGATCAAAGGAAAGATTCGAAAATCCAGACTTCTTTGGGGACTTGTGTATGATTAAGTAAGTATCCCGTATCAGTGGGACACAGACTATTCAATAAATGAAGTGGTTTGGGACCATTGGTTCTCTACAGGGCAGTGACTGCCGGGGAGTTGCTGTTTAGCTGTTGACAGTGAATGCCTCTGGGGATCTCATTATACTATTTGAGGTTTTTTTCTCTTTCTTTTTCTTTTTTTGTAACAACATGATTATATTAATTCTTCAAATTAAAAATTAATCGAAGAAAGAAATCGCCTTCAGAATTTAGAATTTTGGTCTAATAATCCTTTGCATAATTGCAACAAAAGCATTTTCATCAGGTAGCTTTAAGAATTTAATAAATTCACATTTAAGATAAATACCATTTTATAGACATGAAATAGATTTTACCCTTTTAAACCCAGCATATTGAAGTGCTCAAATCATATAGTTTAGATTTTCATATTCTAGTGCCTTATCCGTGATTTAAGGCCAAACATTAAAGAGACTTAAATTTCTGTACTTTTTTGGTGTAAAAATTGAAATAAAGTAGAATAAAATTAATTTATGGTGAAAATCAGTTATTTAACTTAACAGAAACCAGATTTCAGGTCACCTTTTCCCGGTAACTGAATAACTGGAGTAGTTCACACGTGAGTGACACGTGCTTAGGCAGTAGTGACGCGTGCTCAGACCCTTACCACCCTCTGTCCCAGCCCAGAATTACCACCTGAGAGGTACTAAGATTCCCTCCTGAGCGAGAAGTGGCTTTCTTTTCTCCTAGCAGAAGAAAACAGTGTCCTGACTTTCCTTTCTCTTACACTAGGTCGTTTCTCTGTCCTTGCTTAGAATCATTGCTCATTTTACCCCTCCTTGTGCTGTTTCTAATAATTATCTTCTTCCTGTCTGCTTTTCTCATCACCTCTTGTGCTCTGTTGCTTTGCTTCTGTATCCTAGCTTTTCCCTGGACATTTTAGTCATCAGTCACCATTGAGAGCTTCTAATTGAAAAATGGGAAGTTACATATTAAATTTAATCTTCGAGTTTTTAGTGGTGCTTGGCTGTTTTTATGAATGTTCACCACCCACAAGTTCTTTTTTTCCGCACCAGCAATTTTATCCATAATTTAAAAGTGAACTTTTAAATTTCCCTTTAAGAAAAGAAAATGTTTTAGTTTGGCACCAGTTAGGATGCTGGAGGCATTGACTAAGTGGTCTTAATTGCAGTTTTACTGAGTTGTGGGTTGAATTCTGTGTTTCTGTAATGAAGGTAAAATTTGAAAGAGGGGAACCATCATATCTAGTGAGATAAAATCATCCTCTGCTTAGAAGACATACTTCATTTCTTTTTTTAAAAAAGATTATTTATCTTTCTGTATATATATATATATATTCATATATATTTATATATAAATATATATTTACTATTTATATATATTATATATAGATATGTATACATATGTATACATATACATATGTATATGTATACATATGTATACATATCTATATATAATATATATAAATAGTAAATATATATTTATATATAAATATATATGAATATATATATATATACAGAAAGAGGGAAGGAGAACGAGCGGGGGGAGGAGCAGAGAGAGAGGGAGAGGGACAGGCAGACTCCTCATTGAGCGCAGAGCCTGACACGGGGCTCGATCCAAGAACCCTGAGATCATGACCTGAGCCGAAATCAACAATCGGACACGCACTAACTGAGCCACCCAGGTGCCCCGACATAACTCATTTCTTTCCAAATTTTATTAAAAGTTATATGTGGAAGAAATTTTGTACTATTAGCATAGTCAAGAACGAAGACCACAACCTACAAATCTGATTTACTAAGTTATTTTCAGTACATGAATCTGGACGTAATAGGATTTGGAGAACTATGATAAGCTATGGAAATGAAGGGCTCTCTCCCAATCTCCCTGGCGAGGTGGGGTTCCCAATGTCCTTTTCACTTTTGGGTCTCTTCAAGGTCAATCACAGTGACTGCCAGTGGTATGCAAAAACTACTCTTTATTTTCTAAATTTAGTGTTGTTAGAAGTAGTATGTCCCCCAAATAAAAAAATTCTTAGCGCTTTACTGTTAATTGAATAATAGTTAAGCATAACTCTGATGAGCACTATCTTTTAGTTACTTGTAGTCATTGAATTAAATCTGAGAAGTGGCAGGGCTAGCTACATCTTTTTGTCTAACTTTTCATTAATACAAGATTTATACACACACACATATACTCTCTCTCTCTCTTTCCTGCCCCATGACAGATTGCTTAAATACAACTTCTCCAGGATACTGTTTTTAGCCCTCTTTTGTCTGTGGAGGTTGAGTTCATAGTAGGAGAGTAAACAGAAACAGCTTCTCTACAGATGCCATTCTAGTTCCCTGGCCTTCTCCCAAGTTCCAGACCCTTGCATCACTTCCTTTCCTCCACCAGGATAACCTGTTGCTTCTGCAAGCCTAGTGTTTCTAAAACTGAACTCATTTTCCTTCATGCAACTTGTTTCTCCTGCCTGTCCAGTGGGATTTATGTTAACATCATTCTGCACTCACCTAGAATGAAAATTTTGGAGTTCCTTTGACTCTTCGACTTTTAAATTTAATTCTCTGTCTCAAAATCAGCTGCCAATTCCTGTGAAGGATACTTCTGCAACGTTTCTTTCTCTACTTTTTTTTTTTTTTTATCAAAATGCCACAGCCAAGCTCACCTCATTACCTTTTACCTGAAGTATATTATTAAATATTCCCTTTATTAATATTTGTTCCATCTTCAATCATTATTTATTGTACTGCTATATTCTGCTTCCCAAAGCATGAAATCTTTTTTTTTTTTAAAGATTTTATTTATTTATTTATTTGACAGACAGAGATCACAAGTAGGCAGAGAGCAGGTGGGGGCGGGGAGGTGGAGCAGGCTCCCTGCTGAGCAGAGAGCCTGATTCGGGGCTCAATCCCAGGACCCTGAGATCATGACCTGAGCTGAAGGCAGAGGCTTTAACCCACTGAGCCACCCCAGGCACCCCTTCTTTCTTTCTTTTCTTTTTTTTTTTTTAACAAACATTAGTGGAATAATTGGCAGATTTGAATGAATGTATAGATTACAGGTTAGATAATAGTACTGCATCCTTGTTAATTTCCTGATTTTGATCATTTGACTATGGTTATCTTAGAGACTGTCCTTGTATTTAGAAAATACACGTGGAAGTACTTATAGGACATTCTCCGTAACTTCCTCGCAAAAGTTGAAAAATCATATGTATATATATCAGAAAGATACATATGCATATGTGGAGAAAGAGGATGGTAGCATAAAGCAAATATGGGGAAAAGTGATATTTTGGGAACCTGGGTGAAGCATATATGTGAATTCTTTGTTCTATTTTTACAACTTTTCTTGAGCATGAAATCATCTCAAAAAGTTTTCCAAAGTCATTAGGGAGATAGGGAGAATTCTGTGTGCTTTCTCCTGGGTTTTGCTGTGAACCTTAAACTAACTCCCCCTCCCCAAAATAGTCTTAACAAAAAATTTCTAAAAGTCATTAGACTCAGGGAGGGTGTATTAGTGATTCTTCTAAGCAAACATACCAGTGTTGTGTTTTGCTTACTTGACAGTTCAGTCCCTTGAGCAAGCATTTATCTGTTAAGCACCTTACTATGTCTCAAAAGACAGAACACAAAGATAGATGTAGTAAATAAATTTGAGGTCTGAACAGTGCCCCCTCACTGTTTTTATCCTCACGTGGCATGTTGGTTTACTACAGTTTCCACCATCACAAGGAGCGGGGCTCAAGGGGAAGAGGTCCCAGGCTGAACTTACTGACTGTGAGAGGAAGCAGTGGTCAAGGTGCTACTTGGCCTTCTCCCGTCTTTCTCCCGAACATCAGCGTTCAAGGCACTGGAAATTCTCTGTGACCCTGAGTTTGCTGCCTCAGAGCCTTGATTTGTCCCTGTGCTGAAGTGGGTAAAAGCTTATGTATCTGAGTTGGTGAATTCTATTTTCAGATAACCAAGTGGGCTTCTTTTTAAGCCTTGTTAGTGGATCCAGGGGGAAGCTATAAATTCTACATTTTGGTATGTTGAGGATGAAGCCTTGAGCAGCTTACCTCAAGACAATGGCTCAAACCAGAACTTCTGGGACTTGAATGCTGGGAGATATTCTGATATGTTAAATTTGACAATATCTGTTCTTGTCCATAAATCTATATTTGGTGACAAGTAGCTTCTGCATTTCCGAGTTATTCTTATCACACCAACCCTAGTGGTTGTTCCGGGGGTACTGTTCCCGGGGTACTGATGGCTGTCTACAGATGGCACCTCCTAAGTTTTAGGCTGGCAGATTACTTTCATTTAATTCCGTTCCACAAACTTGAGTTCCCATGAAGGATTAGGCACTGATTTACACACTGGATATGCAATGATGAGTACAGCACAGTCTGATAGAAGGAACAGACATGTAAGAAAATAAATAGAACATAAAACTAATAAGCATAGTTACAAAGGACAGAGTTGGCCCTGAGAAGGAAATATTAACTGTAGGAGAAAAGGAGGAGGAAATTGAAGGAAAAGAGAACAAAGGAGTAAGAGACCCAAATCCTTATCTTCCATAACAGCAAGTCAGTGAATATATTTGAAACTGGGTAATCTAGAAGTAGGGGTAGTAGCATGTTTATAACCACGATGGAGGTAAAGAGTGAAAGAAAATTGAAGAAAACCGTATCTCTGAGGAAGGAAAGAAGTTTATTTTTCATGGTCAACCATGTAGTACTCTGAATCTTAAAAACTATATGTATTTGTTACTTTATTTAAAAAGACTTTTTAAAATCCTGCTTATTCTTTTAGGCTCAGATGTTGCCATTTCCATGTATCCTGTGCTATATAAGTAGACACATACACCCCTTCCTTTAAACTTACAAGGAAGTTGGAAGTTCTTTAAACTCCTGGTGTAACATTTATCGTATTCTGGTTTTACAGTATTTGTTTACTTTTCTTTTTCCCTCTGCTAGATTATTAGACTTTTAGAAGCAGAAACTGTTCATCTCAAAATTTCCCTTAGTGCTTTCAATTCCTTTAGTTGTTGTTGGCCTAAGTGAACTGAGTGTTTAGCTGTGTTGTTTGTCAGCTCCCATCTTGGATCCTTGGTAGCATGAAAATTCAAATGTTCTAACTCAAATATGTAGAGGTGCCAGCTGCTAAGCATTATTTATATCATTTTTTTGCAAGTGTAATTCATCTAGTGCTCTTGAATCTGATTCAGTGGATTTGAGTAGAATACTCTGCCTTTAAGAGCACATTCTGGATTACTGATAATTCGAATTTTTGTTTCTTAAAAATGAGAAGCTAGTTTCTCATTCGGATAGCCACCAGTATTGGGTAGATTTATTTCCATTATTTGTTTGTTTGTTTGTTTGTTTACATCCCACAAGAACTCCTTTTATTTGCTTCCAAGAGGACTGGTATTGAATGCATTTGATACTTCACCATATTAGGGGATTAGTTGTTTTAATATTTTAATCCCACAGTGATCAAACAGAGTAATAAAAGTAGATTGGTCTTGAGGGAGCATTTGCTCTGCCCTCCTGGCTGTTTCCTAAGGCAAGAGAGTATCCAAGCTATTCTAGGCAGATGGTAGGGGAGGCTTTCTGTTAAAGCACAGCCGTGTTCCCACACCAACCCCTATATAAAGCAATATATATTTCGCACACCTCACCATGTCCTTTCAAGAGTTCAGGGTTCTTAAACCCAACCTTCTCTGTGTAACTCAGCCATATTTTTAGTCCCTTTTCTCCTTATAAAGATAATTCAAATGTCCTCTAGCCCTATGGCTCTTGCTAACATATCCTTAGATTGAGTAGGCCTGATTTTAAATTTATGGAGAGTATATAAGTTAAAAAGTAATGCAATAATTCCCCCAAACCATTTGACTGCTATTCAGTGTGGTAGAAATGAGCAAAGAGCGCTACCTATATTGCAAAGCTGTTTTAAGATAGTATTAAATTAAAAGTAAAAAGTCAGTAACTTGTAATGCCATTCATTTAAAAAGTAAAATCCAATTTTTAAACTTAAGTTTTAAATCTTAAAACATTCCTCTAGTATCAAGATGAAGTGTAATGGACTTCCCTGAAAAATCCAACTATTTAAGGACATCTAATTTGGAGGAAACAGAAAGAAATGATTAAATTTCCTGAATAGTTAAGCTTCCTGCATAGTGTGGGCACAGCTCTCTTGTGCCTGGAACTGTGCGGGCTATGGATTGTGAGGCCTTCTGCTTGGGGTCCGCCCCGTACATACATCGTTCATGAGTCATGACTCCCCTTTTGTGTGTGCTTCTCTCTGGGATTCCTGTCATTTCAACTGCTGTGGTCGTCCTGATATCTGCCCTTTCGTTCTTCAGCCAGTAAGACTGCATATTCCCATGTAAATTTTAGGCCTCCCTGTGTGGCGCTTACTGGGAATTATCCTCAGGTAAAAAGCTGGAAAAAATGGAAAAACGCACCCAGTGCCATTCCTGTCTTCCCAGTGTTGACTCTCCTCCAGTATCTCCTTGTTTTTAGTCACTCCCCAGTGCTTTCCACTAATTACTTTTTGTGTTTTGTCCAGAATTTATAATTGTTACTTGTGAACTACTCTGCAATTAGGAAAAAACATAACTCACCTCTTATTTTAATGGCTCTCATAAGTCAGAAGGAGAGCTGCAGCTAAATCTCAGATTTTAAGAGGTAAAAGAATAGATTTTTGCCCTCCAGTGTGGCCTTTTTGGCCTTTTACAGTAGTACTGCATTGTGCCAAAGTGACTATACACACAGGTACTGAAGGCACATGGTGGTACTTAGTTAAAAGATGTTTATCTGGGGACACCTCTGGCTCTTGATCTCAGCTCAGGTCTTGATCTCAGGGTCATAACCTTAAGCCCCACATTGGGCTCCATGCCCAGTGTGGAGCCTACTTAAAAAAAATTTTTTTAATTTAAAAATTGGGACATCTGGGTGGCTTACCCAGTTGAGCGGCTGCTTTTGGCTCAGGTCATGATCCCAGGGTGCTGGGTTTGAGCCCCATGTCGGGCTCCCTGCACAGGGAGCCTGCTTCTCCCTCTTGCTGCAGCTCCCTCTGCTTGTACCCTCTCTCTCTGTCAAATAAATAAAATCTTATAAATAAATTTTTAAAAATTATCTATTTAAAAATGTTTATCTGTATAATTTAGAATAATTTTATTAAGATTAATATTGAGATGAAAACACAAGATCTCTGTATACTTAAAGAGAACTCATAGATGGATCCCCAAGAATATGTCCCCAGATCTGCATATCCCAATTGTGAAGTACTGCTAGCTCTCCTCTAAAGCAGAGCATCTGACTCTATTATTCTCCAGTTCAAAGACTTTCCATGAGGGAGGCCTGGGTGGCTCACTCTGTTGGGGTTTGGATTTTAGATTTTGGTTCAGGTTGTGATCTCAGGGTCATGGGATGGAGCCCCATGTGGATTCCGCACTGAGCGGTGAGTCTGCTTGAGATTCTCTCTCCCTCTGTCCCCATCAGGTGCTTGTGCTCACCTGTGCAAAATGAATAAATCTTAAAAAATCTTTCCATGAGAGGCATTCTCATAAATTGCTAGTGGGAATGTAAATTGGTATAATCCTTAAGACAATTTGATAGTATTTTTCAAAGTTACTAATGTATTTAATATTGATTTAGCAGTTTTATATTTGGAATTTTACCCTGTAGATATTCTTGTAACCATATGAGTGGACATTTGCCTAATGTTATTCATAGCCACATTGTTTAGAATAACAAAAGATGAGAAACTGTCCATCATTAGGGAGTAAGAGGAATTTCATGTTTACTGTGTATTACAAGATTACAGTGAAATTAGAAAAAAATTTTTTACAGAATGATAAGGAAAATATAATCTATAAAAAAACTGTGTTTAGAGGAAAATTTGTAGCCTTAAAAAGCTACTATGAAAAAAGAAAAAAACTGAAAATGAGTGATCAAAATGTCTATCTCAAGAAGTTAGAAAAAAAAAGCAAATTAAATACAAAGATAGTAAATAAAAAGCAGAGAATCATGAAGGAGAAATTATTAAAATTGAAAACATACAGAAGAAAGAATAACACCAAGAAATTGTTTTTTTAAAAACACTATTAAAATCGATCAACTCCTGGCAAACCTGATGAAGAATAAAAGAAGGCCAATGCTGCCAATATCAGGAATGAAAAAGGGGACATTACTACAGATTCTATAGTCATTAAAAGGACAATAAAGGACATTATGTACAATTCTTTCAGAGGATGGAAAAGAAGGGATGTTTCTGATCTGTTTTATGAGACCAGCATAACTTTGATCTCAAAACCTGAACCAAGGATATTATAAGAAGGAAAATTTACACCAAATATCTTACATGATCATAAATGCCAGATTAACCCAGTGATATATAAAAAATACATCAGATTATGTACTGAGAGTATATATTCCTCGAATTAAAGTTTCACTTAACATTAAAAATCAGTCAATTTAATTCATCACATTATCAGAATAAAAAAAGAAATTACATAAGCATGTCAATAGGTGTAAAAAAAAATTGATAGTGTTAACTCCCATTCATGATAACGAAGAAAATCCTTAGCAAACTAGGAATAGAAGGGGAGTTCTTTAATTACATTAATAGTAATGGCAGGCACAAAAAAACCTATAGTAAATATCGTACTTATTGGTGAACTATTGAATGTTTCCCCCTGAAAGATGAGAAATGAGGGACAAGGGAGTTCTTACTACCACTTCTTTTCAGTATTGTTCTGATCAGGCAATGTGACAATCTCTCTCAAATGGATAAATAAAACATTTAAAAAAGAAAGAAAGATAGATAGATGTTTGCCTAATGGCTAAATTCTGTAGATTCCAAGTCCACTGTGGGGGAAGTAGTCTGTGGAAAAAGCCTTAGGAGCTTGCATAGCCTCTGTAACTCCCCCCCCCCACCCCCGAGGGATCTGCATTCTTAGTTAAAATGGGGAGAGGAAAAAGAGGAGAAAATAAAATTCTTGGAATATTATTTCTAATTTGAGGGCTCCTTAAAATTCAAAGAGTAGAAGGTACCCTTTGAAGGAATGGAAAGACAAACTTGTTTAAATAGCCTCGGGCTGGCTTATTTGAAATTGTGTCTCTGTGTCTCTGCTCTTCTGATTAGATCAGTATTAATATTAAGACTCTTGAGAATCTCTGTCAGGAATTCACCTTTACAGTCCTTGGTAACCACATTGATCTTTTCACATGACTGGCTTGAGGCTGGCTTCATTGTAGCCCCACTGGTACAGAAGTACACACAGCACACAGACTGTCTGAGTAGAGTATTATGCTGTGCACAAATAGTCATGGATCGTCAGACCCTTATGACAGCTGTAGGTCCAGTCCAGTCACTACCGCTGTTGCTGAACCCAGAAGACTTTAAAGCACAAAGTATTTATCATTTAACCCCCACCATCCTGCCAATGTATGCCAAGTTACGCCACCAGCCTCTGCCCACTAGTATACACATATAACAACTTTGTAAGGTAAATACTGTTATTAACCCCATTTTACAGATGATGGAACTGAGTTGTACAAAGGTTAAACCATTTTCCCCAAGTCACGTAGTCTGCAAATACTGTAGAGGCAGAATTCAGCCTCGGGCAGTCTGTCCCAGAGTCTGCACTCTTAGTCATTATGCCGCACTACATTCTGGGATTATTTTAATTATGCCTAAAAAGCCAAGACTCTCCACACATTAAAAACAAACAAACAAACAAACCCAAGGGGTGCCTGGGTGGCTCAGTTGGTTAAGCAGCTGCCTTCGACTCAAGTCATGATTCCAGGATCCTGGGATCCAGTCCCGCATCAGGCTTCCTCCCTCTCCCTCTGCCTGCTGCTCTGCTTACTTGTGCTCTCTCTCTCTACCTCTCTGTCAAACAAATAAATAAAATCTTTAAAAAAAAAAAAAAAAAAAAGGCAAAACCCAAAACAAAGCCCCTACTGTTTGTGGAAGGGAATGTCAGCCATGGAGCCCCACTCTCACTGTAGTGAGGCATGAGAACAGGAGAGAGTGCAGAGGTAAACGTTTTGAGTTGAAAGAGATCTTCCAATTACCTAGGAGTATAGGCATTAAAGGGGCTAAGAAATACTAGCCTATGGGATGATTTTATGTAGTGTAAGCATTTCGAGTATTTTTTCTCTTTAAAAGTTGTGATGGGGGCGCCTGGGTGGCTCAGTGGGTTAAAGCCTCTGCCTTCAGCACAGGTCATGATCCCAGGGTCCTAGGATCCAGCCCTGCATCGGGCTCTCTGCTCAGCAGGGAACCGTGCTTCCTCCTCTCTCTCTGCCTGCCTCTCTGACTACTTATGATCTCCATCTGTCAAATAGATGAATAAAAATCTTAAAAAAAAAAAAAAAAGTTGTGATGTTCTTTAATTCCTCTTTCTGTGGTTAGCTCTTTCAAAGCAAAAGAAAATCTCATTCTGGTAGGAGATCTTATAGTAGCAAGCTGAAACATGAAGTTTCTGGACCTTAGGATCTCCTACCCCATTAAAATATTTAATAAACCAGAACATTTCTGTATTACTGCCATAGAGCAATATAGTGTTATAGTTAGGGGAATAGAAAGGTGACTAAGATTGGGAAACTTACTTCTGTGTAAATGAAACTATAGTTTGGTTACCTTTCATCCTTTTCAAATTTTTGAAAGCAAAAAAAAAATTTTTTAAGATTTTATATATTTGACAGACAGAGATCACAAGTAGGCAGAGAGAGAGAAGGAAGCAGGCTTCCCACTGAGCAGAGAGTCCAGTGTGGGGCTCGATTCCAGGAACCTGGGATCATGACCAGAGCCAAAGGCAGAGGCTTTAATCCACTGAGCCACCCAGGCGCCCCTTGAAAGCAAAATTTTTAATCAAAACTGTGATTTCCTGAAATTGACTTTTAATAGTTTTTTTCCATACCATAATTTTCCTTCATTTCTTCTCTTCTTTTTCCTGCCCATGGATACTTATATTGGGGTGTTAAAATATCCCAAATGTGATATTTAAGTGTTTAAATAACAAGAGGAAGGGATCTGATTATAATGCAATTCATAAATAATATTCCTTCTGATTATTTTTATGCAAATGACCATGCTACATGAGTAGTTTTTAAGAAGCCTTTGAAGGAGTCTGAGCATAGACATCCTGGTCATTTGGAATCCTTTGTACTACTTGATTCGTCTGGACATTGTGTTCTTCCGATAAACTGTAGAAGCTGTTGAATGTTTTTATGATGGGTATGCCTCATTATAATCTTCAAATCCTTACTGAGTGACTGACACACATTTTGCCTAAACTTGAGAGAGTAATATAGGCCCCTTTGTAGAATGCCAAGTAGTAGACACTGGCCCAAGATCGAAAATCATCTTGGACTTTTCAGAAATAACAGGACAGCTTCCTAAAGAACATGGTGGCTCAGAGTCATGTCAACTTGCATGCCCTTCCAGAACTCCAGTAGAATGACACTGAAGAGGTTTCTTTAAAGTGTAAACCCACGAGGATGAGGAAAGTAGGAAAAGCAATAGTAACAAAAGTCGGAAGTCGGGAAACAGATGAGCAGTCAGAACCCTAAGCTGGCGGCGGGGGGCAGGGATGGCCAGGAGCCAACCTTACGCCACAGAACTGAAAAACTGGCAGGATCAGTGCCCGTGGAAATAAGGTTGAAAGGGTTGTTACACTTGGGTCTGGTTGAAATCCACTGAGGAACTCAGATCCCTAGCACTCCTACCCTCCATCCCACAGCTGGGCGATTCTTCGTTCCCTGCTGTGGCGGGAACTGGAGGCTTACTTGGAGAGGGAACCAGAGGCTCTGTGGTCGCACAGATACCTTGCACAGCTGAGGCAAAGGTCCCACAATGAAAATGGCATGGTTAAGTGATGTCATGGCACCAGGTGCTGAGATCCCAGGCCTGCTCTCTCCATCTGCTGCCAGAAAGCCAACAACTAGGCCTTCACTCTCTGGGCAGGATGCTAGAGGATCTTCTTCTGTGGCAACGGCAAGTTCACAAGGAAAGGCTGACTTAAATGGCCCAACCGGATAATCCTCTGTGCAGCTCCGGTCAACAAACTACACTCAGCGCTGAGAGCCGTCAGTCTGCTGTGTAATCCCTGTCCGTAAATGTGCGTCAGCGACAAAAGACTCACTGGGTAACTTGGTCATCTGATCGGCCTCTGCTGTGAAAGATGGACACGAAAACAAACAGAAGAAAGTGACTTGTTGGAATGGTATAGGAAAAGCACAGCTGCCAGAAATCCGGCTAGTTCCTTAACCTTCCTCTCTGTACTTTCCTGCATGTTTTAAAGTTTCTATTCTAGCTCTCATAGAGATAAGATACTGTAACAATAAAACAACAATATTGTACTATTATAGCAAAAACAATAACAGTAAAACAATGAAAAAGGAACATTCGAAGAGCTCTTAGAAATTAAAAATATGAGAAAAGAAGCAAAAACTCAGTAGAAAAAAGAAAAGATTAGAAATTAAGTAAGAAACCCCTAGAAAGGAAGACACAAAGACAGAGATGGAAGAAAGTGAACTGCACCCCTGAATCCTCTATCTGGTCCAATTGTCAGCCAGGTGTGAGGACAGAAAAAAGACATCGGCAGAAATGCAAGATTTCAAGAGAACCCTTTATCTCCAGAAACCACTGGAGGACATGCTCCATCAGAAGAAAAAGGAAGACATGGGATGTAGGAAACATTAAATGTATTTTAGGAGAATCACCAAGACAGAGTAAGGGGCCTCGGCAGGATGAAAAACTACAGGCAACAAACCCATAGCATAGGTGAAATGTATTCCGGAAGATAAAAATGAAAGAATGTCTGATGCACACAAACGCCTTGAGAGAAGATCTAGAGCACTGGTCAGTCTGGCTCACTGCCTGGTTTTTAAATACAGTGTTACCTGGACATAACTGTACCCATGTACTTGCACCTGGTCTACGGCTGCGTTCACACTACCGAAGCGGAGTTGAATAGTTGCGACAGGTACCATAAAGTCTGCTGAGTCCAAATGCTTTCTCTCTGGCCCTTTAAGAAAAAGTTGGCAGACATGCTCTAGAGAATTGACTCTAGATGGACAAGAGCTTATGGTTGAATTAGTTCTCTATACAGAGAAAATGATGTAACTGCTAAAGTTAGGGAGAACAAAAACTGGGCAGGAAAGGAAGAGTAGCGTTGATTGACTACATGGCTTAGCTTTGAATATATGTACATGATTATAGTAATGTGAAGGTCTACTACTCTGCTCATTGCAGCTACCCTACAGCTGCATCGGGGAGATGGGACGGATGTGAATGAATGTGTGGTGGGAGAGGGAAGAAGGTGCTTACTCCTCCTCTACCATAGTGGGAGGTCAGTAGGCTGGCCCTAAAACTGAAGAAGAAACATATAGATATAAAAATCCTTGGTTCAAAGAGGTAAAAATCAGTTCTTCTGGGGAGAGAGAAACAACGGTAGTGGGATGGGGACCACTATGTTTTCAACAAACCTTTTGCAGGCTTTTAAAACTGTGCCTCTTTATACCGTTGATTAAAATGAACTCCCCCACAAAACTGGAAAACAAACAAGAAGCTTCAGCATCAGCAACTACATAGTATGTACTCGAGCTGCCCTTTTCTGCCCTTGAGTCTCGCAGATGGGTATCCCTAATCATCCCGGCCCGTTTCCTGGTGATTCGGGACCCATTCACAGAATCTGCACATTCGTGCATCTGCACATTCGTACTCCCGTAAGAGGTGGCCCGGCTCAGGAAACCTCTGCCTCTGATACAATTCAGGCACCAATTTAGGCAGATTCTGTCTGGTTCACAGACATTTCCTCCAAAAGAGCATTGCTAAAATGCATTATTCGGCCATGCCTCTGACTATGCTAAATGTCCTACAGTAGCCTCATTTTATTTTATTCTATTTTATTTTATTATTTTATTTTGTTTTGTTTTATTTTTTAAAGATTTATTTATTTAATTGAGAGAAAGAGAGTGTGTGGGTACCTGCGCCAAGTAGGGAAGCAGACTCCCTGCTGAATAGAGCACTACCCCAGCGGGGCTCGCTCTCTGCACTGGGAGATCTGACCCCACCTGACACCAAGACGCCCAGTGGACTGAGCCACTCATGCACCCCAGTAACTACAGTTTAAAATCTCATCTATTCTGAACACCATTTCTTCTTAAACCCATAAGCATGGGAAGAGCTATTTCTCAGTAATTATTTGTAGCTATAGGACAGTTTATTAGTATTTTCTCATCATCTGGCACTGGACCTAACGTACAATAGGCTGGCAAATGTTTGAATGAATGAATGGACTCTGTTGTATAGTCAACAATTTTTTAAAAACCAAGATGCCCTGAGGGACACCTGGGTGGCTCAGTTGGTTGGGTGGCTGCCTTCGTTTCAGGTCATGATGCCAGGGTTCTGGAATTGAATTCCGCGTCAAGCTCTTTGCTCAGTGGGGAGCCTGCTTCTCCCTCTGCCTCTGCCTGCTGCTCCCCTTGCTTGTGCACTCTCTCTCTCTCTGTCAAATAAATAAATAAAATCTTAAAAAAAAGAGAGAGATTCCCTGAGAAGCTGTAGAAATGAACCCTTGCCAAAGCCACAGGTGATTCCATAACTTTCTTCAGCATTTCAGTCACCAAAGGTAAGTTGTGCTTCTGAATGATTTTGATTTCTGAATTAAAAGTAGTTTTCGCTTCTTTTCTAAATCTTCATAGGATCTTTCCAATTAAAGATGTACCCCTGGAGACGGATGGCCTTGCTGATTGGCTCTATCAACGTTTTATTGAAAAAGAAGAACTCTTATCACATTTTTATGAAACAGGTACACAGTATCCTATTATGTATATTTCTGAAGTTGATTATTCCAAAGATATACTTTAGGGGAGATAACCATTTTTTCATTCTTCAGATACCCTAAAGGAATCAAACTATTTCTATATTTAAGAATTCCAGCTTAGAATATTCATTAGGACAGTGTTAATGTAAATTTTATTCAGGCCTTTACTTCAGCAGCCAGTGTTCAAGATCACATGATGAGTAAAATGTACAAGTGGAACGAATTCGAGACAGTACACAGTATGTAGAAGACTACAGTCGTACGTGTACAATTACACGGGCTGTTTTATGAAATAGCAAATAACATTTGTGGTTTGGCATTGTATGTGATTGTTTATAAGACTGTCATCTAAAAAATACCCTTTGAGATCATTTTGAACTGCGTTTTTACATGCTTATTCTTTTCTTTACATTTAGGGAGAAAGCTTACTTTTTACATTTTCACGGATACGACCTTATACTTTTCTTCTTGAGAGAAAAAAGTCAATTTACTGGAAGTTCCCTTACCTATACTTAATATTCTCTACCTTGTGTGAAAACTGCGATGCGTTGAAACAGCCACAGGAAGGGGGGAGGGGGAGGGAGGAAGAGAGGAAGTTAGGAAAGAAGGAAATCAGCGCTGGCAGAATGCCAGGCATTACCAAAGTACTTTCACAAATAACTACATATGTTGTAGGCTTATTCTCTGGAACCTACATTAGGAAAAGAAAAAGGGGAAGAGAAAGTTGTTTTAGGTCAGATGATAGCTGTGAGATTTTAGATTAACAGAAAGTGCTGTTTTCTCCCCACTTCGATTTTTTTGGTTCAGAATTAATGTTCACGTTAAATCAAACTGTGGAAGGCCTAATGGTGCACAAAGGCTGATACTGTTAATTACCTTTAATGCTTCTGTTTTTGTGTTTAGGATTGTTTCACATTACCCACAACAGTATTCCTTCTGGATCCCAAGGTTTTGACCCCAGAGCTGTGGGCTAGTGCATACTCATATGACAGGGGCTGGGTGCTGTGCTTGTCTCTAGAATTCTTAGGAAGCCTCCTTCAACAAGATGCCCCTCTCCGCCATGTTCAGTCCTTGGTCTTACTCTCAAAATCTCTTTGAAGATAAAATAGGATAGATGTGTAAGAAGGCATGTGGTGATTCAGAGTCAACAAGATCTTTCTTCTTTCTCAGTCTTTGCCTCTTGCTTTATGATATTTAGCCTAAATTGTAGCAACAATAATGGAAGTCTCTTTTTAAGAAAGCTATTTGTATAATAGACCTTGAAACTTGAAAGTGTTCTCTGTAAATTGCTTTGGAGAAGCAAATCCCGGCCTGAATCAGCTTACTCAAAGGGATTATCAGCAAGGACAAAGACCATTTGAAATGCTGAAGTGTTATCAAGATGACCTTAGGTAATATTGCCCTGAAGGGGTCTAGCTTTCCCTTCTAGAAAAGAATTTGAAGATATCTGTTTACTTTGTCTTTCTCCTTTTAATTACTAAGATAATATTTCATAAATAATATTCCCTTTCGAAAAGAATACCAACGATTTACCACTGCTTTTTTTGTGGCAGAAACATTTAACTTGTAAATGGAGGAATTGGTGTCAATTATGTCATTTCAGAAATTATTTAAAATCAATTTCAGAGCACTTGAGTGGCTCAGTTGGTTAAGTGTCTGCCTTTAGACCCTGGAATTGAGCCCCGCATCGGCCTCCCTGCTCAGTCTGCAGTCTGCTTCTCTCTTTCCCTCTACTGGTCCCCTTGCTTGTGCTCTCTCTCTCCTGCTGTCAAATAAATAAAATCTATCTATCTATCTATATATACATATGAATATATATATTCAGGTATATATATATTCAGGTATATATATATATTCATGTATATATATTCATGTATATATATATTCATGTATTCATATATACATGTATATATATATTCAATTTCACACATTTTGTGTCCTAGCCACTGTAGAACTCTCTAAGGTTACAATGGAAGCAAGGCAGCCAGAGTGGCTACTCTCATGCAGCTTAAATTCCAGAAGGAGACAGAGAGTAAACAAGTCTGTAGAAAAAAGAATAGATAGACCTGGATCATTACAGATCATGGAAAATGCTAAGAAGGAAATAAACGGTGGAGAAGACTGTGACTGACTTGGGGGGATGGCACCGATGGTATTTTTTCTGATACTGAAAGAATGCAGATGTGGTTGCCTTTCCCTGAGATGAGGAAAGGCATCTCAGGCAGGAAGAATAAACGCAAATGTTCAGAGGTAGGAAAGGGCTCAGCAGTTCGAAAATTGTATTTCAAATGAGATCTCTCTTCAGGAACAATGAGAAGTCACAGACGATGATTTAAAAAACCAACAGCAACAATTCTAAGTGAACTAATATTCGACTTTTGTTCCAGGAGACCTTACCACCACAGTAAGTAAATGAATATTTCTGTCTTGTCTTTTAGGAGCTTTTCCACCTCCCAAGGGCCATAAGGAAGCTGTTTCCCGGGAGATGACCCTCAGCAATATGTGGATATTTCTCATACAGTCTTTCGCATTTTTGTCAGGCTACATGTGGTATAACATCATCCAGTATTTTTACCATTGCCTATTCTAGGAATTGACTTGGACTTGTCAAGGTCACCATAGGAGTTCAGACTTTCATAAGTGTGCATTATTTTACATGTGCAAATCACAATATAAAAAAAATAAGCAAAGGAAATTCAATGGATGGATTAATATTTATCCCCCTTTGGGATATTTTAAAACTCTACTAAAATGAGGATCAGTAATATAATGACCTGCTAATATGTTTTAAGGACCTTTCACGTTTTAAAAAGATACACTCTACCACACACTTAAGCAAACACCACATTTGGAGAAGAGGAAATCATAAACTCATTGTAGAAGACCGTCTGAGAGAAACTCCGTTGCCACCAGACATCCTTGATGACCTAGTTCCAGCTCAAGAGAGTTGTATTCGTTCCTCTTAGCTAGTCGTCTCTATCAGGGCAGAGCTGTAGAGCGCCCTCATTTCCACCAACTCTGGCTGTGTGTCTAGGAGCCTAGAGGGGAGCTGGGCAGCACCCTCAAGAACTGTTCCCCTGCGGTTCACAGTGACACTCCGGTGTCCGGCACAGCACGCCCGTGGGGGAGAAGCAGTGTCCACTGGACACGTTCCGGTACTAGAATGTGTTCCTAAAAAGGCTAGCTCAATCCAACATCGTGTTTACATGCGCTAGTGCTTTCCCTTAAATGAGGGGGGTCACTTGATTTCTCTTTTCATATAGAGGCATATCATAGACTGATAATTGTCTTTTACCAAATGCACTTTTATCAGATGCATATATAGCAAAGGATTAGTAATATAGCCTGAAAACAAATGTCAGCATAATCAGTGAACGGGATTCTTGAGAGGCTCTCTCTCTCTGCGTGGGTACCGGGGCGCCCCCCGCACGGAGCGCCCACAGGAGCCTTCCGTCGGCTTAGAGGCTGTATTCTGCCCACTTCGGCTTGTTAGCACCAACTGTATTTGGGGGGGCTGGAACAGATTAATGTGAAACATTATGATCAGTTTAAAATGATCAGTTTAAAGTGAGATAGGGGTTTTATTAGAAAAATAAGAGTAAATAAGAGTTAGAGCCAGACATAGGCTTAAAATGGTGATAAGTTCTCACATGGTACCCCCAAATCTGTGTTCTGTCATCACCTCAAGTTGCTGCCCACATCAGGGTGGTGTAACCATCAGACAGACCTGCACAAAAGGCTTCCCAATCTCTTTACAATCGCTTTAAAGAGGATAAAGTCAAGTTTCTATTTCTAGAGAACACTTTTTTCCCCTCCACTATGATTTACCTCACAGTTGAACCAGACTCTTCTCAGAAAGTGCTGGGATGGCCTCAGACCCTCACCCGCACTCCCAGCATTGAGACAGAGTTGGTGTTTGGTTTGGGATTGTAGGCTTTGAAGATCCTAGGAAGTCAGTGGCAGTTTCCTGTGATATGAGCGTTATAGATGCCCCGTTGTCACTAATCCTACAAATGGCAATTTGGAGAAGTAGGCCAGAAAAGAAAAATAGAGGCTAATGTTTTCTATTTTTAAATAAACCAAAAAAAAAAAAAAAAAAAAAAAACTGAAAAGATTGAAAAGATGTGAATTTTCTCCCAGTTATGTGGGAAAGGTAAAGCAACACCAAATACAAGCCCACAGCAGCTTCATCTTTGGGTTAATTCCGTGCATATATGAAAGAGAATAATGTGTTAATGAAATACCTCATTGCATATTATGCTACTACTGGTAAAATGCAGAAGACAGTTATTGTATGTGCTTTGGTAGGGGTTGTTACAAGATGCAATTTTTCTTTTCTTTTTTTTTTTGGAAACCTAAGCATTTTACTGTTTTACAGGGACAGTGAGTAGGTGAAACTGATCTTGCGTCAGAGGCATGGACGGTGATAGGAAGCCTTAACGATGCTTCTGTTTGAGGTCCAGCAAACGCTGCTAGAATCCAGGCTGAATTGAAATTGTTCATTTGAGAGGTTAGTCAGATATCTGGGGAATAATGTGCTCACTGTCAAGTATGGCACACACAGTCCTAGCTAGATAGGCCTTTTTCCTTATCGCTAAAGCAAGCCACAGCAAGGGGTGGCCAGTTCTGTCAGGGCGAGAGAGGCATACACGCATGCGTAAACGCAGGTCAGGGCCACTTTTGCCAGCGCTGTGCTCCAAAGGAACATGCTATTGTTAATATATACTGTACACATTAAACCAGCTATGGTGTTAAAACGCTTTACTTTTCAAGCGCAGAGTCATGTCAACAGTCTGTAGAGTGACAGATACCAATAGATATGTGAGTTCATTTTTTGTGAGTTGTAATAGATGTGTCATGATCTATGTATCCCCCTCCAATTGTTAATAAGCGTGTTCTCTCTTTTTTGTTCATCCGAGAGCATCGATCGCGCTCTCCTTACCAGTAAGTGGAGGGCAGCAGCTTGCACTAGGGAATGTGGAGAGAGGGTTCTGTGGCAAATCAGGGAAGCAGCAATATGCCACTGTGTAGAAGTGAATAAAAATTCCAAATTTGTACTTTCTTTGCAAAGTGAGATGAAAGGAGGTTTAGGGAATACACATTTTATTAAGGGGGGAGAGACTGAAACCGTGCTAGTGTCATACCAGTAGCTTATAGTCTCAGCACGGCTTCGTCCCAGCTGACCTGCCTAGATCCCTACAGCAGAGGGGCGTGAGAACTCCCTTCTGGATCCTCTTCCGAACACGTCACAGTGATAGAGCACCTACCTGGTGGGCCATGGGCCGAGGGCAGGTGCAGCACATACGAAAATGACCACACCGGCGGTTCACTCTTCATGTGAGAAACTGTCGTTGCTGTTGAAATACACAGATATGATACATACAGACATATGATGGAGAAACCTATACACCAGTGGAAGATAAAGAAAAATGACAGAATGGAAAATGACGTTTCAGGTGGGCAAAGTTAGCTGAGAATCTAAATAGCTTTTTACAAAAAGAGGGCTCTGAGTTCAGTTCTGTCATATTATTAAGTAGATTTTAATCTTACAATCAAACATGACTTCCCCACAGTGAAGGAACTAGGGATTGCTGGGTAATTCATCCAGTGATACATCATAGTTAGCCAAAAATGTAATGTGTATTTATGAGTTTGAGGGTTTTTTTTTAATCAGGCTTTTTTGTTCTTCTAGAGATGCTTGCTGATTTTTAAAACAATGATTTTAATTGTTCATTAGTTTCTCTTGCTTATGTATTTATGACTGTGTTAATGAGTAGTGAAAGATTTGGGAAGACAGCTTCAGAAAGAGGGAACACAAAAGCCTAAATAATCCATGGACTAGAAAAGGAATCCCTGAATAATCAAGAGTTGGCGGTTTTGCAGTGATGCTCAAGCCTTTAATGGAAATGAGATGTAAAGTCACCCAACACAGGCCTCAGAGCATCGTCCTCATGTGACTCTCGTGGGGACTGATGTTAAGAATGCCTCTTCATTCTTTGTTTGTGTTACCCCTTGTGGGTTTGTCTTTAGTGACATTTTGACAATCACTTCCCTGAAGACTCTTGTGAACTAGTGGGACCTGGTCATAATCAGAGATAGCAGTCTTTAATCATGGACAGTCTTACTGGATTCTTTCGATATAAGGAAATGTTATTTGCACTGCCGCATAGGAAGAGTGAGTTATTTTCTTCATGACACAGGATTTCACTCCAGAGAGTTACCATCATGAGGGGGTCTGCTCTGTTCCACAAGGATGACTAAAAATGGTTAGTCTTCCTTTTTTGCCATGTAATACTGGGAACCTTATGTCTGTTCACGTGAAAGGCCAAGTCCAAAGCAGAAGGTACACTGGTTTATGATATGAGGGGATGGAGACTAATGTGTTTGGGACCAAAACCACCAACATTGGACATTTCTAGATCACAGAGGGGCCGGGTGCTCTCTGGAGCAATCACTGGTTGGTGCTTTATTGCAATCATTTTGCATTGATCCTCAACAATTAGGAACTGGACCCTGGAAATAAGCTGAGGGTTGCTGAACTGCTGGGGGAGGGGGCACTGTAGCCATATGGAAGATAAAATTGGGGTTTTTCTGCAAAATTTCCATTGGAGGATTTTTACATTTAATATTTTTTAAAACAATTGAAAGAGCAAAAAAATTTTAAGTGTATTCTAGTTGCAAAGTAGACACACATATTTTGAATGGCTTTATTTTTATTGTGTAGAACTGTTGAACACAGGACCGGTGCACAAGCTCTTTACACATGAGGGGTCTGCATTTTACAGTAACTTATCTCATGACTGGGTAATGAAACAGTTACACACGGACCTGCCATTGTTGCATTTAAGTGCTTTCATTTTCCTTACAGTTATTACAAAGTTGTATTTATTTTATACAGATGGGTTTTTCGTTTTCCTGATGCCATATGTTTACTTCAGCTTGTTGACCTGTTTCTTTCTTTGTTATCTGCATGTTGAAATGTATGCTCAGAATGAATGTAAAGGCTGTGGCAACTGTCTTTAATTTTTGTAAAGGGCTGGTCACACGCGGATCTGGTTTATGAATGCATACGGGTTATTTTAGTAACCGGATCACCTTTTCAGAAATTGAGATGTGAACACCAAAAGAAGCATTTTCTCGCAACAACAACAAAAAAATGAATAGCTGGTTCTATTTTTTTTTAACTTAGAAAAAATAAAGTTGATTTTTTTCAAGTAAAGTGCTTTTACTTCTTAGTGGTGGGGACGGGGTATTTGTGTGCTTCTGGAGGTATTTCCGCATGAACATCTGTGGACATGTACTTGGGAGCACACCGTGGCAGCTGGATGCTGAGGGCAAATTGAAAACCAAATGAAAAAAAACAGTGTACTTCCTTCTTTGGTTTTAAACTCTTTCCTCCACTCCTTCCCTACTCTCCCCCTTGGTATGGTGGAGATACTGCTATCCTGGTGGTATACTGGTAAATGTTGAACAGGCCGTTCTCCTGGGGGAAAAAAAAATGATGTGTGCAAATGCACATAAGATAGCTATAAATTTTCCTGATACAAGAATATAGAACACAATTAATAGATAATAATAAAATATACTTAATTGTAAGTTCTGTATGGCCAAGTGATTCTCCCAGGATGCTTTAGTTGAGTTTGCTAAATTCTTGTCACCAACCTGTGATGTGAAAAATGGAATAACATCCTAATTCACCTATCTCTCAAATTTATTGTTGCTCAACCCAATATGTGATCTACTGCTAAACTATTTCTTACCCTCGTACAAATTTTACTCATTAAAGTGAACCACTTTGAGCTTTAGCACTAATTACAAGCTTATATAATTTTAGTAACAGCTGTTTAACAACTGCTGGCAAAATTATAAAATTTAACCATCGGCTCTAGGGTTAGGAGCCAGTCAGAGCGATCTCCAGCATACCACTGTCCTGTCTTTTCTGTTGGTTTCACTGTTAATACTGAATAAATTTCTCACAGTTAAGCTACTCACTGCTCTCAGGAAATTCCTGCCACAGACCCTTCCAGGGGCTTCAGAAGGTAGGAAAGCATTCACATTGGTCTTAAAACAGCACGATTTTGATTTGAAGAATTTGACAAAAGCAAACTTTTCCTGAAGTGCATGGGAAGCTTGCCTATTTCTAAAGCTGATTCTGTGCTTTCGGGTCTCAAAACGAAGTAGACTGTGATATGAGCCTCTCTGAGATTTTGTTTTGAGCATTTAAAACGTTTATTGTTTAGATCATTGTTTGTAGAATATGTTTGATCCCACTAAAAAAATTTAAATGTATTAAATCTACCAAATAAGTTAAAATGTTACAGTTTAGTCTACCTCTTCTTCTGTTTGGATTCAGGCTGTTGTTTTGAGTTGAGGTTCTAATTTTTCCCCTCTAGAAGTTGTTTCTGTCCAAGATGAAGAACAAATCGAGGGCAGAAGACGGCATATTTGAAGCTCTCAGAGATCTCTCACTGACCAGCCCTCTTTCTCATGAGTTTGGGGAAAAAAAGCCATTGTTTTAAATCTCCACTTAATATGAAAATGCTTGTTTTTAAAATGTTTCTTCCTGCTGGAAAAAAATATGTATTTTTAAAAGGAAAAAAAATTCCTCTTTTGGCTATAAGAAAAAGTCAGCTGTATGAGCAGGTGTGACCATATCATAACATGCTGATATATAAATCAATAAATTTTTACCTCTCAGGACTTGTATAACCTTGTTCTTAACTCTTAGAGGCACAAGAAATAATAAATATCAGTCATCCAGGGGCGCCTGGGTGGCTCAGGGGGTTAAAGCCTCTGCCTTCAGCTCAGGTCATGATCTCAGGGTCCTGGGGATCGAACCCCGCATCAGCCTCCCCACTCAGCAGCGAGCTTGCTTTTCTCTCTCTGTCTCTCTCTTTGCCTGCCTGTCTACTTGTGATCTGTCAAATAAATAAATAAAAATCTTAAAAAAAATATATATATATATATATATTTTAGTCATCCAGGTCACATATAAATGACACACAATTGGAAGCAAGAAAGGTTAGCTAACCACCAGAAAAGAGCCAGGCTCTTTTCATCATCAGAAAAATTAGTTATGCTCAGACCCATTTTACAAAGGAAGAAATGGAACAATGTTTTTTTGTTTTTGTTTTGTTTTGCTTTTTGCTAGAAAACATGACTGTATCATGAAGCTCATCTCTGAATTTTCCCCTAGAGTGTTTCTGTTGCTTGTCCTTGGAGTCTCTTCTGCCTTTTTAGGTGTGAGATTTGCTCTAGAGATGGTGGTAAAGTTCTTAGCGCTCACTTACTGTGAGCAAAGGAGAACACTGGGCCATCCTTGCGATGACAGCAACTGTCTTCCTGGTGTCATTGAGAAATCACAGGGCTGGGATCCCTCCCCAAGTTGTCAGTTGTTACATCTTCATGCCTGTGTTTCATTTTTGATGCAGAACTTCCTGACAAAGGTCTTATTTTCAGTTTTTCACCAGTTAACTAAAACTGTGTCAGGACCAGCTGGTGGACATTTGAGGGACAAGTAAGTAGAGCCCTAGAAGTGGAGAAATCAGAAGACCTTAGACTACTAGGAAGAGGAACCCAGGAGTGACAGAAGGCAAAGGGAGCACAAAGGTGGCTTTCTAAGCAGGTACACACAGCCCCTGACACAGGCAGACCTCAGAGGGTCTCCAGCACCACGGTGAGTCTTAAGGAAATCCACCTCTGTGAGAACTCTGTCTTAGGACCACCATCTTGAGGGCTCACCTGTGGAGGACCCCACATGCCATTTCAGTTACTCTGCCCTCTTGGCAGAAGCAAAGCGTGCCTCTGAGCCATTAGGCATCTCCAGGATGCTAAACAAAAGGACAATTCAAAATATTGGTGACAAGGAGCTTCTTTTCATCAAGGCATCTGGAGCCCACAATAGGGCTTTTAGCTTTCCCTGCAATGTACACATTTCAATTAGGACAAAGGATGACATTGGAAACGAGGCATCTGGGACAGTCTCTATTGGATGTATCGAACTCTCACATATTCAGTGTGGGGCAGTGAGAGCCGTGGCAACTTGGGGCTCCAAAAAGCACAAGAAATAGAAGCCCACCAAAACTTCTTTTGGCATGATGTCATTTTGGAGAAAGTCACAGATTCAATCAATGTGGATGGGTCTACAAGAGGGTGTAAATACTGGGAGGCATGGCTTTATCAGAAGCCATGTTTGAAGAGGGGCTATCACAGTAAACAATTTACTGGAATAAACAACACTAGATGGGTCTAGAACTCTTAGACTTTTACAAATTTGCCCATAATTTCAATAGTTGGAAATATTTTGAATTTCTGAATACTTTAAGAGGATTAGATCTGTTGGTCCATCACTCATTCATATATATCATATTCATCAAAAGGACGCATATCTTAAAGAACGGCAGTTTTGTTTGGGAGTAATCTTTATATTATTTTCAGCTCCAACTGATGCATACCTCATTAATCCTTAGCCAGCACGAACTTCAGAAATCACCTTGTTTTGAGACGGTGGATTTCATTCTGGTGCAATTTTGGTCTCTTGCTGGTAGCATCAAATGGCTACTTAACAGAATTGTGGGGGCTAGAGACTGGGCTCTTGATTTCCATTGAAATGTTTTCCCCAAAACAACAGATTGCCTGTTTGGGTTTCTGTTTTGAGTAAATTAAGAGTTAAAGCTAAAGGATTAAGTATACTTCTTAAAGGGGTGATGGACGAGTTAAAGCTAAAGGATTAAATATACTTCTTAAAGGGGTGATGGACTTAAGAGCTTCTAGAATTTGCTTTTCCTCGATTTTAAAGTCTATGTAATAATTCTCAAGCCCTAGATTATTATTATTTTTTTTAAACTCTTCCCTCAGCTGTTGCAGAGATACAATTAGCCGCTAAAAAAAAAAAGTCTGAAATCCATGCTGTTAATCTCTTGGAAGGTGGAAGTAAAATGTAGTTTGTGTTTATCTTTGCCCCATAGAGGGAAAGAGAAAGAGAATGCCTCACTTCAGACCGAAGCGGGGAGAGATCTCAGTCTCATAACAGCTCCTTTCATTTCTGAATTCTGGGTATGACAGGAAGCAGGTAGTAAGCTCAGAGACACCACTGCCTCTAGTGCACAAATGTCCCTTCATCATGGCAGCCACTAGCTTCCAGAGTGTAGCCAAGAAGAGTCCACAGAAGGGCAGCAACCCCCGGGACCCAGCCTGTGAGCGTGAATCCGAACCCTTTTGTTAAGCATCTTACTTATCCTTTAAACCTCTCTCTCCTCGTGAGTTAAATGGGAAACTTTCAAAGAGTTCTTTTCAGTATTACATGAGATCTTCTCTGTGAAGCCCATTGTATTGAATGACCAGTAAAGGAGGCTGTTTTATCTCAGCCCAGTTGGGTTTATACAGAGTATGTAAATTATTCCCACATGTACCTGTGTCTAAGGTCCAAATGACCTGTTTGGTTCCTAAGAATTGTATCACTATCCCCCAGGCTGTAATGCCCATCATCCCATTTTTGCAGAACCCTAGGTCATTTGGGTTTCTAAGATGAACTGAAATATAGTCAGCCCAGCCAAGCGCCTAACCTCCCCCTAGTCAGACTACATCTAATTATTTAAGGCTCCTGACAGCAGCAACAAAGAGCTTTGAGGTCCGAGAGCCAATTAGGAAGGTAAGGAGAGTAGGGCATAAAGAGGAAATAGGATCTGCTAGACAGAAGACATTACCTAGTCTTCATAGAGACCTATTTTTGCCTCTGAGACATGATGTCACTTGTGGTGAAGACCTTGAACTCATTATCAAAAGGGAGGGAAATATAATTTCTAGTAGTTGGAAGCTGTCCACCAGCTCATAGTTGTCTATGTATAATTCATATGATCCTCAAATATAAAAGCCTGTGCTGAAGGCACCCCGAAGATTCAGGAAGCCACAGTAATTTCGCAGATGTTTTCCTCTCTCATTGAAGAAGACTGAAGCTTCTATCTTGAGAGATGACATTTTCTCTTCCAGTTTTAAGGGCCGCATACTCAGTTCTTAAGAATCAGATACAAGAAGGAAGTGGACAGAGTAGAATCAAATGCTGCTTATGATTACTGTAGGATGGTGGTCGACTACAGTGGAACCTCCAGGGGCAGCTCGCACAGCAAGCCTGATTTTTCTACAAGAGCCCCGGCCTGATACCCATCAGGTTGTCTGGCCAGAATTCACAGAACTTCCTCAGGTTATCGACACCAGGAAGTAGCAATTCCATGAGGGAGGGGATGAAGGGCAAAGGTGAGATTATGGAACAAGTCTCCTTGAGGAGATCTGGAGATACTTAGAAGCCATCGTCTGGGGAGAAGCCTGGTGTGAAGGATGACTCATGGAGATGCATCTGTGCCTGCTAAGGCATGACAGAACTCAAAGCAGTCCTAGGCTGGCCCATGATGAAGATAACCTGGCTTTGGTTTCCTAAAAGGGCTACTACAAAAGGCAAGGGATTGAATGAGTTAACGAAAGTGGAATTTATAAAGCATTTTCTCCTCGGAGGCAGAGAAATGGAATGGTTGATTACTCAGCCTTCTGAGTCCATTCCATGTTTTAAGATCAAGAAGAGTAACTGGAATAAATCAGAGTTGTGTCCGAATGATGGGACGACTGGTGTGTCAGGAGGAGTGCTGATTCAGACTGACCGGCTATTGAAAGAGGAAGGAAAGGATTAACAAGAGGGCTACCTTACCAGCCCCATGGGTAGTGACCTGTCTAACCACAAGGATAGATTCTAACACAAAGAGACCAGCCCCAGCAGGTTGCCCCGTGAGTTTCCCATTGGAAAGGTGTTTACTATTGAGTGGAGGTCGGGAGGTGTGGTCGTGGTGGGTACAAGAATCTGAACACTGCAGACAAGAAAGAAATGAAGGAAAAACCTTTGTTTTTAGAAGCTGGAGAAATAGGAAAGCACTGAGTCTCCTGAGCAAGTGAGAGGCAATAGTGTGTCTCAGGGAGCACCTGCAACACACTCCGTCACAGACATCTGGTAGCACAGGTCTGTGCAGTTATCAACTGGCAGGTCCTCGTGGTGAGGCTTTCTCCACGGGGGCTGCTTCTCCCATGGGTTCCAGCTCTTCTGGTCAACCCTGTACCTCACCAGGAAAACGGCAAGCCAAGGACAGTCCTTCCTGCCCACTCAGGTCCCAGGCCCCGGGGATCTCCACTCTCAGTTCCTTGCTCTACCATTCCCTCACATGGCTCCCCTCTGGATGGGTGGGCCCTGGTGAAGTGCTCAGAATTTCCTCCATGGATGTAGTTGCACAATCAGGAGACGGACAAAACCACATGGTTCTAGAAGCTTCCGTTTCTTTCTTTGATGAGCACATTTTTAAAGTGTGTTCTTGTGTGATTGACTCGGTGGCTGTTTGAAGTTGTTGCATTTTTGTCTAGTTTCTAAATTTCTGCATTATTTCTTTGGGCAATGGGAGGGAGTTGCTGTGATTCTGCTTTATCCATCTTTAAACAAGTTGAATGTATTTTAAGAAAAAAAGATTCACTTTATCAAAAGGATGCTTAGTTCATGCCTTTCTCATAACTGTTACTCAAAATGAAGCACATATGAAAAGAAGGTATTATATTACCTATAGCCTGGGTGAAAAATAATTTAGTACAAAGAATTAAGGTGTTCTTCTTTCTGTTTCAATAGACTGCAGGGCTTCCTAGATGAAGTGAGATTTCGACTGCTGAGAGATGGAAGGGGAAGGCTGAGTGTGGGCAGCAAGGGCTACTAATCTGGAAGTTTTAATTTCCTCAATTTCTACTCCTTAGAAAATGCCTGTCGCACAGAGGGTTGGTGACAACCCAATGAGATAATCCTTACGAAAGAGTTCAGAGATCTTTAAACACTCCACAAGAATGAGCGGCAGTAACAATTACATTCAACACTGAAACGGATCCTTTCTTGGCCCTAAAAGAATTCACAAAGAAGCTGGGTGAACCTGTGCCAGGGGTGGGTGGGAGAACCCAACTCTGGCTGTGGGTTGGGCCAGCTGGCCTCTACAGCCTTCCCCACCATGAGCCATTGTCCGTCGCAAGTACTCTGATAAAAGCTCCACTGTGCCTGCATCTTCTAGTGTGCTCGGAGGGGGAAAGAAAGCATGAGCTCAGCTTGGCCATAGGACAGGGTTCATTTTGCTCTCATCATTCACAGAGGCCTCTCCCCAAGACTTTAGCGACGGGCAGGACCAGCTACATAGTTTGTAGGACCCAGGGCAAAACGAAAATGGCCCCCAAATTTTAAGAATTTCAAGATGGCAACTGCAGAGCACTAAAACAGGTGCCAGTCACACAATTAGGAAGTCAGCTCTGCCACCAGGACCACCAAGGCAGAAGGGAGGAATGCAAATGAGCCAGGCCGCTGGGGGGCCTCAGTGCCCCCAGTCTGTCCCTCTCCCAAGACACTGCACAAGGGACTCTTAGGAAGAGGAGATGCGAAGCGAACACATATACCAGCTCTGGTGTTCTAGAACATACTCTGAGAACTTTACCACCTTCACGACGACCCCGAGGTAGGTGATTTTATCACTATTTTACAGATGTATGAAATGACACCTAGAGTTTAGGTGGTTTGCCAGGATTCAGATGCAGAGTGTCTTGCCTCAAAGTCTGACTTCTTAACCTCTGTGATTTATGCTTTTCCTGGGGGTCTTCTGTATAGTTCCTCAGAGAAGGGAACACTGCCAGGGAAACTGGTCCAGGAAAGTCACTGGATCACCAGGTTGCAGCCTCTTCTCCTTTGCTGCCCCTATAAAACCACACCAAACCCATCTAGGAGGGGGCAAGGTTGCTGGGGCTAGGTAGGCAGAGATGATAACATACCTCGTCCAAGTGAGAGGTATCTTAGTTTGGGTTCCCTCCTCTTCTGTTTGTTTGTTGTTGAGACATAGCAGGAGCATGCACAAGCAGGGGTGAGGTGGGGGCAGAGAGAGAGGGAAGAGAGAATCCTGAGCAGACTCCACACCCAGCAGCACAGCCCGAAGTGGGGCTCGAGCTCACGACCCTGAGATCATGACCTAAGCTGAAATCAAGAGTCAGATGCTTAACTGACTGAGCCACCTAGGTGCCCCAGTTAGGGTTCCGTCTAAAGCAAAGCCTGCGATTCAGCTTTGGGTGCAGATCGGTTATTTAGGACATGATTCCTAGAATGAGTCCAGGATCAGAGAGTGTCTAGAAGAAAGAAAAAGGGACAGGGAAAAGGGACAGGGAATATTGGGGACATTACTGATGCTGCCATTGTGGGCAGGGGGAGCTCAGTTCTGCAGAAAGCTGAGCATTCACCCATCACCTCCTGTCCCCCATTGATTAGGGGCTGTCTCTGTGGCCATTAACTTCCCCAAACTTCTGGGTTGTTCCTGTCTTGGGTGGGAAAGACTACCCTGGCCCTGGAGAAACCCCGGGGCCAAGAGCAAAAAGACCCAGGGAGTGGGCTTCAGGTAGGATGTGCTCAAGGTGAGTTTAAGTCCCTGGTGCACCAGAGCCAGCTACCACCAGGGCAGCTGAAGAAAGTGGACGCAGGGAATAGAGGGCGGGACCCCCAACATGTCTGTACAGGGCCCACCAGTTTTCACTAGGGACCATCTCTCAACGGAATCAGGGAGCAGAAGTGGCTAGGAGATCTGTGGACAAAACGTCATTTGCATTGTTCTCCCCTGGGTCTCTGGGTTCCTCATCAATGCCTGCATTTTCTCATTCTTGGAGCTACCGTCTTCCCCAGGCCCAGAGCATGGGAGATGGCACGGCAGGCTAGGGCCAGTCAGCTGTTGTTTACGGAGTGTGCTTCCTGAATGGGCTGGCAAAGGGGCAAGGGAGGGGGAAGACAGAGGCTCTGTTCCCCTTAGGGCAGCAAGTTGACACACCCCGGATGGCATCACAGAGATTGGTTGTGGCCATGATGAAGGGCTTCAGGGGAGAGGCTGATCCCGAGAGGCCATCTAGAGAAGGAGCCACCAAGCCCAGGAAAAAATTCCGAGTAATGCTTCCCTGCTGGCCGGAGGACCCTGGAGACCCCGCTAGTCTGCCCCTCTCTCACCTCCTGCACACAGCTGGCTGCCTATCTGAGGCTGGCCTGGGCTCAGCCAAGGTTGTTGGCTTAGCAGGCCTGCTCTGAGCCTCATGTCAACCTCTTCCTTCCCTCCCGGAGGCCTTCTTCTCTTGGCCACATTTCCCTGAAACCACTCGCTAGGCCCTGGTTGCTTTCTGCATTGTTCTGCAAAACTAGTTGACAAGATGACCAGCCCAGAACCCCTGAACCTGCAAGCAGAGGGGCGGGTTTATAATACCTGTTCTTCTATGAGCAGGGAGAATTCCAGCCTGGGAAATAGAAATCTTGACTAAGATCCCAGCTCAGCTTCTTCCTAGCCAGTGAGGCCACGTTTCCTCAGTTTCCCCACGTGCAGCAGGCATCTGCCCTGCCATGTCCACCTCACAGGGCTGCTGAGACATCAGATGAAACGTCTGTGAGCGACGTTTTCAAACCAACGGAGCTCCGTGTGGATGGAACACATAAGAAACCTTGCTGACCGCCCTGTGCCTGGCTTCCCATCAGACCCGATTCCTACGCTCTCTTCCTGGCACACACAGGGACCTCGTTGTATGCAGCTCGTGAGCTTGGCGAACTCCTGCTTGTCTGGAATCTACACAGGCCAGTTGTGAGTTGCCTTGGAGTCGCAGTGCCATGGAAGAGGCCCTCAGTCAGGGCCCGAGCCAGGTATCCCTGCTCCAGACCCAGCGGCTGGGAGCCCCATGGCCTTGGGCAAGCTCCTTGATTTCCTGGAGCCTCGTGATTCATCCCACACAGGTGGTTACCAGGCCGGCCCGGCCCGTCTGCCTCCTGGGGCCCCCCGGGGGTTCAAGATAGAGGACGTGGGTCTGAGCACGGGAGAGCGACACGCTCGGTGCCGGGTGAACGCTGGGGATTGTTCCTGGAAAAATAAGGCCTTCCGACAGGATTCCACAGTACACATCTGGCCATGAGGGCTAGACGGTCCTGAAATGTTTTCCGGAACATCTGAGAAAGTCGGCGCAAGAAGAGAAAGACTCAGCTTCCAGCTCGCGGGAGGAGCAGGTCATCGTCACCCTTGGGCGGTGGGCTCGGTGCACGAAGGTACCGGGTACGGCGGGTCAGCAGGGGAGCGAGCGGACTTCTGAGTCCTGGGAAAGGAAGACAAAAATGGCAAGATGTCTTCGGAGGGGAGGCAGGAACCAGAAAGGAAGAGCAAGGCAGGACCCACGACGCAGGACTTGCATCAACGCAAGGAGGAGAGGGCAGGGGCTGCGGGACGGGATCCCCTGGGCGGGCTAAACCCCAGTTTCTCTCTGTCAGAAGGGCCCGCCTCCCGACCCTATGGACGAACCGTGATTGGCTTAGAATTTACTATATCCGGGGTCAGTTTAGTCCTGAGACCCAGGCCTGGCCAATAGAATCTGAGGCCTAGTTCCCTGGGGGCTTCTGGGAAAGCGCTTCACTCCTGGTTGAACCGAGAGCGCGACAAGGGAGCCTCTTCCCTCCTCCTCACCAAGGAGGCCAGTTCGGACCCCGTCCCGTCCCAGTGGTTCACAGTTCTAACCAGCTCCCCTACCCCGCCCGCCACCATTGCCCACACCTTCTTGCTTCAGCCCGGTTGGCGTGAGAGGTTGAGCCCGGGAGCTGCTTTGGCATCGAGTAAGAAGAAAGCCAAGAGCCTCGTCCAGAAGCTAAGCCAGGACGTTGTCAGGCTGCTGCGTCTTGAAATTCCCTCCAGGCCCCTTGCCATGTGAGACAAGGCATGTCTTCGCGGCTGAAGCCACTTGTAATTCAGCGTTCTGTGGACAAGAGAACCAGGGGTAAAATGACACTAGAACCTCGACCCCCGAAGGGAACGTACAGTTTTCTCAGCACTTTGCAGGCGCTTGTGTCACTCAGCTGTCCCAGAAGACAAGAGGAGGAGGGATCTCGCCCTGTTCCCTAATGGATGAGCAAACTGACCAGGGGGCACAGATGACCCCCGAGGTCACAGAGCTAACTGGTGGTGGGTCTGATAGCGAAGGTCAGAGTTGCTGCCTCTTGCTGCCGCACACTTTCCACTCCACCTGGGAGAGACCCAAACTGAAGCTGAACAGAGGGACACGCAGCTGCCCCAGACAGCTAAAATGGAAGGTCAGACAGCAGCCTCCTCTCACCTGTCCGAAGAGTCTCAGGGAAAAATGAAAGAGAATCTGATCATCACGCACTGGTGAACCATGAGCTTGGGTGAGCCCAGGCTGGAACCAGGCAGTACAGGGGTGGGGAGATGGACAGATGAGGAAGGTGGCATGTTCTGCCATCGCCCCTGGGAATCTCCTAGGTGGAAGGAGGGAAAGATGAGAACGTGTAAAGCAAGGATTGGCAGAGTTTCCAAAGCATGAGGCCACCTGACTTCCTGAGTGGGCGGGCAGGCACCTGCGGATCCAGTGGGGAAGATGCAAGGCCATGAGGTTGGGACCAGAGAGAAGAGCGCCAGGAGGAGGGCGGGCTCTGCCAGAGGAGCTTTTCCAGGGAAGGTGAGTTCTGGACCAAGGAGCCCAGGAGCCTTGGGGCGGGGACTGGGAAGGGCTGCTCTGCGTGCTTCCCTGACCCGGATGCTGGCTGGCCATGGGTCCCTAGCGAGGGTGCACACGGAGGAGTCCTTCCTTATGATTCAGCCCTCAGTAAAGAGCTCCTGGGGGGTAAACTCAGACTCTACACACAATCAGATGTGAAATGTTTGCAATAAGTGGTACTAATCGTGACGTCCCAAAGATTGGAGATTATTTACTTAAAAAAAAAAATGAAAATCAGTAGTGCACCTGGATGGCTCCATTGACTGAACATGCAACTCCTGTCTCTGCTCAGGTCTTGATCTCAGGGTAGTGAGTCTTATTTTTTAAAATTTTAAGTAAGCTCCATGCCCAGCGTTGAGCCTTCTTCAGAAAATTTTTTTAAAAATTAAAATAGGTAACAAAAGGCACTTAGTGCGTGCGCACGCGCACACACACACACACACACACACAGGGTATGGATTTCAGTTCCACAGCATGCAGGGCTAGGCAAGCTAGAGAGCTGGATAGAGAGAGGGAAACTGGAAAGAGGCCTCTGAGGATAGAGAAAATGCACATGCCCATTGCAAGTCGATGAGGCAAACACCCTTGTTTCAGAGTGCTTCACCAAGGCTTAGAACATTGTCTTTTTTCAGCTATGGGTGCCTTCGTGTTCGCCTCTCTTAGTGGCAGGAGGTGGGGCTCATTCATTCATTCGTCTTTTCATTAATCAACAAACATTGACCCAGTGTCTTAGTGTATCAGACACTATCTGTGCAGCTGGGGTAAGAAATGAAAAACAGGGCTCATGCTCCCGAGGCCCCACAGAGCGTATGTAGACAGCATGGTCTGAGCCAGGCCGCCCACGGTTACGAGGCCATGGGATGCGTGCTAGGAGAGCCGTGAGCACCATGGAAGCAGAGAAAACCAGGTCTAACCCAGCCTGGGCTGTGCCGCAGAAACCTCCCTGCTTGGTCTTCATCAGCAGGGCCCACCACAGCAGCCCTGGCAAGAACAGACCCAGGCCTGAACGAAGGCAGAGCACAGAAAGGAAACGGTTGGCTAATGGGGAGAGGCTCCAGGAAGTACTTGACTGAGGGAGATGACCCCGAGTTGTCCTTGGATGTCTAGCTCATGGGACCAGCAGAATTTGGATGCCATTAACTGAAACAGGGAAGAAAAGGAAAAAAACAGGTCTATGGGCAAAAGGGGTTTTCTTCTCAAATATAAGAATCTTGATCATGTAATTATCTGACATAACATTTACCAAAGATTCTCCACAGCTTTTAGGATAATATTCAGGCTCTGTTGTTTAGCACATATGGCCCTCCAAATTCTTCCTTCTCCTCTAGGCTTATTTCTTGCATTCCTCTAAGTTCATCCTTAGATACAGCTATATAAAACTCCTGGTTATTCCAAGACACATTCCATGGCTGCTGTGTAGTTTTGTACGTGTGATTCCCTCTGGCTAGAAAGTGCTCTGCAGTGAACATCTGTTGTTTGTGTTCTCAGTACTCTCCTTTGGATTACTTCTCCTTTCTCATTCCGTGGGGTCCTGACAGGGCTGCCAATCACGTCCTTCCCGCTGGCCCCCCGGGGTGAGGAGAGCCAGGCCTGGTCAAGCAGGGTATCCCATCCTGCCATGACTGGCCCAGGATGGGCACGTGACCCAAGCGGGGCCAATCAGAGCCCTCCTCTGGGATTTTTTAAATCTATAACTATTAATTATTTAATTCTTAATTTACTAACTAAAATAATTGAATATTATTTATAAATATAATTATATATTATATATTATTTTACATATAAATATAATTTATAAATATAACTATATATTATATATACTTTATTGTTTTATATGTTATAAATATATATTATATAATATATAACATATAATATATTACATATATAATAAATATAAAATCATTAAAAATAAATAAATGTTAATGCTGGGAGGGTTCTTTCTTCTTCTGGGGACAAACAACTGAGGTGATATAAGCCTAAGATTTCCTGTGACCATGACCCTCCTGTCCCCTGAAATGTAAAGGAAGCTTAACTGATAAGGAGAGAATGAGTTCAGCACAGAAAAAGACACAACAGCGATGATGTAAGGAGAGCAGCGGGTCTGAATGCTTTGTGAGTTCAGAGGCTCGCTTCATCCAGTTATCCCTGGTTTGCTTAAATTCATCCTGTCACTTTTAAAACCAAAAGACTCGGGGACGCCTGGGTGGCTCAGTGGTTTAAGCATCCAACTCTCTTTTTTTTTTTTTAAACATTTTATTTATTTGACAGACAGAGATCACAATAGGCAGAGAGGCAGGCAGAGAGAGAGGAGGAAGCAGGCTCCCTGCTGAGCAGAGAGCCCAACGTGGGGCTCGATCCCAGGACACTGAGATCATGACCTGAGCCGAAGGCAGAGGCTTTAACCCACTGAGCCACCCAGGCGCCCCTAAGCATCCAACTCTTGATTTCAGCTCAGGTCATGATCTCAGAGTCATGAGATTGAGCCCTGCATAAGGCTCTGGAGTGAGGATGGCACCTGCTTAAGATTCTCTCTCTCCCTCTGCCCCTATCTCCTCTTAAAAAAAAAAAAAAAAAGAAAGAAAGAAAGAAAATGAAAGACTCCTAAAACCCAAATCCTAATTTCTTCTATTCACTTCTTACACATCCTTCAAAACTCAGTTCCAACCTAATTCTCCCAGAAAGTTTCCTCGGACCAGTTGTTCCTCCCCTCCTTGTTGCAGGCACTTCCCTTGGGTTCCCACAAGATCCTGGGCATGTTTCACTTGTAGCCCTCGGCCATCAGATCTGTCGCACCTGGTTCATATTTCTGCTTACTGTCAAATCATAAGCTCCTTAGCCCTAATTGCATTCACATTATACCTCCATTTCTGGCACAGAGAAGGTATTTTAAAAACGTTTGGTGAACAATAGCAAGTTCAGAGCTTGTCTGTGGAACATTCGGATGCGCAGGAGTGTTTGTGGGTATAATTAATCATTGTGAGGGATGCTGGTGGAACAGGTGGGCTGTAGGCAGTGGGCAGTGGACTGTGAGGAAGGCCCTCAGTCTGTCTCCAGTGGCTTATCCAAGGAGGGAAGGAGAGTAGTTGGGTGGTGACTGGGGGGCGAGGGAGGATTTATTAGAAAATTCCAAAGTTCCGAGTGTGTTTCTATTTGAGGGAATGGAGCCAGTGCAGAGAAAGGGCTGAGGATGCAGGAGAACCTGGGCGTGGAACCAGGAGAGGGGGATGGGCCCAGAGCACAGGTGGGCGGACAAGCAACAGGAAGACCCAGGGGATGCTCAGTTTAGGCAAGGACAGAGACAGGGTGGGGGATGGAGCAGCCATGGCACAGTCACCTCACTCTATAGCTCCACAGGCTAGTGGGGTTGGGCAAAACTGAGCCTCCATCTTTTTCCCGAGACTCCCAGAGCAGCCGGCTGCCTTTTTCTCCATTACCCTCCACCTCCCAGCAAGTAAGGCCATTGCTGAGCTGGAGTGGCCCTATCAGGTCACAGGCTTCCAGCTGGGTCCAGACCTCCCAGGTGCTGGCTGGAACTCAGAGCAAACCTCGGCATTGTTCCCTCTGTTGTTGTTACTGGACCCAGGAGATCAGGTTCCCCAGGATAGTGTTTGCTGACTTTGTCCAGGGCCATGTGATCCTGTCACGGGAGGAGCATGGATGTAAATTATTGAGGAAACCTCAGGTTCTCAACAACTCCCTAGAGAGTCAGATATGCCAAGAAACCCGAGAGGGCTCTGCCCTTGGGGTGCCACAGCTGGGATTGTGCCGGGGATCACTTCCCCGGCCTGTGGCCTCTGAGCCTGCCAGAGATTGAAACTTGAAGTCTGGAGGCTCACCAGGGCCCCATGTTCAAAGTCCTCTGCAGCCAGAATTGCCCAAATGTTCTGGAGGGTTGAGATGGCAACAGCCCAACTCAGAACCCACAGTCATTGGGGCCCTTGGTGTGTTTGCAGCGCCTTCTAGAGGAGCCCGGGAAGGCATGGTTTTGCTTAAGAGAGAGGAGCTGTTGGGAGCTCCTGGCCAGAGGGAGGACACAAGGGGACATCTACACACATGCACCCCGCCCCAGCACACACACTGTGTCTCTAAGGACAGCAACTGCAAGACACAGGCAAGGTGTAAGTAATTATTCTGGAGGCTGGAACTAGCTGGACCACTGCAGGAGTGTGGCCCGAAGGAGGGGATTTGCTGAAGTTGACCCTTTCCCAGAGGCCTCCCTGCCATTCTGTGCAGAGCTGTGCCAACAAGGGTCCAAGCGAGTTGGATGCATGCTGGTTCTGGCGGCTGCTATCAGACACTGTGGTTCCTTATGGGGGGCAAAGCTGGAAGGATCTTGCTGGCTTGTTGCCTTCAGTCCCAGAACTCTCTGGAAGAGAGGAAGGCAAGGTGGGGAGGAGTTCGGTGTTCAGTCTTTCCAAGCTTCCTTTGGCTTTGGTTATCAAGAACAGCCCATCTGTTTGCTCAGGTCGCTCACTTCCCCACCCTTGACTACCTGTTCTCACGCTCACTATGTTTCCAGGCTCTTGAAGGTTGCTGAGCTTGTGCACGTCTGCATGTTCCTGCCTCTGTCTCATGCACCTCTATGCCCAGGCATCCAAGTGCACATCTGCATATCTCCCTGTGGATATGACCACATGTGATAATTCCCATGTTTGCCCAAGTTGTGCCTACGCACACATGAATGTGTCCAGTCATGTGTGCTGGAGGATCCTCACTGAGGATGTTAAGAATGAAACTTATCAGGACTTAATGTCTAGCAACATGACAACATCAACACAGCTGGCTGGACATTGAGCTGAGTCTCACCACTTCCCTGGCTTTGTCCAGAACCAAACACATACCCTAATGTCTCAGACACCCCTGACACCTTAGACACCCCTGAGCCCCTGAAGAACTCTTGTATGCTACACTAAAGACTTTCCCAGAAGGGCTGATCCTTGGAGCTTCCACTGAATTTCAGCTCATTTATTTTACTCACCCATTAAACCATCTGTGAGCTTCTGCCAGGCCAGGTCCTGTGCTAAGAGCCAGAGATACAGAAGTGAGTAAGACACAGTCCCTGTTTTCATGAAATGCACACTCTAGCCAGGGAGTAAGACCTGGACACAACTAATCACGTTCAAAGGCAGACTCTGATAAGACCATGGGAGTCCAGAGAAAGAAAACATGAATGTCCCCTGAGGTACCCAGGATGGTTTCACTGAAGTGGCGTTTAGCTATGACTGGAGTAGACTTTTAACAAGAGAATGTGCGGAATAGCATTCCACGCAGAGCCGTGGTACGTTTGGAGCTCTGGAAATGCAAAAGCCCACGGAGTGTCTACTTTCAAACCCTTCTGCAGGGCTACTGTGTTGCATGATTCTGGGGGAGTGACTGTCACATGGAGTCGAGCATGAGGGGTGCCCCCTGAAGTTGTGTGATGGTGTGGTCCTGCCCCCCTCTTCTTTGGCCTTATTAGTCTGTGCCCCCAGCCTTACTTGTGTGACACCAAACCAGTTCCACACAGAAGCAAATGACTAACGTGGGATTCAAAAAACCCAGGGTAGGAGGAGGTGACGGAACATACGGAGGTGAGACTCCAGAGAATCGCATGGAAAACCAGCCTGCTCTGTGAGGATAAAATCAGAACGGGTTGTTGAGAGTGATTTCAAATTCTTTCTTTGAATCATTTGCTTAACAAACATTCGTCTGTTCTCTTGGAAGAGACAGATTTACAGAGGAGGGGAACTTCTGATTTGTTCATGATGATTTGGGTTAGTGTTTCTTTAAGTATGTTCATGAGAACAATAAATAGTCCAGAGAGATTCTGAGATCAAAGAAAAGTTACTGGAATCAAATACATTTAGCAAATATGTGTCAACAAAGCACACATTTTCCTCTACTACAATATTTATCAGTGCCTTTAAAATCTTAACATGCTCTGCGAATCCCCATGAGCAAGATATGACCAGCAATATTTCCTAACATTATTTCAACTATAACCCCCACATATTCCCACAGAACTGGTAAGGTTGATTAAGACCTTCCTGGGACAACCCAGGATTGGGGACACTAGTTCCAGGAGTCACGGGGACAGTGGCAAACCAGGGGAAAGGATTCATAAACTCAGGGGCAGATGGTGTGCCAAGGAGATGTCATCTAGCTCACTCCATCCAGGAAGACTTTCTAGATGATGTGTGATCCTGGGAATCACTGAGAGAAGAAAGGATAGTCTCAAGGGACTGCAGCTTAATCTGTGTCATATGAAAGCAAAACATGTACTTGGAGGTATAACCATGAGTAAAATGCTATGGTCTTAAGCATCTGTTAAAACAGGCTTTGAAGGGGGGATAAGGAGGAAGGCAGAGGCCCAGGTCTTGTCTGCTCTCCAGGAGCACCAGCCTGATGAAGCAAGCACAGCCCCTGCCTTCTGAGGGCTCCTAGCCTGAGGGAGGGACGCAGGAAATGATGGCTTCCAAGACAATGGACTTTGGGCAACAAAGTTCAAGGACACCTGAGAGGTGGGAAACAGGCAAGCCTACAGTTGCCACAGTTGAGTGCCTTGAGAGAATTTCTAAGCCACAATGCAGGGAAGGGAAACTGAGGCAGAGCCCGGCAAATTTTATGAGTGAGGAGAAGGAGCTACGAGTCTGGGGAGACCCAGGCAGCTACAGTACACAAGAGGGTACTGAGGAGTGGGGAGCTGCATGGAGAGAGAACCCTGGGAATCTCCCAAGTTTTAAGCAAAGTGATGACCCGCGTATGTGTGTAAGGAAACTACTCAGAGCTGGGGAAAGAGCCACCCAAACCGATGAAGGGAAGAGTACCTAGAGCTCACCAGGGCTGGGAATAGTCCCTATTCCCACCAGTCAGACTAGAAACATTCATAATTTATGGGTAGAGTACTCAGAAGGATCTTACTTCAGTAGTGAAAATAATTAGCCCTAGACTAAACACTGCTTTCATCTCACGTAACAAATCTTAAAGGCATGAAAGGATAAAATGGCTGCATCCCACAACACATTCAAGAATATTTATCAAAATACAAAAATACCTAGCAACAAACAAAGTAAAATTCACAATGTCTGGCTTCCAATAAAAAACTACCAGGCATGCAAAGAAATAGAAAAATACAACCTATAATGAGAAGAAAATATCATCACTGAAACTGGCCCAGAACCCTCAATTAGGGTGACCACTGTCCTAGTCTGCCTGGGAATAGGCCAATTTTAGCACTGAGAGTGGTGCGGCCCACGAAAGCCCTCTGTCCCAGGAAAACTGGGCTGACCGGTCACTTTACCTACAACTAACACCATACTTGCTGGTGAAAGACTGAATGTCTTCTCCCTGAGGTCAGGTGCCCATCAGAACATCCACTCTCAACAATTTTATTGTGTTGGAGACTTCAGCCAATGCATAAGGCAAGGAAAAGAAATCCCTATTGGAAAGAAGAAAGTAAAACTGTCTTTACTCTCAGATGATAAGAGGGAAATCTGATTAACTCTAACAAAAAGCCATTAAACTAATAAGTGAGTTTAGTTAAGACTGCAGGATACAGTAAAGATCTGCAAATCAACTGCATTTCTGTATACTAGCTGCGAACACTCAGAACTATTACTAAAATTAAAATACCCTTTTTAATGGGATCAAAATACCTGAAAAGAGCATAAACATGACCATCAATGTGAAGGACATGCATGTTGCAAACTACAAAACACTGATGAGAGAAATTAAAGATCTAAATAAATGGAGAAACATTCCTTGTTCATAATTTGGAAGATACCATATTGCTAAGGTGTTAATTCTCCCCAAATAGATACAATACAAGCTCAGAAAAATCCCAGTAGTCATTTGGGTAGAAATTGACATGCTGATTCTAAAATTCTTGTGGAGGGGCTCCTGGGTGGCTCAGTCTGTGAAGCATCTGACTCTTGATTTCTGCTCAGGTGGTGATCTCAGGGTCGTGAGATCGAGCCCCACATCAGGCTCCATACTAGACATGGAGCCTGCTTAAGATTCTCTCTGTCCCTCTCCCCCTGCTCTCCCTCCCTTTTAAATTAATTAATTAATTAATTAATGTGAAAATACAAAGGAACTAGAATAGCCAAAACAACTTTGAAAAAGAACGAAGTTGGAAGACTAACACTACTTGATTTCACAACTTACTACAAAGCAGCCAAGTAGCCCCACATCTGCATGGGTATAGTGGGCTGACTTGTGCTCCTTCCTTCCCCAAAGCAAATGTCCACCCAGAACCTGTGAATGTGATCTTGTTTGGAAAAGGGGTCTCCGCCGATGTAATTAAGTTGGAGATCATAAGATGAGAACATCCTGGATTTAGGATCAGCCCTAAATCCAGTGACAGGTATCCTTATAAGAAGCGGGGAAGATCCTGAAAGATAGGTAGGGAGGAGGCCAGGCAAAGATGGAGGCAGACACTGAGGTTCTTTTGCCACAAACCAAGAAGTATGTGGAGCTGTCAGAAGCTGGAAGAGTTCAGAGAGAATTCGCGACTCAGCCTCTGGAGAGACGGCTTCCTGCCAAGCCCATGATTTCAGACTCTAGGCGTCCAGAACTGTGGGAGAATACACATCTGTGGTTTTAAACCTGCAGGTTTGTGGTGTGTTCTTAGGCAGTCCTAGGAAACAAATGTATAGGAGATTTTCTACAAAGGTGAAAGGTAATTCAGTGATGAAAAAAATAGTCTTTCCAACAAATGGGGCTGCAACAGTTGGATATACATATGCAAATAAATAAACTTGGAATCATGCCTTTCAGCATATATAAAAATTAACTCAAAACAGATCTCAAACATAAATGTAAAACCAAATCTATAATTATCTGGAAAAACTCATAAAAGAAAACCTTTGGGACCTCCCCTGAAGAAAGATTCCTTAGACATGACACCCACGCATGATCCATAAAATTAAATATTGATAAATCAGACTTCTTAGAAAGAAACCTCATGCTCTTCTTAAGATCCTGTTAAGAGAATGGAAAGGTGAGTCACAGACTGGTGCATCTGTCTGATAAAGGACTTGTGTTATATATTTTTTAAACTCCCAAAACTCAATAATAAAAAACAACACAATTTTAAAAATAGACAAAGATTCAAACAGATAAGCCACCCAAGAAGGTATACAGATGGCAAATAAGCCCATGAAAAGAGGCTCAAAATCATCAGTTAGGGAAATGCAAATCAAAACCACAAGATACTACTGAACGGCTATTAGAATGTCTAAAATTAAAGGCCTTCAGTAGCAAATGCTGGCAAGAATGCAGAGCAACTGGAATTCTCACATGCTGCTGGTGGGAACATAAAATGGCACAACCACTTTGGAAAACAGTGAGGTAATCTTTTAAATAAACATGCACTTAACACGTGATCCTGCTATTCCACGCCTAGCTATTCACCCCGAAGAAATGAAAGCGTCTGTCCCCACAAAGTCTTGTACACAGATGCCCATCCATACTTGAGCGGATAAACAAATGACAGAACTGAAAAGAGATGAATAGGTGATATACATGATAATGATGAATCTCAAAAAATAATTATGCATAGTGAGTGTGGACCAAAGAAGGACATAACGTCTCCTTCCATTTGTATAAAATTCTATAACATGAAAAGAATGTATAGTGGCAGAAGACATGAACAGACACTTCTCCAAAGACGACATACAAATGGCTAACAGACACATGAAAAAATGTTCATCATCACTAGCCATCAGGGAGATTCAAATCAAAACCACATTGAGATACCACCTTATACCAGTTAGAATGGCCAAAATTAAGACAGTAAACAACCAGTGTTGGAGAGGATGTGGAGAAAGGGGAACCCTCTCACACTGTTGGTGGGAATGCAAGTTGGTGCAGCCACTTTGGAAAATAGTGTGAAGATTCCTCAAGAAATTAAAAATAGAGCTACCTTATGACCCTGCAATTGTACTATTGGGTATTTACCCCAAAGATACAGATGTAGTGAAAAGAAGGGCCTTCTGTACCCAATGTTAATAGCAGCAATGGGCACAGTCTCCAAACTGTGGAAAGAACCAAGATGCCCTTCAACAGATGAATGGGTAAAGAAGATACGGTCCGTATATACAATGGAGTATGATGCCTCCATCAGAAAGGATGAATACCCAACTTTTGTATCAACATGGATGGGACTGGAGGAGGTTATGCTGAGTGAAATAAGTCAAGCAGAGAGAGTCAATTATCATTTGGTTTCACTTACTTGTGGAACATAAGGAGTAACATGGAAGACATTGAGAGATGGAAAGGGAAAGAGAATTGGGGGAAATCAGAGGGGGAGACAAACCATGAGAGATTGTGGAAACTGAGAAACAAACTGAGGGTTTTGGAGGGGAGGGAGTGGGGGGTTAGGTGGGCATTAAGGAAGGCACGTATTGCATGGGGCACTGGGTCTGGTGCATAAACAATGAATCTTGGAACACTGAATAAATAAAATTAAAAAAAGAAAAAGCAGATCTATGGTTGCCTGGGAGGGATGCAGAGGTGTGGAGTGGAGGGAGGGTAGCTATGTACCTCCTGGCAATGGTTTCATGGGTGTATGCGTGTGTCAAAACTCCTCAGAGTGCACACTTCCAGTGTGTGCCGTGTATCGTATGTCACTTAAACCCGAGAAAGCTATAGAACGGGAAAGAAGAACCGGTATCTCCAGAGTTCCTAGCATTAGTGCTGCAGCCTCTGCCGAAGGATGGAGGACGGAGGCAAGGGGCGATGCTGAGGCGTCCCGCAGCTCTCCCCCCCAGGCCACGCTAGCTGACCTCCATCCATACACCCACCCCAAGGAGAGGAGGCAGCCCGTCCCCGCTCCTCTGCCCCTGCAGCAGGAGACTGACTGCTCGTGCTTGCCTGCAATCTGGATGGAGAGCAAAGTCCGAGAGGAATGAGGTCATTAGAGTCCTTGGAGCAAGATCCCCGGAGAATTAGTACAAACGTCAGAAAACATTTGGTCCAACAGATGCTGTAAAACCCCTCGGAGTAATCTCCTCTTTTTGTTTCATTAGTCTTTGCTGCCCGTCTGCAGCTGAATCTTCCTGCAGGCCTGGGGGGCTCTGCTCAGTCGCTGTCCTGCGGTCACGGGGTGGGGGCTGCCATGAGGGGGAGAAAGTCCAGGACCCCGGGCATCACTACGGTGACACATAATGGGGGACCATGCTCAGATTTTCAAGGATGTGATTTTTTTCCCTGTTAAATAAGGTTACTTATTACATGCAATCGTATTTATAGTTTCATAAGGCTTTTTTTTTATGAATACATTTTTAAAAATTGCTCTGAGGGTCTACTGAACTGGAAGGTAAGACAGTTTGCAATCTTATTCCCAGCAGCCCTGTTGCAGGGCGTGGAGGTAGTTTATTCTGTTAAGAAATTTAAAAATCTCCCCTGCACTTGACCTATCTGGTTTGTGCCAAAACTGAGTTCAGCTCACCCTTCTGCTGGGTAAAAGACTCAGAAATTCCAGCCTGCTGTAGATACAGGACCACAGATTCAAAATGATCAGAGGCCACATAATGGGCAGACTCAGCAGTTCTGCTGGGACCTAGGTGTGCAGGTCAAGCCTTAAGGAATCCCTCCATCCGGGGGATAGATTCCCAAGGCCCCAGCAGACTCTTCTCCCTCACCCTTCCCCACCCTGTCTTACCATCCCTATCCCTTTTCTCTGAAAGGTAGACCCACTAACCTCCCCCTTCCCACCCTGCTGCACGTGGGACACTAGTAATAGCACCAGCTGACATAGGGCACTGAGGTGGCCAGGCACCAATGTGGGCCCTTCCTGTAGATCACCCAGCAGATCTTCACGACGTTGCTCCGAGATCGGTTCCTCCAAGTCTCCTATTTGACAAATGAATAAACTGAGGCAAATAGAGGTGGGGTGAGGGTACAGAGTTTCCAGTTTTTAAAAAAAAAAAAAATTTTTTTTTTAGTTTTAAAAATGTTTAGTTATGGTAAATTACATATAACATAAAATGTACGCCCTTAGCCATTTTTAAGTGTACAGTTCATTTGTGTTAAAAATATTCACAGTGGGGACACCTGGGTGGCTCAGTGGGTTTAAAGCCTCTGCCTTCGGCTCAGGTCATGATCCCAGGGTCCTGGGATCGAGCGCCGCATCGGGCTGTCTGCTCAGCAGGAGTCTGCTTCCCTTCCTTTCTCTCTGCCTGCTTCTCTGCTTACTTGTGATCTCTGTCTGTCAAAAAAAAAAAATAATAATAATATTCACATTGTTCTGCATCCCACCCCCAAAAAACTCTTTTCGTCTTGCAAAACTGAAACTCTGTCCCCATTCAGCGCTACCCCCTCACTTCCCCTTCTGCCCAGCCCTGGCCCCCAGCCTTCCACTCTCCATGTCTATGAATTTGGTAACTCTGGTTACCTCCTAGCAGTGGAATCCTACAGCATTTGTCCTGCTGTGACAGACTCATTTCGCTTAGTATAATGTCTTCAAGCTTCATCCATGTTATACCATGTTGTCAAAATTTTCCAGAGTTTCCAGAGTTTCTGTTGTGCAAGATTAGTTCTGGAGCTGGGAGGTAGTGATTCGCGTGACACTATGAAGGTATTTCCTGCCACTGAACTGTATACCTTAAAATAATTAAGCAGTACCAGTGTCTGAGGAAGGTTTACAGGCTCACTGCTGAAGGCACAGGGCACAACGAGTGACCCGAGACTGGGACAGGCTGGAGAGAGAGGGTGTCAGAAGGCTGGATGAGGGCGGGTGTGCCAGTGAGGGGCCCGGCGCGCGGGGATGGGGGGGGCACGGCTGATGGGAAGAGGGGAAGCTGCTTCTCCCAGCTCTTCCCCTTACCAGTGAGGAGCAGAGGGAGAGAGATGTTTCTCTGCAAGTGGCATCTCCTCTCTTTCTTGGGGAGGGAACAGGGGAAAGCGGGTAGAGATGGTCAAGACCCTGAGTGGGCGTAACGGTCAACTCAGCACAGACAACCCCCCGTCCCTTTCCGTATATCTTAGCCTGTGCCTTGACTTGGGGGTTAATTTTCTTCCTCACACTTCATCTCCCTTTGAGATAAGAAGTAGATTGCCACTAAACATGATAAATTTTTTAGATCATTTTCAAGAATTTTGGATTCTTTTTTTTTTTTTTTTTTTTTTTTAAGATTTTATTTATTTATTTGTAAGAGAGAGAGAGAGTGAGAGCGAGCACAGGCAGACAGAGTGGAAGGCAGAGTCAGAGGGAGAAGCAGGCTCCCCGCAGAGCAAGGAGCCCGATGTGGGACTCGATCCCAGGATGCCGGGATCATGACCTGAGCCGAAGGCAGCTGCTTAACCAACTGAGCCACCCAGGCGTCCCAAGAATTTTGGATTCTTGAATAAATAATTTTAGATCATTTTCAAGAATCCAGATAGTAAAAGAGACATGTAAATACGGATGATCAGAGGAAAATGTATATCTGAATGTAAGGCGGACAGGAATATATAGTCCTCTCTCTGATTTGTCTGCGGCTGGGCGTATCTTTTGCTGGCATGTTAATGTTCTCACCCCATTTGAGGGGAGGCCAGGAGAGTCAATGGGGGAATATGGCTGGTTATCCCTGCAGAGGTTGGAGTGGGTCACGCTTGGGAAAGGAATCAGAGCCCACTGCAGAGGGACACCGAAGTCAAGAGCAGACCCAGTAACGTGGCACCCGTGCAGACAGGGCCAAAGCCCTTTGACCTCAGGGGAAGCCATTGTATCTCGGCCTCTTCATGACCCTGACATACTGGCCCAACACTGGATTACCTCCCAGGGCATCTTGGGAAGGACCTAGGGGAAGGTGTGAGGGAGTATGGGCCCCACCTCAGCCCCTGAGCAAGAAGAGGCTGCCTGGCTGTGGCCCGGTTGTGCACATAAGCAGGTCTGGGAGTCCCAAGGCCGTGCCCCCCACCCCCACATCCAGCATCACCCAGTAAATCTTCCTGGTGGAGGGGTGGGGCAGGGCAGGAAAGGCACGGTCCGGGCGTGAGCTCGCTGAGTGTGCACGTCTCCCTTGGCCTTTCTGAACTGCTCGGGGCGACTGTCTCCAGCAGCCGTAAAGCCAGTACAAGCACAGAGCTCTGTTACAGCTTTGAACAGCCTTCTCCTCTCTGGGTCACAAAGCCAGGTGCTCAAAGGGACGACCTAATCAAGAAGTTGGCAAGACAACATGAACAATAAGCCCGTATTCCCGCCCTCCCTAGTACCTGGAACCCTGGACTGCCTGGGCACCTGGGCAATCTTTACACGCCCCCCCCACTTCATACACACAAGTAGTGATCACTTTGCTCTTCCCCTCAGAGCCCCCTCCTGCCCAGAATGCCGCCAGGCTCGCTTGTTTGGATCCTGCTGAGGCCCTGAGTTTGCACTGTCGCGTGGGGTATAATGATGGTGTTGCCTTATCTTGGGCCAGAATTCCTGGAGCAAGTTGGGGCCCAGATTCCTGACAACTCTTGGCTTATAAGTCCTCTGGCCTCTAGCACCCTGAGCAAGGCGGCCTCCCCTGCTCTGCTGGGTGGTGGAGAGCTCCGAGGCAGCCAGACATCCAGACATCCAGTCTGAGAGAGAGGGCTGGGGTCACACTGAGGGTTTCTAACCAGCTCCTGAGGCTCCAAAGCTTTGGGTAGGAAAACCTGCTCTCCAGAAGCTGACCGGAGAATAATAATTATAATAAGACAATAACTAGCTAGTGTTTCCTGTCTTTGTACTGGATCCCACACTCACACGCATTATCTAATACACTATTCACAACTTTAGAAACTCGGTGGGGACAGTTAGATGCTTTTTTTAAATGCCTTTATTAAGTATAAGAGAACAAAAGCTCAGTAAGCAGAAGGCCACTTCTCAAACTGAACCCCATTTGTCCCCAGAGCCATGCTTGTCCCCAGCACCCATGTTTCTCAACTTCCGGACACATCAGCAACTCCCGGGGATCCCCACCCTAGAGTTCCTGATTCAGTAGGTCTGGGGTGGAGCCTGAGTTTGCATCTCTCCAAAGGTCCCAAGTGGCCCTGGTGATCCCAGGAGGCACGCTTTGAGTTGCCCTGCCCTGAACAACACCTGTGACCCTCAACTTCCTGGAGAGACCCCCTGAGTGTCTGATGACCCTCTGGTTGTTGTCACCTTGTGGTCTTTAGCTAGAACATCCAGTCCCAGTGGGTGTCACATATCCATGCTACCTGGTCAGAGTGTCCCTCAGTCCTCTCCCCAAAACGGGGCTTACAGAGGGGGCAGGCAGACCACACCAAGGCCCCCATCTGTATTCAAGATGCACAGCTTTTCACGACTAGCAGAACACTTAACAGCATAACAAGGTTGTTTATACACACCTGAGCCATCTTCATGCTCACACAGAAGCAGGGGGTTCAAGGTCAGGGCTCGCTGGACATCAAGACCCCCAGGACACCTTGCTCCTGTCATTGCAGCATCCAGCACATGACTGACACGGCTCATGCCTGGCCTCCCACTGCAACAGAAGTACCCTGATGACAGGCCTTCTGTCTGTCCCCTTCCCCACTGCACGCCCAGCATCTAGAACAGTGGCTGGCCCACAGAATGCAGACAAGAAAAATGAACAGAATGGCCCAAATAAACAAATGGACAGTGGACCAGCAAATGAATAAGTGAGCAAACAAACTCAGACAGAGGCAGGGACAGGCTGGGGAGTAGGAATGGGCATGACTTGCTGAGAAGCCGGAAGGTTAACTGCTAGACAGATACATCCCCCTCTCCCTTCTCGAAAGAGGTCACCTCTTCACAGGTATGACAAGCGCAGCCTGGTGTGGCCTGCCCCTGCTGTCGTCTGGACAGATCCGGACAGAATCAGGCTGTGGGGGCTGCTGTTACAGATATCACACAGTGGGTGGCTTAATCAAGAAATTGTCCCATGGTTCTGGAGGCCCGAAATCTAAGATCACGGTGTTAGTGGAGTTGGTTCCTTCTTTAAATCCCTGAGGAAAATAGGTTAGGAGTGAAAGTGAGACCGTGGGAAGACCCAAGGTGCTTGGCCCCAAGCAGCGGACACAAGATCTCACCCAGGCATTCTTCCGTAGCTGCACCTGCTTGCTGGGGTGGATAGATAGATAAGGAGGGTGGGGTGAGGGCCTGAGGGGGCCCTGGGGGCAAGCCCCACCCCACAGGAGCAACTGGAAGCGGCTGTCCTCCTCCAGCAGGCTGCCCCGTGAGCAGCCAGAGCCCAAGTGGCCGCGGGAACAAATGGCTCCTGCTGGCATTGCCGACTTCCCTTTCCAGCGCTTCCTGTCCTGGGTGCAAATTACAACACCGCCCCCGTCCCCGCCTCCTCTTTTGTGTGTCACCGGAAGAAAGGACCCGGTGGGACCAGCTGAGCAGCTGCAGCTCCACCCCTCTGGGCCTTTCCTCAGGCCTTAGGTGTGCTCATTCCAGACCCTCTTCACTTCCTGCGAAGGCCCATCGTGGCACTGGGCATGGGGAGTGGGGGCCTCCTCTAACTTGCTTCTGTATTGTAATTTCCGTTTTCACTCAAGCAGCCTCAATAAATGCAGTCTCAAGGCTTTTACCAACAAGTCTGAATGAAAGTAGCCACCAATAATTACATAAAACAAACCATCTAGTGGAGAACTGCTTTTAACCCCAGGCACCATTCTTAATTTTGTGACTCTAGGCAGAACTTAGCCAGTTTGGGGTTCAACAGAATCCAAAGTCATTAAAAGAGCCCCCTCCCACACACCCTGTATGGCTGGGGTCCCCCCTCCCCGGAACCCCCCTCCACCACCTTCCCAGCCTTCCACATGGCCATTTACCTGCTGCTGACTCCAGATCTCTATTTCTCTCCTCCCTCGATCGTCTGTCCACTGCACAAAGGCATCTCCGGAGGGAGAGCTTGACCTCCTCCACAGGCCGCCTCTCCATCCTGCTGATGTCTACACGGTGCGGTCATTCCCCAGGGGGCACATCCAGGAACCTGGGCGTCTGTGTCCACGCCTCCCTCCCTCTCACTGCACCCATTCAAGCCACCATGTCCCAGTCGTTCTATCTTCTAAACATGACCAGAGTGTGTCCTCTCTTCTCTATGGCTGTTGTTTTGGTGTAGGGGTCTTCAAATGCCCTGGATTCCACAGTGACCTCTTCTTTGGATGCCCTGCCCCGGGGGGTCAAATCTTTCTCTGATCCTGAGGTGATCTGTGTCAATGCACATCTGCTGGCGCCCCCCCTCCCTCCGGCTGAGAACCCTTCAGGGGCTCCATGTCACCGTCAGGCTAGAGTATAACCTCCCGAGATTCAAGAACTTTTAAGGCCTGCCTCAGCCTCTTGCTAGAGCAGCATAGTCACACACACACCCAGGGCGGCTCCTCTGTTCTCTGTGGCACTACCCCCCCACCCTGGCCTAGCTCCCTGGCTAACTCCTACTTGACCTTCAAAACCCAGCTCAAGGGTCGGTCAGGTCCTGAGGCATGTTCAGGAAGGAACATGTCTGTCCCCAGAAAGCAGAAGTTTGCTGTTACTCTTTCAGTCATGGGGTCAAGGTTTCTATATTTGGACACTGTGCATCTAAGCACCCAAGGGTCTGGGTTCTTTAGAGTCTAGTCTCTCACCATCCACTCCTTCTCTCCTACCTCCACCCCCGCTCCTTCCCACAAAGAGTGCTGGCCCAAGTAGGTGAGGGGCCAGGTGGCCCTTCAGTGCTTTCTAGAGGGAGGAAGGGCACCCTCATCTGGTGACAGGTAGGATGGCAGGGAGAGGGCAGGCCTGAGCAGGCTGCAGGCTCTGCTCCTAGGGGTTCTAGAACCACCTGGGGACTCCCCCAGATCACAGAAACCTGGCCCCTCCCCAGAGACCCTGATGCAGGAGGTCCCAGGTGTGGGCCTGGCACTTTTGTTTTCAGGAAAACAAGCCCCACAGGGCTTCTAGTCAACACTCAATTTGAGAACCATAGGATATTGAGATCAGATACGAAGTGTCGCAAATACCTTCCCGCTAGTCATACAGAGTTAAGATGCCAACGTTTTGATGCATTCATCGTCTTCCATATTTAAGTTAGAGCACATGGGAGGCCCGTCCTCTGACTCTGCTCCCCACCCCCACCCCCGTATCCTCAGGGAGGAAATGTTTGCGGCGCTGCCTGGCAGGCCTCCTGGCCCCTCAGGAGCCTTCCCCAAGAGGCTGTCACTGACCAGCTGCTCACGGCTGGGATGGTTTCAAATTGGTCGAGCCCTTTCCTGGCCTTCCCAAAGCTTGGGCCTGGGTCTTATGGGGGGCTCCCAGGAAAAAGTGCCTCAGAAGCAGATGCTGTCCACATTGTGTTTCTGAGCAAAGCGAGGCTGGAAGTCATTGTTCTCGGCTTGAGCGTGCACGGGAGTCACCTGAGCTCTGTGGTACAGGGCAGGCCTGGGGTGCGGCCCGAGAATTTGCATTTCTAACAAGCTTCCCAGAGGAAGAGTGAGGTCTCTGCAACGTGTCTCAGACCTAAGGGAGGCCAGTTCTGGAATTTGAGGCCTGTGAGGGAGGGAATTAGCCCTGAAGGGCCACGGACCAGGGCCTCTCCTACCCTCACCTCCCCTCGGCTGCCTGTCTGCACTGGACAGGTAGTGAGGAGGGAAAAAAAGAAACCAAGAGGAAGAGAAAGCACAGCGAAAGGAGGGTGACAGGCCCCTGGGAGCTGTTTCCATCTGCTCCTTGATGGGGAAGTGAATTTAAAAACACCATGGAAACAGCTGTGCCTCGCGTCTGCTTCCCCGTCTTGAATGCCATTGACGGGCAGATTGCCACCTGCGAGCAGGAATGCCGAGGCTAGACGGAGAAGCCGGGCCCCGTGGGGCAGTGCTGATGTCTGAAATGCTAGACGGGGCGGGAGGCTGGAGGTTAGAAAGATGCCCGTCGCGGGGGCGTCAGAGCGGGGGGAGGTGGCTCAGGTCATGATCCCAGGGTCCTGGAATCGAGCCCCAGGGTCAGTCTCCCTGCTCAGTGCGGGGGGTCGGCTTCTCCCTCTACTGCTCCCCCTGCTTGTACTCTCTTCTCTCTCTGTGAAATAAATAAATAAAATCTTTAAAAAAAAAAGAAAAAACGTGTCTGTTTGGCACCTCAGTAGTCAGCAGAACATTTAGCATTGTGTTTCCCCCTAGAATTATACTAGGAACCTTCGTCGCTATCACACCAGTGGCATCTACAGCAGGTCCAACACCACAGCCGTGATTTCTTCGAACCCTCAGTGAGACCCTTCAAGGGAGGCCATAGATCCCCCTTTCTCCACCTCAGGGCATAACTGTTAAACAGAAACTACCCTAGACATTGGATTGTTGCTGTTGATTTTTTTTTTTTTTAATCCCCTCCATCCTGGACAAAACCAGGTCAACCCCACAAACCAGCTGTCAGGATCCTGCTCGCTTGCTGGACGGGTTCAGGTTCGCATCTGGGGTTCAGGTTTGCATCTGCCTCTCACCACCCTGAGTCAGCCAGTTCATGTCTCCGTGCCTCCAGCTCCTTGTCTGTGAATTCCCCGTGGGCAGCAGTTGTGAGATGGGACCGGTGCTGGCCCAGGGCCTGGCCTGAGCTCCGTGACCAGTCACGACCAGTCACGGGAGAGGCCCGTCGCCGCAGCCTCTCCTTTCTGCACCTGCCTGGGGTTGTGCTGCTGACCAAACGCTGCTGCAGCACTGAGGCTACTCGCCCGCAGGCCTTGGTCAAAGAATGAAAAACAGCAAAAAGGGGCGTGGGGGCTCTTCTGGATGGAATCCGGACTCAAGCTGGTTGCTGCGGGAAGGCGCTGGGAGCTCATTTTGTGCCTTGACCATGGAGCAGACCCCGGCTGGTGCCTAGACTTGCAGTTCTTTCCCCTGAAAGTCAAAATAGGAGCTCCTCCTCTGACTTCCTGTGAACCCTCCTCACGGAGCAGAGGCAGGCCCACGCCACCCCTCTCGAGGCCTCTGGGGGGCTGCGAGCTGCCTGTGGTGGTCTGAGCCTTTACAGCGGGAGCTCACCCACAGCCGGCGGGGAAGCCTATGCTGTGAAGGACCGTGAGCTCCGTGAGGGGACCTGTCGTGAGTGTGTGACTTGCAGCCAGCTGCAGGCTTATGTCAGGGGAGGGGGTCAAGGAAGGAGGGTAGGACAGTTGTTCTGGGGACAGGGCAGGGCAGAAAGGCAGGACTCCGCAGGACACACACAAGCACACACACTCCCGCGCACACACACTCTATCTGCCCTCACTATCTGGTCCTGCCGGCTTCTACACCGCTCCGCTTGAAAATGCTCCTGGGTGGGGCACCTGGGTGGCTCAATGGGTTGAGCGCCTGACCCTTGTTTTTGGCTCTGGTCATGATCTCAGGATCATGGGATGGAGCCTCATGCGCTGGGAGTCAAGCTTAAGATTCTCTCTTCCTCTCCTTCTGCCCCTCTACCAACCGCCCCCCCCCAATAAAAAGAAAAAAGAAAATGCTCCTAGGTGGTTCCCTTAGGCTCTCCAAATGACCAGATCCAGTGTTTTCATTTCTGCCCTAACTTTATTTGCTCTTTCAGCAATATCTAGCACCGTGGACTATGCCCACATTTTTCAAGCCATCTCCTGGGCTGGAAGCTGGGTTACAGGTTATTTCCCTATTGCTTCCTACCTCTTTGGTCACTTTCCTTGGGGTCCTTCCCTGGCTCTTCCAGTGTCCAGTACACCCTCCAGGCTCCCTTCCCATCTCCCTTACCACTCTGCCCCTCTCGGGGCATTTTCACCCCCACACTTGGCTTCTGTCACCACCTACTTCCAGCTCTGTCTCCAGCCTAGACCCCAATGCTGAAAAGTCACTTCTGACTGGCCACTGGCCAGCTCCCCCAGAGGCCCTCGGGCTGAACATGAGCTCAGTGTCCCCCACCTTAACGTGCTCCTCCCCCTGCATTTCATCCTGCAGCGAGGATGACGCCATCCATCTGTCACTGAAGCCAGGAGTTGTCCCCGATCCTCCCCTACATGCATACAGTCCATCTGCCTCCTACCCCGGTCTCGCTGCCTGCCCCCATCTTCTCCATTCCCCCAGCCACTCCCTCGGTTCCACTGGTGTCATTATCCCCTGCGTTTGACTACTGTAAGCTCCCACCTGCATTCCCGTCCCCTCGGTCATGCTCCGCACTGTTACCAAAGTGACCTTTTGAGAGCACAGTCTGGTAATGGGCATCTGCTCAAAGCCTCCACGGGGACGCTGTCAGAAGGTTGCCTCCACCCCTCGGTCGTCCTGCTCACCTGTCTGACCACCTGTTTCACGAGGTAACCACACACACGCTTTGCTTCACCAACCTGCAGCCCGCCCCTTGCCTCCCTGCTTTTAACCACAGTCCCTTTCCTCCTAATTCCCACTCGTCCCTTAGAGGTCATTCAGATGCCACCTCTCTGGGAACATTTGCCCTGACCGGCACTCCCTGCCATCCTCATCAGCTCTGGGCTCCTCCTCCTGTGTTCCCTGAACATTTAGGGAAAGCTCTTCCAGAGTGATGATCACCCTGAGTAGGGAGAGCTAGTTTACACCTGTCTCACCTGTCCAGGGGCACATCTCACTGTGTCTGTCGTTCAGTCAATGTTGCTGGAAAGGTAGAGAATGAGGAGAGGGGATGCCGACAAATCCAATGCAGACACAGCTACTTAATAAAAACTGTCACCTGGGTCAAACCAAGAGCTCAACAGCCCAGTGTTCTGGCTCTAACAGCCGTTCCAGTGAATGTTCTGGAATGTGAGATAGAATCACAACGTGTCAAGCCTGAAGGGTCAATTAAGGTCATCTGATTTCACACTCTCATTTTAGAGAGGCGGAGCTGATTCCCTAGGTGACACAGCTTAGGAAAACAGACAGGGGCTCCTAGACAGCAACCACCCCCTTCTACGGGTTCCCCAGAGGCTGCTCCCTTAGAAACACATCATGGCTTCAGCATCTGAGATTAGTTTTAACACTTCTTCTTTACCAATTTATATTCTCAATATTCTCAGAGATAACAGATACCTTATTTCACAAGTATCATGAAAAAAATCATGTAAAATTTGTGAATGGCTCACTTTGTCGGAAAGTTTATCTTTATACTGAACACAAGTCAGCCTTGGGTCCAGTCTCCGTCTTGAACATGTGGTAGAGCTCAGAACTCGACACTATTTGGTTTTCAAAGATGAACTGTTTCTCATCATACTCTTCCCTCTGCTGCCTGGCATCATGTCCAAAGCTGACTCTTAGCCTGAGCCTTGCCCTTCTGTTTATATGAAACAGTGTGTCACCATTAGGGCCAGTCTTGGTAACATCTCCTTTTTTTCTAGAATGTAGTTATCTCCTCAGCACATACGATGTCATGCACATTTTTCCGGAAACATATTTTATCTTCTGATTTTTATAAACAAAGAATCTCTCTCTCTTTTTTTTTCTTCTAGAAATCTTTATTAAGCACTTGAAAGAATTTCCGTAATCCCTGACTTCAGCTTGCTCCTGGGAATTGTGGAAAGAAAACACACAAAGCATTGGTCTGAGGTTTGAAATGTTCAGTATGCAAATCTCAGTTTCCCGGCAGGACAGGCCCCGCTGTGGGCTGGTGTGCGTGAGGGATGCTTCCTCCTTTACTACATGGTGATTTACAGCCCTCTAGTGGGTCTTTCACGTAACATTATAAGGGAAGCTGAGGGCCCTGAGGTATGGCTTTGTTCTTTTGTTAGTCCCTTCACTTGTTCCTCCCTCCCTCCCTTCATTCATTTACTCACTCACTCATTCATTCATTCAATGTACAGAAGCCAGTGGAGTGCCCATTTCTGTTCCAGGCACGTTTTAAGAGCTGGAGATACTGCAGTGAACAAAATAGACCGCAACAAAAATCCCATGCATTAGTTACTCAAGACAAAGAAAACAGTGAGTTGAACACATCTGGGGCAAAGACCAGGAACTTGATTTTGAACATGTTAAGTTAGAGATACTCACTAGTCTTCCCACTAGCTTCTCTCCAAAATTAGCTTGTGTCTCTGAGAACCCTCATAATGCAGATAATCTCTTTATTTGGGATTTCACCACATTTCTGTTAAAACTGATCACGTGAGTAAGAAGACTGTGAGGACAGTGAATTTGGCCCTGGGTGTGAGCGAGAATTTCACGCCTTGGCCCCGTTCTCATGGAACTGCTCAGCTCTTAGTTCTCTGTTCAATGTTATCTTGGTTTCTGTCTCGGTTCTCTATTTTCTTAATTCTGACCACAATTTGTAATGGTTGAGTTTCTCTGTGCATGAGGCACACCAGTGCATCTCTCTTCTCCACCGTCAGGACTGCATGTGAGTCCTACTCACTGGGGTATCTTCGGCACCTGGCAGGGTCTCAGTTTATGTTTGTTGAAGATTGAGAGTTTTTGTTGTAATAGGTCAGAGAAGATAGAGCTACACAAGAAGCTAGGGATAAAGACTAGTAAACGGCATATTCTGAATGAGTAAAAAGCACAGTTAATTCCTCTTTTAGGAGAACACCGTGGGTTGAAGGGAGTAGGGAAATTTTCGGGGAAGAAACCGGGTGCAATCCGAGTATTAAAAAATTGGTGGACAATGGAGGAAGGAGAGAGGAAGTGATGGGGGAAGGGGTGTTTCCTGTACAGTGTTCCTGATTGGCCTGCATATGCTCCTTGGCTTCCAGTGTCTCTGTTCTAGTGTCCAGTGGAGCTCTGTCCAGCAGAGTATCCAGTGGACTCTGCTGGGCTGTCTTGCCCCTTACTGTCCACAATGGTATGGACTAACTTTGGCTGGTTGTCAGGGTTTGTCCTGCCATGTCTATGTTACTTTTTTCTTCATCATTGTGATCAAGGCTCTCTTGTCTCTTCTCTAAGGAACACCTAGCCTTTCAACGCCTATCATCACACCTGGCACAGAGTAAGTGCTCAATAAATATTTGTTGAATGAACGTATGTGTCTAGATGCCACTCTCCATACTCCTGGGATGGCCGTCCCCCGATATTTTCTGCCACGGGGTTGGGACATTTGAAACATGTGTACTTCAGGGCTCACTCCAGATCCTTGCATGATTATTAATAAACTACTCTCTCATACTTTCATTTAACAAAAATTAATTGCATGCCCCCTCTTACAGGACTTATAATGGCTGCCAGGAGCTTGGAGCTAAGCTACTGCCAGACCCATGTAAACAAATAATAATAAATAACAAGGGAAATATTGATTTATGTACAAGGGGGTCTGTGAACACTGTAAATGGAAAAAATAGCTTGTTTTAGCAAGCTATAAGGGTTTCCTAGGGTATAGGAAAGTAAGTTGGTATTGAGTATCAAAAGACAAGTTGTATCCTCTAGACAGACTTGGGGGGTGAATGAGTGGTTAAGGGAGTTGGGTGGACAGTATTCCAGGCAAGCGGAAAAACAGGTACAAAGGTGATGGTGGTAGTAGGAGCTGAGAAAGTGTGCCAGGTTTGGAGAACTGGAGCAAAGCCTGAGAGCAGAAGAGTGGCCAGAGAGAAGGTGCAGGGCTGGATTTGGGGCAGACCAGTCAAAGAGCCCCATGCACATCAATCTTTAAGAAGTACTAAAATAAAAAAATACAGTTTCAATTAGCTCAGACACTTGTGGCTCTTTACATAACTTTTGAAACCTAAATTGGTCCTATTCCCTTGAGGTAAGACAGTGTCCTTGAATGTTATTTTAATAATGCTTCTGGCTGGTAATTCCAATTATGCTGTATTCAGTGCATGTAAGAAATTCTTTATTTTAAACAGAAACTGGTTTGTAATTCTTATTAATAGAAAATCAAGTTCCTTTCAACTCCATGTTGAACAGATATTTAAAGAAAATTGACCTACTTATGCACTGTCAAATTATTAGTCTTCTGGTAATGGACTATTTCTCCTTCGAGGCCTGGCCCCCCATCCTGGTAAAAACAGGACTCTTTGATCTGCCTAGGTGAGCGAGGCACCGGGAAGAAGCTATAGCTTATGACATATTGCCAATTAATTATGTGTTTGGCACCCCAAATAACTTATGTAGTAGTCTTTTCTAATAAAAATTTTTTGTAGGAGTCTTAAAGGTAAACCTGTTTCTGTCCTAGAGCCACCATATTTTCCCGCGTATTCCAAAATATCAAGGACTTCCATATTCTACACTGAGGTTTTGCATACATCCTGTGCATGTGAAACAGGACTCTACATTTAGTGTTCAAAAATACAGTCTCTCTATGATGACTACACCCTAAAGTCGTGCGTAAGCTTTAAATCATTTCTATGAGCATCTACTGTTTTCAAATCGATTTCTTCTCTTCCTGGCTGTTGGACCGAAAACAAATAATCTAACCTTTCTGTGCTTCCATTTCCTCATGGGAAAGAACACTAATTCCCGCATTATAGGTCTGTGCTGAGGAATAAACGAGACAACACGTGTAAAGTGCTTGGCACAGTCCCCGACCACAGTCTGAATCGTTCACCTATCTTCAGCAGAGCTTCTGTACTCTGCATCTGAGCCCTGAGCTCCCAGTCTGCAGTGTGACCCCGCCCAGGCTCGGGGTTCAGGAACCCAGGAGGAGGGCGTGTGCAGAAGAGAGTGCTTAGTGTAAGGGGTCAGAGTGCAAAGGTCAGAAGGTGGCCGGTGGCGGCAGTGTGCAAAGAAGTCCAAGGAGAGGTCCCCGGACTTCGATTACCTTGGCGACCTCAGCGGGAGGGACAGACTTGCGGAGATCCGCCTACACCCGCTTTCTATCCCAGCCTCTTTTCGGTTTAGCTCCGCCCCTTTCTCTCGAAGCGGGCGCGGGGCTGAGGGGGAGCCGACGCCGACAGCGACGCCGACGCGGTTGCCTAGCGATGCGCCTTTCCCAGGATGCCTAGGATGTTGTGTTCTTTTAACCAATCAGAGAGGCGAAGCCAGCTCACCGCGGGCCAATAGGCTGCCAGGCCAGGACCCGCGTCGGTTAAACCGGGCTGGAGACTGGTGCGGCCAGGTAGGTAGTGTGGCTCGGAGACTGCTCCGAGCCGGCGGAACGACCTGCAGGAGGTCTGCGGAGGGCCCGGCCATGCCCACTCGGGCGGAGGACTACGAGGTGTTGTACACCATCGGCACGGGCTCCTATGGCCGCTGCCAGAAGATCCGGAGGAAGAGCGACGGCAAGGTGAGCGCGGGCCACCTCCGTGTCTCCGCCCCTGCAGCGGTTTCGCCCGCCTGCGGCGAGCGCCCTCGGCCCCTGGGATGGCGGAAGAGCGGGACGCCTGGGGCTGTGGGTCTCCTCGGCGGGTTGCCGGGAAGAGCTTATCTCTTCCAGGTCTGTGTCTGCCCTGGGTCGCGCAAGGGCTGGGAGACTGCATCTGTTAAGATCTCTCTGTTTTTGTTTTCTTCCTTTTCTCTTCCCCTTTCTTCCTTTTTCCCGCCTTGACTTGCTAAGGGCCTCCCATTAGTGACAGGTAGCTGAGTCTTGAGCTCTTTCAGAGTAGAGTATCCTCTTGGACATGGGAAAGAGGCAGGATCAGCAGAACCTGGAGATTTTGTCTTGCAGTCAGAACTCATTTAAAATAACCATTCTTCGGATTTTTGGATTCTTAATTTCCCAGTATGTGTAGGTAGATCTTATACAGGAGGAAACAATGGAGAGGGAACTGCTGACGGAGAGATCTTTACTAAGGTCTCTCACTCTGCAAAAGTTTGGTTGGAAAGATGGACTTTGCCCCTGCTCCAGCTTTGACCAAAGTACCTTCCGCCAACCTGCCACAAAGCAACTTAGTTAGGGTAAGGGGTTGGGGGAGGCCTAAAGTGCTACGTCCCGCTCTCTCCCGCTGCACAATTTATTGATTGGAATTTAGGGTAAAGTTACGGAAATAAACGCAGGGGTTCTAAAGTTCATTGAAATAAATAAATTAGATGATAATGATCGTGTGAGCTATTTAATAGAGAAGTGACTTCAAAAAATTTTAAATTTTAGAATGCTCATTCTTTGTCTCTGAGAATAAAGAGTTCACTCATACCTTGGAAATTCTTACTTCAGATATTAGTTTGGAAAGAACTTGACTATGGCTCCATGACAGAAGCTGAGAAACAGATGCTTGTTTCTGAAGTGAATTTACTCCGCGAACTGAAACATCCAAACATCGTCCGTTACTATGATCGAATTATTGACCGAACCAACACAACACTGTACATTGTAATGGAATATTGTGAAGGAGGGGACCTGGCCAGTGTAATTACAAAGGGAACAAAGGAAAGGTAAATTAATCTTTTTTATACTTAAGCTGAGAATGGGCCAAGTTTCATTTTTGTTAAGCATCCTGTTGTAGGACTGGGGATGGAGTACTTAGTAATGTAAAAGACTGTTCTTATATTTGTTTGTTTGGTGGGTCCACAGTACTTTAGAAAATCCCTGGTGAATGAACATCCCTATCTCATATAATAAAAGTTTATTTCCCTATTTGTACACTTCGAAAACTAGATACTTCACATAATCCCATCTTTTTAACGGTTTTGTTCCAAAGTTTTATATATATATATATATATATATATATATATGTGCTAAATTAATCTTTATATATATAGTATACATATATAATATACTAATGTATATTAATAAGATATTAATAATTAATAATATATTAATATAATACATGTGTGTAGAATATGTATATATACATATATGTGTGTGTGTGTGTGTGTGTGTGTGTGTGTGTGTGTATATATGGTAACACAAAGCTGTATAACTGCTTTGGTTTCAGACAATACTTAGAGGAAGAGTTTGTTCTTCGAGTGATGACTCAGTTGACTCTGGCCCTAAAAGAATGCCACAGACGGAGCGATGGTGGTCATACCGTGCTGCATCGGGATCTGAAACCAGCCAACGTTTTCTTGGATGGCAAGCAAAACGTTAAGCTTGGCGACTTTGGGCTAGCTAGAATATTAAACCATGATACGAGTTTTGCAAAAACATTTGTTGGCACACCCTATTATATGTCTCCTGTAAGTACTTCAGAATTTAGATACTTTTTAAACATCCTAATGCTAAGCATTCAAATGCAGGGAAATTGAAGTTTTGTTTATTTCTTTGCTTAGTAATACACAATAGCCAAGGAATAATCATGTTGTTCATTTTACAGGAAGAAAATTTACATTTTTGCAAATGGATCATCAGACTGTTAAATTCTTCTGATGAGCAATTAAAGTGAAGCTTTTTTTTTTTTTTAAGATTTATTTATTTATTTGAGAGCATGTGAGCGCCTGAGTGGAGGGAAGGGCAGAGAGAGAGGGAGAGAATCTCAAGCATGTTCCCAGCTGAGTATAGACCTCAACTCGGGGTTCAGTCCCAGGACCCTGAGATCATGACCTGAGCTGAAACCAAGAGTCAGATGCTTACCTGACAGAGCCACCCAGACGCCCCTAAAGAGACGCTTTTATTGAATGACTGCTATGTGCCAAGTGCTGGGATTACGAAGATGAAATGGGTTTTGTCTCTGGCCTCAAGAGCAACATTTCCTAAAGTGCCTTGGGTCCTGTACACCAGCTTGGACTTATTTGGAGGGTTTGTTTAAAATGTAGAGTCCTGGCCCCCAAACCCAAATCCAGTTCTTGCACTGGACTTTGATTCTGTTTCCCCCAACCCCTTCCACTTTTCACTTTGGACTCTGCCTTTTAACACACTCTCTAGATGGTTCTTGGGCATGCAGATTCAGGGCTCAGTTCAGATACATGTTTTTACAGTGTTCACTTCTTGTACTTGTGCTTTTTTTAATGCCTTCTTGGGCAGGAGCTGCAGCCCACCCACCTAGTCCCACCCACCCTCTGTTGCTGGATATTTTGTTTCCAAAATTCCTTATCCTTCTAAAGAGCTCTGCCCTGCATACCTTTTTGTGAATTGTTCTTTCTTCCTTTTTGGTTATTTCCTTGGCATGTGGCTCTCAATGAAATTGAAAGGTCAAAGGATATGAACTGTTTATGACTCTGGAGTTATTACCTGATGGCTCTTGAAAAGCTTGAAGCAGTCAAATGCTATCACCAATGTGTTGTATATGAAATCTGAGCAGATCAGGATGGGGATTTCTTCTTCTTTTTCTTTTTTTTAACAGTTCACAAACATTTCCATGATTTTCCAGATCTTTTTGAGTTATTTTCACCAAGTTGACTATATATAAAACTTTGTAAATTAACAATTTTGTTTTTGACTACGATTAGACATTGCCAGAACCCTGTCATTTTCTCAGTGGATCAGATTCCAAATAGAAAGGTTTTAACATAAAAGAAAATCATCTAGGAGGGGTTCTTAGAAAACTTGAAACCTTGTGATTCTTTTGTTCCTTTTCCCTCCTGCCCTTATAATTAGATCAGTTCAGCCCTCCATAAGGCATTGATTGTCAGGCGGTGGTATCAGATTCAGCTGCTGGGAGTTTAAAACACCAAGATGCTTCTTGAACGTTTTGGTACTTGATTCTGTGCCCTGTGTTGAGAAGAAGAACTATGGTAGACTATTACTGTATGTGTGGGAGACAGGCAAATGATTAAACTAGAAAATGAGAATATTAGTTGATACTGTGATTTATACTGTGGACTGAAGGGAAAATACATAAATGGATAATTCAATTAGCCATTTATACTTCTGTCATTTAAATGACCAGATATATGTATTGGTTATTCTGAAATTTTCTCTGGTTCTTTTAAAATGAGTTTCTAGATTATGAATGCCTTCAGGGTAGAGGTTTGAATTATCAGCCCTTGGTCTATCATAACACAATAACATTTGTGAATGAAAAATAAGTGAATGAATTATATAGGATAAGATCCTATATATATCTTATCCTATTATCCTATTCTATTGGGATAAAATCGTTATTTTTTTTCCATTATACATTTGAAGATAAAATGCAAAGTACCATCTCTTTTTATTATGATACAGGTTCAGACATAAACTGAATGGGTCTTTTTATTTAATATTTTTGTTACAGATATAAAATATAATATAAAATTTTTTCTTTCTTTTTTTTTTTTTTTTCTCCAAGTCAATATAATCAAACTTAGAGATTCCATTTTTATCTCAGGTCATTTTGTAAGTTTTAAAACAAATTTTTACCTCCTACAGTTTTACCCTCTCCTTCCCCTTTAGGAACAAATGAGTCGCATGTCCTACAATGAGAAATCGGATATCTGGTCACTAGGTTGTTTGCTGTATGAATTGTGTGCGTTAATGTAAGTATGATGAAGACAGATTTCTGGTGTGAAGTTCATAGTCACAGAGGCTTGTCACCTTTCACTACATTCAGCTTTTTGCGCATCCATGTGTATTCCAGTCCAAAAGACTCATACCTTGGGTTAAAATTAAGGTAGATGGACAGCACAGACCTTGTACTCCTGAAACAAATATTACATTATATGTTAATAAAAAAATAGAATAATTTTTCACAAAAAGATAGATGGTCTGGTTAAAAATTATATACAAATTAATAGTGTGATCCCTGAGGCTCGTTCACACTTTTAACCTGACTTGATGTGTCCCTTGCCAGACTGATGCTTAGCTCAAGGGGAAAACACATAGGTCTGGCCTATGGAAGAAATAAAACAAATCTAGGGGAGAGGTCTGGGGAACTGGAGAACAAGAAAGAGCTCCCATTCTTTTCCTTTTTTTCCTTCTAAACTATTCTGTAGAGCAGTGGTTCTCAGCTAGGGAGCGGGAAACAATTTTGCCGTCCAGGGGACATATGACAATGTCCGGAGACCTATTTGGATGTCACAGCTAGGAATAGCTACTGGCATCTCATGAATAGAGGCCGGCGATGTTGCAAAACATAGTCATCGGATGCATAAGACAGGCCCCTCAACAAATACTCTATCACCCTAAATGTCTAATGCCAAGGTTGGGCAATTTAGCTGTGGCAGACAGTCCCAGAAGAAACATAAACACAAACGAGCTAAAACTGTGCTCTCGATTTGGTTCCTATTCCGTATTTTCATTTTTACATTAAAAACATTTTTCCCCCAGGCCTCCATTTACAGCTTTCAACCAGAAAGAACTAGCTGGCAAGATTAGAGAAGGCAAATTCAGGCGAATTCCCTATCGTTACTCTGATGAATTGAATGACATTATTACGAGGATGTTAAATTTGAAGGTAAAGACCATAAGATTATATTGTCTGTCTCTCGATTACGTTGTGGAGTAGCATATTTTCTCTCTCGGAGCACTGAGACTGAAGCGGCATTAGCTGTATTTCTTTAGCTAAATCTATTCTGTTAACCCAAGTGAAAACATGTAAATTTGGCAAATTGTGCCTCCTGGCTGGCCTACCTTCTGTGCTCTCTTTTGTCTCCTCCCTCTGTCTCTGCCCTACTAGCAGATGGTTGGTAGCAAAGCAAGACTGCAGAAAAGCTCCAAATCCTCAGTTCCCTTGTCTACCTCACTGTGGCAGGTGGCGAGGGAAGGGGCCGCAAATGAAGACTTCATTACCTGGTCCCTCTCTCCAGATCAGAGATCAGAGGTGGGGCGGGGGAGGCCTGGCTAGAAAGATTCAAGGGGAAATAAAGAGATTTGGTGGAAAAAATCTGGCCATGGGATGCGAAGGGAGGTGTCCTAGGGTCAGGCTGATGTAAGAGTGGATTTCAATGCTGTGGAATTACAAAGCAGGATGATGACCACCTAACAGGACTGAAGTTCAGGGAGAGCGAAGTTCAGGGAGAGAGCAGTATTGGGGATGCAAGGCGGGATGTGCCCTAGAGCGGATCTGGACATGCACCAAGCACCAGCTCAGGGACTGAACTTTGGTTAGAAAGGCTAAGTGGGAACAAAGGTAAGCTCACATCTGCATTACTTTGTGGACCCAGAACTGCATGGGTTAATAAAGCCCCCAGTGAACTCCATCTGTCCAGGTGTTTAAGACTCATCCATGAAGGAGTCTTTCTTTTCGTCTCGGAAATGTACGCAGTTTTCCATGTACCTGCTCTTTTAGGATGAGTATCATGTCATAAAATCTCGACTGTAGCACTGGACATTTCCCCCCCCAGGATTACCACCGACCTTCTGTTGAAGAAATTCTTGAGAATCCTCTGATAGCAGATCTGGTTGCAGAAGAGCAAAGAAGAAATCTCGAGAGAAGAGGGCGCCGATTAGAGCCAGAGAAGCGCCAGGACTCCAGCCCGGTCTTGGGAGAGCTCAGACTGAAGGAGCTTCAGCTGCAGGAGCGCGAGCGGGCCCTCCAAGCCCGAGAGGAGAGGCTGGAGCGTAAGTCCGCACGGGGCCAAGCTCGGGAGAGCTCCATGGGGTTCCCTGGTGTGTTCAATCTGCTTGAATGGAGTATTTGACACGCGTATGTTCTAGAACATTCCTGTAAATACCTGAGAACCAGAACCATGTCTCGTGAGACAGTACACGAGGAGTGCCGGCACCTGCATGCTGAGCCTTTCTCTGAGCTCGGTCGCTCCGACTGGCGGTCACTGTGACCCTGACCACCCTCCCGCAGGGGCCATCACACTTTCCCTTCTCCGCATCTTTATACCCTACATTTTTTCCCATTATAAAGGAGCGTTTGTGCATTTGCCGCTTCCGTAATAAAAGCCATCACTTCCACTTTCTGATCTGTCTGAGCCAGCACAGTTGGATGTAAAATTCTGGCACGCGGAGGGCCTCGATGTGTTCAGGTAACTGAGCCGAGCACACGGTGTTCGAGGCCCTCAGACTCCCTGAGGGGGATTAACTGATCAGGTGCTAGCGAGTATTTGACGTTGAAAGTCTGTCTACTCCCCTCAGTACGGTGCGGGGTAGCAGCAGCCTGGGGGCCTCACATCAGCTTTTTCCCGTCAGGCCACCCTCGTGGCTCAGCTGACTTGGCTTCTGCAGCTGCGTGGCCGATGCCAACTCTAGACACATTTCTGTTCAAATGAACTTAGCATCCAACACAGTCATCTCAGTTTTTACCTGCTGACGACGGCCGTAGCGTGCCGTGAGATATGCTTTCTGTGGAAGTATAACCTGTGCTTACCCAGAAACCTTTGCCTGAGGCTTCTGTCAGTAGAATTTGTCAAACAAACAAATCTTTATTAAAATTTCCCCAGGGTTCTGTAGTTTCTACAGCAACTGAAATCCAAACTTCCTGAATTCTGGGCCGTGGATTAAAAAATGTCACTGATCTAAAGAAGTACCTCCTCATTAGTTGTGGCTTTTGTTTTTTTCTTCTCCCAGAAGGAGAAGGAGGGTTTGTCCCATGAGGTCAGGTAATGCCCGGAAAGTAGACCGTTGCCCATTCTCAGTGGAGAGCAGAGATGATTTTAGTTGCTTATTTTCCCAAAATGAGTTCCTCTCGCACAACCTGACCAAAGGCGGAGGCCAACTTCGTATCTGTGCCCAAACCGGTCCTTCTGCGAAAGCCTGCGGCAGCACCGCACACGCTGAGGTGCTGGATCAGAACCCAGCACAGCAGGCTGACGGGGTTTCTGGTCAGAAAACTTCCACGGTGCCCCTGAGGCGCGCTGGTTGTGAGGAGACGTGAGGCGGGGCGGTGACCGGGTGGGAGCGGCCTTCTGCCCGCCGCCTCCGGCTAACATGGCTCTGGCTCCCTTGCCTTTTTAAAGAGAAGGAACGGGAGCTCTGTGTTCGGGAGAGACTGGCAGAGGACAAGCTGGCGCGGGCAGAGAGTCTGCTGAAGAACTACAGTCTGCTGAAGGAGCAGAAGTTCCTGCGTCTGGCGAGCGGTCCAGGTATGAGAATCGGCTCCGCCAGCAGGAGCAGCCCCCACAGACACAGGAAGGGCACCCGCGTCGCCGCCCTGGGGCTTTGATAGCCCTTTTAACTGACCAAGTCTCCCGTTTTAACACGGACTTAATTGAATATATGCATTTCGATGGAAAAAAATGATTTGGTGATGGCAGTGATTTACTTCATGGGTTCACAGACTTGAGGCGATGAGTCGTCATGATTTCGTCTTCAGTTTTATTTACTTCGTCAAACTACGTGTTCAGTTTTTGAGACTTGGTTTTAAAAGTTAGGGCATTTTAAAAAATGAGTATATCATCAAAACTCTACCTTTCTACCCCAAACTCTATATTATCAAAACTCTACATTTCTCCCCCATTTTCAAGCAGAAATCCCAGCATTTAACTCCCGCCGTGTGAGCAGGTCACATGTGCCACCTCCTTTACAGAAGTTATGGCTTAACAGGTGTGATAAACCGACTGTAGACTAGGCCATCACTTTTGGATCTTTGCAAAGACCCCTTCACGTTGAAGCGTGTGATTGTCAGAATGGTTGGTTGATTTCACCATGCGCTGCTTGGGTTTCTCCCATTCCTCGGCGTCGTTGGCGACAGTCAGGCCTTGTGCCTTCGCTCCGCTCTGTGAGACCCCCCCCCCCCCCCCCCGTGGACCAGCTCTGACGGGCCTTCTCCACTCCACAGAAACCCTACCTCCACCTTAATCTAGTCTTTAAGTTGATAGGAAAAGCACAGTGTTAAACCTCTTTTCTCTAAATTTCTTTATGACATAAATTTTTTTATAGAGTGTTTTTGTTGGTTTTAAAAATCGAGTGAATTTTCCAGTGAAACAGGCAGATTTCTCTTATGGCTTTCTACTACCCTGGAGGGCAGCACTGGAGAAGGCTATCCCTTCCATCTGCAGTAAACTGAGAGAGAATCTGGTTACTTCAGTGAGAGTGACAGCATTTTGTGTATGGAACAGACCAAAAAAACTGCTTAAGTTAATCTGATGGTCATAATGACATGATAGAGATACATGATGGAAGTGAATGAAACAAGAATTATTTAAAACTTGGGCTTCATCTCTTTTGAAATACCTTCTTTTTTCTCAATATTACTACCTACCATTTCAGTAGTTTTAGAATATTTATTCCAGTTTTTCCCTTAATGCCACCCACAAAGACAATGTAGGCTGAAATTATGATCACTGTGGTAGAGGTAGGAGACATTTTTATCCAGGTAAGTTTCACGCATCAAACCTGTTGTCCAGAATTCTTGAAGGTCCTGCCGGGTCTGCTCCTCTGGGGAAAGAGCTTATTTCTGTCTTGCCCTGAGAGTCTTTGGACAAAGTCTGGGAAGAGCTAGAGCAGGATGATGTGTTTCAATATAGGATATAGAAATATAAATATATATAACTATATATATATTTATATATAATATATAAATTAAAAACATGTATTATAAATTTATTATAAATTATAAATATATAAATAATATTTAAAATATTATGAAGGGGCGCCTGGGTGGCTCAGTCGGTTAAGCGGCTGCCTTTGGCTCCGGTCATGATCCCAGGGTCCTGGGATCGAGCCCCACATCGGGCTCTCTGCTCCGCAGGGAGCCTGCTTCCTTCCTCTCTGCCTACCTCTCTGTTACTTGTGCTCTTTCTCTCTGTCAAATAAATAAATAAAATCTTAAAAAAATAAATAAAATATTATGAATATATAAATTGTATATATAAATATAGAAATATGTATATTTCTCTCAATATATAAATATATATATTTTTTTACCCACCTACCTCAATGCAAGTCATGGCAAACACTTGAAATGAGCTGTAGGAATCAACACCACCCCCACCCCGGTCTAGGAGCTACTTGATGGTAGAGAGCACCGAGAGCACTGAGCACATCAGTCATAAACAAAGCAGGGACAAGTGGGTGCCCTTGTGCACTCAGGACGGTTAGAAAGATCCTCTCTCTGCCTTCAAGCTATAAAATTCCGATCAGAGGAAAGTATAATATATCAACATCCCAGTGAGCAGCAGCATCTCTGTAAATGCTCTTAGTCTATTTAGTGAAATGGTAACTCATTTTCACTTAGTGAAATACAAATTCTTTTGCTAAACACTTATTTCTTCTAAAACTACCCTATTCGTTAGATCTACAAGTTGATGGTTTATGAAGACAGAGATTTGTTATAATAAAGGTGGACATCTTTGAAGCAGTAGAGTTAAGGTCTGAAAGCCATCAAGTTTGCTTTGCAGCTGGAACAGGCATGATGTATGGAATGGGCAGGACAACTGGAGGGCAGGGCTTCTCTCCACAGCCTGCCCCCTCCCTTGCGCCCCTCCCCACCCCCCCACGTCCCCCAACACCAGGTGGACCCCAAACCTTTCCATTTCTTGGGCCTAGAGTGTCTCCTCAGAGAGCCACATGGATCCTCACTTCCTCCTCGCATCAGGTCTGCTCACAAGTCCCCTTCATCCCTGTAAACACCATCCAGCCCTTCTGTCTCCCTCTCTCGGTGCCCCTGCCCCGCCCACATCACCTCAACTATTCCCCCTGTGTGCTTGTTTACTTGTTTATGGTCTGCCTCCTCCTACGAGAATGGGACCTTTGTTTGCTCCACAATGGCCCATACAGTGAGCTCAGTAAATATTTGAACATAGTTCCTTTAAAAGGACACAAAGGAAAAATAGAAAGTTTCTGGAATTCAAAACTGCGAGTCCCCAACCCCCAGATAGTTCAGTCAGTAGCTAATAATGTAGCCACTTCAAGTACATTTTTCTTCATATAGAAAACACAATTCACAGTTTTCACTACACCATTAACTTGAATTACCTTTCCAAGCTGAATTTGCTTAGGTTCTTTTTGAAATAAGTTTCTGCTCAATTAAGCTGCCTTGAAATAAGTGTTCTTGAATATTTAAGCAAAACTATACATGTTCTCTGTAAAAACAAAACAAAACCCAAACAACCAAAAAAAACAACGTGCTTCCTTACTTTTGTGAAAGTTATGTATTCTAAGTAGAATAGCACTTGTTTTCAAGAAGAGAGATAAATCACATCGATTTCCAGAGGTTTTACATTGTGGCCTGTAATCCCCAATGCACTTAACCTTGAAAGAAGAGTTGGCTGTTAAGAGACTCTGTTCCTTGGCACATTCCAGGATCAAGTTTTTCAATGCTGTGGGCTAAAAAATGGATTGATTTGTGCCAGCATCACGCCCCCAACCTCCTATCCCAGAGAAAATAACACAGGTCCCCAGATTTCCAATGTAAATGGAGAGAATAAATGTTTTTGAGAAGTCTGATAAGTACAGAGGAGTTGAACTTAAAACCCTTTCTCTTTCCTTTCTAAAGAACTTTTCGATCTTCCTTCCTCGATAATTAAGAAGAAAGTTCATTTCAGTGGCGAAAGTAAAGAGAACGTCATGAGGAGTGAGAATTCTGAGAGTCTGCTCACCTCCAAATCCAAGTGCAAAGACCTGAAGAAAAGGCTTCATGCTGCTCAGCTCCGCGCCCAAGCCTTGTCAGATATTGAAAAAAATTACCAGCTGAAAAGCAGACAGATTCTGGGCATGCGCTAGCCCAGAGAGAGCCCCAGAGCTGTGTATAGTATGTAGCTTTGCCTACCTTTTAAAGATTGATATTCAACTGCTGTAGCTTTACATACTCGGTTCCATGAGCCATGCCTTTTTGTATAGTGAGCAAGATATTTTAGAATTACTTTGGTTGTTCTTCTGCAACAATTGTACAAAATGTACACACCTTTAATTTTTCTTTCTTTATAGAAAGAATGACATTTTCTTGGTGGGTTGGGCTTTTAATCCTGTGTGTGATTACTACTGGAACATGAAATATGACATTCTAAAGGTTGGGGGGAAATAATGTTAGGGAAAAAAAAAGTAGCCAGGCGTAGCACTTAGTGAGAAGTTTTAAATGACTGAGTGGTGTTCTGACAGTTGTCGTGCCTCGTTGTAAGGTTTTACATGTTCTTGAGCTTACAAAACCTAATTGGATACAAACCGGCCACTAATACTGTGAACCTCTCGCTTGTAAGTGTCCCACTGGTCTGCAGTGGAAATGTGTCCCCTTTTGTGAAATTCATCACTGTGATGTCTATATTCTTCCTTTTTATTCTATTTAAGAGTGTTTCAGCTGGCTGTCCTTTACCACCTGTTTCTCACTAAATAAAAGAATGCTTTCGTTTTCCTGTATTCATGTCTCATGCATTTGTTGATCTCTCAGTGGAGGGTGTCTGTGTCTGTGCTTCCTGGGCCCCAGCAGGCGGAGGAGAGAACATGTGTCTGATGTTTACGAGAGCCAGGATGCTATTTTATTCCCCATCTCCTTCATCCATCTAAGCTATTCATCCTGAACTAGGGCCCCCCGCCGGCGGACATTCGGCAGTCTTGGAGACAGAAACTGTAATGGTTGTGGGGAGGGCCCTACTTGGATCTAGTGGGCAGAAGCCGGGGCACTGCTCAATGTTCTACAATGTGTGGGACCACGCCTGCCACAAAATTATTAATAGAGCCATTCCTTTTTCTTTCTCCTTCCTTCCTTCCTCTCTCTCTCTCTCTCTCTCTCTTTCTTTCTTTCAATAGTGCTACTCTTGAGAAATCTGATGGAGGCTAAAATTTGCTGGAACATACCCCACCCTTTCAGGAAACTTCGCTTGGATGGATTCTTTTTTTACATGTCTAACTTAATACAAATCAGCAGGGCTGGCCATGCCCCGCACAGTTTGTGATGGGCTCCTAGGAACGCTAATCTTTCCAGCTTCATGAAATGAGACTGAATTATGAGGGGTTAATGATACGTGGGAAGAAACTCCTCCTTTATTGGCTATTTTATGGCTGGTTTATTACACAGTGATAATGCCGTTCCAATAAAGACAAGTGATACTATCGATACTATCGAAGCACAGATATTATCTATGCCTTTAGGAAATACCCACAGATTAAGTCGAACAGGACCACTTTGATATAAATGTTGAATGTAATTTGCAGGGCCCAGTGCAAAATAAAAATGTAGGGCTCTTTAAACAAAAAGGAAATAAATACCATTAAAAGTACATGAAAACCTTGTCCTTTTTATAAGGTCTCTCTGCTTACAGTGTTATTTGTTACTTAATGTTTGAAGTAAAGAAAAGTTTGTGAATTATTAGCATGAATTTAGCACTCTTTTATATCATGCCATAGCAGTTTTAAATGTAAGCAGCGCATTTTGTGCATGTGTAGAATCTGTATTTTGTGGCTCATCCGGGTGGGTGCCTCGAAGCTGGGCATAAGAGACACACACTGATCCCTGTGACTGGCGTCTAGGGACCCCTGGCTGGGTGCTTGCCCAGTTCCTCATCCCTCCAGCCTCCAGACCTGCCTACTGTCAGGTTGGAGCAGCCCAGCCAGGCATCAACCCCTCGGACCCACGTACAGTAGATAGATCGCTCCTAAGCATCCTTATACCTCTAAGCTGGGATTTTCTTGGTACCTGGATAAGGGTTCTTGGATCATCCCTGTCAAGATAAGGTCTCCAGTGGTCACCCACCAGCCTTGCCATGGAGTTGCCAGCCTAGGAGGTGGGGATGGGGAAGGCCTGGGGGCAGGGGGGGCACTGCTCTCATGTCCCGTCCCGTGAGGCCTCAGGCCCCCAATCCTGACCTTTCCCTTGCCCACGTACAGGCCCCTCCGGAAGCAGAAAGTGTCAGTGGTCATGGGACACAGGTAAGATGGGAAAGCCGGAGGGGGCCTGGTGTACCAGGGAGTGGGGAAGCAGGTAGCGGGAGGCAGACCCTCCAAGGAACTGAGGCTCTCAGCCCCTATAGGTGCCGTGGTCCCATCAAACTTGACTTAAAAAAAAACATACATCCAAAGATACAATGATTCAAATTTTCGAGATTGCAAGCAAAGATCTTTAAACCCTGGGTCCCGGGCCCCTTCTGAGAGCCACGTCCTCCTATGTGTGGGGCCTGGGTGTCTGCACTGGTCTCACCCTCAGGAAACCCTTGCTACCTTAGGAAAACATTTTCCTTTTCATTTCTGAGTCTGTGATGACTTTTCCCCACCTCAGACCCACCTTCACTTTCATTCCTTCTTCATTGAATCAAACAATTATTGAGCACCAGCTATAAGCCAGGCACCGGTTGCAGGCGCTGAAGATACAGCAATGGAGAAATACGGAAATCCTTGCCCTCCTGGAGATTCCACTGAACTGGGGCTAGAGAGGAAGCAAGCACGTTCAAGGTGTGTTTGTTCTAAGGAGCAGAGTGACCGTGGAGAAGGGGAGCAGAGGAATCAGGGTGCGATTTTAGAAGAGATAGTCGTTAGTGTGTAGGATGAGAAGGAAGCTGACTGTAGGTTAGGGTTTAGGTGGGGTTGGGGGAGAAAAGGAAGGGCGAGTTTGGAGTGATGCCGGGGGAGAAGAGAAGGAGGCCCGGCCAGCAGGGGGCGGGGGGGAAACTGAGCGCCACTGGGAATCACGCCGTCGCACAGAACTTGAAAAGACACAGGCACTTGGAAATTGAGCACAGACGTTCTCACCAGCTTGAGCCAACGCTAATAAAACCCTGCTTCCTGCTCACCTCTAAAGCTGGGAATGCCTGGGAATATTTGGGCAATGATAAGAGATGAAAGGTGATCTCTGATGGCGGGAAGGGGAGAGCCCTCCCAAATGATCTTTCTCTGGCAACTCTAAGACCCTTGTAAGATGCTTTGCTGGACACCAATCCCATACTCACCATTACAGACTTTACATATTTAAACAACGAGCTTTATCAAGCACGGTTGGTTCCTGGGCATTGGGGAAAAAAGGGTGTTTGGATCTGATTAAGTACTTCTGTGAGCAGCGGCCACAAGGTGGCGCCATGGCTCCGTTAGACCAGACTCCGACGCGGGCCTCCGGCTTTGGCAATCGGTCGTTATGGAGAGATTCCTTGGCAGGCTTTGGTTAAATGTCTTATTCCTGTTATTTCATCCATTTCTCACAACGCCCCCTGAGAAATGCGCATCATTAGCGTCACATTCACACGGGGAAGCTGAAGCTCAGGGTTCGCAGCTGGGGAGATGCACAGCTGGTTTCTGGACTGTTCTTGACTCCAGAGCTCATGGTCCTGAGTAGGACCCTCCACTGCCTGCCTGCACAAGACCACAAAGGGTCCGTTTTGTCCCCAAACCATCTAGTTTCCCGTAAAGATGTGGGTGGTCACAGTCCCTGGGCTTTAGCAATGACATTTGCATAACCAAGGGAGTGGGGAGTGGAGCAGGCATGGTAGGGCCCAGTGGCCTTTCCGATCTGTGTGCTGGGATGGACAGGTTGGTGTTGGAGGACGGAGGCGGAGAGGTGGCTTTCGAGGGATCCCAGTAGGACCCCAGGCCTAATGGCTTCAGACCAGTCGCTTTACCTCCTTTCCCCAGCATCTTCCATTCCACCTCCTGGCGCTCCACGCCCTCCAAAGCCCAGCCTAGAGGCCCAGCTTCCTCCTCAGCCCTCGGCCCGCCCTCCCTTGGGGTATTTGATGTTTCTAGCTGACCTTCGGCCTTCCAGGACAAAGCCCATTTCTCCAGGCCAGCCGGTTCCCTCAAAGACTGGAGGGAAGCCTGCCCCCTGCAACGAACTGAGGATATTCTGTAAAAGGTGACACAAGGCAGCTGTTTAAAAAAGAATGAGAGGGGCGCCTGGGTGGCTCAGCGGGTTAAAAAGCCTCTGCCTTCAGCTCAGGTCATGATCCCAGGGTCCTGGGATGGAGCCCCACATCGGGCTCTCTGCTTGGCGGGGAGCCTGCTTCCCCCCTCTATCTCTGCCTACTTGTGATCTCTGTCTGTGCCAAATAAATAAATAAAATCTTTAAAAAAAAAAAAAGAATGAGAATTTCTGTGGCCCATCAAGAGAGAATGCTCGTTCACTGGGACCGGGTGGCTGGCAAGACAGGCTCCACGTTGGATGGATGGCTTTCACCAAGGAGGAAGAGGGGAGCGACCCTTCCAGACGGTTGGCTAGCTGATGGAGTCTGGGGGTGTGAGGCAAGCCTTTCCCACCCCCCCACCGGGTCACTCTGCCCCGCCCCCACCCCCATGGAGGAGCAGAGGTCAGCCTCTCCGAAGCCTCTTACCTCTGAAAGGTTGGATTCCACACCGCCTTCAGAGGGACCAGTAGGGGCACCCTTGCTTGCTTCACCGAGGCTCCTCAGCTACATTTCTGAGGCCACAACCATGGCAACTCTGCTTGAGCTGCTAAAACCCCAGGCTTGTGAGGCTGTCCCATCACTCCCTACAACTGCCCAGCCAGGGAGCAAATATCCCCTTCACCCACGTGCCCAGACTTTCTCTGAAGCAACACACTGGCCCTTTTGATGCAACGAGGCATTCTGTAATCTTAGTCACACATTCACAGGACATGTTCACAGTGGCTGACTTTATTCACTACACTGAAAAAAATCAGTCTTCCCTTAAATTATGAAGTGATAACATCAGTGTAAAAAGCTCTCACAGTATGGAAGTATATATAGTAAAAATTAAGCAATAAAAAAGTTCTGTCACCCGTAACCCCATTTTTTCTCTCTCTTTCCAGAAGTAGCTGTTAATAATTTGGTGTTTGAGGTTTCCTTCAAGACCTCCTGTGTGTGTGTGTACGTGTGTGTGTGTGTGTGTGTACATGTATGCATATGACTGTGTATTTAAAACATACAAATTGGGGGCACCTGGGTGGCTCAGTCCATTAAGCGTCTGCCTTCGGCTCAGGTCATGATCCCATGGTTCTGGGATCGAGCCCTGAATTGGGCTTCCTGCTCAGTGGAAAGTCTGCTTCTCCCTCTCCCTCTGCCTGCCACTCTGCCTACTTGTGCTCTCTCTTTCTGTCAAATAAATGAAAAAATCTTAAAAAAAAAAACAACACAAAAATTGGATCTTAATCCATATACTGTGTTTTAATTTGCCTTTTTCAACTAAAGATAACTTTTTCTTGTTGGTACATATGAATTCTCTCATTCTTTTTTTTTTTTTTTAAAGATTTTATTTACTTATTTGACAGAGAGAGATCACAAGTAGGCAGAGAGGCAGGCAGAGAGAGAGAGAGGAGGAAGCAGGCTCCCCGCCGAGCAGAGAGCCCGATGCGGGACTCGATCCCGGGACGCGAGATCATGACCTGAGCCGAAGGCAGCGGCTCAACCCACTGAGCCACCCAGGTGCCCTAAATTCTGTCATTCTTAAATAGGTGCCTGGTGTCATCTTCCGCATTCATCCTAAATTTGTTCTCAGAGGGCAGGCTCACTTTGAGTTTTGAGGGTACCAGCTTGCCTGGAGCACCCAACAAGGTGGGGAACATAGCCCCTGCCTTAAGAACTTAGGGCCTTGGGGGCGAGGCAGACACACCCCATTGAAACACACACTCCCACAAAGCAGTGTCCCTGCTCCATTCACAGAATCACTAGCCCCAGCTCTGTTCTCAAGAACCTTCATCCTCGGGGTACCTGGGTGGCTCAGTGGGTTAGGCCTCTGCCTTTGACTCAGGGCATGATCCCAGGGTCCTGGGATCAAGCCCCGCACCAGGCTCTCTGCTCAGTGGGGAGCCTGTTTCCTCCTCTCTCTCTCTGCCTCCCTCTCTGCCTACTTGTGATCTCTGTCTGTCAAATAGATAAATAAAATCTTAAAAAAAAAAAAAAATGGACCTTCATCATCAATTAACTGGGGGAAATAGTGGGCCTAGCATAAACAAGCCTTCCAGCTAGCGTTTGGCTACTGGGCAAATCCCCATAATGCCTGGTGGAGAGTTCTGAGGCCCAGCAGAAACCAATATGTGTCTCTCTGCGGCTCCCTCTCAGCAGTGTTGGCGCACCTTCCATGAGAGCCCTTCTGGGGGCCCAGCTCGGAATGCAGAGAGCCAAGACCCCCGACTTAGGCACTCAGCTGCTGCCCTTGGCTCGTGTCTCGAGCCTCTCCGAGGCTCGCTTTCCTCCTCCTGAAAAAAGAGACCATGATCCCGGTGAAGATGAAGTGAGACAAAATGCGGTCAGGGACCTAGAACGGTACCTGCCTGTAAATTTCTTCCACCTGGTTTCAGAAGAGATTTAAAGGGACTAATAAAGGGAAGATGGATTTTAATAAACTGCTTATATGGAACATGAGGAGGAAGGATGGAGGCAGGAACGAGCCACGTGAGGGGATCACACAGAATCACACACTTACCACTGGTGGGCCGTGGATTTGACTGGAAGCTTCCCGGCAGCAAATGGGGGGGAAGTGCTTAGTTATCCCCTATAGACCTGGAAGACGAAGGCAGGTGTCTGCTTGCCCAAAGAGTGTACAGCTGTCTGGGACTCTCACGCCCTAACAGAGGGGAGGACGCTCCTAGGTGACATCTCGGCAGCCCGTGTGACGCCGAGGCCCCAGCGCTTTCTCCCGTCCTGTCCATGCAGACTACTGGCGTCCCCCGCGCCCATGTCCATGGAAGTGACAGGTGCTGGGGCAAGATTTCTGGGTCCACGGCATCGGGAAGTTGGGCTTTGGAAGCGGCAAAAAGGATTTCCTAAATTTGCTGAAGCCCCAAGAATATCAAGGCCCAGGACCTGAGGGCCAGAGTACAGAGCCCGAGGCCCGGCGAGGGCAGAAAGTGCCCGGGATGCCCTGGGAGATGTCCTGCTCTGCAGACTTGCATGGGGTCTGCCCTTGAGTCTTGTAGAACCACAAGCACCCATTCAGGTCGGGGCAGGGCTTGAGAATCTTGGCGAACTCCCAGCTGATACTGGTCTGGCTGTCCTGCACCACTCGCCCGGCCGTGCAGGTGAGAGGGATAGCAAAGCTTCTGCGGGACAGCTCCGCCTTCCCGGGCCTGGGAATTACCGGAGGCAGATGGGCCCACATCTGGGACATGAGTGGCCAGACTCATGGGTGCCTGTCTTTCTGCCCCAGGATGCCGTTCCTGAGTGAGGAGGCAAGTGGATGAGTAGACTGAAGGCTAAGGCAAAAGCAGAGGGTCCTTTGTGCCCTGATCCCTGCTGAGAATTCTGGTAGTGGGAATAGCTGAGGGCTGGGGGAATCCAGGCTGGCTTACGGACCAGGCAGATGGCTACCTAGCATGGAGAGCCCCTCGAGGGTCAGCGAGGGACCCACCACGACCCTGAGCCACGGCATGAGGACTTATAGCCACATTACCAAGGGATCTGGGAAGGCTGAAATGGCTCGTTTTGAAGTTAAAATTCGTTGAATATTTACACAAACCAGTCAATTAATTAGCCTATTGATTCCACTACCCTACCTGATGGAATTTGTGACAATGTTAGATTCATCACAGGAAGCAGAAGCCATAACTTTGCTCCTCTAGGCAGAGCGTGTGCATGTGTTACTGTAACAGACAAGACAGAGATCGTCTGTAATGCTGCTCCCTAAATTATCTGTAGGCCATTTACAAGAACTCACACACAGGCAGCTTCCGAGTGGGATTAGCAGAGACAGGGGGGACATAGGGCTGAGGATGCAAAATTAGGGAGGGGCGAGGGCTCCGTGGGAAGCACCCTGGGAAGTTGAGTTTTGAGCGGAAGTCAGAAGGAGAGGAGATACCCTAGTAGCAGGGAAGGGTATGAGGGGGGTTTTGTTTGTTTGCTTTAAAGATTTTATTTGTCAGACAGCACGTGCACAAGCAGGGGATCAGCAGGCAGAGGGAGAAGCGGGCTCCCCGCTGAATAGGGAACCGGACACGGGACTCGATCCCAGGACCTGGGATCATGACCTGAGTGGAAGGCGGATGCTTAACCAACGGATGCTTAACCAACTGAACCACCCGGTCTATTTAAGCAAAGCCTGGGAGAAGGCCTCGTTCATTTGTCCAAGAGTCTTTTATTAAGCTCCTGTTGTATGCCAGTCACTGAGCCAGAAACTGGGAATTCAGAAAGGCCTTCCATGCCTCATATAGCTCATTCTCCAAGGAGAGGATGAAAGCAGAATGAGGCTTCCCTCCTACCTTCCACACGGAGAGTGGAGTGTTCAAAACGCTCCTGTTAATTCCCTTGCAGCCCTATCCTCTGCCCTTTTCCCTGGAAAGTCCGGGATATGGATGGGGCCTATCCCCTCCCCCATTCAGATTTATCCTGGGAAGAAGGGAGTAGCCATTCATTTGTATTTAGAAAAATGTTCCCCAGATGATGTGCTCCCACCATCCCTACCCCACACACACACACACACACACACACACACACACACACAAGGGCTGATGTGTCTAGAGCCCAAAGTTCAAGCTGGGGCGTGAGATCAGGTGGCCTCCGCTGTCGGGAGCAGGACAATAACTTGGAAGACCTCTCAAGTCTCTTGCAAGGCATTTGCATTTATCATTACACTTTGCAGAATTCTTCAGTGGCGAATTAACTTTCATGGAGTGTAGCCCCTCATTCTATAGTGGGGACCCCGGGAGGTCAGAGAAGAGGGCCAGCCTGTGGTCACGCAGAGCCAGAACTCCTGGGGCCCCGTTGGCTGGTCCTGTTCTCCATCACTCTGTGCAAGGCTTCGCTAAGGCTCCTGGCTGTTCCCCTCCAGCATGCAGGGAAGAATTAATTATTAATTTTTATAACAACCCTGAAACTGATATCTGTGAACCACGAGCCCCGACGCCTTTTTTCCAACATCCAGCCACTTAATCATGGTTTTAGCTGGGTCAGCGTAACAGTCTTGCAACCTCAGAAGAACGCCGCAAACGTCTTTATTGGCTTCTCCTGAGGGCGAAGGCCAAGTTCATGGGGGGCAGTGGTGGCACAGGGGCAGATAATGCTCTCTAAGAATCCTCGAGGCTTCACCTTGTGTCTGAGCCAGGCCTTGTCACCGGCCCTTTCCTGCAACCAATGGTTCTTACCTTTGTGTTACTGAGCTGCAGATTCCAAAGCACTTTCACAAATAGCGCCTCGATTGATCCCCAGATGGTGCTGTCACTGCATTGCGTGGATATTTTTCTCCCGAAGAAGATAAAGATTCAGACAGAGGAGTGACTCACCTATGGTCACACAGACCCCAGGACTTCAGTGCTCAACATAACCCACCTGGAGGAGACTGTAGCTGGACTATTTTTTTTTTAATCTATCTTTCGAAGATTTTATTTATTTATTTGAGAGAGCACAAGCAGGGGGAGTAGCAGAAGGAGAAGGAGAAACAGACTCCCTGCTGAGCAGGGAGCTCAACCGGGGCTCTATCCCAGGACCTGAGATCATGACCTCAGCCAAAGGCAGATGCTTCACGGATTGAGCTACCCAGGCGCCCCCAGGCCATCCTTTTATTTTATTTTATAAAGATTTTTATTTATTTATTTATTTATTTATTTATTTAACAGAGAGAGAGAGAGAGATCACAAGTAGGGAGATAGGCAGAGAGAGAGGGGGGGAAGCAGGCTCCCTGCTGAGCAGAGAGCCCGATGTGGGGCTCTAACCCAGGACCCTGAGATCATGACCTGAGCCGAAGGCAGCAGCTTAACCCGCTGAGCCAGTCAGGTGCCCCTGGGCCATCCTTTTAATGCAAGTATGTTAATTATAGTTCTTAGGTGTGTTTGGGGCTGTCCATGAATCCTCTGGGAGTACTGGCAGCACTGGGGACATTTTTCTGAAAGTCCATAGTTCTTTTTCTCCAGACGCTGACCCCAAACAGTGAGAATCACTGCTTTCAAAAAAGGAGTCAAAGCTCCTCTATGTCCCTGCCTGCAGGTGTTCCCATCTGACAGGGTCAGCTCTAGCTGGGTGCTAGGGTTTGCCAGACACAGTCATGTCCGGGAGCTGAGGTTAGGGTTTTGCTGCCCTTGAATAGGAGGCTGTCCATGCAGCAAACACCAGGCCAGGAGCTCCATATGCAAAAGGTCCCATTTATGGGAGCCTGGGTGGCTCAGTTGGTTAAGCGACTGCCTTCGGCTCAGGTCATGATCCCGGAGTCCCGGGATGGAGTCCCACATTGGGCTCCCAGCTCTGCGAGTATGCTTCTCCCTCTGACCTTCTCCCCTCTCATGATCTCTCTCTCTCTCAAGTAAATAAATAAAATCTTTAAAAAAAAAAAAAAAAAGGCCCCATTTACAACAGCAACACCAAGATGTAAAGTATACGGGAAATGCACAGTGCTCATAAAAATTTTACCAAACTGCTCTGAGGGGCACTAAATAAATGGTAAAACATCACATCGAGAACTCTTAATATGCTAAAATGCCATTTGTCCAAATTTATGAATTTGATGCAATGCTGATAAAAATATCTAAGGTTTGTAAAATCTGACCCAAGGCATTTGTGTGGAACAATTCAGCTGGAAGAATAAATGGGTGAAAAGAGCCACAAAATTGCTGGGAAGAAAAGAACTGGGTGGACCTGTATTCCCAGGTATTAAGATACATTGTATGTCCTGTGCGCCTGAAACAAACGTCATAGAGCATATTCAGCATACTGAAATTAAAATTTAAAAAGTAATCAAAAAATAAATAAAATACATTCTAAAGTTTCAGTGATAAAAAGAGGGAGGAATGGAGCACCTGGATGGCTCAGTAGGTTAAAGCCTCTGCCTTCGGCTCAGGTCATGATCTCTGGGTCCTGGGATCGAGCCCTGCATCAGGCTCTCTGCTCAGTGGGGAGCCTGCTTCCCCCTCTCTCTCTGCCTGCCTCTCTGCCTACTCGTGATCTCTGTCAAATAAATAAATAAATAAAAATCTTAAAAGAAAAACAAACTGGGAAGGCCAAAACAAGACAGGCAGCTCAATGGAGAAGAAGTAACCCAGGAAGAGATCCTAGATATAAAAGGAAATGAGTAATATGTGATGAATATGTTGTACTAGATCCCTACTTCATCTCATGTGCCAAGTTAAATCCGAAGTTTGTGTCTTTCTAATACCAAGGAGATACAGTTCTTGCCTCGTAGGGTAATGAGGGGTTATGCGAGGTAATGCGTGTAAAGTTCTCAGCCTTGTGTCCCGTTCATAGTCCCCACCTGATAACTGTTAGCTAGTATTATTATTAGTATTATGATTAATCCAGATGGGCTGTAATCCAGATGTATAATGACAAAATCATAACATTACTAAACGTTCACCTGATCTCTAGGTGGGAATGGTTTCTGGGGATGCAGAAGAAGCCAGAAAGGGTGGGATACGCCACGGGCCTTAGAATGTTCTTACACTGTGACTCAGAAATTCCACTTATAGGAGGTTTATCCTAAGTAAACCTCCATTTATCCTAAGTAAACCACATTTATCTGAGTATGAGTATGTGCTCAGATAAATGTGCAAAGACAGTTATTAAATATTTTTTAGAAGAACAAAAAGTAGGAACAACCTAAATGTCAAAAAAGAAATGGTTAAAAAAAAAAACCTTTCTGTTGAAGCATACAATGGTCGGCTATGCAGCCATTAAAAATTAAAAATCATCTCAATGAACATGAATCGACTGATCAGGGGAAATGCTTAGTTAGAATACTAACCATGATGCAAAGTATACACACACACACACACACACACACACACATATATATATACACATATATATATATATAGTTTGATAACTTGAACACCAAGATGTATATCAGAATGGTTATCTCTGGTGGAAATAACCTGAGGGGTTTTTTCTTTTTCTTTCTTTCTTTTTTTCTTTTTTATTTCTTTTTTTTTTGTTGTTGTTGCAAATTCATTATATGAAACGTTTCTTTTGTGATTCTACCAAATTTCAATAACTTTTTTTAAACATCTATTTCACAATTTAAAAAAATTAGGCATTGCCAGATAATTTGTGTTTTTAAAAGTTCTTTACTGAGCAGAAACTTAAAAAAAATACTTTTCCGTCCTTGCCTCTCAAACTGGGGTGTGTTTGGGGTTTCTGTTAATTGGCTACTACAAGAACGTGTTCACAGCTAACTTGAATAATCTTCCTCTGGTTATTACTTTTTTTTTTTTTTAAGATTTTATTTTAAAGTAATCTCTCTACCCAACAAGAGACTCGATCTCACAACCCCCAAGACCAAGAGCTGCGTGCTCTCCCCATGCTCCTAGTCATTGACTTTCATAGTAAAACAAATCCAAACAAATTATGGGAGAAACACAAAGTGTTTATAATTTCTGTTTTCAGCTAGAGCGGGAGGCTACATTGACACAGATCCCCCGCCCCAGGTGGTGGCCACTTAGAGCCCCCAGGTCCTGTCCATGACCTCTGTCTCAGGCCCACTTGTCTTCTTTCCGAGATGGCTGCTGAGGAGGCAGAGAGGAGCCCACTGCAAGGCCAGGCGCTGAGGTAAAGCTTGTCTCCACGCCCCTGGCCTGAGGTGGCCAACAGTGTGCCCAGCTTCCTTGAGAGTTCAAAGTCTCAGGTGTCACAAGTCCTCAGAGCCAAAGATTTCCCTCAGGTGGAGACTTGTTTCCCAGAAGCCTCCAAAACAAACAGCGATAAGCAAATGAGACGCGAGAAGTGGGCAGGCAGCCAGCTCGGGGCTGGATGCCAGGCCCGAGGTAGCGTGAGCCCAGAAGAGACCAAGGGCTCTCACCGCACTGGCCTGTTGGGGCAGCTCCTTCCCGAGCAAGGCATGCTCTTGGGCCATAGGTCCTTCAGGAACACAGCCCACCCTGGGTGGACACCAGCTGAGACCAGGGGACCAGCGGGGCCCTCAGGAATCCGGGGAGGCTGGCACATTCTGGGCGTTGGCCAATGACCGTGGGGACAGCTCTCCAGAATAGCCTTCCAGGCTGCCTAAGGGTGCTGGGGAGTGGACACCCAGGAGCCAAGCCTTGGCGTCACCCGTGCTTTCTGGGTCACTGAGTCCGTGGACTTTAGCCCCATCCAGGAGAGCAGGCTCCAGGTCAGGCGCATGCGCAGCCATGAACTTCCCACAAGCGCGTCCCTGTTCTCACCGCCGCCCTTGCCTTGGTTTCGTTTAAGAGGGGCCTGGACTGAGAAACTGAGGGCAGCCTTCCAGCCTGGGGGACAGTGGTGGGAGGCCTGGAACAGCTAGGATTCATGGAGCCTGTACTGTCCGTCAGATCTGGAGTCGGTTCAGACATGACCAGTGGAGACGGAGGAGGGTCCCACTGCTAGTGGATTGCTGGCTGGCAGTGGAGGGATTCCTACAGAGAAATCTCTGCATTTCTTGAACGAGGCTGTTTCTACTATCCTGGGCTCTAGTCATTATGGAACCCCAGCCCCCATCCCAGAGCCTGCCCCTGTAGCACTCCAGGCCCCTTCTGAGGCCCACAGGCCGCCCTGATGACCCCTGCCTGCCTTCCTGGATCAAGTCCCGGGGACCCTTCTGAGGGTCCCCTCTGTGGGGAAGGCAGTCACTCCCCCTCTAGCCCTGGACAGAGCTGGTGGGAGCAACACTGATTTCCCACCATCCTCCTCCAACACAGGCTCACAGACGCTGCTTCCCGGGCTGCTTTTCCTCTAGGAAATGAGACAAGCCATCACCAACATAGCAAGCATGAAGTTCTGAAAGTTTTAGAACCAAACAGAGCTCTCATACCGCCTGCCCTGGTGGGTGGTCCCGGACTCCCTCTGAGAAGATGAGTAGAAACCCAGGCGATCCCAAGCCCTGCTTTTACTGCTGAGCATTGTGTTTGTGAAGATCCTGGCCCAGTTCTATCCCTGTGTCCCCCTCACCCCCACCCCCACCCCTATCCCCATACTTTCACCCTGTTCTCCGGTCACCAGGGATGGTGAAGGCAGAAGAAGCCTCTCCCTCCGTCAGGTGGACTGTTGGCTTCTCTGGGATTTTTCAATTCCATCTTCCCGCTCCCTCTCCCACCCATCACCCCACAGAGGTCAAGATTGGGGCATTTTCTTTTAAGACTAACTCCTGACTTACAGAAAATGCGGATCAATGTTGGTGGTCCTAGCATTCCTTTGTTCCAGGCAGTCATGGCGCAAGCCCTTACCAGAGGCTTGTTCACACACCGGGGCTTCTAGAAGGGGATGTGGCCAGCTGACCCTCAGGCATGGGGACCCTGCAGGCACTCTGATGCTTGCAGACCTAATCTCAGCCCCGCCTTATCAGAAGGGAGGTGAGTGAAACCCACAGGCCCAACTTGGAGGCTCCCCCAGTGAGGAAGTTATCATCCAAAGACTTCATGAGGCCCCATCGTCTAGCCACAGAGCTTTCCCGTGGAGATCGGCTCCATGTATCTGGTCTTCCTAAGACAAGAAAGTCATCTTGGTCACTCTGCTTCATAGATTTTGACCTTGGTGTGAACAATTCCCCGACCTTATTTGACCCTGGAGGTGGGCGCCCTCCCAAGAACCACCTGCACAAACATATCATGAAAACATAGATGATCAGAGTCACTTGCTTTGGTTTTTCTAAGCCAAGTCACAGATTTGAAATAAGGCAGATGTCTGTACCCACCCAGCAAGCGGCAGCCTGGTTAGCGTCGAGCTGGTTAGCAGTGGGTGGGAGTGAACGGTGTCCGGCCGCACGGGTCCCGGCCAGGAGCTGTGTGAGGTCAGGCAGGGTGAGAGCTGGGGCTTCCACTTCCTCACCTGGAGAAGTGGCATGGGACTTTCTCTTTCACAGCATTGTTAGATAAGTAGACAGCATTACGTCACAGCTGGAACACAGCACCGAGTTCATGGTAGCCGTGAGGATCCTTCGGAATCATCAAAGAATAAAGTGAAGCTTTGGGGGCCTCGGTCATTCACTGAGTAAGAGTCGTGAATGCTCAGAAGATCTATAGACCAGGCCAGGCGCAGTCCCCAGGAGCTGGGGGTGGCCACGCCTTGCCCTCACTCAGGGAGTCCAGTGGGAGGACAGAGAATAAACAAAGAGTTATGTGTGGTAGGCGCTCAACAAATATTTGTTGAACACGTTGCAAAAATAGACGTGAGATAAATTTATAATGGGGGCACGCAAGGTGGTGTGGGGGAAGGCTCGAGGGGCTCCCCCAGCCCGTGCCTGCCTGTGGAGATGATGGGGAAACAGAGTCTCACGGATAAGAAAGATCTGGCCAGGTCCTTCTGAGCAACTTTGAATGAGCATTTTCCAAGAGCTTGGTGGCACTGGATTGTCACCCTTGGTTAAGAGGGTAAACCATTTCCAGCGTTCAAGGTTCAAGTGCAGATCGGCCCAGAGATTACTTTTCTGGGTCTGGCAAACACCCATTCCCTTGCCAGTAACTTTTAATGGAAAAAAGCTACCAGGCGATGTTCTGCCTCCCTTCTCACTCCTCCCCTCCGCCCTGCTCTGCGCTTGGTGCTCACGGGGGTTGCCAGCAGGAACAGACAGGCATCCCCTTCTGGCACGCCTGCTTTGCTCAAAACTCCCGGCACTCACATGTTTCAGTGATTCCATGTCGTCTTTGAGCCTACCAGTGGTCAGAGGTCTGAACCTCTGGAGCCAGAGCCACATTCGTTGAGCAAGATGTCACGTAAGGTTTCTAACAACCCTGTGAGAGCGGTTACCTCTGTTACAGCCCAGCCTGAAGCAGAGAAAGTGAAATAACTTGTAGAAATTCACACGGTTGGGCAAGGCTGGGATTCAAATCCCACAGCTGACTCCAGAGCGCTGATTTGAGCCCCTTTGGAGCGCTGGGGTGAAGCCAGCTGCTGGCCAGTGTGTTGACCTGAGGAAGTTCCCTCCCTCACCTCAGAGTCCATAGCCAACCCCAACCCAACCCCAATCTTACATCGCGATGGGGTATTTCCCTTCAGAGACGACTCTCAGACTCACAGAGTCTCCTTGTACTGGTGGGTCAGAATTGTCCCCAAAGGAGACTATGAAGAGCCTTCTCTTGTGAGAAACCAGGAGGATCGCAGCTGTCTTGGGGCTGATACTTCAGACTCCCTGGTCAGCCAGAGCCAGAGCTGGGTTAGCAGAAACTAGCCGAAAGAAGCATCCAAAACGGTGTCCAGAGGCATCTCAAGGGCTGGACCAGATGGACAGCATTCTGGGCGCTGATCTATAAGGGGCTCAAACAGCACTGAAATAAGCGTGGGGCCAGTCGACCCAGATTTCTAGGCATGTCTTTTCTCATAACTGTGCTATAAAATTTGGTCCAGCTTCTGCCAAAGAAATCAAAGCTACCCAGGAGGAATAAAATATGTATGTCTCCCCGGCCTGCTGATCTGTGCTGAAATTTTCCCATGGCCGTCTGGTGCAACATTGCTTAGGTCACCACTCCTGAGACTGGCAGTCACCCAGAGAGGGCAGTAGCATATACAGGTGCTTTCTACTGGTAATAAGTAATTTATCATTTCAATTTAAGGCACTTTCATGTATGTCCCGTAGTGAGCAGTGCGGGACGTGCGCTGCATTAGCTGAGGGAATGCTGCACTGCTGTACCAAAGACATCCAATAATGAGGTAGGACAGGGGTCAGTAAATGTTCTCTCTAAGGGGTCAGAGAATAAATATTTTAGGCAACAGAGATACAGTCTCTGTTGCAACCACACAACTCTGCCATCATAGGGCGAGAGCGGCCATTGGACTATATGTAAATGAATGAGCTTGGGTATGTTCCAATAAAACTTTATTTATAAAAACAGACAACGAGCCGCAGTTTGCTCACTTGGACTGCACCTTAAAAATGATAGAAACCAGGTGTGCCTGCGTGGCTCAGTTGGTTAAGCGGCTGCCTTCGGCTGAGGTCGTGAACCTCCAGCCCCACGTTTGGGCTCCCTGCTCATCGGAGAGCCTGCTTCTCCTTCTCCCTCTGCCTACTGCTCTGCCTACTTGTGCTCTCTATCTCTCTGTCAAAGAAATAAATAAAATATTTTTTAAAAATGATAGAAACTGGGGGATGGACATTAAGGAAGGCACATGGTATAATGAGTTCAGGGTATTATATAAGACTGATGAATCACTGACCTCTACCCGTGAAACTACTAAAACACTATATGTTAATTAATTGAATTTAGATTTAAAGAAAAAAGAAAAAATATAGAAAATTTTTCCTCATGCATGTAACAATGGTGATGTGTGTGGTCGCAGTTTTAAGGGCAATGATTTAAGGACCCAGATTCTTTCTGGTAAGTTCCTTTACCATCCTCCAGAAACTTTGTCTTCCTCTGCATGTTTGAAGCTATGGGAAACAGTAAAAAGAGCGTGGAGGAGGCAGGTCTGTTTCCTTCAGGCTTTGGTCTAGATTCAGAACAAGACCTTCTACTCATTCCACTGGTGACCTTAGTCCCAAGTCACACATGACAGCAAAGGAGGCTGGGAAATGTAGTCTGGTCAGGTGTCCGGGAGAAAGGGACAATGAATGTTGGAAGATGGCCGGCACTCTCTGCTCCACCCACCAACCTCCATTTTCCTTCCCCTCCTGCCTCCACCCTTCCAGGTAACCCCACACTCCTCCTCCGTTCCCCACTACCCCTCCCTCATTTGATTCAGGGGAAGTGGACTCCGTCCCTATCGTCCCTATCGTGGAGGCTGACCTGGCTGGTCTAAAGACGATAATCCCAAGCCTTTTGTCACAGTGATTAGGTCAGGAAATAGGCCGAAGCCAATCAGTGCGGAGCATTTTTCCTGGCCCTGATGATTTAAGACTCAGAAAATGTGACCTTAATCAGAGGGCTGATTTGTTAAAGGCATCTGAAGAAGAGGCATCCTTTCCTTTAAAAGAACACTGCTCTCTTCAGAGTGCTGGGGGTCCTGAGGCTGTATTTTTTTGTATATACACTGTATATATATTTGGTGTATATATTTTTTAATTGTGGTAAAATACACCTAACATAAAATTTAACATCTTAACCATTTTTACATGTACAACTCAGTAACGTGAAATACAATCATATCCACACTCTTGTGCAACCTTCACCATCTTTCATCTCCAGAGCTGTTTCCAACTTCCCAGACTGAAACTCTGTCCTCATTAAGAATCACTTCCCCCTCCCCCACACCCTGGTCCCCAGCCCTTGGCAACCGCCATTCTATTCTTCATCTCTGAATTTTCCTACTCGAGGTACCTCATGTAAGTGAAATCATGCAGCAGTCATCCTTTCCTGACTGGCTTATTTCACTTATAATGTCTTTAGGCTTCATTCATGTTGTAGCACATGTCAGGATTTCCTTCTTTTATGTGGCCGAAATAAAATTCTGCTGTTTGTAGGTACACCATGTTTTTTTTCATTTCATTTACCTGTCAATGGATATTTGGACTGTTTCCACCTTCTGGCTACTCACTGCAACCATTTTACTCTCATGAAATGAAGCCAAGGCTTGGAGGAAAACACAGTGGGAAGAATTTGGGGAACTGGAGCTGAGCTACTGGATCCAGCCTTCCTACCTCTGGATGAGCCAGATCTGTGGAACAATGGATTTCTTCATTGTTGAAGTGAGTTTGGGGTTTCTTATGGCCATAAGCCACCTAACTGATGCATCTCCCAACACATTGTCTGGTTTCACAACTGTAGAAGAAAATGAAAATGAGCAAAACCACAGAAAAGTGGGAAATATTTTGCTGACACGAATGCCGGGAAAGAATTTTAAAGCACGTTTCGAAGAAGATTTTGTAACTGTATCTGCACTCGCTACTTCTCTCCTGGTGAGTGTGAGTCACCAGTAGTATGAGTGATGGAAATTTTGAAAAGAAAGGCAAATTCAATTAGGTTAAAACGTTTGGTTACAGCTAGTGTATATCACAAATCTCTTCTTTTGACCTTTGAAGAAAGATTTTTGTTGCGAAGAAAAATGAGGCTTTCTTAAATTTTGGCTAAATAAATGCTGCATGGATATTTCAAGAAGGGGAACTAAATTCTGAGCCTGCCCAGGACTCTCACATGTGCCCATCTGCCTCAACTGTGGATGAAGCCAGAGGGTTGGGACCTGTAGGTCCCCTCTTGGTGGTGGCACCATTTGGTAGAAAAGTCTTGAACTCACCGGCAGCCCAGGGGTCTATCCCAGTTAAGTGGCCCCAGGGAAAAATCTAACTTCTCTGGGCCTCTGTTTCCTCCTCTATAAAATGGGTTTACTATTTTCCCTACTTTACTACTTTTCACTTTCCAGTGAAACTGAGAAGTGCTGTACAGATTTAAGATTCCTGGAGGGAAAATATTAACCCATCTTCCGTGCGAAGTTCAGTAGGCTTAGGGCGGGGTGGTAATCCCTCTTGCAAACAGCTCAGCCCGCCCTTTAGACGAGTCTGGAAGCTCAGCTGTCTGAAAGCCCGAGGAAGCAGTGATGGCTTGTGTCTTCAGGGAAGAGATGGGCTCCCTTCCCCGGATTTACCCCCCTACAAAGGTGGACTCTGCCCCTGGGGCTGGTCACACCCACACTGTCCAGCAGCGGCGTCTGCATCTCTCCTGGGGGCCACTCTCCTCATCTGGGCAGCAGAGTAACCGAGACCCAGAGGGTCTACACACCCAGCGGCACACAGCTCTTTGGCGGCGTAGAGCAGATATATATCAAGTACCCGTCTTGGTCTCCGGAGCGCTCCCTGCTACTCCATTATCCCATGCTGCCTTTGTCTCCGAACTCCAGGCCACTTCTCCTGCCGTGTCCCTAGGTCTCGGGGGATTTCCCTCCTTCTGCTCACCAGTCTGTGCACCTGGGCATTTTGGGGTGAGGGGAGGGGGCACCTCCAGGAGGACAGCAGATTCCCATGAGTGGAGACAGGGGTTCCGGGGACACATGTCAGCTCATGAGGCCATGGCTCTGAGCTCGGGGCTCCTCTCTTTGGCCCTCCCCTTGGAGCGGCCTAGAGGACCAGACAGAGACCCTGAAGAGCTTGGGCTGTGATCCTTTTTCAGTAAAAAATGTCTCCATGTATGGGTTCCAAAGAAAGAGGACTCCCCTGGAGGTAAGGATGCATGTGTGGGTGGGGAAGGGGAGCCAGAAGGGCAAGCTGCTCACCTTATGGGGTGCAGGGAACCTATGGGGCCCTGGTTCTAAGGGCAGGGATGTCACCCCCATCACCTTGGTGTCCAGAGCCTGAAAGATGTCTGGCGCCCAGCACATGCTCAGTACATGTTTGTTATGGGGTGAATGAGTGATGGTTCTGCGAATGATTGCCTCAGGCTGCCTCTCTTCCTGTGCCCTCTATAAGGCACCTCCCAGCTTACACCCCCCACCCCCAGACACCCTCCTCCATCCCCTTCTAATATCCTCCCGCTGACCACCTGACCTGCCTGAGTTCATCTCCCTCTTCCTGCCCCATCTGTGTGTCCTTCCTTCTTCCTAGTGGCCCGCCCCATGAAAAAACTTGTTTAGCTGATAATTCTCCTTTCTGGCCTCAGGCTCTGCTATCCCCTACCCTATCACTTGACCAGATGGGCCAATTTGACTCAACCTCTGTCCTCCCTGCAAAAAACCTTAACTTTTTTTAATTCAAGTCCTTAATTCAAGTGGGCTCCTGAAAAGAAACTTGGGTTGTAAGTCATCCAGAGGGGGTAGGAATGAAAGGCACTGTCCATGCAGTGACTCCTGGGCCTTGCACAAGCAGAGATGCCACGTATCCACTCTCGTGGTCTGCAGGAGGCAGTCTTCTGCCCAGAAGACTTTGGTGGGAAATCCAAGTGAGAGGGTGCCAAATTAGGGCTTGGAAGGTAGGGCACTGCATTGTAAGACTTCTGTCCCTCTAGCTTCTGCCCTCCTGCCTGGCCACACCCCTAGCTCTCTGTAGAGTTCCTACCACCATCCCTGAAAGGGCCAGAGAGGACTCGTATATGTCCCCAGCAAGTCCCCTCTGCATCATTGGCCACCAGCCCCTCCTCCCACTGCTGTCCCGTCTAGGGCTTTCCCCTCAGCTGCTTCTGTCTCCTTCTGAAGGGCCAGTACTTAGCACATCCACTCTGCTTGGTCTCACACTGCCAGAGGCCTCATGGGCTTCCCATGTTCGGATCCCGTTCAACAGAGCTTGAGCTCAACCTGGGGCCCCTCCCATCTTCAGTCTTAAAGTACTTCACGTCTTCCATATGAGTTCCTCATTGAAGCTTTACCAAACCTTCAAACCACCATGTGATATTATTGGTGTCTTATGTAAGAAGCAGGAACCCACTCAGACTGGCTCCAGGAGGAGGAGAGGTTTGTGGAGTCATCTCTGAGTCCTAGGGAAAAATGCAACCCAGCTAGATGGCTTGTGAACATTTTAGGGAGGACTATGAGCAGGACTACAGTGACTGCTCCATACTGTGGGGTCACTGGTACCATCTCTCTTACCTACTGCCCCGTGTGTGCCTATGAATTTGCCTCCTTTTGCAGCCATAGTTGCACTCCAGACCCAAGTCAATGAGTTCACAGGCTGGTCTCTGTGATCAGTCTTTCAAGATTTTGAAGTAAGAGTGTGATAGACAGAATCCATGCTCCCCACAGATGTCCACACCCTGCCCAGTGATTCCACTCCTAGGCGTATATCCAAGAGACATGAAAACAGGTGTCCATACAGAAACTTGCAAGCAAATGTTTATAGCAGCATTATTCATAATAGCCAAAGATGGAAACAACCCAAGTGACCATCAGTGGATGAGTGGATAAACAAAATGTGGTCTATCCGTACAATGGAATAGTGTTTAGCAAATAGGAAGGAGAAAATACTGACATCTGCTACAACATGGATAAACCTGGAAACTATTATGGTTAGTGAAATTAGGCACAAGAGATCACATACTATATGAATACCATGGATATGCAACATCCAGAATAGGGAAACCTAGAGAGACAGAAAGTAGATTAACAATTGCTTAGGGCAGGAGAAGGTATGTGGGAATATAGAGGAATGATAGCTAACAGGTATAAAGTTTCTTCTTCTTCTTCTTCTTTTTTAAAGAGTTTATTTATTCATTTGAGAGAGAGAGAGCACAAGCAGAGGGAGAGGGAAAGGCAGATTCTTGCTGAGCAGGGAGCCCAGTGTGGGGCTCGATGCCAGGAACCAGAGATCAGGAGCTGAGCGAAAGGCAGACACTTAACTGACTGAGCCATCCAGGTGTCCCTGAAGTTTCTTCTTCAGGTGACAAAAATGTTCCAGAATTTACTCTGCGATGGTGCTACAATTGTGTGAATACACTAAAAAAACAAAAAACAAAACAAAAAAAACCACCTTGAATTGCACACTTTAAACAGGTGAACTGTATGCTCTGTGAATTTTATGTCAGTAAAGTTGTCAAACAGAAAAGGATGTCGTCCATGTCTTGATCTCTAGAACCTGTGGGTGTGTTACTTTACCTGGCAGAAAGGATGGTAGACGATCCTCGATTATCCAGGTGGTTTTAAAGTAATGACAAGGGTCTTTACAGGAGAGAGGCAGGAGAGAATGAGATACAGCGACAGAAACAGAGAAAAACACAGAGAGAAGAGGTTGGAAGCTACTATGGCTTTGAACTTGGAAGAAGCGCCATGAGCCAAGGCACAGGCAGCCTCTAAGAAGCTGGGAAACATAAGGAAGCAGATTCTCCCCTAGAGCCTCCAGAAGAGTGGGGCCCGGCTGACTCCTTGATTTTAGTCCAGTGAAAGCCATTTCAGACTTATGAGCTTCAGAATAACAAGATAATAATGTGTTATTTTAAGCCACTAAGTTAGTGGCAAATTGTGACAGCAGGAAATGAAACTAAAACAGAAAGTTACAGAGACAAGGTCAAGTGGTGGTGGGTTTTGGAGCGAGGAAATCAAGCGGGGTCAGTAAGTGTCAGGAAAGCAACGCTGCCTACTCCAGGAAGCCTTCCCGACCTCCTCCTCCCAGCTGAGGCTATTTTGAAGGTCTCCTCTGGGACCCGCAACACCAGACCTCCCACTGTTCCCGCCTCGCAGCCCTGGGTTATCCGTCAGTTTCCCTCAGTCATTTGGAGACTTCTTGGGAGGGCAGGATCTTTCACTCATTTTTGCATCTCCAGTGCCTGGAACGGTGCCCGGCACATTGTAAGTGTTCAAATACTTGAGGACCAAATGACTAAGGCCCCCGAAGCTTAGAGTTTGTAAAGAGTAATGATAATAGCCAGTATTCATAGTGTGCTCACTGTGCTAAGTGCTTTCTATTCATTTACTTACATAATCCTCAAATCGGTCCTGTGAGCCAGGTGTCATTATGGTCCCCGTTACACAGAAGAGAGAAAAGAAGTTCAGGAAAGGTAACTATCGTGTTCTGCCTGCCACACATCTGCCCAGCTCAGGGTCTAGGTTCTAAACTTGGGCCATCTGATACCATAGCCACTGACTCCGCATGGTTACCTGTATTCAGATTAATTACAAAACTCCGTGCCTTGGTCACACTGGCTACACCTCAGAAGCCCAGGAAACACCCATGGCTGGTGGTTTCCGTACTGAACGGCATGCGTATGGAACCCTTTTTCATCACAGAAAGTTCTGTTGCACAGCATGGCTCCACACCACCAAGCCGCAGCCTCTCACTATAGCAAATACACTACGGCATTTCAAATCCTTGATTGCCTCGAGAAAAATGAAAGCAGATTCAGCTTGTCTTCTTTCCAAGGCAGGAATGTGGGTTCTGAGGCAAGCCTAGATCTCCTGGGTCTCGTGAGCAGTGGGGTGTCTTACTGGCAGGTGCAGGGTAGAAACAGGCTAACTCTCCACCTTACCTGAATAGATCTGATAACTATGGTCAAGTCCCCGGGGAGGGTTGTGTGGCTAGATTACAGTGAGGCCACTTCCAGCTGATAGCTTTGTCCTTTTAAGGCCCTACGGGGGTGGCCCTGGGCCTCATTCTTCTGTCCTCTGATAAAGCGGGCCTCAAACATACTGTGTTTGCACAACTCCCATACACTTGCGTTGTAGCCAGCCCACCAGAAGCTTCCAGAAGCATAACAGGAAGAGATAGCAACAACAACAATAAAAGAACGTTTAGGGCATGCCTCCTGTCTACCAGGCACCCCTAAGAGCTGTCTTCTAGGCATCATCTTGGTTAATCCTTGCAAGTAGACATTGTTATCCCCAGTTCACAGATGACAGCTGAGATCTGGCAAAGCTAAGGTCACCCATAGGAAGTGGCAGAGCTAAAACATGAACCTGAAAATGGCTGAGAAAAGAAGCCATTTCTGTGTGCTGACGACGCATTCCGGGGAGCCGGTCCCCCACAGAGTTTCCCCTGGAAACTTCGCAAGCAGGAAGGGAAGAGAACAGCCAGAGCTTAGCAAGGGCGCTGCCAGCCCGGAGTGTTCTCCAGCCGAGCACAGGCCTGTGGCTTTGGCTGCTTTCCCCCCACCGGCGGAGAGAGATGAGCTGTTGGGGCCCAGTGAGCCACCCGCCAAGATTGTCCCAGCAGAGATTAGCCAGCTTGCCCAACGGCAGGGATGGGTGTGCTCCCGGGATCCCAGCCCCGGGATGGCTGCCAACCCTCCCTGTCTTCCTCAGAGGCCAGGACACAGGGTTCCACCCGCAGGGAATGGGGGAGGGGTTGCAGGGGACCCCTCTCCACCCACCCACTCTGGCCAGAGACGATGCAGCAGGAGGGAAATCTCAGGATAGCAACACGGCCTGTGGTTTCTGGGGGGGAAAACCACACAAGATTCAGCTTGGGATGGCAGAAGCCACAATCCCCACCGCACTGGGCGTGGCCTGGGAGCACCTTGGCTGCCAATGCCGATATTGGCACAGGACTCCACTGGTGGCTTCTTCTTGTGGCCACTGGCTCTTCCGTCTGTCTGTAACCTCTGGAAGCTGTGGTGATGATGCTGGTCCTGTGCAAGATTGTGGGGGCGGGGGGCGAATACTGAGGAAGAAAGTTCCCAGTTTGCCCTCAGCACACCCCCAGCAAGGGACAGAGACACTTCATGATTTCAACACAGACAACGCGACACTTCATGATTTGAAAACAGACAGGTCCCACAGCATCCAACTTTCCACAGATTCATCCCTGGCGTGAGTACGTCCAATAGCACAGTTCCCTCGGACATTTGAAGTGTTTTGAGCAGAGGTAGACACTGTGGAACATCACAGGTGGTGAACTTCCAGTATGTGTCTTAGAGGCCTAAGTGCCTTACCCTGACCTTCTCTCACAGTATGCAACCTTCCCTCTGTCCGTCCTTGTTCTATCTTCTTTCCTCCACTGGAAAGACACTGTCAGAAATGAGAATCCGCCTGAAGGAGTTTCCCTGAAACAGAACTTCCTATGGTCAAGGGCATGGACGTCTGAGATTAGAGCCCGATATGCGCCTATTCCAATTACCACACAGTCAGTCCCAACAGCTTCCTTCTTTGACAGACTCAACACTGCCACGAATACCTCCTAAGGCACACTTCCGTCACAATGTTTGAAGCGTTTCTGACACAGAAAGACAGTGCGGATGACCACTGGTCTTGAACATCCAATATGTGTTTGGGATGCCTAAGCGCCATAGCCTGCACTTTACTCACAGTACCTAATGTGCCCATAGTCGGTCCGTGTTCTATCTTCATTCCTCAAAGGAGAAGACACAGTTATGAATGAGTATCCACCTGAAGTAGTATCCCTGAACAGATATGTTCCTATGAATCACCTGTAAGGGCCCTGTATGCGACACTTCATTATTTCAACACAGATAGGTCCCACAGCATCCAACTTTCCACAGATTCATCCTTGGCGTGAGTATGTCCAATAGCACAGTTCCCTCGGACATTTGAAGTGTTTTGAGCAGAGGTAGACACTGTGGAACATCACAGGTGGTGAACTTCCAGTATGTGTCTTAGAGGCCTAAGTGCCTTACCCTGACCTTCACTCACAGTATGCAACCTTCCCTCTGTCCGTCCTTGTTCTATCTTCTTTCCTCCACTGGAAAGACACTGTCAGAAATGAGAATCCGCTTGAAGGAGTTTCCCTGAAACAGAACTTACTAAGGTCAAGGGGACGGACGTCTGAGACTAGAGCCCTATATGCGCCTATTCCAATTACCACACAGTCAGTCCCAACAGCTTCCTTCTTTGACAGACTCCACACTGCCACGAATCCCTTCTAAAGCACACTTCCCTGACAATGTTTGAAGCATTTTTGACACAGAAATGGTGGATGACCACTGGTCGTGAACATCCTATATGTGTTTGGGATGCCTAAGCGCCATAGCCTGCACTTTACTCACAGTACCTAATGTGTCCATAGTCCATCCGTGTTCTTTCTTCATACCTCAAAGGAGAAGACACTGTTACGAATGAGTATCGACCTGAAGTAGTATACCTGAACAGATACCTTCCTTTGAATCACCTGTAAGGGCCCTGTGTGTGACACTTCATGATTTCAACACAGACAGGTCCCACAGCATCCAACTTTCCACAGACTCATCCCTGTTGTGAGTACCTTCTATAGAACAGTTCCCTCGCGACATCTGAAGTGTTTTGAGCAGAGGTAGACACTGTGGAACATCACAGGTGGTGAACTTCCAGTATGTGTCTTAGAGGCCTAAGTGCCTTACCCTGACCTTCTCTCACAGTATGCAACCTTCCCTCTGTCCGTCCTTGTTCTACCTTCTTTCCTCCATGGAAAGACACTGTCAGAAATGAGAATCCTCCTGAAGGAGTTTCCCTTAAACAGAACTTCCTGTGGTCAAGGGGATGGACGTCTGAGACTAGAGCCCTATAATCGCCTATTCCAGTTACTACACAGTCTGTCCCAACAGCTTCCTTCTTTGACAGACTCAACACTGCCACGAATCCCTCCTAAGGCACACTTCCGTCACAATGTTTGAAGCGTTTTTGACACAGAAAGACAGTGTGGATGATCACAGGTCATGAACATCCAAAATGTGTTTGGGATGCCTAAGCACCATAGCCTGCACTTTACTCACAGTACCTAATGTGCCCATAGTCGGTCCGTGTTCTATCTTCATTCCTCAAAGGAGAAGACACTGTTACGAATGAGTATCCACCCGAAGTAGTATCCCTGAACAGATATGTTCCTATGAATCGCCTATAAGGGCCCTGTAAGACACGGGTTTCTTACCCCAGGGAAGCTCCCGATCTGATGGAAGCAGCCTACCTCCTCCCTCAGGCCTCACAATCTTGGAGAAGACTCAAAGCCAAGTTCTGCTCCATCGAGGGAGACAGGGCACCTCTAGACGGAAGCGGAATAGAGAGGGAATCCGGGCGTTCTTTCTCAGATCCCCTGTCCTTGGCTGTTCTTGTCAGTGGGTCTCACCTCCCAAAACAAACCCAGGCGCAGAGCAGAGTCCCAGCCCACAGGACGGAAACAAGCCCTGCTTCGTTCTGCATATCGGAATGCAACAAAGGCTGTGCTGTTTTATGCATGAACTTGACTTTCCTCAAATTGACTTTAAAAAGTAAATAACTCATGGGTTTTGATGCTGTCATTCTGGTAACCCCTTCATGTCCAAGTTTTCATGTAGGCATCACTTTTCATTTCTCTTGGGTTGTGCGTAAGAGTGGAATTGCTGGATCTGATGGAAACCCTATCCTGAGGAGCGGCCACATCGTTCTCCACAGCATCTCCCTCATTTTACATTCCCTACCCCCAGCCCCCAGAGGGGATGAGGGTTCTGACGTCTCCACATCCCTGAACATGGCTTTGAGATGCCCACCGGATGTCCAGTTGGAGATGTCAAGGCAGTGTGGAGTTCAAGGGGATCCCAAGGTCATCAGGGGAGAGCCGGTGTTCTGAAATTCTGACACCGTGTGATCGATCGCACTGAGGGGTGAGCGTGGGCCCAACAGCCAGACGCTCGCAAGGGAGGAGGAAGAACCAGCCAAGGAAAGTGAAAAGGGACCTTCCCTGAGGTAGGAGGGGCCAGGACACCTGCTTTTCTGGAAGCCAGGAAAGGGAGGTCTTTCTGGAAAGAGGGAGGAAACAACTATGTCAAATACCGCGGATGAGGAAGACGGTGGGGGGAAGAGGTGACCCTGTATTGGGTTACATGGAAGTTTCTGGTGAGTCTCACAGAAGCGGTTTTGTGTCAGTAGTGGGCAAAAGACTGACTAGCCTGGCGTCAAGAGAGGATGCGAGAAGTCCTGGAGACAGTGAGTGCAGACAACTAGCGAGGAGCTTTTTTTTTTAGTTTAACAGTTTTATTGCGATATACGTCGCATAGCGTAAAATTCACCCATTTATTTATTTATTTTTATTTCATTTTATTTTTGTGTGCAGATAGAATTTTATTTATTTTATTTTATTTTACCCATTTAAAATGCTCAGTTCACAGGCTCCTGGGTGGCTCAGTCAGTTAAGTGTCTGCCTTTGGCTCAGGTCATGATCCTGGGGTCCTGGGATGGAGCCCCATGTTGGGCTCTCTGCTCAGCACAGGGTCTGCTTCTCCTGCTCCCTCTCCTACTCCCCCTGCCTGGGCTCTCTTTTTCTCTCTCTTTGTCAAATAAATAAATCAAATCTTTAAAAAAATAAAGGGTACAGATCAGTGGTTTTTGATAGGCTCACAAAATTGTGCAACCATCAGAGTAATCTAAACTATTTCAACACCTTCCTCCCCATAACTCCTTACCCTCTGGCTTTTAACCCCTACTCCATTCTTCCATAACGTAAACACTGATCTACTTTCTGTCCCTATAGGTGCCCCTACTCTGGACATTTCATATAAGTGGAATAACACAATACGTAGTCGTCTTCTACGTCTGGCTTCTTGCTCTTGGCATCCTGCCTTCACGGTTCATTCATGTAACAGGCGCATTCGTTCCTGCCTCTTCACAGCTGCATAACAGTCCACATTCTGTGCGTCCACTCATCCGTGGGCACTAGGGTTAATTCCACCATGGTGAAGGATGCTGCCACGGACATTTGTGTACGAGTTTTTATCTAGACCTTTGTTTTCACTTCCCTTAGGAAGGAGTTCTGCTGTAAAAGAGGAAAGATGCGGTGGCAGCTGGATGGAGAAGTGGGATCAAGAGTTTAAACCAAAACCAAAAAAAAAATTTAAGACAGGAGTGTGATGCTGCAGAGAGGGGGGAATAATGATGGAGAAGAAGGAGGAGAATGTCCAGAGCCCTGTCCTTGGCAGGGGGGCCCTCCGGCGTGTTAGCGAGGAGCCCCAACACTTCATCTCAGATGTGGGGGGATCTCTGGGAAATGAGGAGGCGGGAGCTTTGGGAAGACCTCTTGTGCTCCCAAGCCTTTCTTTGTTCTCAAGTGTGACACTCGGGGACACTTTCTCCTCCTCCACTCTCTGCCTCTCCTGCTCTTGTTCTCTTTCTGCTCTAGTCCACCTAAGCATGGCCAAGCCTCGAAGGTCCTTTCCTGCTCGGAGACCCTTCTGTCCCTGTGCCCTAGGATTTTACCCTTCCTCATGACTCTCACTGATGCAGAGACTCCCTCTTCGACCGGGGTGACCTCTCTCCAAAGTGCCTGCTCCCGTCATTAACGTCCCCCAGTTTTCCATCAGGCTCATGATGTCCCCTGAGACCCAGTGAAAACTAATTTCTGGTTCTCTGCAGCTACCATGCCGGGCATTGCTAATCCGCTGGATCCTGGATTCACACACTCAGCCAGTATTTAGGGAGGCCATTGCAGGTAACTAGCAGGCACTGAGCTAAGTGCTCGACACCTTGGAGTCAGTCACACAGTTGGATCTATGTTTCCCCGTGTCGGGTGGACCCTCGCCTGTTCACCCTGGATGTCTTCCTGCTCTTGGGCATAGCCTGTCGAGATAGATGGTCAGGGTTCTAATCCTGGCTCCGCCCATTCTTCCCCATGTGTCTTTGGGTAAATTCTTACCTTCTCTGAGTCCATGTTTCTTCTTGTGTAAAATAAAGATGATAATCTCGACTTCACAAGATTATTTTGAGGGTTAAATGGGACGATGCCTTAAAGGGCTTGGCACCCTGCCCAGCATACGGTACGCATTAGCTGCTATCGGGATTATCGTTCCAAACATTATCATTTCTCTGCCCAGCAACATCAGTGACCCCTCCCTCTCTTATAATAAGGGAGCTCCGGTTCTTGGACCTAATTTTGAGGCCCAGGACTTAGCCATGCAGACCCACAGTCTCCTAAACCTCCACCTGGGCTCTCTTCTGAGGTCAGCGGGTTTCTCTGTTCTTTCCAACCTGCCATCCTCCTGCATACTCCCTTGACCTTCCTCAGAGTATGGGTGAAAATTCAAGGCTCTTCTTTCTCTTTCCAGTCCCCGCCCCCTCCATGGCACCCCTACCGGGGTAGGGGGTGTTGACAGCTGGACTGGTGGGGGGGTCATGGTGGGTGAGTGCTCGGATGGGGCTTTTGTCTTTCTTGGGTTTCCACAAGGCCAGACGACAAGCTGAGTCCAAGATGCAGCTGAGGGTTAGAGTGGGGGATGAGTGGTTTGGGCAGCACGGGGGGTTGCTCCAAGTAGGTCTCAAGGCAACCAACCAGGGGTTTATGCGATAACGTAATGAAAGACGCATGCGTGTGCAAGTTGTACACCTGTGTCTACCGTCAGCACTGCTCGGGGGAGAAGGGAACACACACGCTTCCCTGTATGTTCGGACCCTTTCGAGAACATTCTTTCACTTCGTTTCTATAACAACCCTGTGCTGTAGCTGTTCTCCCTTTACAGGGGAGGAATGAAGGCCCAGAATGGTTAGGTGACTTTCCCAAGGATACACAGCAAGCAAGTCATGATGTCGTTCATTTAAACTCTGGCCTCTGGACACCAAGCACGTTTGTATTCTCCCACAGAGGACTCTGGAGTTCACATCATGGCTGAAGCGGGGTGGCAGGGGGGAAGGAAGGGGGGTGGGCAGGTTCTCACGATCTGAGGCTTTCTGAATCCGGATGACTGATCCTGAGCAGGCTTGTGGAAGGCACATGAGACCAGAAACCTGTGCACAAAACTCTCCTCACGTCTTTTCTGACTGTCCTGCAGATGTGTTGCAACTACAGCATTCTGAAAACTCTGCTTATCTTGGCTGCCTTTAAGGGCCCAGGACAGGGCCCTTCCCAGCCCGTTCCATTCCTTGAGACCTCTGCTGCCTTCATACCTCCCGGTGCCTCAGCTTCAGGGCCTTTGGGGAACAAGGGAGAGGACAGAGCTCACTCCCCGAGATGGGAATCCGGAAAGCCTGCCACATGCTATCTTCCTCCCTGGCTGGCGCCAGGCCATAGCCCATACCGACATGTAGAAGTGACACCAAGGGAGCCATGATGAAGGTCAGCACCCTCCAGCCTTGTTCTGGCCAGGGCCACACTATGCCAGCCTGCTGAGGTCACCCCCAACCTGGCCTCCCTTTCCCCTGGCTTCGAGGCCCTCCACTGTGGGCTCTGCAGCCCAGGGCTGGCTTGGGGGGTATCACAGTGGCTGCCATTAATAGTGGTCCCATGTCCATACCACACCCCCACCCCCGAAGGTACGTGAGGGTCAGAGGTACGTGCTTGGCAGCAGCCTTACCACCGAGACCTGGCTGGGGGTGGGAAATGTGTGGAATTTGGGAGAGGGTGCGGTCCTAGAGCCAAACATTTGGGCACCATTGTTTCTTCAGGAGGCCCACACAGAAACCTCCGAATTATGCCTTTTCCCTGAAGCCAAAAATGTTTCTAGTGTCCATTCCCTAGAGAGTAGATCACTGGACACTCTCCAGGGACTGGGCAATGCTGCTTCTTCCCATAAAACAAAGCTATAAAACTATTGTCCTGCCCTCCTCTGGCCACAGGCCCGCTGCCCCCCAGAGCTCACGCCTTTCAAGGCCAAAGTCAAAAATCACTGATGAGCTCAGCTGGGAAATCTCCGTCTCAGTGGCCTTCACGTGGCTACCCTCCCCTGTCTCCCCAGCCTGGGGAGAGGGTGGAGGGAAGGGCTGAGGCCGAAGAGGGAGAGGCGAGGAAGGGTGTTGGAAATCATTCCTCTCGTTTTCAAATGAGGAAACTGAGGCTGAGCCGCAGAAAGCCTGCCCAAGAGTGAAACTGCCTGCCCGTGCCTGGTGCTGGGTGGCACACCAGCTCCTTCGTCGCCCCCACACCTCCAATGCACATAAATCCCCAGGTTAGTTTGCCAGGTGATGAGACCTGGGCTGGGAGCTTTAGGCAGTCCCCTGGTGTCACACAGCATGGAAGGGGAACATGGATTCCACCGCTGGACTGCGGCTCCCCCCCCCCCCCACCTGCTACCCTTGGGGCCATCATCCAAGTGCTTTGAGAATTAATCTGCTCCCATGAGGGGCCAGGAATGGCAGAGACCCTCAGGTGAGGGTCCCCAGAAGGGGACTCAGTACGGACACCCAGAGGGTAGACCCAAAGCCAGTCAGCTCTGGGTTCCTGCTGGCTGTGGGACTTGGGGCAAGTTATTTACCAGCCTACGCCTCACTCTCCTCTTTGTTAAAGTGGGTCTAAGATTAGTGCATATGTTATAGGTTGTTGTGAAGATGCACGAGATCCCATAGGGGTGGGCTTGGTGCCAGGCAGACGTTTCGTGCTCTCCACACCAGAGCTTGTATTGCTGTCATCCCAAGACCCGAGGCGTGGGCATCCCCTCCCCCTCACCTAGCAATCCATCCTGTCCCTTCCCCAGCGGGGACAGTTGAGTTATAAGGAGCCTTGGCCACAGGAGATGGATCAAAGGTGCAGGATTGGACAACAATTTCCATTTTACAACTGTGAATCGCTTGACCTCCCCAGTGACAGCCAGGTTCTTTAGCCACCTCCGCCTCCCAGCCCAGGAGTAAGGACAGGCACCGGGGCATCACCGAGGGTCTGAGCCACCGCTCTCCCTCCCACCTCTCCTTAGCCTCCTCTTCTCGGCAGCTGCAAACTGCTGGGGGGGGTGGGTAGGTAGGACACAAGACTGGGCCTGGGGGGAGGCCGGGGTCCCCCAGGCTCGCAGAGCTGCAGATAGGGGTTGCGAGCCCAGCCAGCTGTGGTCAGGGCCCGCCCTGGAGGGCGTGGAGGGCTCGAGGCTCACACATCCCTCCCCTTCCCTGGATCCTGATAGCGAGCACTCAGGTCCTGCTGCTGACAGCGGAGGTCAGAGAATCCTCCGTGTTCCCACGGAGGGCAGCCTAAGGAAAAAATGCGTGTGATTTCACTCTCTGCGAGTGACAGCTGGTCTAGAGGAAGGCACACTGCTTTCTCTCTTTTCACCCTTTGAACAGCCCTGTTCTAGTAGCAACTTGCACAAGGGAATTATTATTATTATTATTATTTCCACTCAAAATATAATGATAGGAGCTCCCAAACCACAGCCTCCCATCCTTGGTGCTGCGGGGAAGTCAGGTGTGTAATCACCACACGCAGTCACCCCTGCTCCCTCCCTCCTCTCTCACTCTCCCTCCCGCCCAGCCAAGCTAGCTCCTGCCCCCAAAGACCTGCCTGGGACTTCTCTGGCGCTGGGCCGGTGGGATCATTTTGTTCCCCTGCTGACCCCCCGCTGCCTCTGGAAGGCCCCACCTTCCACCGGGTATAAACTCAGCAGCTGCTATGGTTTGAGACCCCGGAGCTGAGATCCGTGGGCTGGAAGGGCTTTGCTCCGGATTCTCAGCCTCCAGGGTGGGTAGCCACGGACTAAAGCCGATGTTGTACAAGGTGGAGGGTGGACAGAGACCTGGGTGTGCAGGGGGCCTTGCAGTCAGCTCTCTGACTGGGTCCCTCTTCTGCAGACTCCCTCCGGCTCCTCAGCCCTTCCAGAAGCTTAGGAGGACAACAGGAGGGTCGTTGGGCAGTTCCTGAAAGGGCCCTGGGGCCTGCCTCTGACTGGGAAGTCTGGCTGCAGCTCCTTCGAGGAGTTGTCCAGTGGGGAAGGAAGGTCGCTCGGTCACCAGCTGGTTTCTCCTGCCACAGTTGTCGTGGATGCGGTAAGTGGAGCAAGGGCTGTCGAGATAAGGGGGCAGTGTCCCCACCCACGGGCCCCCCAGCAGCGATATCAGTCATCTAGTTCTGCTTCTGGAGGTGATGACTCACGAGAGAGGCGGGGTCGGGAAGGGAGGGTGCCTGTGGCCGCCTCTCTCCGTAGGACACATCCCAGGAACCCCTGCAGCCTGACAAAGCCTCGTGAGCCCGGGGGCCTGCTGTCTTGCCTTTCAGCGCTGGGTTAGGGACCCCAGTTCCCTTTTGACCGAATCACCCGAGAGCTACAGCCTGGGCCCTCCCTGCTGCTCCCGTTGGCTGTGCTTCTGCTAGACATGTCACTCAGGATTCAGATCATCTGTAGCGTAGAGAACACCAATAGGGAGACTCTTCAACGATGACCTGACTAGCTAGGAAGGTCGGTGGCTGCTGGTTTGCAGTAAGTCATCTTCTCTTTCTGACCATTCCAAGAATCAACCAAAAAATCGGGTAAGGAAATAACATTCTAGTGTGATCGCCAGTCAGAGGTGTACAACGCCAGGGACTAGCTCTCTTTTCTTGATCCTCTGGCTGTGGTTCGGCCCTCCTCCCGTCCGTTCGCTCAACACCTGTCCTGTTCTGGGTATCCCAGGTGTGGGGGAGTGTTCGAGGACAGGCTTCCTCCCATGAGCCGGGGACACAGTGGCGGGCAGTGGAGGGGCACGGCCCACCTGTGTGTGCTGGTGAGGTGTGAGATGGCCCACAGCATCAGCTCACTGAATTCTGCCCGGTGAGGAGTTGAGCATCAGAGAAAGTGACATGGGGACTGGGCCTTCAAGGATAGGAAGTTCCCCAAGTAGACAAGCCCAGGAGGGCACTATGGGCCCAGGGAGGACCACCAGGGAAAATACAAACCTTCCAGATAAAACTTCAGATAAACAATAACATTTTCAGTTTGTATCTCAAATATTACCCAAGACACACTTACGCAAAAAAGTTGTTTGTTATTTACCTGAAATTTAAACTTATCTGGACATCCTGAATTTGACTTGCTGAATGTGGCAACCGTCTGTCCAGAGGGGCAGGAGTGAAGACAGAAGCAGCATTTGAGGGAGGAGGGATCAGGCTGTTTAAGAGTCACAGAGCTTTGGGCCCTGGGCAGCCTCGATGGTTTCCTCGGGCAGGTCCCAACTTAGCTTGGTATTAGACCACCTGGGGGCAAATGGAACCCCGAGGCCATCACCCTGGGTTGCCGCTTATCCCTTCTTCCCAGGACCACCTCATCGCCAGCTAGAGAAATCCAGGTTCAAGTAGTCACAGTTTTGTTTTTGTTTTTTTGTTTTTTTCTTTCCCAGGCTTCTGTATCCGTCATCCTCCCTTGGATCAATATCCATTCACACCATTCAGCAAATACAAGGTGCCAGTACAGTGCTTGGCACTGGAGAGACGTGGCATGTGGAACAGACATGGAATTTACAACACGTACCTTTTCAAACATTTTCTGGTGTATATGCAATGAGTGGGCGTAGAGACTAAAAAATGCACACATAAGCACATACGAACTAAATTTCTCTTATCCTCTTTTTTTTTTTAAATACCTATCTCAGAGAAAAGAAATTTCTGAGCCAGAGATCTCCCCTGGAATTCTTGATTCTTTCTGCATTTCCAGCATGGAGCAGAAGAGCTGAGTCTGTTCCTTGCTGTTCCCTCTCCTGTGCTGATTTGAGAAACCCCTGTTAAAAGATACAGAAGAAGAAGGGTGACTGTCCCAGCCCCTCAAATGCTAATCTGATGAGGGACACAGAGTGTCTACTAAAAACAAACACCATACACCCCCAACGCAAAACCACTTCTAAGACAAGTATTTAATTAGAAACACAAATCAGTAACAACTGTAACGCTATCTCCATCAAGGTTGATAATGGCCTTCAAGGGTTAGGCAAGTACTGTGTCCTGAACACTTCTCATGCCTTGTTCCATTTAGCCTGTGCCCTCAGAAGAGTGCTGTAGACTCCATATTATTAGCCCCGAAAGACAGGTGAAGAAATGACAGCCCTGGGTGAGTGGGTAATTTGCCCGAGGTCCAACTGGCAAGTAGCAGAGCCAGGTTTGAAGTTGGGTCTTCAAAACTGCAGACTTCATAAACTTAACCACAGTGTTAAAGACCTGGAGGGAGGGTCTGTGCCACTGCAATCTGAAGTTGCCCACGAGTAAATGCAAATGTGTGTGCATTTGCACAAGTATGTTTGCTTCTACACCAAGGAACTGGTCTTAGCCAACCCTTTCACAGGCTAAGGATGGTAATTGAGCCAGAAGACGTTAATTAGGTAAATTATCTCAAGGTTGGAAATGTAAACCTTCTCTCATTGTTTATTCCTCCCCCTGGAGAATCACTGGTTGAAACCTGAGAACTTGTTAGAAATGCAAATTTTCCGACCCATCAACAACTTCCACTGAATCAGAAACTCCAAGAGTGGGGCCCGACATCTGTGTTTGATAAGTCTTCCAGGCAGCTCTGATGTCCCTTTAGGTCTGAAAGCCGCTATTCTAGAAGGACTTTCCAGCCACTGCCAAGTTTCTAGAGCCTTTGCTCTATTGATGAAGGAAGAGGCAGCCCTAAGGGGCTTGTAGCTGGGATTAGGGTTCCCTGGGCCTGGTGTCTGGCGCAGGATAGATACCCAGCAAATGCACGTGGGTAAATGCATCACCAGCCCCCAGGGTTCACGACTCTGTCACCATGTCAGGAGGACACTGTCACTTGGATAACCCCTTGCCTGGACTACAATATTGGGCTGACCAGAGGCACCCTGAAGAGAGCAGAAAGGTAAAATTTCACTTCACCTATTTCTCGGGATGAACAGAGACTGTGAGAGGGACTTCCCCTGCTTCCAACCTTGAGTTTTCTGAGCAGGAGGTATCAAAAGAGTTAAAAGTTGGCACAGGGATAACTGGCTTATCTGGTTTGTGCTGATAGACTAACTCTCTGAGCAAAAAGCTCTGGCTTGCATATTTGGTGATTGCTAGGATGTGACTACCTCCCCCGCGGCCCAGGGACACACGGCTGGCTCTCAGGGTCCCATCCAGCACATCATGAGCCCTAGCTAGTTTAAAACCATATTCGTTTAAAACCATAAGACTACTTGTTTTAAAAGTAGGAAGGTAATATATAGTATAGGAAAATCAAACAGCACAGAGGGCCTAGAAGGAGACACTACCTGTCACCTTTGGTCTTACCCCCAGAGAACCAGCTGCAAAAATTCTGGTTTTAGCTCCACAGCCCCAAAGGGAGGCCTTAAACCAGCATGCTCCACTTATCATGCCCAGTGTCCACCGATGCCCTGGCTGGAAGGGCTAGGAATCTAGCTCGTCTCTACCACCTTCCATTCCCTGCCACCCCCTCTGCCACTTGATTGTTTTGCTGAGATTTTGCAATTCTTCCATTGGTTACCTTTACGTCTTTACCTAAAGGTAGCAGGCCCTTGTTTAGTATTTGTTCTTAGAACAGGTGCTATTAGAGCCATTTCAGACATATTCGTGATTGAATCTTCACAGCAGCCCTCTGCGGGGGCTGTTTTCATTCCCATTTTATAGATGAGAAAAGAGGCAGAGAGAGGTTAAGTAACTCGCCCAAGCTCGTAAAAGGCAGAGATGGGATTCAAACCCAGACAGGGTGTCTCCAGAGTCCATGTTTTGAAACTTCTCAGAGAAAGGTCATATAAAATGACTCAGTGTTGGGGGGGCAGCTGCAGGCGAACAACCCCAGAAATATAAATATATCCGCAAGCTCTAGACTATTTGATTTAGTGCCCTTAGAAAAAAACACATCTGGGGAGGGATACTGTCTACACAAGAGTGCTCCTGCCCTCAGGTAGACTAGGCTGGAATGGCGCAGGGCCCTGCCCACCATTAGAAATAGGGCGGGTGGGAGTTACTGAAGGCCTGTGGTCAAAATATCGTTTACATTTGCATATGAGGTCCCCAGGAATTTCATAAAGCTGTGTCTGTGAACGTGGTTTGTTTTCCCCACCAAACCGCGCCTTTCCAAGCTGGGAGGTTTGTATCTTTTTCTAGTTTGGGGAGACTTTCTTCTCTTAGTTCTTTGATAATTTCTTCCTCTTTATTATCTCTCTTGGCTTTCTGGACTCTTAGACTGATTCTCTGTCTCTATTTCTTTTTGGCTTATATTCGGGAAGATGGGTTCCTCTTTTTCTTCCAGCCCTTACAGTCAATATTTTATTTTAGCAATCACAGTTTTAATTTCCAGGAACCTTTCTTCCTCTTTAATGGTCCCTTTTCCACATCGACCTATTTCTGGTTTATAGACGCCATCTGTATCTTCTCAGATCACTCCGGAAGTTACAAATTAGAATTATCTTAGAGTGCTCTGAATTCGCTCTATTTCCTTTGAGCCCAGTTGTTCTGGTTTCTAATCTAGATTTTTCAACTTCCTGGCTTTTCTGTGCTCCGGGTCTGGGTCTCGCTGTGAGGCCTGGGGGTGGGCCTATGAGGATAAGCTCCTGTCCTCAGGGAGCTCACCATTTCCCAACAGATGGCAGACAGCGACAGAGTCGGCCTGGAGCGAGTCCCTAGGCACGGGACCACCCTGTGTTCACACCTTCCACACCGGGCTTAACGTCCAGTCTCTTGTCTGCCAGCCCCACCGGACGGTGATCAGGGGCTGTCATCCTGTATTTATTCCAAGAAGGTCCTTGGTAAAAGTTTGATACATCTTGGTTGAATGAAACTAAATTTTTTTTTGTAAAAGAGATTTTCTTTATTTATTTGTCAGAAACAGCGCAAGCAGGGGGAGTGCCAGGCAGAGGGAGAAGCAGGCTCCCCACTGAGCAAGGGGCCCCATGACGCAGGACTCGATCCCAGGACCCTGGGATCACGACCTGAGCCGAAGGCAAACTGAGCCCCTAACTGAACCACCCAGGCATCCCTGTTATTGTTGATTATTCACACACACACACACACACACACACACACACACACACTGCCATGGGGCCTCTGGAAGGATGGGGGAAACCAGAACCAAATGCCACTCCTCAGGAAGCTTTTGCAGAGGCAGGAAAATCAGAGCAACTCCAAGGCCACTGCCACCTCACCTTCTGAATAAACCATCCACTCACTTTCTGAATAAAGCCCAGACCCACCACCACCTTTCCTCTCCCCAGCGGCTACAAACTGTCACTTTTACCTGACGTTTCTGAGCATCCAAACTTCTGCCTCCTGACGCCTGGAAACTTGCAGCTTTCTAAGCCTCTTGCTTACAGGCATGGCAGAGAGGCCGTGGCCAGGGGCTCCCGGCTGCCTCCCTGCCTCTCCCCTCTCTCCTGGAGAGGTGGAGCCCTCCTGGCCAAGGACGGTGGGTCAGGGCCCAGGATCTCAGGTCCTCCGTTCAGGCATGCATGCATTCATTTAGCACTTAATCCTTTCTTCAGGAAACCTTCTATATTAGACTTAGCGCTGGGCTCCAGAAATGTAAAAAACAAAAAAAGAAAAAGATCTGGTGCCCCCCCGCCCCCTTACCAGTTCCAGGAGCTCATTCCTCCAGGCGTGAGCAGCGTGACTCTGCCTGCCTTGCCTGGGCCCGCTCTGGGTTTTCATGGACTTGACCCTCTGCTCCCAGGCCTGCCTCCACACTCGGCTTCTCCCCCCTTAAGCGGGTGCTCAGTAGGCAGGTGTTGGTGGAAGGAATGAATGAGTAGTAGCGTGGCCTTACATGGTGGGCACAGGCCCAGCTTCCGCACCCCGAGGGGACGCACTGCCCACTCCCGAAGTGTCAGTGTCGTGGAGTCCCAGGGAGAGTGTGAGACCCCCCGGGGACAAGAAGACACAAAACTGCCTTTGGCCTCTTTCCTCCAGCACCCGCCCTGGGGGTGGAGCGGACTCTGCTGGCCCAGGCGCCAGCGGGGAGGGCTGTGCTCGTTAAAACCGGGATCAAAGAGAGCCCAGAAACACTGCGGAGTCTCAGTAACAAAGAGCCAAGACTGGAGAGTGAGGAGGGAAGAGGGGGCGGGTAAAGGGAGGCTTCTGGCTTCTGATGAGCTTCCGGGTTAGAGAGAGGAAAACACGGGTTAACGTGAGGCCCAGGGCCTGGACCCCGCCATGCCTGTTCTGAGCTGGGGCTGTGGTCAGCCCAGCGAAGGCGGCCCAGGCTTCCTGGGGCATCCGGCCAGGGGCAGTCACAGAGCCAGACTCAGCTGTGAACCACACTGGAATTCCCCATTTTTCTGCCCTCCCCTGTCAGAGCACAGGTTCTGCCCTTTGCTCCCCAGGTAGTAGGGATGGCTCTTCTCTGAGATGCCATCAGTCTTCTCTCTCTGCTCGTGGGCCACCGGGGCTAGGCTGGAGCAATGGAGCCTGGGAGCCCCGGCCAGGAATCCACAAGAGGGGCCTTCTTCCTCTAGGATATACAAAAGGGCTGCAGGAAACCACCCACCGCTAGGAGGAATCTGAGGGCCAAGTGAGCCCGCTGAGCAGAAGCCTCCCCTCCCCAAGTCCCAGGGCAGCTCCTGGCAAGTGCACAGGCGGGCAGAACAATGGGAGGACAGGAGAGGGTGCAGGCCCAGATGCGGGGGCATTCAAGGCTGGGACTCCAGCCCTGTGAGCATCTGGGGGCAGGTTAAGACCTAGGGGTCCCATTTGGAGGACCAAGGTCGCTGGGCCTGGACAGTGTGGCCTGGGCCCGGGGCGGGGGGGCATGCCAGGAAGGAGATGGGGTGCTGGGGTGGGTGAGTGGCCCACGGTAGCCGTTGGGACCCGGAGGCCTGGCTGGAGCAAAGGTTACAAAGCTCTTTATGGGAGGCTCTTGGGAAGCCCCAGATGGGCAGGTAGGTAGGTTTCCTGGGGCTTGTTGAAAAGTTTAGTGGGGTCTGTTTGCAAAACATCTGGAGAATCTAGGTCTCTGGCTCATCAGGCTGGAAAGCATTCCACCAGGCAGCAGGCACACTGCTGGGTACACGGGCAGACAGGACCACAGAGGAGGTGAGGAGGTTGTGCCCCAAAGACCCAGACCCTCTGTCCTTGTGATGGAAAGAGAAAGAGAACTGTCTTCAAGAAAAGAGGAGTGAAGCGGGAATTTCTTTCCATTTGCGTCTTTCACACCCCCTAAGAGGTTGGCGTTTCCCTTTCTGCAACTGTCTCCTCCCCCCAGCCCCCTGCCCAGCCAGCCCACGGAGCCTTGACAACACTGGGGACTGCAGTGGGGTCCAGCACGATCTGAGCCTCAGGGGCAGGAGGGGGAGAGCCCCACATGCCCCACACTCTTGGAAAGAGCCAGGGATGAGGTGCTGCTGAGGGTCTAGACACCTGCCCTGTGCTCGGGCTGAGCGAACATGGACGTGTAAGTGTGTGGTGTGTGTGAGAAGGAAGTGTGTGTGAACATGAACACGTGTGTCTGCGTATGTGAGGTGTGTGCATGACGGCAAGTGAACGAGGATGGGAGGCTATGAGCCTGTGTGGGTGTGAGTGTGTATTGTGCGTGTGTGGTGTGGGTGAATGGGGTGTGTATGTGGCGGGTATGAGCATGTAGGGGGCTCCCCAGCCTGCTGGGACCTGCACTCTCCAAAGGATCCTTTGGAGCTGATCATGATGCGTTTTTGGGGCAGTGGTTGGTGGGATGGAGAGATCAGGTTTCCAGGTCTAGAACTGGGCTTCTGGGGGTATTTTCCCCAATTCCCTAGAGAAAGAATCCGGTTAACCAGACCAACAGCTGGCAGACTTTGCCTTCCTCCCTTGACTCCACCCCATGACTGTGTGTGTGCCTGAAAGTGTACATGAGCACACGGCGTGGTCATGGCACGTGGGCCTCTTAGGGACTCCACAGAGCTGACCCGAGGTACGTACATCTCACTGTGGGTGTGGGTGATTTCTGTCCCTGTGGACGAAGATGTTCTTATCCACCGTGAGGATACTGGACATGGCTTTGGAGCCTCTGTCAGGGGCTTGGAGCCAACCAGCTCACGGGCAGGTGGGTAGGAAGTTGCCTTAAGTCAGAGGGCGCTGCGTGGCTCCCCCCTTAAGAATTGAGCCTACTGCCCTGATCACTGAGGCCTCTGCTTCTCTTAGCTCCATGTGGGGTAGGTTTGGGCTCTGGGGATGAAGATGGCCAACAGAGCCCCTGACCAGCTGTTCTTCCTTTGCTTTATGTCCAGCCGGAGTCTCCCCCAGGCCACATCATAATGTGCCGGCGTGATCCAGGAAGGTCTGGAGCCTCAGTGGACCCACGGGGTGGGCTTGTGGCAGGAGAATGAATCCCGGCTGGATTCAGGCAAAGTGGAAGGACCGCACGGGGTTTGGGTATGCCTTGGTCCCAAAATAAACTTGTGAGTCCTTGGAAACTCAGCTCAACCCCAGTGACCACATGTGTCAGAATTAAGAGCTCCGCCTCTGGAGTCAGATTTGAGTTCAGTCCTCTCTCTACCACTCACCATGTTGTGAGACCTTAAGTTACTTCATTTCTCTGAACCTCAGTTTCTTCAACTATAAAATGGGTATAATACTTTTTTCAGCGTGGAAGTGTCATAAGGAGTAGTCCCTCTTCAGACGGCTCAGTTGGGTGATGGAGAAGACGGGTGATATGGGGAGACTAGTGAGAACAGAGGCCTCTGGAAGGCTCTAGGAAACAGAACACTCCCCATGTTCTCTCCAGGGCCCTATTGCAAACACACGGGCCTGAGATGTCCGAGCCAGGAGAATCCTGGAGACCATTCAAGGTGGTCAGCTTCTCAGAGGCCGGGCTGGGACTGGAGTCCAGCCCTCCTGACTTGATGGGACTCATTCCAGAGAACGTGACAGGGATTCAAGCATGACCAACAGATCTGGAATCCATCGAGTCTGGCTTCAAATCCTAGCTCTGCCACACAGTCACCTTCCCTCTCCAATCCTGTCCTTTTATCCCTAAAATGAGATTAATACCAATCTGCCACTCAGAGTTGTGCTGGCCAACACGGCAGCTGCCTGAAGTCACTACTACAATTCAGTTAAAATGGAAATGAACAAAATCTACGTTCTCTGTTGTGCTAGCCACACTTCAAATGCTCAGCAGCCACATGCGGCTAGTGCGCACTATACCGGACGGTGAAGACACGGGCTACAGTAAGTGGCTTGTCATAAAGTCTAAATGACACGATGCAGATGAAGTGCATACCTCCAGCTGTCACTGTTCCATTTTTTTTTTTAATTTTAAAGATCCATTTATTTATTTTTTTTAAGAAAGAGGCTTTTTTTTTTTTTAAAGATTTTATTTATTTATTTGACACACAGAGAGAGAAATCACAAGTAGTCAGAGAGGCAGAGAGAGAGGGGGAAGCAGGCTCTCCGATGAGCAGAGAGCCCGATGCGGGACTCGATCCCAGGACCCTGAGATCATGACCTGAGCCGAAGGCAGAGGCTTAACCCACTGAGCCACCCAGGTGCCCAAAGATCCATTTATTTATTTGAGAGGGAGAGAATGGGGGGAGGGACAGAGAGAGAAACTCAAGCAGATTCCATGTGAGCACACGGTGTGGTCACTGCACGTGAGCATGGAGCCCGGCGTGGGGCTCGATCCCACCACCCGGCGATCGCACCCCTCACACCCCTCGCTGAAACCAACAGTCACACATCAACTGAGCCACCCAGGTTCCCCCAGCTGTGGCTGCTATTACTGGAGCCTCTGGAGTGGTCTTGCTCTCAGCAAGGGTGGCCTATTGGTTAGGACGCTCCTTGGCACCGTGACTGCACCGCAGAATGTGTGGATAGAGCAGTAACCGTCTACGCGTCTCCTCGAGCCACTCTGAGGGTGGGAACAGATTGTTCAAGCTCTGTACTTCACTGACAAGGAAACTGAGATGCTGAGAGGTGACAGGACTTCCCCAAAGTCACCCGACGGAGCAGAGACCGGAGAACTCTTTCCTGACCCCTCACCCGGTGATCCTTGCCACCTGCCCTCCTGTAAGGGCGCTCAGAGCCAGTGGCATCAAGGTTGTCTGGCGGCTTCGTGAAAGCTCAAATTTGCAGGCCCCACCGCGAGGTCTGCTTTCTTACCAGGAGCTCCAGGCGCTTTGGATCCCTAGCCAGCCTGTGGACACGAGGCCAGGACATCAGGCTCTGACTGGCTCAGGCCCCTGGTGCGGTAAGCATGGCAGGCTCGGGGGGCAATGACCTCCTTCACCCCTCACATCCCCTTGAGTCGGTTTCCCCAGCGGAGCCCTTCTTTCCCCTCTGACACACATCGGAAATTCTCAGGGTGCCTTGGGAAGGGTGACCAAGTGAAGACCTTCCGGCGGCTTCTATTGGACATACCTGCGCAGCTGCTCTGGCCAAGGTGGCCCACACTGCAGCTTGAGGAGGCCTAGAAAGTGCTCAGGCCATGGCACGGTGCTCACTGAGGGACTGTTTTTGGCCTGGGCACTTTGAATTTGCCTCAGGCAATTTGGCCCACAAAGGAGGCAGTCACTCCAGGCCTGGCTGCCCAGAGCAGCCCTAACAAGATGGCTGCTGGCCAGCCGTCAGTGTTGTTTGGCTCAGGGGGACCGCTCTCTCTGACAGGAAGCCTTTAATCTCCACAGCGGTAATCAGGAGTTGAGAGGGACCAGCTTCCCACTCCAGGGAGCTCAGTGGGATTGTGCAACACGCCCTTTGCAAGGGGAACCCCTTTTCATCTGAGCACACCAAGTGTCTTGTTATCCATGTGGCCTGGGAACAGAGAGAACACTTGTCGGCATCTGTCCCCTGTGTACGTGCAGTTTAGCTGTGGCTCTGGGAATTGATGAACAAAACAGGATCTGGGCAGGGGAGGGGTGCTTAGGCTGGGGGCGTGCAGCTGGACGGCCCACCATCATCTGGAGTGGGCACTTTCTAGAAAGTGTCCCTGCTCGGCACAACTAGCCTCAGACACACCACTTTCCAGTGGGGAATCTTCCCAAGAAAGGGAGTCCCCTTGGAACTCCTTCTTCCTCTGTTCAGAGCTTACTAGGTCTCAAGAGGGGCTCTTTGCAACCCTCAGCCCCCCTGTCCCTTCCCCCCCAGTGTAGAGCCCAGGGAGACTCTCCACCTGGCTGAAGCTGAGGAGGGGGAGGCCAGGTTGGCAGGACTCGGACACCCACCCCCCAAGCAAGCTGACGGGGAGGATGTGTTTGTGGTGAAATGACCACTCAAGCTGTGGTCTCTCACTCACTCCCTACTCATGTATCCACTCAACACACCTTCCCTGAGGGCTTCTTACGTGCTCTAGGCTCCGGGAAAGGCGGAGTCCTTGTTCTGGGGAGCTTCTGTTCTTATGGGGGTGGCTGAGACAGAAAATACACTAATACAAAATTAAGAAAGGGGCTATGAAAAAAGCGAAAGCAGAGAGAAGACGGGTGGGCGGGGAGCAGTTTTGGACCGGGCGGCCAGGGAAACGGGCTCAGGAAGCCTGGACTTACTCTACGTTCAGGCTGGTTTTCAAAACATCCTGGACGCCATCGTTGCTCTTAGAAATCAGAGGTTAAACTACCTCTCGAGACCCTGGGTTTGTCCCCACGCTGTAGACAAGCTCCATGAGAGTCGAATATTCCTGTATCTAAATGAATCAGCCACAAACCACAGACCTTTGATGATGTGATGGAAACGGGGCAGGCCGATGTTACATCTGTTCCCTTTATGGCGGCTGCGCTCAGACCTGCGGCTGACAGAAGGTTCTGCTTATGTCACCAAGGCCTCGGTCTCAAGAAAGTGTCCCCTTTAGGCCACTCTCCCGGCTTTCAGTTTCCTGAACCGACACCTTGGATCCGCCCTGCTCGGTGCCCCTCTTTAAGAAGGATGGGGGTGCAAAGGTATCATTTGCGATAAGGAAAGGCCTGCCTGGAGGCCCGTCTGCCACGACTGATACGGGCTCCCCCACACTGACAGGTGCTCAGGCAGGGCACGCAAGGCCAGTCCCTCCCTGAACAGGCGGCAGGTGTGGTAGATTTAATGGCAGAGATACAGCGGGGGTCCCTGCCGCCTTGAGGCCTGGAGGGACCTGGTGTGGGAGTCAGGCAGACCCAGAACCAAGTCCAGGCCTTGCTACTTCCTGGGTCGCCTGCATCCCCTAAGCCTCAGTTTCTCCATCTGTGAAAGGAGGATCTTCAGCCAGCTTGAACAGCCCGTGCCTGAGCCCCCGGCATGTGCTAGACAGCTGGTAAATGGCCTGGGCCACCCCCCCCCCCCACCCCTGGCAAAGACTTAATGTCACTCAGCTTTGATTCTTTATCTGTGAAAGCGAGATATCAATACACTGTCCTCCCGGGGGAATGGGAGGGTGAAGTGACACGTGCAAAGTCACCCGCCAGGGGCCAGGGGTTCTGCAGTGTGTGTCTAATGGACACGGGGAGCCCAGTAGACCGGTGCGTGGAGAGGCGTGACATGGGCCCCCAAAGCCCTGCTCCCTGGCGACCTGCTGTGTCAGGGAAGAGAAAGTGAGGGAGAGAAAGTGAGGGGAAGGACTTTCTGGATGTTTCTGCCGATTTCAGTTTTGGTTTCAGGATCAGAACCAACTTCAGGAACGCACCCGCTGAACAGATCTCATCCCCAAGGCGGGGCCACGTGGTGCGAGGCCAGAGGTTCACGAAAGTGCAGTCTCATGGCGTCTACTTGCCTTGCCGGAGAGATAGTTCTGCTTCTCCAGGTTCACCATTAGCCTTTCCGTCTGCTGACTCATTCTCACACAGCTCCAGCCCCGGAAAGCTGAGCATGCGGAAGGAGGCCTATTAATAGCCTTTTCCTGGGACACTCATCCTGACTTTTCCTAAGACAGTTTGAATGCAAACACGGATCCCTACCCCTCCTGCTCCTCTCCACCCTGCCGCCAGTCCCCTCATAGAGACTAAGAAGGAACAGCTCTGGGCCCCGAGTCCTGCCCGGAAGGCCCTAGAGCTTCCATTCTGTCCCTTCTAGATTTGTTGGGATTTCAAAATGGAGGCCTGTTCGCTTTAAGAGAGCAAGGCGTGGGGACGCTCCTTCGAGAGTGTTCCCAGAAGGCTCCACTAAGATTCCCCACAAGGCTCTTAGATGGGAAGCTGCAACAAGCAAGAAGGCGGGTGCAGAGCAAACCCCGGACAGGGTCCCGAGGCCCAGTGGAAGGCAGAAAGCAGCTGTGCCCGGCAGCAAGGCTAGGCTTGTGCGGGAAGAGGCTTTACGGTCCCTGGGCTCCTGCCCACTTCAGTGCGCAGTTGAACCTGGTCTGGCAAATGCACAGAGCAGAGAAGTCTCCTGGACTGTATGTGGTGTGTGGGCCATGGGGCCGGCCACTGCCTCCATGACCACAGCCCCACATGGGACCACCTGCTCTGGGAGCGCCATCCACCACAGTAAAGAACAGAGACGGGGGGAGAGAAGCCACGACAGGACAAACCTGAGACCCCCTGAGCGGACATGGAGAGATAACTATATGGTCCAGGTTCTTGGACACCCTCTTGGGGACCTGGCCTGCCCGGTGTCTGTGGGGGCCTTGTGTATGGCTGGGGTGGGGGCATCGGGATGATTGAGGCAGCCTTACGGAGCACAGAGCAGTGGTGGTTTTTATCTCAGGTTTACTGCTTATTAGCTACATGATCTTCTTGGTCAAGAAGACATGACCCCTCTCTGGGCCTCAGGTTCCTCAGTTACAAAAAGATAGTGTTAGACAAGATGAGATCAAAGGTCTCCTCCAGCCCTGACCTTCCTAGCCAATACTATGGGCCTCTTCAGAACATGTGGCTGTGTGCAGGACAAAAGAGATGAACAGCTAAGAGTCAGCGGGCAGACTGGTGGGGGTAACAGGGACCAAGAGGGCAGCATTGGGGGTTCTTTTTGCTCTTTCCCTCTCCTATCCCTTTCATTAGAAAAGCTTTCCCATGTCCTGGGGTGCCTGGGGGGCTCAGCGGGTTAAGCGTCTGCCTTTGGCTCAGGTCGTGATCCTAGGGTCTTGGGATCAAGTCCCATGTTGGGCTCCTTGCTCACGGGGGGAGCCTGCTTCTCCCTCTGCCTGCCGCTCCCCCTGCTTGTACTCTCTTTCTCTCTCTCAAATAAATAAATAAAATATTTGAAAAAGAAAAAAGAAAGAAAGGCTTCTGCACACCCCCTCCCACCCCACATTGCTGGCAGGTTCCCGGCTACCGGGGAAAGCAGAGTCTAGGGTACAGCTTTTTCTGGGCCCGAGACATGCCTCCACCATCAGCCCCTGTCAGCTGAATCTGCTTCCTCCTCCATCCCCACTCTGGCCGCCTGTGCTTCCCTTTTCCTCTAGTGCCAATACGTTCCAGCCAGGAATCAGGAGGCTCCTGGGGGCTCTGAGGGCTCAAGGAAAGACGGTGATGCAAAGGGGCTGTGGGTAGTGAACAGGAAGCGTGGCCTGTTGGGGTGGGGGTGGTGGGGAGAGAAGCAGAGAGAGAGGGAGAGAGTTTGCAGAGAAAGTGGGTCCCCTCTCCCCCACCTGACCTCCGACAACCAGCAAGACCTGCGTGGTCCCAAATGTCTTCTGCCTCCTCTTCTCCATCTTTAAAGTGGGCAAACATGCCCTTTCTGCTCGGGAGCGGGTGGGGACGTTCACACAGCCTTTAGATAGCCTGTTGCTCCACTAGCTGGCAAAGAGGACAGACGGGCACAGTCACCTCAGTCAGGGGAGTGTCACTGGGGACCTGCGGGTGCTAGGAGTCAGCAGATGAACTGCCGGGCTGGGAAGGGCCCCGGCCCCAGCTCCAGGATACTTCAACATCATTCAAGGCAAATCCAGGCTGGGACACTCCCTCCTCTGCCTCCTGAACTTGGAGCGAAGGGAAGATGGAAACAGCTGACACGATCTCCCGACCGGCCCTTCCTCCCGCATGTCAGGCTATCAATGCTCGTGCCCGCAGAAGCCACCTTGCACACGGCCCCTGGATCCGGATTTCTGCAGAGCCGTGCCAAGGAGCCATGGGGGAAGGGAGGGGCGTCTGGCTAATGAACTTGCTTGCAGCCAAGATGGAGTTTTTGGTTTGAAAATGGATTGTCTTTTGCTCCGTGAATATTTCTCTGGCATGCGTTTGCTGACTGTGAAAGAGGCTTTAAGCCAAAAAGTAAGTCTTTCTGGAACAAATAGACCAGTGAGAACTAACCCGGCACAAAGAGGGAATTTTTCCTTCTCGGCAGAGTATCCACAATTACAATAACCACATAACAAGCACCACTCGAAGGGGAGCCATGTGCTAAGGCGACAGATTCTGGAATGAGACTGTTTGGGTCCAGTCAGACCCTTTAACTGGCTGTGTGACGTGGCCTCAACTTCCTCATCTGTAGGTGGGGTAAGAGGTGAGGCGTAGACTGGAGGGCCCTCCCCCCCCCCCCAATAAAGTGGTTAGAACTGTACCCTGGTACATAGTGAGCACTCAGGAATCATTACTCTAACTATTGATACCCCTACTATTGATAACTTCATATCAGCAGTTACTAGACAGAACCGGGGTATTGATAACTACTGACAACGACAACCATTGTCATCAATTTATTATGGACATTTAGGACCCTCATTCCTACTGTTAAGGACATTTACAATTTAGTTAAATGGGTAAGAAACAAGCACATGCACTTTTAGATAATACATAATACTTTATTTTTTTTAAGATTTTATTTCTTTATTTGAGAGAGAGAGAGAGAGAGAACACAGGAGAGTGAGAGGGAGAAGCAGACTTCCTGCTGAGCAGAGAGCCTGACATGGAACTTGGAGCCAGGACCCTGAGATCATGACCTGAGCCAAAGACAGACACAACTGAGTCACCCAGGCACTCCAATAAATAATAATTTAATAGGACACTAGAACACAAATGGGGAATAGGGTTGATTGCCAAATGATGGTACAGCTTCCTGAAAGGCCAGACTGGTTCTGCTGGGCCCACAGTCCATTTCTAGGTGGCCAGGTCTTCTCTCCCTCAACCCTATGGAAGGAGCAGCCCAGTGGACTACACAACCTGCCACCTATCCACAGGTGTTTGGACCTAGGCCCAAGACTTGGCCCAATAACTGCAGGCCAGCCACAGACCTGGCATGACTTGGTGTATAAAGCCTAGTTATTCTATTTTTTTAAAAAGATGTTATTTATTTATTTAACACAGAGAGAGAGATCATAAGTAGGCAGAGAGGCAGGCAGAGAGAGAGGTAGAAGCAGGCTCCCCGCTGAGCAGAGAGCCCAATGCGGGGCTCGATCCCAGGACCCTGAGAGCTTGACCTGAGCCGAAGGCAGAGGCTTAACCCACTGAGCCACCCAGGCGCCCCAAGCCTAGTTATTCTAACCCAGATTGGGCCCATGGAGAACATGAGACACAAGCTGAGGGAACAGAAGCTGAAAAAGACACGCTGAGGTAGAAGCGAGGACATGGCAGGGCACACATACCCTGACATTACAAGGGCTCAGTGGTGACTAAGAGGCTGCCCGTTCACAGAGATGGGACCAGAGCAGACACAGAGCAGAAAACAGCATGCACAGGCAACCGGGAAGCTCCTGAGGAGAAATGAGAAGGAGCAACCCTGCGAGCTGCTTCAGTCCCTAACGACCTTCTGAAGGAATTTAAGTCAGTCTGACTCTTGGGACTGAGAAAGTAGGATTATAATTCAGAGAAGGAAGGGACCACGGGGGCTGTATCAGCCTGAGGAGAAGACAGAGGTTCCTGTCTGGAAAGCCAAGAGGACATCGAAAGGACAGAGGGGCTGGAGGAAGGAGCACTCAGAGGACAGTCATGGCGCTGGAAAGACATGAAGGCTATCTGAGGAAACGTGAGTAGGCTTGTTGGTTGGAGCCAACAATTAGAAGATCGGAATTTGGAAATATTCAGAAAGATACTTTATTATAACAGTTAGAATGTATTTCATTGCCCTTAGAAAACCTGACCATTGGATGCCTCCATTGGGTGGCTCAGTCGGTTAAGTATCTGCCTTCGGCTCAGGTCATGATCCTGGGGCCCTGGGATCGAGTCCCGTATCCGGCTCCTTGCTCAAAAGGGAGCCTGTCTCTTCCTCTGTCTGCTGCTCCCCCTGCTTGTGGGCACAGGCGCGCTCTTTCTCTCTCTCTCTATCTCTCTCTCACACACACACACATACACATATAAATAAATAAAATCTTTTAAAGAAGAAAGAGAAAGGAAGGAAGGATGGATGGAAGGAAGAAAACAAGGAAACCTGACCAAACCTGGCTTAAACTCTAACAGGAACAGACTGGCTCCAGTTTGGGAAGAGTCAGCAGGTGCAGCAGGCATCTGTGGAGGCATAGTCTGGAGTTCAAACCCTACTGAAAGGACCTCGCATTGAAGCCTTTTCCACTCTTCCGAAGGAGGCATCATCCTAAACCCACTGGGCTGGCTTTTAAGTCAATCAGCCAAATGACCAATTTGCCAAAAACATAACTTAAGAAATACTCTTTTTTAAAAACAGTCGGTGAAAATGCGTATACTTTTAATTTGATTCAGAAAGTGGTTTTCAGCTAATTGGATTTGAGAAAATTGTTTTTAGCCAAATTGCCCTGTTTTCAGCTATTATTCTTGGAAATGAAGAATAGCCGCAGCCCCTGGGCTATTAGCTTCTCTATTCAGGTCCATCAGGAAAAGGAGCCTCTGTGCCCCAGCCTGGCCAGCAGAAGTCCTGCGGTTCACTCTAGTGGGTCACCTGGGCTCACATGTCATCCCCTGAGCCAATGACACTGGCCTGGAGAGTGTGCTGGCTTGTGTGGACCCTGCTCAGCAGCTTTTCCTGAAGTAGTCATTAGGGCCGGGTGATGGGACAACCCTGGTGGGCTTATGCCATTTGAGCCCCACTCTTGAGGCTAGGGTAGGTGAAATCATACCGAGGCACACGTCTGGGAGACCTGATGGAAAGACCCTGGATGTCACAGGTGTGGAGAAAGCAATTAGCAATGCTGGTTACAGCTGGGGACAGTCTTGACCAGCCAGCCAAAAAGATCCACCTTTATTCTATCTAGGCAGAAGGTGGCATGGGAGACCTTCAGATCTGGGATGTAACCATTTGAGGTGGTATTTCAGAAAAAGCAGTCTGACCATAGACTGGATTGGAGGAGGGGAAAGTCTGGCAAACCAGTGGGGTTATCAGAGAATCTGGGAGGTTGCCCAGTGAGGACTGAACTAGGGAACCAGAGTGAGAAGGGAAAGAGGAGGGCAGCTAGGAAGAATCTTGAAAGAAGAATAGGAATTTGTGTCTTATTAGACACTAAGGAAGTGGGAGGATGGTGGCCAAGGGAGGAGTCAAAAATGACCCCAAGGTCTCGGACCTGGATGAAAATTTGGAGTGTCTACTCCACTCCTTAACTGCCTTCTCTGAAAGCTACCCCCTCACTCACAGGAAAGAGCCCTTGTCCTGGCACCCCACTGTGTGGGCAGCTTGGCGCTCCCCTCACTTCTGGGAATGGACCCTTCTCTCCTTCTGGGAACTGCCCACTCCCCACCTCTCCATGGTTATTGTGAAGCCACTGTACCAACACACAAGCCCTGTCTAGGGGCACCTGAACCCAGCATGGGTCAATGAGAACACTTCCTCAACTTGGCAGTAGAAGTGAGAAAGAGATGTCGATCTCTCTCTGGGAGCTGAAGATGGGATTGGCGCAGCTGGTAACCTGGGACTGGCCTCATTCTTCCACGTGGTCCCAGGAGCGCAGGAAGCCAGCCTGCGATAGGAGGAAGGCAGCAGAGGCAGAGACGGTGTCCGAGAGCGAGCCTGGGAGCAGCTGCCACCATCCCTGAGGGCTGCCAGCTTTCTGCATGTACTTGCTGTTCTTGGGTTCTGCCAGGCACCCTCTGGCTTCTTCATATACATTTTTAAGCACCTATTTCTGCAGTAGGAAATCAGGAGGGGTTGCTGATTCCAAAGGGAAACTCTCATTTTGGAACTTATTTGTAGTCCCAGTGAATTTATTGTAGGTATTCAAGCCGGGCCGTCCCTTAGAGATGTCGTAGGGAATTGCCAACACGTGGCGAGTCAAGAAGTTAAGTAAAGAAGGAAGCCATGGGCGCGGGTGAGAGTCCCCAGAGAGAAAGAGGAGAGAGAAGTCCAGAGGAACCTTGCAGAGACGGACGGATGAGAAAATGTAAGCGCACCAGCTGAGACACGGATTCACCAGAGCGCTGGGGGGCCTGGGATGGAACGTCCAAAGAATCCAAGGGAGGAGCAAATTCAAGGAACTATGGGTGACTGGGCAGGTTCTGGCGTTGGCTGATTGAGCAGCTCCGCGTTGTTACTTAAAAACCACGCTACAGGGCGCCTGGGTGGCTCAGTGGGTTAAGCCGCTGCCTTCGGCTCAGGTCATGATCTCAGAGTCTTGGGATCGAGTCCCGCATCGGGCTCTCTGCTCAGCAGGGAGCCTGCTTCCCCCTCTCTCTCTGCCTGCCTCTCCATCTACTTATGATTTCTCTCTGTCAAATAAATAAATAAAATCTTTAAAAAAAAAAAAAAAAACCACGCTACATCCGCTTCTCTGCTCTGCGGCCCTGGGCACCGGCTCCGCCTAAGAGCTGATTCCTCCCGTGGCGGAGTGACTAGAATGGTGGAGGAGGGTGAACTGCTTCCCAGCCCAGGACGCTGAGCTTCTCTCTGCAATCTGATTGGGCCACGTTAGATCACGTGCACACACTTAGTCCAATGAGAGTCACCAGAGAAATGCCATTTACTGATTGGCTTAGACGCATCCGGGGGCCGATTCTCAAGCTGGAGGTGAGATCTGCGCACCCCGGGTCCCCTGGCCTGTGGTGGGTGGCTGCAGTCCCTGGGGCTCCTAGGAACTTACTCAGGGTTCTGCTGGGGAGGAAGACAGGCTATCGGAAGCATCCGAGACAATAAACAGCCCCGCACACGTGGCTCCCAAGGCCTGTATGTGCTGGCCCTGCCTCACCTTGCTTTTTCTCTCTGTGTTTTGTGAAGTTCCCAGAATGTTCTAGGTTTCTTTCTCCCTCGTGCTCGTCTTACGTGCCGATCTCATGTGGGGAATAGTCTCCGTGATATTTGTTGCCTGACTAATTCCTATTCTTGTATCGAGTCTTACTTAAATGACATTCCTTAAAGAGAACTTTCCAATCCTCCTAAACTAAATGAACCCCCTCCCACTTGTGTTCCTATTGGAATCTAATTTCAAGTTGCAATTATGTTTATATTTGTTCATTTGTGGCCCTGTGGGGGCAGAGGCCATGTTTGTCCTGCTCACCAGTGAGTCCTGAGAGGTTGGCACACAGCAGATGCTCAAGAAATATTTGATGAATGGATGAATGAGCCAGTTCACCCACTTCTTTTTTGAACTCACACCTGAGACATCTGTGGAGTTTACTTGAGTGTAAACATTTCTACAAAACAGTATCTCTTCTAAAAGAATGATGATTTTAGATGAACCTAAAGAATTAGGGATGCTTTGAAAGCTTATGGAGTCCAAGCAGTGGGACTTTTTTTGATCCTGTATTTTTGTCATGTTCAGGTAATTGACATGTCAGTAACATAAATAAAGAGAAGGCTAGAACAAAATTGGTGAACAAATCCAACACTTTGTTCCATTCCTTACCTCATTAGTTAATTATATTATCAAACATTTATTAAATGCCTCTTCTGTATCAGCCGTTGGGCTGGACTCTGCGTCCAAGTTTACACCAGGGTCATTTTATCTGCTAAGGCAGAACTGAATGAAAACATCTTCATAAAAAAAATTTTTTTAACTACAAAGTTTGAAACAAATTTTGGGGGTTAACCTGTAGATAATCCAATTAAGTTTTATTACCAGAACATTCTAGCCTGCTTTGCTAGTAAGAGTTTCTACACAGGAGGGGCTTAAAGGCCAGAAATCTGTTAGGGAGGGAGGCTGGAAGGCTGTCTTGCAATCATGTTTACACAGCAAGTATGCTGTTTCTACTCAGACTGCATGGCTGTTTGGCCTGGCTAGAGGAGGCTATTGAAAATTATGGGTTAATTAAATCATTGCCTACCCCCAACCAGCCCTTGGAGCTGTCATTGAATCCTAGTTAGCTGAAGCATAATTGTATTTGGTTTATCAGACTTTCAGATATCTCGGGCTTCAAAAGGCATGAAGACCTCAAGAAGAAACTTTCAAAGGGAAGAAACAGCAGCGGTCCTCTCTGATAACTTGTTTATCAATTTATTTTCCAATTGCCCTAGCCTTGTCTCCCAGCGGGAGATATGGGTGAGAAAATGACTCTCAGGGTTGATGTCCATAACAGGCTTTAAGATAGAGAATATTTAATTATTTGGGCGGAGGGGGAGTTTTTGACCTTTGAAGAAAAAAAAAGAAGACATAGGAAAATCTGGTTCGAACACCAAAACCCTGTAAATCGGTAATATGGAAGTCTATATCTACTTTATAGGGACATCATGGCTTCAGAATCAGAGGAATATGCTGTGCAAATACAAAGGATGTAATTTGATAGCTTCCAAGTGGACTTTCTTGTTTTATTATCATCCATCCAGTCCTCATGCATCGAAAAAAACAAAACTTGTTGGTATTTATCCTTCTCACTTACGCTGAATGAATATATTTCATTCAAGGAAAGCAAAACTAGACGGGTCTGGTTTAATTGCACAATCGGATATTAATATACTTTTTAAAAAATATTTTATTTATTTGACAGAGAGAGATCACAGGTAGGTAGAGAGGCTGGCAGAGAGAGAGGGAAGCAGGCTCCCCGCGGAGCAGAGAGCCCGATGTGGGACTCGATCCCAGGACCCTGAGATCACGACCTGAGCCGAAGGCAGCAGCTTAACCCACTGAGCCACCCAGGCGCACCAATTAATATACTGTTTTTGAAGAGAAATGCTTTATGACCTCAGAGTGAATCAGCTCTTGGGGCGAGAAGACATTTAATGCAGCAGACCGGACGCCGGCCGTGGGCTCTCTGTGCTGTGCTTGCTGGCAGGGCTGTGGGGCTGAGCTCTGCCATCGCACATGTACGGACCGTAGACAGGCAAGGTTAGTACAGATTTGTGAACTTGGACTTCATTCCCCCTCTCCTTCCTAAATTCTGCTCAGGAAGCTCAGTTTTGTGGTGAGGCAATCCGACTGGGTAAAAGCTCATAACGATAATAGCACTTCTAATAATAGCTAACATTTGTTGTGCACCTATCACGGGGCCAGACGTGGGGCTACATGTGTTCGTCCTCATCTTTGGAACTGGCCCCAACCCATTATCAGGTGTATTTTATCATCTTGCCATTTTCCAAAATTATTTGCAGATGAGGACAAGAGCAGAGAGCAGTTCAGTCACTTGCCCAAGATCCCAGGACCCTGGGATCATGACCCGAGCTGAAGGCTGAGGCTTAACCCACTGAGCCACCCAGGCGCCCCTTGTGTTCTTTTTCTTTTAAAGAGACCCCCAAACCGTGTTAGCTGTAGTCCCCATTAAATCTGGATTCATCCCTGGCTCGAAGGCAAAGCCATCATTCATTATCTCCAAAGCATGGTTTCTAACCAGTCATGGGGCACCTGGGTGGCTCAGTCAGTAGGACATGTGCCTTCAGCTCAGATCATGGTCTCAGGGTCCTGGGATGGAGTCCCGCATTGGGCTCCCTGCTCGACGGGGAGTCATCTTCTCCTTCTCCCTCTGTCTTTCCCCTCTGCCCGTCCCCGCCCCTCTCTCTTTTGCTCATGCACACACTCTCTCTCAAGATAAATAAAATCTTTTTAAAAATAACCAGTCAAGGGACGCCTGGGTGGCTCAGTTGGTTAAGCAGCTGCCTTCGGCTCAGGTCATGATCCCAGCGTCCTGGGTTCGAGTCCCACATCAGGCTCCTTGCTCCGCAGGGAGCCTGCTTCTCCCTCTGACTCTGCCTTCCACTCTGTCTGCCTGTGCTCGTGCTCGCTCACTCTCTGACAAATAAATAAATAAAATCTTTAAAAAAAAAAAATAACCAGTCATAAATAACGACCTGAATGACAAGAACTGTCTTATTTCCAACACAAAGTAGGTGCTCAGTTCGACTCAGATAGGATGAAAGCACAGATAGATGACTGAAGAAAGGTCCTACTTGGAAGCCAAGGTGTATGTAGATGGTTCCCTATTGTGGGCCTGAAACAATAGGGCAGGTTCAAAAGCTGGGAAGCCAGAACAGCTTGGGAATGCTTCGAAGAAATGGATTCTTCCCTGACATTAGGCACAGAGTAGCAGCTGAACTTTCCCCAGGTAAAGGAGCTGACAGGGTTCTTCTTCGAACCATTCTACTCTTGGCAAAACAAGGAGAATGCCAGACTGGTGAAGTGGCGGTGACTTCCTCTTTGCAGGCACTTCCACAAGAGACACCTCATTTCACTTAACTTATCCAATTAACTAAGGGAGACAAACAAATTAAAAGAAAGTCCCTGAGGTGGCCGAGACTCAGGGAGCCTAAGCGGCTGAACAGCATAATTGGAATCACCAGCCCTGATGAAAGCACCCCGCTCAGGGCTGACTGTGAACAAGTAGTTCTGGTTTTGCAAGAGTTTGTGAGTGTCGTTTCAAGGAAAGGCCAAGAGGAAATGTGTTTAAAACAAGTTTTTGGTTAGACATGCAGATAGCAAGGATTGATACCTATTGGAAGTAACTAGTGAAGGAAGTTGGAGAGTCATACATATGGTCCTCATGCCTGGACACCATCTTGTCTTCAAGACAAGACTGAAAATTACAGTGTCTTAATGGGATGCATTTACTCCATGATTTACCCCCAAACTGTGTGCCAGAATGAGGAGATCCTAGAAGGTGGGCCACTCTTGAGAGCAACAGTGGTGGTTGCCAGGATCACTTGGGCTTTTCCAGTGACCTGACTCCAAGGTCCTCTGCCCCCTGGTTTCATGCAAGAGCACTCGCCTGACTCAGACAAATTTGGCCCACCTGGGTCTTGAGGCCTTGCGTACGAAAGAGATGACTTGGTCCTATGTAAATTTAAGACTACAAAGTCCTTGCCCTTGCCTGTAAAGGAACAACTAGCAAACTCACAAACTGTCTGTCAGATATTGGGGCTACTCATGATTCAGTTTTAGGAACTTCTTGGCCTTGTTAAAAAGTGTCATGACTTAGGATAGGTGGCTTTTTACACAAATCAATCAACAGATTTCATGCAACTCTACTCAATATTCTAATGGGGCAAAGAGGCCAAGAACAAGAGAAAGAGAATACCAAGGGTTGCTTGGGTGGCTTAGTTGGTTGAGAGAATGCCTTCGGCTCAGGTCATGATCCTGGGGTTCTTAGATCAAGTCCCACTTTGGGGGCTCCCTGCTCGGCAGGGAGTCTGCTTCTCTCTCTGACCCTCTCCCCTCTCATGCTCTCTCTCTCTCATTCTCTTTCTCAAACAAATAAAATCTTAAAAAAATAATAAAGAGAAGACCAAGAAGAGTCCAAATGTAATGAGACAGCCACGTTCCTTTTCATATATTAATACACATTACAAATGTTCATACACACACCCAGACACACACACAGATATATGTGGTCATTAAAAGTATGACCCAGAAATTCCACCTCTAGGTAATTATCCGAGTGAAATGAAAACCTATGTTCACACAAACACTGAATATTTACAGCACTTTGATTCATCATCACCAGAAGCTGGAAGCAGCTCAAATGCCCTGCAGTCCAGAAATGAATAAACAGACTGTGGTACATTCACACATCGGAACGCTAGTCAGGAGTCAAAAGGAAGGAACCATTGATACAGGCGACAACGTGGATGGAGCTTAAGGACGTGATGCTGAGTGGAAGAAACCAGCTTCGAAATCATACGTACTGTATGATTCATTTTGTATGACATTCTGGAAAAGGCAAAGCAATAGGGACAGAAGACAGATCAGTGGTGTCAGGGGTTAAAGTTCAGGGGAGGTATGACTGTGCAAGGCATGAGGGTAAATTTAGTTTATAAACTAAAAAATGAAATAAAGTAAACCAGTGTCACATGAGTGCAAGTATAGACAGATGTATGGCACATCACAGAGAGCCAGAGGGAAGTGTATACAGTCCATGAGTTTTGCTAAAGACGGCATCTTCAAATACATGGGGGGAAAGAGGCACTATTTAATATTATGTCAAGAAAACAGATCTTTATCATTATAAAATATAACTGCTTTGTCCCTTCAATCAAAATAAAATCTAAAAGGATTCAAGACTTAAATGGGAACAAAAATGAGACTACTAGAGGAAAATAGAGATGTTTAAAATTATTCTTAGAGTGAGAAAGGATGATTCAAAAGTCAGAAACCAGAAAGAAAAAAAAACAGCTTTGACTATGTAAAACATCTTAAAAACTGAGTACAACAAAGAATAGTTATAAACAAATCAATAGATAAATGACAAGGTGGAAAAAAGCATCTACAACACATACCATCATGGAAGATATCTGTAGAGGCTGCTGCGATGTGCTGACCAGATCCCACCTTCGGGTTTGAGGTCATTCCCCTCGCTGTCAAGTCAGGTGTGCTGGGGGCTCAGAGGTCACAGCTAGGCTCTTCTCCTCCACTATCCATAGCTGAAAAGAGTCACTCTGCCTGGTCATCCTCACTTTCTGGGGACAGCCCTCATCCAGTGACTTGTCACTAAAAGGTTATAAAAGCCTCACCCTGGGACACCTGAGTGGCTCAGTCAGTTAAGCGGCTGCCTTTGGCTCAGGCCATGATCCTAATGTCCTGGGTTCGAGCCCCACATTGGGCTCCTTGCTCAACAGGGAGTCTGCTTCTCCCACTGCTTGCTGTTCCCCCCTGCTTTTGCTCTCTCAGCTCTCTCTCTCTCTTATGAATAAATAAACCTTATAAAATAATTTTAAAATAAATAAATAAATAATAAAACCTCACTCTCCTTCTTCAAGGCAGAACTATGAAGGGTCATCGTAGCTCCAGAGCTTCCCATAGAATCAGCTGAGTGAGGTTTTCTGCCCAATTTTGCTTTTTAAAATTTCTTCTTAGGTATTGATCCCAAGAGTACTCTCCAATAAACTTCTGCATGGAAATCTGTCTTAAAGTCAATTTCTGGAGAATTCAATGTAGGGTAATATCCTTAATATGTAAAGAACTTTTATAAATCAACAAGAAAATTTAAAAATGGGCAAAAGACAAAACCAGCCAATTTTGACATGCATCATAATTAAAATTACCTGTACCTTTTGTCATAGCAAATTCACTTCTGGAATTTGTCATAAAGAAATACTCTCCTACGTGTGTAAAGCTGTATGGTCACAGATGCCCATGGGAGCATTACTTATAATAGGGAAAGATTGGAACAATCTTTATGTCCAATGTCCATCAGTTAATAAATGTCATATTATGTAGTTATTAAAAGCAATGATTAAATATTTATAAGCATGAAACAATATATTTTTTAAAGACCTTATTTATTTATTAAAGAGAGAGCACAAGCAGGTTCAGGGTCAGAGGGAGAAGCAGACTCCCCGTCAAGCAGAGAGCCTGATGTGGAGCTCAATCCCAGGACCCTGGGACCAAGCCGATGGCAGACGCCCAACTGACTGAGCCACCCAGGCGCCCCAACATGAAACAATATTTAACAATCATAACAATATATTCATAACAATCAATACAATCAAAACAAGAATAGAATCACAACAAACATTTAAAATACATTCTGTAAAATAGATTACACAAGATATAGCATATATATATAAAATAGAAAACAGCTTGAAAGGTATAGAAAAATTCTAGTAGTTATTGTTACTATATTTAGGATTATTGGGGATGCTTATTTTCTTCCTCATACTTTGCTGTATTTTCTTTAAAAAAAAAAATAATGAGCATTACTTACGTAACCAGAATATAGATAAAAACATACAATTGGATAAGTCTTTAGAATGAAATTCAAGCATGCTGATTCAAGCTCAAACATATTTTCATTTTCTCATTTTTAATTATTTCAATTAAAGCAAATAATTAACTTCAAAATTAACCTTAACAGCAATATATAAACAAAATCTCAATTTAAGGCTTGGCTGTTCATATTAATCCATGACAGTCCCATATTACCTGTGTTGGACACCTGCTTTCTCTATGTGTGCTTCTCCTGGGTAGAACGTAGTCTCCTCGTTCAGGTAAGGGGGCCTGGCTTGCCCTTAAGGAGCACTCTGTCCCCCTCCTGAGTCCCTGGAGGGCCTGTGAGGCCAAGCCCACCACCTCTGTGAAGGAGCACATAACCTGTCCAAGCCTCCCAGCTCTCTGGCCACAAAGACATTCAGGGCACCTATGTCCCAAGCCTATCCAATGAGAGTCAACTGCAGAAACTTCTGCTGGAACTATTGGAAAAACAATGTTCTCTTTTAACTGGGATTCCTAAGTTGGTCAAGAATAAGCTTGGAGAAATGCTGCTGAGTACACAACAAAGCAGAGCGGAGAGATGGAGGGAGAAACATTTCTGAAGACGGTGTTCGTGCCTTTCAATCCAGCTGAGCCCAAAGATTCATTTCTGGACTTTTCAGTTACGTGAACCAATACATCCTTCATTTTGCTTAAGGCATTTGAGCTTGGCATCATTTGCATCTCGGTGATGTGGTACTATACGCAGCCTGCTATAACTCCATGGAAAGCAAAATCATATGGATTTATTTCATCTTTCCATCATTCCATTAAAATGTATAGAGCACTGTCTTAGTCAGCTCAGGCTGCCATAAGAAAAGATCACAGACTGGGTGCCCTAAACAACAGAGACGTGTTTCTTACAGCTCTGGAGGCTGGAAGTCCAAGATCCAGGTGCCAGGAAAGGTGGGTTTCATTCTGAGGGCTCTTGGCCTGCAGGTGCCACCCTCTTGTGCTCCCGTGTCTTCTGTGTGCATGCTGAGACAAAAGCAAGCTTTCTGGTGTCTCTTCTCATAAGGGCACTGATCCCGTCATAAAAGTCCCAACCTTGTGACCTCATCTTAGCCCTGATGACCTCTCAAAGGCCCTACCTCCAAATACCATCATATTGGGAGCTAGGGCTCCAACATATGAACTTTGAGGAGGACAAAACATTCAGTCCGTGACAGACCCAGAGAACCCACAGTATGCCAGCCACTGTGCTAATCCCAGGAATACAGGGGAAATGGCACAATGCTGGCCCTTAGCAGGAGGAGTACACTTGGTGGGAACCCAACCCCAGAGAGTGGTCCTTAGAGTTGCCTGGGTTTCCTCCCAAGAACTTTCCAGCTGCCTCTAAGCAGAATGTGGGCCAGCATTTTTATCTTTGGACCCTCTCTCCTGCTGGAGAGTTAACACTTGGTCTTCTCTTTGGCTCTCTCTGGCATTGCTTCCTTACACTCTTCCTCTTATCTCTCAAGTCAAAAAGGCCACAGCTTCTCCCACCAGGGAGTCCTGGGGTGGGCAGGCTGGACCAGCTCTGCTTTTGGTAGTGACACAAATGCCCTTTTGCCTTTGTGTCTGTCCTGCTGTTGTGCTCTCTTCTTGTTGCCTGGACATTCCTCTTTGCTGGACACAGTGGAATCCAGACCCAGGGGTGACTAAGGGCAAAAGGATAAAGAGAAAAAAGCTGCCCCGTGCCTCAGACAATGGGATTCTGCATGAGCTCCATCCAGCCCATATGATGGGCTCCACGTTGGGGGTCAGGGCATGTGTCTCAGAGTCAGTCTTTGACATCAGCCAGGGTTCTCTGAGAATGGGTTTCCTTAGAGGATCTCACGGAGAGGAGTTGCTGGCCAGAGGCCAGGATCTGGGCCTTCTGGGGTTCTCTGGCCAAATGCTACCTTTTTTTCATCACCATTCTCAGCCCACAGATGCGTACAAGACCTTCTAGGGAAAGTGCTCAGACTAAGAAGAGCTGTGAGTGTAACTCAGCTGGACAGTTCTCTCCGAAGTCCCTCGTAGGGAATTTTTGAGGTTATAGATCACATCTCCAGAAGGGGAAAATAAGCACCCTCAGCAGATTCCATTAGAATAAGGGCAAGTCAATGAAGTCATGTCTGGTAATTATAGAATTATCTTAATTATTTTTTAATGTAGTCAAGGCTTGAAAACACTGGCATTCTCATTATACAGTATAAACTTTCAGAACCAAGCCCAAACACTACCTGGGGAAACTCTGCAAATGAGCAGTCAAGCCCCCAAGTGCCCTTGGAGATGAAGTGCCCTAAATTCAGCCAAATGACAAGCTGTCAACTTGATAGCACTCCCCATGGAATTTTTTTCTTTCTTCTCCATCTTACAGAATCCAAGAAGTCCCCAACCTCTGAATCCAGTAGTTCTTTCAGTGTGGACAGCAGAGTCCTACGGGGGAGCTTTTGCAGATGTCACTTGCTCAGACCCCACTTCTGGAGGCATCTTCCGGAGGTCTAGGATAGGGCCCCAACATCTTGAATCATCACTGATTAATCCCTGAATTAGCAGACGGGAAACTGAGGCCGGGAGAGAGAAAGTGATTTATCTAAAGTGGCAATAACCATCTGTCGAAGAGCCAGGGCTAGCATTCAGGTTTCCCGACTTGGACCCAGTGCTGTTCTCACTATAAAAGGAGAAATACCAAGACGTCAGTATTCTCACTCAAACCGCTAGTTATCCTCCATTAGGCAGGTGTCCACCTTGAAGGATGGAGTGTGGCTCCAGCCTGTGCCCGGGAACACCCTCCATGACTTATACAGACAAACCTGCCATTTGGGTAACAGTGGCCAGATCTCTCTGTCCTTCATTTTCAAAACCAAGACCACTTGCCCTTTGTATTCCGCTGTAGTAGACAAGACAGGGAAATGTGTGACCCATGTCTCCCTCTGTTTGCTACACATTTACTCCTAATGCCCTGTGGTTTGTGGTTGTGGTTACTTGTTTACAAAACCTGGGACTCAAAATCATGGTCAGCCCAGAGCCTTTGCTGTAGCTTCCCAGAGGGGCTTCTCTGTGCTGCTGTCCCTTCTCGTCTTTTCTTCCAAAGCCACAGAATGTGAATGTGAGCATTTCCAATGAAGGCAGTAGAAGGACCCCCATAACGTCAAAAAAGAAACAAGTATTTGTTAAGAGAGAGTGCGTACCTGGCATCAAATTTATGTTTAACTCATCCTATAGTTTCAGGGTGTTGGGGAAAAGGAATATAAGCTGCTCCAGAACTTCCTCTTGGAAAAAGAAATCCCTTTTATTCATAGCACACCTAAAAGAACACCAAAATGTATTTCTCCTGAAGGAAAATACCCTTGGATACTCTGAAAAACATCCACCCAACTTCTCTACGCTGGGCTCATCTTTCGGAGCTGAGCCAACCACTGTTATCAATCATCTCAAAAGCACTACCTCGTTTAGCAGAAATCTGGCAACGAGCCCTACTGCTTCCTGGACACTTGGACTTGTCACCCATTGCAACAACCTGTGTTTTATAGTTGAGGAAGTCTAGAGACTGAGTGATTAAAGCCCAGCCAAGGTCACTCACATGGAGTTCAGAGTACAAGCAGAGCAGAAGGAAACTTGCTGGGTGTCTAGAATCAAAGGACACTAGAACTGGATTTCAAGAGGTCATTTGGTTCACTTGCTTTGCTGCAGGTGAACAATGAAACCGGGCGAGACTTAGGACTGTCTGGGAGCAAAGGCTTCATAATGCCTCCAACCTCTTGGTTCCTGCAGTTCTTCCTGAAGTCTCACCAAACTCTCTCTTGCTGTTACTCTTTCTACCTTCCCAACCAGTGCTTCATGCAGAGAACAGTGTTTCTCTATCGTGAGAATAGATATGCTGCATTCCACTTGTCCGATGGAAGAATCGGCTCTGGGGAAGTCTTGAACGACCCACTTGGAGAGGCTTTGTGGGGATCTCGAAGGCAGAATGTTCTGTATTTTGGGCTCTTTTACGCTCTGCTTGAATGCCAGATGATTGTACTTCTCTCGCCCATCCTCTCCAGGGATTATCTTCCTTGAAGAAGAGAAGGCTGAGAAACAAATCATGGGGGATACAAGATTGTTTATTTGTGTCCAAGATCAGAGGCAACTGCTAGGGGGCTTGGGGGTCTATGTGGTTGGGTGGATGGGGATGAATGTTTCTGCTTCTGGGGGCTATTACCGAGGTAAAATCTCATCCAGGGAAATGCTGGGGAGTCTCCTTCCCAGGAGGACTAACAGGTGGGAGAAGGCTTCCCCACAGGGATGATTGCCCTGGGCTTCCCAATGGGAGAAGAAAGATGGAGAAACTTTCTTTGGACTCTTTCCAGCTTTGCGGTGGCTCTTGCCCTGGTCTGATAAAGCACTAGTTCTAAGCATTTGGAAAGACCGGTGTGTAAGAGGAAACTAACAAGCAAACGGCAGCTCAATGGGACTCCCTTTGAATTTGGCTCTCGCCCTGCATTAAACCAGCAGGGACAAGCGGACAGTTCTTATGTGGTTCCCCAGGCAAAATTTTGAAAGCTAACAACTGACATTTTCTTCTAGATATTTTCCCACCCTACTGCCTCCTTCAATTAGTGCAGTGGGAGGAGACGCCGAGCTCCAAGATTAATTCCATGTATCGGGTTTTATTTTATTAAGTGTCTTTTGGGGGTGAACTATCCGCTAGCGTTTGCCCTGATCGTTCTTGAATGATGGCCTAATGTGGAATGCTTCAGTTGGGAGAAGAATTTCTCTGAAAACAGTTCTTCCTAAAGGGTAAAATGAGATAGTTCAAACTATGTAGAAGAGCTTTGAAGAAAAAAACAGGGCAAACACACAGCTTGTTCTTTATATCGGCACCTTTCAGAACCTGCTTCACCAATCTCTTCCAGTCTACCAACAAACATGTCCATCAGTTAAGAAGCACTGCCTAAGCCCAGCTTTAGGCCAGGCAGTGTGGGGTTTACCCCAAAATATAAGGCTTAGTGTCTGCCCTTAACAAGTATCCAGGTTAGTCAGGCCACAAGACTAACTCAGACTAACAAAAGGCAACCCACATTTAGGTGCTACGTGGTATTAGTGCTTTAGTGGGTAGAGTAGCCAGAAAGCTTTTATTAAAGAGTACACAGCCTGAGCGGGCTTTCAAGAAATGCCAGATTTGTGGATGCCTGGGTGGCTCAGTTGGTTAAGCATCTGCCTTTGGCTCAGTCATGTTCCCGGGGTTCTGGAATCGAGTCCTGCATTGGGCTCCCAGCTCAGCGGTGAGTCTGCTTCTCCCTCTACCACTTCCCCCCAGCTCCTGATCTCTCTCTTTTTCACTCTCTCAAACAAACAAATAAAATCTTAAAAAAAAAAAAAAAAAGAAATGTCAGATTTGAGAAAAGCAGAGTAAAAAAGAAACAACAAACAGGATGGGGGGGTGGAAAAGCAAATTATGAGAATTTAAACTAATTTTAAGACGTTTTCTTTTTTTAGAGTGGGAGGTCGGGAGGGACAGGGAGAGAGGGACAGACAGAATCTTAAGCAGTGTCCTTGCCCCACCCAGACCCCAACTTGGGGCTTGATCTCACAACCCTGAGTCCCAAGAGTCTTGACTGAGCCACCCAGGTGCCCCCTAATTTTAATACTTTTCATTATAGATCGCTTCAATCACATACAAGCTGCAGCAGCCCTATGTACTCATCACCCCGCCTCAAACTTGACCCACTCTGGCCACTCTTGTTTCACCACTTTTCCCACATCTTGGATTATTCTGAAGCAAATACCAAACATCCTATCATTCCATCTGGAAATAATTCAGTATTTTACTAGCATCTTGATGTAAGCAAGGATCAAATTATACAGGTCAGAGCATGTTTCAAAAAAAACAGCACAAAACTGAAAATCTTGGCACAATAAGAAGATCCCCCAAGCGTCAGCCAATGGCACGTGTATTCCCACTTCTATTTTGTTCAACAACATCCCGACACGTCAGAAGAACCCCTAATATCTTTTGGAGGAGGTTGAAATCAAATATATATGTTGAGAAATACGTGCTTTTTGCTATAATGCTTGGGCCTTAATGGAATGTCAGAGGCATATGGGCAAGCACTTGTCCCTGTACGTCTGCTGCAATTTGAGTATATTTCTTTATTCTATTTTCAACATAGATCAGGGTGGTATTTCAGGAAGACATGCCTTTCTTAAACCAGAGTCCAACAAAAGTGGCCAGAGGAATCTGAGGGTGGCGCGACAGGCTGGGCAGGGAGGTGACACATGGGGGGTGGGGGAGAGGGGGAGCAAGGCGGGGTGGGGGGCAGAGAGGGCACCGACTCCCAGGGCTCCGGCTGGATATGAAACTGAGTGGGAGGCAAAGAATGAAAGTGGAGCATGGTAATCTTGGAACAAGGATGAGTCATGCTGAAAATGAGATGCTTTCCCACTGATGCTCTGAATAATACCCCTTGACTGGGAAAAGAAACCGAACAAATGCGGTGCTTGATCTCGGTAGAGATAGAGAATGGCATCCAGAGCACTTACTTGAAGACTGGGCAGCCCTCCTGGCTCTTCCCCTCTTCCAGGTGACCCACAACCAGCCGACACACCGCTCAGGGTCTCACACTGCTCATTGTCAACAAAAGGAAAGCGGGGCTGCATCTTCTCTAGATTCCTGGAGACCCACAATGGTCAACAATTTGGTTAATTGAGATGTATTTTAAAAGGTTAGACAGACAGGAGTTTGCAGTGGCTCTTGGATGGTATCCATTAGCAGTAGGACGCAGCAGTGGTATCGGAGACAACCTGACCCCACGTGAGTTGTCAGATGGGGACTTTAAATAAGGGCACTAGCCCACGTACATCGTGTTAGGTACATCACTAAGCAGCTTACATACATTAGCTTACTCAGTTCTCACAACAACCCTGTGAAGTAAGTTCTAATATTATTACCCTACAGTGAGGATACTGAGGGAGTAATCTACCCAAGAAACATTGCCAGTAAATGGAAAAGTCAGACTGGACCCCAGATCTATCTCAATTCCAAACCCTTTACCCCTGTACTATATAGTCTCTTATTCTGCTGAGGAGCAGAAAATAACTATTAAAGTCTTGTGTTTTATCTTCTGATCAAAATCCAGAAGCCTTAATTAAATAGCTATCTGACACAGGAGTCAGCTTGAAGCGGGTTCCCACTGATTAAGTCTGGGACAGATTCAGCACCAAAATTAAGTACAATGATAAATTATAAACCACTGAAACATAAGATTCACGAGTTGCCTTCCTGACGACAAATAGAGAGATGATTGAGAGACAGATGACGGTTAAGTAGAATACTGAGCATCGACTGGTCAAGGTGGAGGGATTCCTGCAACTAGAAAATCATTCTTTGGCAATAATCAGGGTAAAGATGGGATTAGGCAGGAACCATCAATATCTGGTAAATCTAAAGGAGAAAGGTTAATGAGCAAGACATTTGCATGGTCTTAAAGCATCTCCCCAAAGACTGCTTATTAGCTCAAGGGAGGAAAAAAATTAATTGTACAGTAGAGAAGATTGAACAACACCTTGATGCATGAGAAAAATTTACATTACCGTGAAGGGTGGATGGATATCATGTGCCTCCAGCTGTGACACTCTTAGAAGGACAAAATGTTAATTTTGCAACATTCCAGCCAAGAACGTACAAGCAGAACATCAGACGAATGCAATATGAAAATGTCTTTTTTTTAAAAAAAAGACAAGGTAAACTGTATTCTTAAAAAATGTAAACATCGGGCGCCTGGGTGGCTCAGTGGGTTGAGCCGCTGCCTTCGGCTCGGGTCATGATCTCAGGGTCCTGGGATCGAGTCCCGCGTCGGGCTCTCTGCGTGGCGGGGAGCCTGCTTCCTCCTCTCTCTCTCTCTCTCTCTGCCTGCCTCTCTGCCTCCTTGTGATCTCTCTCTCTGTCAAATAAATAAATAAATAATCTTTAAAAAAATGTAAACATCACAGGAAATGAGAAAAGTCTGTGAGAATATTCTAGATTAAAGGAAGCGAAGGTGGACAAGACAACCAAATGTAAGCCTGACCCTAGACTTAATGCTGTGTATAAGCTGGGGGGTGGGTGTGGACAATGTTGTAAAAGACACTGGGGTGCCGGGGTAGCATAGTCGGTTAAGCGGCTGACTCTCGGTTTCAGCTCAGGTCATGAGATCAAGCCCTGCCTCAGCCTCCACGCTTAACTCTCAGGCTGCTTAGGACTCTCTCCCTCTCCTTTTGCCCCTCTCCTTTACGTGTGGTACGTGTAGTCTCTTCTCTCTCTCTCTCTCTCTCAAATAAATAATCTTTTTTAAAAAAGGGAGACATTGGGGCCCCTGGGTGGCTCAGTGGGTTAAAGCCTCTGCCTTCAGCTCAGGTCATGATCCCAGGGTCCTGGGATTAAGCCCCACATTGGGCTTTCTGCTTGGTGGGGAGCCTGCTTCCTCCTCTCTCTCTCTCTGCCTGCTTCTCTGCCTCCTTGTGATCTCTGTCTGTCAAATAAATAAATAAAATCTTTAAAAAAAAAAAAGAGAGAGACATTATTTGATCAACTGACAGCATTGGAATATGGACAGTACCATGGAAATTTATGAAGTTGGCAAATATACTGTGGTTAGGTTAAAACTGTTCCTATTTTTAGGCAGTGCACATAATATTTAGGGGTGAAGGATCCTGATGTATGTAACTTACCATCACATGGTTCAAGAGAGAAAAGAGAGAGGACAAATGCTAAAGCAAGTGGGATAAAATGTTAACAAGAAGTGAATCGAGGTAAAAGGCAAATTGGGGTCCCTTGAAACTTTTCCTAAGCTTGAAAATATGTCCAAATAAGAAGGCCTTTTTTTTTTCCTTCTTAAAGTCAGTGTGACATTAGATTAGCAAGTGGTGGTCAGTCTGAGTTCTTAAACGGTGTGGAGGGGAAAAAAAAAAGGAATGACTTACATTGAGTCACGAGAATGATTGTCATCAGATGCGAGAAGCTTAAGGCCGAGCTCATTCCCCGCAGTTTAGGGGTTCACTAACCAAAACAAGGAATTATGTGGGTCACACAGAAAACAGACTCACAAGTGAAGAAATACGAAATGATTCCATCCAGAGAAACATCAGGAAAACCACCATCTCTGTATGTGTAAGGAAAGGCTTTATAGGCATGGACCTACAGCCCCTGACTTCAACACAAACTACCCAGTGGGGGAATCAGCCTGTTCAAGCTCATTTTCCATTTGCTGCTCCTTGAAATATGTGGGGACTAAAAGGTTCTGCGCTGGTTGGGAAAGATAGTTGACAGAAGGAGCAAACCGCTAGCATTGACAAGGATATGATAAATGCGCGGGCTCAGGGAAACTAGAACGAGTAACAAATTAGTGGACGGCTTTTGACAATGGGATTATTATTGTCACAGATTTGAGTTACTTACTAGGCCCTGAGGATACAGAATGATAAAAGAAATAATCCCTGTTCTCAAGAAGTTTTGGGAAGAGAGAGTCACACAAAGGTACTACCACCGGACAGCATGTGACGAGTATCAAATGATTGTTCTTGTCACTGTATGCTAGAGTCACTGTATGCTAGAGTTTATGGACTAAGACAATCAGGAAAAGCTACTGTGGGCATGGAGCACCAAGTAAGTGGCAGGTGTAGGGCTGCCTTTCCTCCCGTTCTCTCTTCCTCCAACTAACTTTCCTTCTTTCCTTTTCTTAGATTTTTTAAATAGATACTTATTCTGTTTTCTAATTGCAAACAAAGTACTGTGCTAAACACTTAAAGAGAACAATGAGATAAAAAGTGATGCTGAGAGGAAAAAGGAAAGGCACATTTGGGGATTAATTGATGATAACAATGGCTAAGAAACAGTGGGCCCCATAGGTGTTTCCTGTGCCTGCCGTAAAAAAATTGCCATAAACATCGTGGCTTAACACAACAGAAATTTATTCTCTCGCAGTTAAGGAGGCAGAAGTCTGAAATCAAGGTGTGGGCAAAACTGTGCTCTAGGGGAGATTTCTTGTCTTGCCTCTTGCTGCATCTGTGGGCATTCCTTGACAGTCTGTCTCTATCCTCACATGACCTACTCTGTCTAGTCACCCAATGTGTCTCCTATTAGTACACTTGTCATTGGATTCAGGACCTACCTAGATAATCCAGGACCATCTTTTCATCTCAAGATCCTTAATTACATTTTCAAAGGACCCCTTTCCAAATAAGATAACATTCACAGTTGCCAGGATTTAGGACACGGGCATATCTTCTTCGGGCCACTGTCCAACCCGTCACAGGCCTTTTCCATGTGCTGGGCATTGTCCTAAGCATCTTATATGTATTAACTCACCTAATTCCCAATAATCCAGTAAGACAAGTTATTATTTTGGTCCACGTTGAGGAAATAGGAGCACGGAGCCATTAGCTACCTTGGAAGCATTACTTAAGATAATCTAGCTTGAGTGGTGGGCTTGTGTTGAGGAGAAGTGAGAGGTTAAGTTTGGATAAACAAGTTAAGTTCATGTGCAGGATGCCTTAAGTACCTAGATCAAAGACCCTATTCGGTGAGTAATGGGTAGTCATTGTGAGCATGTGAGCATTGATGAATGGGAATATTGATCAGAAGGCACTGGGTTAAGTAGATTGGAGGAGGACAGGAGGCGGAGGCCTATTAGGAGTACTCGCATAATTGCTCTGAGAGACATGTAGGCCCAGAATGCAGAGCTTGACCGCAGAAACAGAGACGGTTACTTAACAGCTCATCCTTCTTTCCATCCCAATGTGTGGAGCCAGACTCCCTTTTCCATTAGACTTAGCTCTGCCATCTTCCTCGGTGCCATTCCAGGAGACAACTGAGAGGGAAGACAACCTCCATTTGCCCCAGTTTAGCAGACACTGGTTTTCCCATTAAAGGATTGCTCTCAAATTGGAAGGTCCCGGAGCAGTGCCTAGAAATGCAAACCCTGTAATTTTGATCGTGGTCACTTTTAAGACAACAGCACTTTGGGGACCGAAGGATGTCTCTCTTGAGGTTAAGAGACGATCAACTCTGACCTTATGATGGAAGAAGCCTTGAAGCCAAATTAAAGCATAAATAAAGTCAGTTACAAGGACTCATGGGCGTAGTCCTTGAAGCAGCTACCATGAAGCTAGATCTTGGCTCTCTTCCTCCTGAATCAGCAGACAGGTGGAGGGAAACCTCTCTAGTTTCACCTCTCATCTACATTTTCAGCTGGAGGAGACTATCTTAACTCCATGTAATATTCTTCCAGGGTTAAAAAAAAATGTTTTTTTCTAATGCATTTGTCTTCCTACGTGTGGTCTGGGGGCCACCAACATCAGAATCCTGGGGGCTTGTCAGAAACGCCGCATTTCAGTCTCCACCACAGCTCTCACTGAATCTTGAAACAGAACCTGCATTTTGCCAAGGCAACCCAGGTGAGGGTCCGTTTTTCACTGTTAGTCCTTTGGAAGACATCTCAGTTGTGACAGAAATGGAAAGACAGAAGTAGATAGAAGCAGAGGGATTAACTAACTCATTCTACAGAATGGTGTGTGAACAGGACCCAATTTTGGAACACACCCCTAGGGCATCAGACTTCGGAGTGACCTGTGAAGAAGATGTCACTCACAAGTAGGCCACCTCCCCTTGGTCCTTATAGTAATTACAAATTAATAAGAAAATCCTAGAACGAGAAACTTTTAGAACTAAGATGAATGCCACAGTCTAGTCAGAGCATGTTAGGTTTTGAGCCTCAAACTGGGTATGTTCTCCCTGACTTTGGGTACGAAGTTAAAAATAAACATGTTCTTGGTGCCATGAGGACCTCACAAGCCATGCGACCTTGAGCACGTTTCTTCCTATCTTGGAATCTCAGCCCATAATCTGCAGGATCTACTCCACAAACCTCACAGAGTCGTCATGTACCTTAAGTAAGGAGCATGGAACTACTTTGAAACCTGTGAGAACCTAGACTGCTTTCATAGGGCAGATTTCAAGGCTGAGTCCCAGTTTCACCCAATTAGTTACCTCTCGTGTGAGATAATATCACAACAAAAGCCTGCCTGAAGAAGAAGGTGAGCTAATGAGTAAGAAAATGTCATGGTGTTTCTAGCACTGTCCAGAAGGAAAAGGTGCTTTCTCGTGTTCAAGGGCAGATGGAGAAGCATGGGTGTTCAATGTTCAGGTCCTCTTGACTGAATGCATAAATTACTAAGCTTGAGGAAGGTGATTTATTAACATTCATTCATTCAACAACTTATTGAGCCAGGCTGGCTAGGATACAATCGTGAGCAAAAGCCCACACTGCCCTTGACCACGGGGAGCTCACAATCTAACCAATACTGACATGGCTAAATTTTAATTGCATCATTGTTCTGTGCCACAAAAGATCAGTCCCAGGATCCAAGAGCACTCCCACTAGAGAGATCTGACCTGGTCAGAGGTGTTAGAGAAGACCTCCTTGAGTCGATTGGCCCTTGAGCTGAGAGCCAAAGGATAAGCAAGAACTAAAGTGGGGGAAAGGGGATCGAAGAGTGTCCCAGGAAGAGGGGACAGTGTGTGCACAGGCCTTTTTGCAGGAGGGTGCATGGTAGCCAGAGAGGCCAGTCCTGTTAGGTGATGGCTTGAGTCTTGGGAGGGCAGCCAGGGCCCCAACCATATCCAACCCCATGCACTTGAGTTGGGTTCTTCCCAGAACACTGGGAGGCCCCTGAAGGATTGCACTGTGGTGGTGGTGGTGGAGGGTGTGAATTTTGCAGTGACCAGACTGGGTTTTGAAAAGGTGACTCTGGCAGCAGCAAAGGAGAATATAACTCAGGGGCAGGAAGGGTGGAGTGTGTGCAGAGATGGGCAGGAGACTTTTAGAGCCTATGACACAGAGCAGAAATGCTCCCTCTGCAGAAGACCCACCTGGTCTAGTTCCCTCCTCCCTGGGCAGCTTGCTTCGGAATGGCCCTGTCCACCAACAGGGGGGCAGAGAAAGTGAACAGACCAGGGGTCCAGCCAGCAAATTATCCCAAGCTGAACTCATGGGAATCCATTCCACGCAGGTGAAAAGATAGAAACCATTTTCTGAGTCTGTAGGTTGAAAATGCAGCCCTGGGTCCATGGGAACCCCAAGGACAGGTAGCCTGAAAGGGCCCCGCTGAGAGCATCAGGCAGGCAGTGTACCTCCTGCCTTACTCCAGTGAGAGGCCATCTCTTTGACCCGCTCACTGGAAAGATGTAGAAAGTAAGGCCCAGGAAGGTTTAATAACTTCTCCAAAGTCACAGAGTAACCTTTTATTTATTTATTTATTTATTTATTTAAGATTTATTTATTTATTTATTTGACAGAGATAGATCACAAGTAGACAGAGAGGCAGGCAGAGAGAGAGGAAGGGAAGCAGGCTCCCCGCCAAGCAGAGAGCCCGATGTGGGACTCGATCCCAGGACCCTGAGATCATGACCTGAGCCGAAGGCAGCGGCTTAACCCACTGAGCCACCCAGGCGCCCCAACCTTTTATTTTTTAAAAAGGTTTTATTTATTTATTTGAGAGAGAGAAAGAGAGTGAACAAGGGAAGTGGCAGAGGGAGAGGCAGAGACTGTCAAGCAGACTCCATGCCTGACTCAGGGCTTAATCAGGACCCTGAGATCATGACCTGAGCCGAAACCAAGTCAGACCCTTAACCGACCGAGCTACCCAGGTGCCCCTGAAGTCACAGAATAACTTAAAGGACCAGTTCCCTGGCTTTTCTAAAACTCATTAGGGGTGTAATATTTTGAAGATGTTCTGGGGTCAGCATCATCTTTATGGGCAAGTGAGGGAGAGAGTCATAGAAACATGCTTTTAAATTAAAAAAAAAATTTAAACTTCCGTTCTTTGTACTTTAATTACAATCTCCAGATTGAATGGGCATTCCATCTAAACCTTCAAACTGACCACCTGAGCCTTCAGGAGTTGCTGGTCTAATGTGATTCTGGATGCAAGAAATTCACAAATGTCTCTAATGAGCCTTCCTATATAGGTGTCACTGCCTTTACTTCCAGATTTAATTTCTAGGCGTGACTGGAGTACTTTGATCCAGTTTTCAGTCTCCAGGAAAAATGAGCTTTCCTCTGCTATTCACTCTCACCTGCCATTCCTTAGCTTAACCAAGTACAAAAAGCTCTGCGATTGTCCGGGGCCTCTCACTATACATTCTACTCTACACTGTTCCTGCTTCCCCTTCGCTTCCTCATAGGGTTTCCTGCTCTGACCCTTTCTTTCATATGGTTTCCCTTACACTGCTGAGCTCTTTTGTGATGTTTCTGGACTTTATTACTGCATTGTTACTTGTTTATTCTTTACTCTACTGCCTGTTCCCTCAGGGAGCAGCTACAAATTCCAACCTTGGCCTCATGTTGTTGCTAGAAATTTTACTGTATATTTGTAATAATTATTCAAGTACGTTCCAAAACACACACACACACACACACACACACACACACACACACACAAAACACAAAAAACTGAACAGATCCCTCCCCCCATCATTTTTGCTTGAAGATTGAACATTAGAAGTGATTTATTGCCAACCAAAGTCAAACGCAATCTGGTTTTCAAGTGGTTCTCTTCTTCTTCCCGTGGTGTAGCCATTAGTTTTGATAACTGAGATTCGGAGGTGTGTCTGCGTGTAAGTAGTCTTTTGCAAGGGTCCTTAGGGACCTGTGTTTGGGCTGGACCATCTTCAGGCTAGCTTCCTTCCCTGGGTAGCTCCTGGTTGGAAGAACTTGGCATTGAGAGCAGGGAGGGCTCTTTAGAGGACTTTGAGATCACAGTTTGTGTTACACATTTGATTTTTTCACTCAAATTGGCAGTCTTTTTCCATAAGGAGCATTATTCCCTCATCTTTAAAGTATGCTGAGATTAGTCAGTATGGATACTAACTAAGCAAAGTATCCGGAGAGTTCTCAAGATTTCGGAAGAAAAAGCCAAGCCATTTTACTCAACCAAGGACCACAGCCCCCAGGGTTGTTGGTGAGTAATGGTGTGGACTCCTTCTGCATTAACCCACTCCTGGCTGTGTTAACTCCAGGAAAGGCGTACCAGCTGACAAAGGGCAAAGGACTAATGTGAGTCAAGCTACCAAAGGATTTTAACTACACAATACTTGGGGGGGGGGGCGGGGGCGGGGGGAAGGAAAGTTTATTCAACTGAAAGGTTTTGCTGGTATTATTCTTTGTGGAGTGCAGGATTCTAACTTTTTATAACCAGAGGCCCGGCCTGGAAAATGTAGCTCTCTCCCTTCCCCTCTCCCCTTTTACATTGTGAAATGGCTTACACAAGAGAAAGAAAAGTCTGTACAAAATAGGTTCTCATAAGTGACCACTGGGTTGAACCAAGAGCCTGTTGGTTAGTTGGTTGGTTTTTTTAGAGAAAGAGAGCGCAGAAGTGCCTACCAGGGCAAGAGGTGAGGGGAAGGGGCAGAGGGAGAGAGAGAGAATCCTAAGTAGGCCCCCCGGGGGGCTAGAGCAGGGCTTGATCTCCTGACCCTGAGATCATGACCCTGAGATCATGACCTGAGCTGAAATCCAGCATGGGACCTTTGACTGACATAGCAACCCAGGTGCCCCTGAGCCTGTTTTATATGGGTCTTAACATCTTCCAATTCGGTCTGCTTCATTATTGAAGGGATTGCTATCCTGTTCATTTCCTTCTACATCATCTTATTGGTTCCTCTTTGGGCATTAAATTCTCACATTTGGAGAAATCCATTGTTTAAAATCAAGGGACACAGCAGCTCCCAATAGGCAGCAAAATGGTCTTCCAACTGCCTCTCAGCTATTTCCATCAGATATCATGACCCAGAAGCGGCTCCCCAAGTTCTAGATAGGAGGGGCTGGTTGGAAGGAAGTTTGAAGCTGTGCTTCCACAATATGATCAGTTAAATGTCAATTATCCATACCAAAGGAGGGGAGATTATCAACTCCCAAGACCCATCTCCCCACTCAGCATTGTCACCATCCAGATTTTATTTCAAATTTAGCACATTAAAAATGGATTATTTCCCCCTTAAAATCAGTTGCTCCCACCCTCTCCCCCAACTTCCTCACATGTTTAAAGCAATATTTTCCGTATCAGGTTAACATTTGAAACATCTTTGTTAAATTCTCTTCCTTCGTTTTCACTCTCCCAATTCATCATCAAATCCTATCAATTCCTCCTTTGCTACTGTCTGGGAAACTTTTCTCCTTTCTTTTCTATGATTGCAGAACAGAAATAGAAGACAAGGATCCTGCTTTGCAGTTTGGTTGGAGAAATGAGAAACACACCACATACAAATGGGGAAAAAAAAGAAAAAAAAAACAGAAATAGAAATATTTTTTTAAAATGCAAAACAACATGGCTCCAAACTAGCCTTATATATAGATCCTGAGGCACTGGCTAGCACTGCTCTGCTCTAGCAATCCAGAACAGTGGGGTTTCTTCCTCCTGTTCTGGGGCTGTGGTGAGGCCTTTAGGGGTCTTCCTTTGCTTTCTCTGATTCCAGCCTCCCCTCCACTTTAGGAACTGGAAATCTTCACTTCCAGATGGACTAATCCCTGCTCAGAGCACAGTGAATATGTATGCACTCTAAACTAGTGTCGGCACAATTAATTGAGTATTTCATCGTAACTTAAACATTTTGTGTGTTTATATTTTACCTCCACCTGGACAGAAGCTCATTCTTCTGTATTCTTAACTGCCCCTCCCCTTCCCCATAGCAACCAACACAGGGTTCAGCTCCTTGTAGTCTATAAATAAAATGTTTGTTAAATCATAGAGCCTTAGAATTTTAGACTCAGAAAGAATCTTAGGAGTTCCTCTTGCCCAATCCTTTACGTGAGGGATGAAGAAACAGGTCTAGAGAGATTAGTTGACTCTCCCAAAGTCACACAGCTGGCTAGTGACAAAGCAAGGACCAGAACCCGGTTTGCTCCTGCTTGACGTCTGTACCCTAAATTGTCTTTAGATAATCAGTGACAGAAATATCTGATGTTACACAAAGTCTCCTAGGGATGGTGGTGAGAGGGTGGGTCTGCTTTACTGAAACATTTTCAGAGGTTCAGTTCAGGTTCCATGCAGGCCCAGGTTGTTGTCCCCTTTTCAACAGAAGGATGCACCTGGGAGCCCCATACGCACCGGCTCCCCTTCTCGCCGCCACCACCACCACCCCGCCCCCCGCCGGCTGCCATTGACCACACAGAGGTCTGGGTCTCTGGTCTCTTCTATTGATGCCCGATGCCGGCCAGTGGGAGGGTCTCAGGCCAGAGGGAGGGTCTCAGGCCCCTCGCCAGGGCAGGGCGGTCCGGCGTGAGGGCGGGGAGCTTTGGCTTTGCGGAGAAATCATTCAAGAGCAAGCCATTTAGGGAAAGGGACAGAGGTGTATCTAGAAGAAAGGGGCTACATCATAGACAAAATAGCGGCCTTTCCTCCCAGGTGAGGAAGAAGACCCCCCTTTGCCTCTAACGGTTTTGTAAGTTTTGTTTGTTTGTTTAAATGTCTGACGTATAGGAATGGGCTTACTGCTGGACTTATCACTTACACTGAGCGGTGTTTTTCTGTTGTCTTAGGGTTGTGGAATTACCCACAGGGAGCAATTTTAAGAATGTCCAGCCTCTATGACTTAGTGCCAGAGGGAGTCGGGTCTTGTGGTCTTTCATGAGTGGGATCTTGTGACTCTTTTTATGACCTGCTGACTTTTAGGTTAAGGGTCAGCCTAAATACCAAAATGGCTTTACTTTGGTCAACTTGTCTCTCGAGCCTCCCTTCACCACGTGGATTCAGCTCGGAGGATCAAAGTCTGTTTGCTGCCAGGCCCCCATAGGTGTGCGGACCGCCGCGAGGATCCGCAGGGCCTGAGCAGCGGCCCCGCCACGCCGGGGCACCCCGCCTGCCCCTCCCCCTCCTGCTGCACGCGGCCCGCGCCCCCTACCCTCCCCCACGACGCCCGCCGCTGCACCCGGCCGCGGCCCCCGGCCCACGCCCGGCTCCTGGAGGGAAAGGCCCCGCCCCCATCTGTTGGCGCCTCGACAACGCCCCCTCCCGCCCCGCCGAGCCTCCATCCAATAGCGAGCGCGGATGGGCGGGGTGCGGAGGCTGTCGTGAGGGGATTCTGGCCAATGGGAAAGCGAGCCGGGCCTGGTGGGCGGGGCACCGAGGCCTTGTCACGCTCGGGTCCGTGTGAAAACGGGGGTTCCGAGTGCAAAGCAAAGTTTTTTTGTAAACCGTCTGCAAAGGCGGGGGGGTGAAGAAGGCGCCGGAGACCGGGCCGAGTGCAGCTGCCGGAGCCGCCGCCTTTTTAGCTCTTCAGGCGTCGGCTTCCCGGTTCGAGCCACAGCGGAGGAGACCAGCGAGGGGAAGACTGCGTGGAGAGCCCTGCAGATGCTCGGAGCCTTCGTAGCGCGGAGCTGCCCGTCGCCCGCCCCCGCCGCTCGCCTGCTCCTGCTCCTGCTCCGGCTCTTCGTCCCCGGGCTCCGGGAGCCCCGGCTCCCCGCCGCCGCCGCCTCGGCCTCTGCTGCCCCGCTGGGGGTGTGGGGACTGCTGGGGTTGAGCCGGGCCTCCGCGCCGGCTCCGAGCACGGACGCCTGAGGAGCTACGCGCCGCCGGCCCGCCGGGGACGCCCTCAGGCGCGGGGGCTCCGGGGCTTGACCCCGGGCTCGTCCCCGTCCGGTCGCGGAGGCCACTCAGCGGTTTCCCGAGCGGCCCGGTTGGGCGGCGAGAGCCCCGCGCCGTCCTCCCGCCTCCGCCGCCGGGTCGCCGGCCGCCAGCGAGTCGCCGCCACCGCCAGTGTAGCCGCCCGGCCGCGCTCGGCGGGCCCGTGAGCCGCAGCCATGGGGTGCTGGGGTCGGAACCGGGGCCGGCTGTTGTGCATGCTGATGCTGACCTTCATGTTCATGGTGCTGGAGGTGGTGGTGAGCCGGGTGACCTCGTCGCTGGCGATGCTCTCCGACTCTTTTCACATGCTGTCGGACGTGCTGGCGCTGGTGGTGGCGCTGGTGGCGGAGCGCTTCGCCCGGCGGACCCACGCCACCCAGAAGAACACGTTCGGCTGGATCCGGGCCGAAGTGATGGGGGCTCTGGTGAACGCCATCTTCCTGACCGGCCTCTGCTTCGCCATCCTGCTGGAGGCCATCGAGCGCTTCATCGAGCCGCACGAGATGCAGCAGCCGCTGGTGGTCCTCGGGGTCGGCGTGGCCGGGCTGCTGGTTAACGTGATGGGGCTCTGCCTCTTCCACCATCACAGTGGCTTCGGCAACGACTCCGGCCACGGCCACTCGCATGGGGGTCACGGCCACGGCCACACCAAGGGGGTCCGCAGCAAGAGCAACCGCACCGGGGACAGCGACGGCAACGTGACCCCGGGCGACCAGAGGCCCGACCAGGAGGAGACCAACACCCTGGTGTCCAATAGCAGCAACTCCAACGGGCTGAAACTGGACCGGCCAGGTGAGGAGAGCGTGGCCACCGCAGGGGGCTGGGTCAGGGGGTGCCCGGACCCTAGCCTGGCCCTGGGCGGGATGGCCCGCACGCCCCCTGGTGCCCGCGCCGGCTGGCACCGCGCTGCCGCCGCCGCCTCTAGCCCTCCTGGTCCCGCACCCGCAGGGCACACGAGGAGACAGGACCCCTTTCGGCCGGGGCGCGCGGCTGGGGGTGGCGGTGGGGACTGTGTGGTTTTGACCGTGGGGAAAGGGTCGGGAGGGGACCGTCAGCCCGCTGCGATGCACGGCTGCACTTGGACGCCCTGACCAGCAGTCCTTTCGAGAGACCGATTTTGGTTTTCACGGAATCAAAAGTGCTTCCTAAATACATTTCTCGCCCCCACCCCTTGGGAAACGGAGAGGATCCCCAGTTTATCCTTAGTGGTTGGCCATTTGAAACATTGCCCTGCCCAAGCGGTTCTTGTGCCCGTCAAACAAGTTTCTCAGTATTACATGCAGAGCCAGCTAGCCATGAGCTTTCCTGAGCTCAAAACACTGCTTAAAGGTTTCTTGCCAGAACGGCAATGTATATTTCAGTTAATTATCTAAAGTTTGAGCTTAATCCTGCAAATCCTTCATTTAGGGCCAGTTTGGTCATGTTTAACGGTTCACTTAAGACTTTCCCAAATCATACCAAAATAAAAGTGATGGTAACTTACTCATCTTTTTTACTGGTTGCTTTCATTCTAAATATAATTGCTCTTGAAGGCAATTTGGAAAATGTTGGAAGACAAGAGCTGGGAAAAGGAATCAACCAAAGCCCACTACCCAGGCTCTAATGACATTAACAGTTTGGTGTATTTCCTTTTAATTTTGTTCATTTACATTTATTTGCTTAGTGGTATGATACTATGTAGACAGCTTGTTCTTTCTTGAAGATGCAGGATATCATGTTAATGAAACTGAACTCGTATATTTAATAAGCAATTGAATATCCCTCACTTCCACTCTGCAAGGTGTTATTCCAAAGAAAATTAAGCTCTTCTCATGTGTATATAGCAATTCCTTGTAAGAGATGGGTACATTTGGTTTAAGAGCCTGTAGGGTAGATAGAGCATTATTTCACATTTTCCTGAAGTTTATCATTGTTGATGGGTTTATATCGCTGATTTGTCCGTTTCTAAACCCTCTCCACCAGGAGACTCTGGTTTATATTCATGACAAAAGTTTGAGTTAGCCATAACACACCTTCATGACAAAGAGTAACTAGAGCTCTGTCAAATCAGGCATTTGTGGTAGACTTCTCCATAATTGGCATTTAGTTTATGGGGGATAACATTCAATTTTATGTGTTCTTGTGCTTTTGTATATGCCAAAAAGCATAGGGGAATGTTCTCAGGACCCCCCACCCCCACAGAAGAGATGAACTTTTTTTGGAGGTGGGGAGGTAAGAGGGTGGTTCAGTTAGGGAATTAGTATCTTCCTAATGACTTATTTAACCCTAGCTGCTATGCCCTGGCTTGTCACCAGCATATCATTTTATACTAAACTGCCCTGGGCACATTTTTAAATTATGTTCCATGGAAATTTTCATCTCTTTCACTAAAATGGAATTAGATGAAGGTGTTTGTATAACACTTTAGATGTATCTGTTACAGCATTTTTTTCTTTCTTTGTAGATCCAGAAAAGTCCGGAAATGATGCGATGGAAGTACAAGTGAATGGGAATCTTATCAGAGAACCTGACCAGGTGGAACTGGAAGATGATGATAAGGCTGCACAGCTTAACATGCGTGGAGTTTTTCTGCATGTCTTTGGAGATGCTTTGGGTTCAGTGATTGTAGTAGTAAATGCCTTGGTCTTTTACTTTTCTTGGAAGAGTTGTCCTGAAGGGGAGTTTTGTGTGAATCCATGTGCCCCTGACCCCTGCAAAGCATTTGTAGACGTGCTTAATACTACTCACACAGCAGTTCATGAGGCTGGTCCTTGCTGGGTGCTATATTTAGATCCAACTCTTTGCATTGCAATGGTTTGTATACTTCTTTACACAACTTACCCATTACTTAAGGAATCTGCTCTCATTCTTCTGCAAACTGTTCCCAAACAAATTGATATAAAAAATTTGATAAAAGAACTTCGAGATGTTGAAGGAGTTGAGGAAGTTCACGAATTACATGTTTGGCAACTTGCTGGAAGCAGAATCATTGCCACTGCCCACATAAAATGTGAAGACCCGACATCATACATGCAGGTGGCCAAAATCATTAAAGACGTTTTTCATAATCACGGAATTCACGCTACCACCATTCAGCCTGAATTTGCTAGTGTAGGCTCTAAATCAAGTGTAGTCCCATGTGAACTTGCCTGCAGAACTCAGTGTGCTTTGAAGCAATGTTGTGGGACACGGCCACAAGCCCCTTCTGGAAAGGAAGCAGAAAAGGCCCCAGCAGTTAGCATTTCTTGTCTAGAACTTAGTGACAATCTAGAGAAGAAGCCCAAGAGGACTAAAGTTGAAAGCGTCCCAGCTGTTGTGATAGAGATTAAAAAAATGCCAAACAAACAACCTGAATCATCATTATGAGTCTTGAGAAAGATGTGATATTTGACTTTTGCTTTAAACTGCAAGAGGAAAAAGACTCCATTGAAATTCTAAGTTTGCCAAGTAGTGTAATTGAAGTCCTTGTCTGGTCACACAGTTTAATTCTATTTTTGTAAGAACATAATGGGACTGCTTAACAGAGTTCTATATTACAACTTTGTGATTATTAGTGCAGAGTACAGCCATGCTGTAACAATTTTGGAAAGCCAGTTTTAACACTATGTTACATTTTTGTTTAAAGTAAGTATAAACCTTATATAACATAATGACATTTGATTTCCAGTTTTTCCATGGTAAAAGATTAATTAGGGGGATAAATAAATTAAAATTGTTACTGGAATTTCTCTGCTTTTCTTTTCCCCCAGTGTTACACTTTGTTTTTTAGAATTATAATCACTAACCTTGAAAAATCGACAGGTTTGTTTCCTTTGATGTTTTAGGTAATACTTACTTGCCCTCTGAAATCATTACAGAGCATAATGGCAGCATGTTTTTAAGAATGACTCGTGGATATTATTAGGAAAAATTCCCCTTTTTTTCTTCACGTGGGGTATTTGTAATCCTAAAGATCAGTTACCATCCTGGATTCTATATTGCTGAGAGTATTATTCTAATAAACAGTTGAGATAATTAACAAGTTGAACCATGGTTTATATATAATAGGGCATATGGAGAAGAAGAGCAGGGAAGGAGGTTTACCAAATTAAATATTTACATTGTTGTAAGTTAATATTCAGACCGCATTTTTAAATTACCAGGAGGATTTTAACTCCTGTTTTCTTTTACCAAAGTTAGTCTAAAATGTGGACATGTTCACCAGCATTACTTTCTTTGAAAGATTGGCATTAGGAGCATTGAGCTGAAAGTTTACTTACAAAATATATACAGTAGATATTTTTAAGGACATTAAAGCTAACCTGATAGTTACATGTTAAATGCAAGCTTATTCGTGTAATCTTTCAAATTGTAGATATTTAAACAAAACTTACAAGAGTCATTTCATGGTGACAGATCATGAATGGATTCAAATGGAGCTTTTTTCAAGGACAACTAGCAGTTCCCGTGCTTTGCCTGGAGCCACTGACGTAGGAGAAAAAGGAAATCTAATGGTTAATGCAGTTTGGATAATAAATTCTTCAAAAAGTTAAGGCAAAATTGATAATTAAGATTCTGTAGGTCATCCTCTCTTGACATTGCTCAGATCTTGCAATAGTGGCTTATTTTGTAAGATGCCACAGTATCTACACAGGAAATTGTTCTTGGCATTTTCGTTGTTGCTATGGGTTTCGAATCCATATGCAAATAGTATTTAAGGATATTTAAGTTATATTTTTCTTGACAGAGAGGGGTTATGCTTTGTGAAGAAACTAGACTTTTGTCCTCATAAGGATGAATATTAATATCAGTTATCATGTATAGCTCTATTTTTCTAGAAATAAGATATCCTGACTACTTCGGTAACTTTTATAGCTGACTACTTTGGGGATGGCTATCTTTTGG